>NC_030831.1:51334981-51936118 GCF_001704415.2 Capra hircus | reverse complement strand
TTCTGTCCCTAGGTCACATAAGTATCATGATCAAAGCTTAGCCTATAAAGAACTTCTTTATTTCCAGTGCCAAGTTTGCCTACGGTAGCACTGATTATGGTCTCTCAATTTATATCTAATGATATATCAAATTATCTTTACAAAAATGCTTCCACCAAGTATATCTGACTGTGTGTGTGGTGCATGCACACTTCTCCATACAAATATATAGAGAGAACTAGGGAAAGTTAAATAAAATAACAAGTTTAGACAGAGGAATATGACTGGAAGGATACATAGGCCATTATTTGCTATATAGCACACATTCTTGATAGGGATTTAAGAAATTTTGGCATGTAAAAAAAAAACTCACTCTTTTTCTGTATAAAACACAAATATATATATTTATACGGTACATAAAGAGACACACATTTTATCAGTGGTCTTAAAATTTCATGGAAGGGGGCCTAATTAGATGATTAGAAACAAATATTCCTTACAAAGCTCCTTTGGGAGGCAATGAAGGGGGAAATGGTTGCAAAACATTGGTGAATAGTGACAGATTGGGTGCAAAATCCTTACTAAAATATTCCTGTCAGGCAAAACAAAATAGGAAATTCTATGAATGTCAAAATCCACAGAGTTCATGACCATACTTAATTCTATGGGAAAGAAAAACTTTTTCTGATTTTGTATGTCAGAGGGTTCTTTTATGTGTCTTTATGGATTAATAGTAGACTTTGGGTGAGTTAAATTTTCAGTAGATTTTCTATGTTTGCTTCATTTAATACAATGTCAAAATGCCAACTGGTGGAGGTATGTGGCCAGGGAAGATGAAAACGGGGCAAGACAATACAAGGACATAGATCTGGGCTGTTCAGGCTCAACACAAGACCTCAGAAGCAAATGAACTGCACGCCCTTCAGATCATTATGGTTAAGTTTTGTTTCTTTGGACTGAGCACTTAAAAAACTCTGGTGGCAGGCAATCAGAGTGTGTATTCTTTGGCAAGAATTTGGAATGCAAGGATTTAGTGTTGTGTAGACCCTCCTTCTTCACAATGAAATCAGCTTTGTTTTTGTTTGAATTACATAAAAAGCACATACTTGCTTTAAAATGCTCCAATAACACAGAAAGAAAATGTCACCTAAAGTCCCACACTCAGGAGATAATCATCAATATTTTGGTACTCATCCTTTCATTAATCTATTTCTCAATAAAAGTACGTGCACTGTATCTTTACATAGACATACATTAATCTTTTCATTTCATAAAGCATTAGACTCTCCATAGGTATTCATATGTATATGTATACTATGTGTATATGCGTGCATATATGTATATGTGTATACATACATATACACACACACATACATATACACACATTAATGAAGTTGCAGCCTTCATTTTATTTTAAACCACAGATGCTCTTTTGATTCAACTCTATTCTCATTAAGAAAAATACCAAGCAGAGTAGAAGGGGTAAAACTTTTTCATGAAATTACATTTCTTCTTTCACCACTGATATACCATTTCTTTCACCAGGGTATATCAGTGGCTGCAGGACAGGAAAAAAGTCAGTTTTCACTCCAATCCCAAAGAAAGGCAACGCCAAACAATGTTCAAACTATCGCATAATTGCACTCATCTCACAGGCTAGCAAAGTAATGCTCAAAATTTTCCAAGCTTGGCTTCAACAGTCTGTGAACCATGAACTTCCAGATGTTCAAGCTGGATTTAGAAAAGCCAGAGGTATGAGAGATCAAATCCATCTGATCATAGAAAAAGCAAGAGAGTTCCGGAAAAAAACATCTACTTCTGCTTTATTGACTGTGCCAATGCCTTTGACTGTGTGGATCACAATAAACTGTGGAAAATTCTCAGAGAGATGGGAATACCAGACCACCTGACCTGCCTCTTGAGAAATCTGCATGCGGGTCAGAAAGCAACAGTTAGAACTGGACATGCAACAACAGACTGGTTCCAAATAGGAAATGGAGTACATCAAGGCTGTATATTGTCACCTGCTTATTTAACTTCTATGCAGAGTACATCATGAGAAATGCTGGGCTGGATGAAGCACAAGCTGGAATCAAGACTGCCAGGAGAAATATCAATCACCTCAGATATGCAGATGACACCACCCTTGTGGCAGAAAGCGAAGAAGAACTAAAGAGCCTCAGGATAAAAGTGAAAGAGGAGAGTGAAAAAGCTGGCTTAAAACTCAACATTCAGAAAACTAAGATCATGGGATCTGGTCCCATCACTTCATGGCAAATAGATGGGGAAACAATGGAAACAGTGAGAGACTTTATTTTTTTTAGGCTCCAAAATCACTGCAGATGGTGACTGCAGTCATGAAATTAAAAGATGT
This sequence comes from Capra hircus, assembly GCF_001704415.2. Taxonomy (NCBI): domain Eukaryota; kingdom Metazoa; phylum Chordata; class Mammalia; order Artiodactyla; family Bovidae; genus Capra; species Capra hircus. Next base: position 51,933,765 of record NC_030831.1, on the reverse strand, counting down.
TTGCTCCTTGGAAGAAAAGCTATGACCAACCTAGGCAGCATATTAAAAAGCAGAAACATTACTTTGCTGACAAACGTTAAAGCTGTTGCTTTTCCAGTAGTCATGTTTAGATGTAAGAGTTGGACTATGAACAAAGATGAGCATCAAAGAATTGATGCTTTTGAACTGTGGTATTGGAGAAGACTCTTGAGAGTCCCTTGGACTGCAAGGAGATCCAACCAGTCCATTCTATAGGAAATCAGTCCTGAATATTCATTGGCAGGACTGATGCTAAAGCTGAAGCTCCAATACTTTGGCCACCTGATGCGAAGAACTGACTCATTTGAAAAGACCCTGATGCTGGGAAAGATCGAAGGCGGGAGGAGAAGGGGACGACAGAGGATCAAATGGTTGGATGGCATCACCAACTCAATGGACATGAGTTTCAGTAAACTCCGGGAGTTGGTGATGGACAGGGAGGCCTAGTGTGCTGCAGTCCATGGGGTTGCAGAGAGTCGGACACAACTGAGTGACTGAACTGATATCACCTACACATGGAAATGGGACCACCTCATGCCACCATTCGGATTCTCAGAATTAATATAGTAAAGAATCATTTCCCCCTTGCCTCCTGCTGTGCAGAACAACACTATAAACCTGACGAGGAAATCCGTTCTCACAGGGATTGTTAAGGGTCTCGCTTGACATGGAAACCCTGTCTTGTGCATCTGAGTATACCCAGTAGCACCACCTGACACACTGGAGGTGCTCAGTAAAGGCAGGAAGTGAGAAAGCTGCATAAAGCCACATGGAGGGGGCGTAGATCTACATTAATTATGATGTTGAACGTTGACAGCCGTTTCAAAGTACTATGTCTCCCATATTTGTCAAGGTCATGAAATCCACAAAGGCAAGCTTATTCCCACACAGAGAGATTTTTCTCTCTTGATTTTACAAATCAGAGTTGGGTAGCTAGGCAGATGGAGCTCTGAGAACAGAACCTATGACTGTATCATCCACTGGTTCCCAAATAAACCCTGTGCTGTACACGAGCAGAACAGAGCTCATCCATGAATCCCCTTCCATAAAGATGTCCTTGATCAGGGGCTCATGACCAGGTCCAGCCGAACCAGATGAGTTCAACTATCTATCGATTTTTCATCAATATGGGGTAGCCAATATACACAAAAACATAGAAACACTAGAAGAGACCATTCACATAAATCTTCATGTCAGATTGGCATTCTAGTTTTCCTGTAGTAGACACATTTGGATATTTAGAATTACATTTAATGATATAATTAAATCTATTTAATGAAACCTGTCTTTTCATTTTGATATGTAGGTATAATATAGCCTGTATGAGTTTTTTCTTTTATATTTTTGTTGTTCTAATGTTTATCTTTTTAGGCTTATATCTTGATTATATAAGATAACTGGAAAAAAAATAAACTTCAAACATATAACTGAGAAAGCATTTCATTTTCATGTCTACCTCTAAAAGAATGCAGCCAAAGGTTACCATGATTATGTATGCTGAATTCTTCCCAAAGTTTAGTCACACATTTCTGAGATTTAACAAGACAACTTACATCTCATCCAATATAAGAACTCTACGAAAGGGATTTTCTAACAGGTCATCTTCAAAGAATTATAAAAAGCTGGGGAAATATAAACTGGATAGGTACTTTGAGGTCAATTTCAATCCAGTAACAGCAAAGCTTATATAACTGTGCCACATAATACGCTGTAGTTTTGATTTCAAATATGTTCTTTTATTTAGGCACGACTCTGGCCCATCTCCTCTTTTCTCTAGTGAAAGGAAATGCTTAGATGTAGGTAATGACTTCTCAGACAGAAGAGTCTCCTTACAGATCTTATTCCCGTGAAAGACATTGAGGTAGCTGAATTCTGGGAAGCAAGTTGCCTTCTGAGAAGACCCTGAGGCAGCAGAAGAATAGTTTTGTTACCTTTTACCATTTTCAGTCATTGTTTTTTACTTTGAGGGATTAGCTAGTTCCTGGAAAACAAATAGTATTTCTGAAGGTACTATTAGGGAAGACTAATACCTCTTTGCAATTTCTTTGAACCTAACACAACTGTTCAGAGACGCTAGGAACTGTAGAGAAATGCTGTTCTATTTCTATTCCAGAAAAAAAAAAATTGCCTTCTCCATATTTCCTTCCAGCCCTCACCCGCCTGACAGCAGAGCTCCTCTCCCTACTTCAAAGCCTTGGGACAGACCTACTTCATGCTCTTCCAGCCACATCCCATCCCTTGTTTATTTTTTTTTAATTTTTATTTATTTATTTTTACTTTACAATATTATATTGGTTTTGCCAGACATTGACATGAATCTGCCACAGGTGTACACGTGTTCCCCATCCTGAACCCCCTTCCCACCTCCCTGCCCATCCCATCCCTCTGGGTCATCCCAGTGCACCAGCCCCGAGCATCCTGTGTCATGCATCCAACCTGGACTGGCGATTCATTTCACATATGATATTATACATGTTTCAACGCCATTCTCCCAAACCATCCCACCCTCGCCCTCTCCCACAGAGTCCAAAAGACTGTTCTATACATCTGTGTCTCTTTTGCTGTCTCGCATACCGGCTTATCTTTACTGTCTTTCTAAATTCCATATATATGCATTAGTATACTGTATTGGTGTTTTCTTTCTGGCTTACTTCAATCTGTATAATAGACTCCCGTTTCATCCACCTCATTAGAACTGATTCAAATGTATTCTTTTTAATGGCTGAGTAATACTCGACTGTGTATATGTACCACAGCTTTCTTATCCATTCATCTGCTGATGGACATCTAGGTTGCTTCCATGTCCTGGCTATTATAAACAGTGCTGCAATGAACATTAGGGTACACGTGTCTCTTTCAATTCTGGTTTCATCGGTGTGTATGCCCAGAAGTGGAATTGTTTAGCAGACTATCTGTGCTGGACAATAACATTTCCTGATAATATAGCCACACATGTTTGCTTACATCTTTTTGATGGTTGCTTTCACCCTGCAGAGCTGAGAAGTTGTGCCAAAGCCAGAAATAGTTACCAAGTGGCCTGTTAAAGAAAATGCATACAACTTCACTTTAAACTCATAGATCTCACACATCCACAGAGAGATTTTTCAGAAATTCAGCCTGCTAACTCTCTAGAGTATCAGCAGTATTTTCTTTCCTTTCAGTTGTAAGTTCCTATGGATAGAAAATTTAAAGCTTTATAGATTTTATTAATAAAGTTTATTTTAGAGCATTTTCAGGTTCACAGTGAAGCTGAATAGAAAGCATAGAGTTCCTATATAACCCCGTCCCCACTCATGAACAGCCTCTGCCGTTATCAACACAAGAATGACAGATCTGTTACAATGGAACTTTCACTGATACATCACCATCATCCAAAGTAAGTCTCATCAGGGTTCACTCCTGGTGTTGTATATGCTATGGGTTACAATGAGTGTATAATGACATGTATCTCTCGTGATAATCTCATATAGAATAGCTCCACTGTCTTAAATATCCCCTATACTTTGTTTATTCATCTGTTTTCCCTTCTAGACCCTGGAAACCATGAATCTTTTCACTGCCTCCATAGTTTTGCCTTTTCTAGAAAGTCATATAGGGAATCACACACTACGTCAGCTTTTCAGACTGGCTTCTTTCATTTAGTAATATATACTGAGGGTTTGTCCATATCTTTTCACAACCTGGTAACACATTTCGTTGTATCACTGGATAATACTTCATGGTCTGAATGTACCACTCACCTAACTGAGGTATATGCTGGTTGGTTCCTGGTCTGGAAAATTATGAATAAAGTTGTTATAAACATTAGCATGGAGGATTTTGTGTGCAGATAAGTTTCAGCTCACTTAGGTGAATACCAAGAAGAACTATTGCTAGATTACATGGTACGAGTATGTTTAGTTTTATAAAAAAAAAAACTGCTGAACTCTCTCCCAAGGTGGCTGAACCATTCTGCATTCCCATCGGCAACGGAGGAGACTCCCTTTTGTGCCACATCCTCACCACCATTTGGTGTTGTCAGTTCTCGATTTTGGCCTTTGAATGATGCTAAAGCTGAAACTCGAGTATTTTGGCCACCTGATGCTAAGAGTTGACTCATTGGAAAAGACTCTGATGCTGGGAGGGATTGGGGGCAGGAGAAGAAGAGGATGACAGAGGATGAGATGACTGGATGGCATCGCGGACTCAATGGATGTGAGTCTGAGTGAACTCCGGGAGTTGGTGATGGACAGGGAGGCCTGGCATGCTGCAATTCACTGGGTCACAAAGAGTCAGACATGACTGAGCGACTGAACTGAACTGAACTGAACAGGTATATATGGGCTTTCCTGGTGGCTCAGACAGTGAAGAATCTTCCTGAAATGCAGGAGACCCAAGTTTGATCCCTGGATCAGGAAGATCTCCTGGAGAAGGGAATGGCAATGTGGTTTCTTTCTGTTATTCTAATTTGTAGTTCCCTAATGATATATACTTTGCCAGCAAATGGTCATCTAATCAAAGCTATGGTTTTTCCAGTAGTCATGTATGGATGTGAAAGTTGGACTATAAAGAAAGCTGATCGCCAAAGAATAGATGCTTTTGAAGTGTAGTGTTGGAGAAGACTCTTGAGAGTCCCTTGGACTGCAAGGAGATCCAACCAGTCCATCCTAAAGGAGATCAGTCCTGAATATTCATTGGAAGGACTGATGCTGAAGCTGAAAATTCAATACTTTGGCCACCTGATGCGAAGAACTGACTCATTGGAAAAGACCCTGATGATGGGAAAGATTGAAGGCATAAGAAGGGGCCAACTGAGGATGAGATAGTTGGATGGCATCACCGACTCAATGCACATGAGTTTGAGTAAACTTCAGGAGTTGGTGATGGACCAGGAGGCCTGGTGTGCTGCAATCCATGGGGTCACAAGGAGTCAGACACAACTGAGTGACTGAACTGAATGATATACGATATTGAACATCTTTTCATGTGCTTCCTTGCCATCTGTATATATTCTTTAGTGAGAAGTCTATTTAGGTCCTTTGCTCATTGAATCAGGTTGTTCATTTTCTTATTGCTAAGGTTTATGAGTGCTATGCACATTTTGGACTAACAGGCCTGTATCAGATGTGTCCTTTGCAAGTATTTTCTCTAAGTCTGTGAAGGCTGTATTTTTGAGTAAGGCTATGCTAAATTTCCATTAGTTAAATCAAATGATTAACCTACTATAATTTAGAAAGTATAAGTATATACTAAATTGAGCACTTTTAATAGGTTTTAAAATATCCTCATTACAAAATTATTATTATATACTATAAGAAATTTGTGGAGAAAACATATCAAAAAAACCCAGTCAAAAATCACTGATACCTTTTGATATACACACAATATACATATCATATGTACATAGACTAATATATCAAATATAACTATACTTAAAATATTTTTAAAATATTTATCAGTATGTTGTGAATATTTATTGAAGCATTACATATCATTCTATAACAATGTTTTAAATAAAGGTTTTAGTGTTCTATCTTAGATTTATTTGGAGAAATAATCAATAGTAATGTCATTATTTCCCCATGTTAAACTTGGGATTCCCAGGTGGTGCCAATGGTAAAGAACCCACCTGCCAAAGCAGGATACACAAGAGACACAGGTTCAATCCCTGGGTTGGGAAGATCCTTTGAAGGAAGAAATGAAAATCCACTCCAGTATTCCTACCTGGAAAATCCCATGGACAGAGGATCCTGGGGTTGCAAAGAGTCAGACACAACTGACCATGCATGCCCATATTAGATGTATTAATTCTTGTATCTTTTAGAAACACGTTGATGAGTGTCCCAGAAAAAAATCCCAACATACATTTTTGATTACATCTTTAGTGTTAGTTTTTAGAAGTGAAACTGTTTGACCAAAATAGTAAATTGTAGAGCTCTTGATACATACTGCCAAAACATTCTCCAAAAAGATTTTCTCTTCTCACTAAAACCCTTAGGAACCATTATGACAGTGTTATAAATACTCAAACATTTCACTTTATGAGGTGCACTGAAGAATTGATGCTCTTGAACTGTGGTGTTGGAGAAGACTCTTGAGAGTCCCTTGGACTGCAAGGAGATCCAACCAGTCCATTCTGAAGGAGATCAGCCCTGGGATTTCTTTGGAAGGAAAGATGCTGAAGCTGAAACTCCAGTACTTTGGCCACCTCATGCGAAGAGTTGACTCATTGGGAAAGAGTCTGATGCTGGGAGGGATTGGGGGCAGGAGGAGAAGGGGACGACAGAGGATGAGATGGCTGGATGGCATCACTGACTCGATGGACGTGAGTCTGAGTGAACTCCGGGAGTTGGTGATGGACAGGGAGGCCTGGCGTGCTGCGATTCATGGGGTCGCAAAGAGTCGGACACGACTGAGTGACTGAACTGAACTGAATTCATATCCATTGACTGTAGGATCAATTCTTTTTAGACACAAAATGACATTAAATCACTTGATCTGTTCACTAGCACTAAACTTGACCCCAAATTAACATGGTTTATTATCAAACACCAAGTACACTTTTAGAGGATAAACAGTTGGGGAGAAATAATTAACATTACAAACAAGCAAACAAGTAAGCAAGCAGGCAAACAGGCCAGTGTTATGACTGCAGGTCTGAAGGAGGTCTTAGCAGACGCCCCAAACGCTGCTTTCAACGTGGTCAGGATGCTCAAACTACTAAAAATATGACCTTTCCATATTCACAAGCGAAAAGCTAGCTCCTATGTGAAAGTGTAACTCTGCAACAGTTGCCTGAAAACTACTTGCCCCCTTACTTCAGATTTACAACTGTATACACACAGTAAGTGCTAACTGACTCCCTTTGAACATTTGAATTTCTTTCCTTCCTGTGGAAGAGGCGGTACCACTAGGAGCTTCCTTTGAGAAGCCTTGTGGTAGGATGGGCCTAGGATCAGGGGGTCAAATTCTAACTTTCTAGGAAATCATTAAACTTAGATATGCCTCAACTTCTTTCTAACAAAAGCAAGCTACCTACTTCATTAAGATTGCTGGGCTGTGTATGTGTATGCTCAGTAGCTAAGCTTTGTCCAGCTCCTTAAGAACCCACGGACGGTAGCCCGCCAAGCTCCTCTGTCCATGGGATTTCCCAGGCAAGAATACTGGAGTGGGCTGCCATTTCCTCCTTTTCCAGGGGACGTTCACAACTCAGGGATCGAACCCACGTCTCCTGCACCAGCAGGCACTCCGGAAGCCATCAAGATCCTTAAGAAGTTTAAATAAAATAAAACATGCAGAGCATCTAGTAGCTGACCTCATTTTGCGGTGACTCCTAGTTCTTCAATGCAGAGCAACTCTTTTAGAGAACCTGCGAACTATGAATGTGCCTATTCCCGACAGAAATTCATGGTACTCAATGGGAACCAGGTCTAGTCCAAGCACATCTTACGAAACTTCAGCTCTGCCCAGTGCTAACAGATAGCTTATGGGGAAAAAAAAAAAAATCATATTATTGAGGATGTAACACTAGAATGAGAATGGAATTCAAGTATTTCAGTTGCAACAATGAGAAAAAAGAATATGGAGACGTAAAAAGCCACAGTGCAGCATTGTATTTTGCCACTAAATGTCAAGGCAATTTTTGGATATTCTGATTTTTTGCCTCTAAGATTTTCCCCAAGATTAGATGGCATTGTAATGCCACCAAATAAATAATGCCTACATTCTGGTTCCACAGCTGAGTGATGGCTTCTGACTAGAAATTGAATGAACAGTTAAATGGTAGTTCAAATAGTAGCAAATAGTTGTTTGCCGTTTTACAATCACTTATTCTCATTCGCTCTCTGTCATTTTCTGAGCTATGCTGCAGTTAAGAAAGCTGTCATACAAAATGAAAGTGGCTTTTTCAAGCAGAAAACAAATGTACTCTGGCTGGCAGACTGGCATTTAATCATTCAGTCCCTTAGCATCATTACTTTGCTGCTAGCATAAAACACCTTGCCTTGTTTATGGAGGAGGAGATAGACTACGAACACTGGGCCCCTACCAACCTCTGCACGTGGGTGCCACGGAGGTCTCTGCTGTCACTCAGGAGAGTGATCTTTCTTGGTGTGACATCCAGGCTTATCAGCAGTGGCAGAGGCAGAACGAGACTGGGGCTGTGACTCCTAGGTTCACAGCTCCTGGTTTGGAGTAAGAGGGCGGTAAGGCACATCTCGGTCTTTGGGTTGTGGTCATGTATACTCAGCCACATCCGATGGCTTAAGGACTGGAAGCGATTTAAAAGACAAGTCTCTTCTGCTCATCTCCAGTCTCTCACCTGATTATACAAACTAGTTAACACGTGACAACTCTGGGGTCTTCTGGTCTAAGACTGAGCATAAACATTCCCTTCATTTTAGAAAACCTCGGGCTTTGCCAAGTGATTTGTGTACCCCCAGAGACCTCTCCTTTCCCTTCAGGGAGGAGAAGAGTACTGATTAATGTCACCGTTAGGAAGCAGAGTCAAGGCAAACACGCCATGCCGACAGGCGGGTGCCATGCTTCAGGGCACTGGCCCCAGGTGGCTCAGAATCAGGTGGCCCTTACTGCAGTTCAACAAGAGCAAATCTTCCTCTGAACCCCAGCTGGACCCTCCCGCTAGAGGGTAAAACAGAGAGGCCCCAGGACTTTAGGAACAGTAGTCGATTCCTGTCTCTCCTGGTTGTGCACACAATGTGCCAGGTGTGATGTTTCTCCTGAAATCACAGTTCTAGTTACTTCGAGCAAAAAGAACAGTTTGATGGGTACTATTAATGGAGCAACTTCAAGAAGAAAACTCAAATTTCGCATCCTCTCCAAGCACCATACATGCATATTCACACTAAGAATTTCCATACATATGCCTTGTAGAATAATTCCTTAGAATATAATCGTTTGCTGTTTTAATTACTTCTCAGTAGAGGGCTATCAGTACTGCACTAGACTTATCTCATAGAATACATTTTAAAATCACTCTTTTTGCATCTGGACTACAGTATCCAAATTCTTCACTTTCCAATGGTGTGTGTGTGTTAGTCGCTCAGTCATGTCTCTTTGCAACCCAATGGACTGTAGCCCACCAGGCTCTTCTGTCCATAGAGTTCTCTAGGCAAGAATACTGGAACAGGTTTGCCATTCCTTTCTCCAGTGGATCTTCTCAACCCAAGGACTGAACCTGGAGCTCCTGCATTGCAGGCAGATTCTTTGCCTTCTGAGCCACCTGGGAAGCCCTTTTCCAATAGTATATTCAAATATTTTTCCAGTGAATCCTATAATATCCATTTATTGGAGAGGATAAGACTGAAGATAAAACTGAATTCTCTTCTTCTATGCCTTGGCATTTGGAATTTCTTTGGGAGGAGCCCAGGGTACAATTATCAGAGGTATGGACATCATGGTTGCCATCCAATCTATCATTTGGCTCTTAATGGTTATAAGATGTCCTCTATGTCTTGAAAAATATAAACTTATATTCAAAAGACAAGACATATAGCACGGAAGATTACCAGAGATGAAAAGAGACTAAACTGGCATACTTAATTTGGAAGAAATCATGAAAACACTGAGTTTCTTCCAAGAAAAGTTACTGAGAAAGTATCAAATTAGTGATCTATAATGTTACCGTTTATATGTCAGAAACATTGAAGTAGTCTTAGAGCTGGCAGTGGCTGAAGAGTCTTTTGAAATAGAGTGAGTTATAGGTAAATAAACATCAGCTGCCCTCAAGCCTCTGTGCACCTTTCATTTCTCCCCAAACAAGCTTCATCCAACCTTATAAACCCAGTTAGACTACCCACCAGAGATGTTAGGAGTCAAACTCTTACGGAGAAGTCTGTACTGCAAAAACAACCTCCATTTTCACCTTGCAGGAAATATCAAGATTAATCAATGCCAAGTTTGCAAGTACATTTGTATCTTGACTGCAATTCAGCACCCTACTGAGCTCTCTAAGGCATAGGAAAAAAGAGAAATACCAAGAATGTTTTTACAACAGAATGTGAAGAGAAATGTTGTCTTATTCACCAGCTCCCACAACTCAGCTTCAGCGGCTCAAGTTAAAACCATTATATATATCAAGAGTTGATAATAGGTTATTTGCTTCCCCTAAGAAATAGAAACAGAAAGGCCAGGGGGGAAACATAAGCTAAAACCAGTTATGATGAGATATTTGTGTTATTCAAGTGTCAGGCAGGAACTTACATCCATGTAGGATTTTGTGAAGTGCATGGCCCCTCTGCGTGTCCAGGCTATCCCTTCTGTGATGGTTGCATCCTCCATCTTCCCACTGTGCAACCACGTATGGTCCCTTGTTATTTGATCTCATTTTATTTCCACTCCTTGTGGGAAATTATTTACTGTCATCATCAGAGGCAACGGCGCTTGGAATGTTTTAATCTTGTAAAACGTTTTCCTCACTTACACAGGGGAGTGTGCTTTTGAGTTTCCACTGTGATCATGAAGGATAAGGGGCTCGCATGCACACTTCTTTCCAATTTGTTATATAAACATCCTTAGCATCTCAGATAATTTTAACTTATTGCCATATATCAAGTGCCTCTCACAGTTAGCACCTATGTTCTAAAATTACCTCCATAACCACATCCATTTTTCTCTTGGTATGAAACAGCCATTTGAGTGCTGGGGTGGGTAGGGGCTGGGATACGCTGTGGACAAGTCATGCTGCTAAGCAGATGCGGGATGGAAGTCACAGTCGGGATGGAAGACACAGCTATGATGGAAAGGGGATCAGATTGACAGGAAGGGGAAGGGTGGGAGACAGAAATAAAATGATTCCCACGATTTTGGTTTGGGCACGTGGGAAAGTTATTAGAGATCAGTTTCCTGGAAGTTACTTGGTAGAGCTACTCATCATACCAGTTAATTAGATAGCAGTTTTTTCACAGATGACCCAAGGCAAAATATTGTTCATTCCATTCATTCACTCATCAGGGCGCTCATTCCTACCTGTATTGCATACCTACTAGATTCTTAACAATCTATGAAAATAGAAAGAGATGGAAGGCATGATCTCTGCTTCCAAGGCTCTCACAGTCTGGGGAGGAATAACAGAAAGACACTCAGAATCTCTTAACCCAGTGTGAGGCACGTGCCGACAGAGGGATGTGTGCACACAAGTGCCTCAGCCCAGAGGGTGTAGCTCTTACCTTGACTGGGCTGAGGGAGGAGGGGGAAAGGCAGAGGACAAAGGGACAATAAAGATGACTCTCCTAAAGAGATAACACTTAAGCTGGACTGTGAAGACTAAGAACCTATGAGAAAGAAAAAATGAAAGTACCATTTCAGGCAGAGGACACAGAGGCATAGAAAATTCCAAAGAGAACCTTTCTCCTTCTCTTGGTATTTCATCACTCCCTCCTGTCCCTTGACGCTGCCAAGTTTTCTGCTTTTGATGCCAAGATCTTTCAGCATAGTCTCCGGAAAATGGTACCCATTCTAGAGATTAAGTCCCCATTCAAGACCTTGATTACTGCTCACTGAACAAATGGCAAAGGGTTTAGGACTTTTTTACTGTAGCGCATTTTGCAGTGGGGTCAGATCAAATGAGGTTACAGTCTTTCAACTTGGGACACCAAGGTAGAACAATTTCTTTCTTGTGTTGAAGGTTTGTTTTGTCTGAAGAATGGTACCCAAAGCATAAATTGTGGTCATGCAACCAAAGAGAAAGGGAGGCTTAGTTTGTTTGATGCAATCAATTTGGGTCAATTAAGAGATGTAGATGAGCAGACTGCAAGGGGGAAAGGAAGAGTAGAGACAATGCTCTGCTCCAGGGAAGGTATAGTTTTCCCAGGACGTTAAAAAAGTAAAAAGGAAAAAACAGTAAAAAAAAAAAGAAAGAAAGAAAGAAAGAAAGACAGAAAGAGTAACCTTAGCCAGGAGTGGCTGGCAACAGGCAACGTAATGCTAGCTCCTTCTCAGTGTCCTTCTCAGATCCACGTCTTTAGGGATCACATGCTTGATGTAGGAAGTATGAGTTAAGATTAGTCTTGTGCACTTAGAGTTGCTTTGTATTTTCCTACCATGCTGATACCCTTGATCACATTCTTCAGTATGTTCTTCCTTTTCCAGCCCTCGGAAGGAAAAAAAGAGCTCTGTCCAATGTCCTGGTTTGACTCTCTAGCAATTAAAAAACAAAAAAAAAAAACATTCCTCCTTTCAGCAACGCTCTGGAGAGAAAACTGTTTCCATGCTTCCGAAGACATAATTGGTGTTATAATTCTGGGGTGACTTCTCTTCTCAGCAGGTATCACTTTGCTTATATTGATAATATACCACAAGCATTGAACTGGTAAGAAAACACTGTGAATGCTTGTTACGATTCTCCAGCACTCCCAGTTCCTGGGATCAGTGACTTCCAATGGAAACATTTTTTTTTGTTTCTATAATAAAAAGCACATAATTGTTATTAGTCCCATGATTCCTTCTGTTGCATACAACAGTGTCTGTCTTTACCCCAGACTTCATTGCTTTTTATTCTGCGTCATGCGCTTTACTGATTTTCCCGCTACTATTATTTCCTTCAATAAGCCATTTTAAAACAACATGAATTTCCTTCTTTAATTTTGTTGGCTTCATTCCTATCCACAGCCCTCCACGGAGCCGAGTACAGCAGGACTGGCCTGTAGCTTCAGTGCTGCTCCTCTCTATTTGCCTCCTCATGTATCTCCCCAACGATGCCATGTCAAGATTTTAGGGGGCAAATAAATTTCTCCCCTTTCTCCTCCTCTTGATCTTAGGACCAATTGAAAAATAAAAATAAAAAAAGAAAACACAGGCAACAAGCAAACGGAGATCAAAATGTCAGCCTTTATTACTGATAAAACTGGTGGCAGAGAGCAGTTTCTGGCTGGTAACAGTCCCTCCTTGAATTATAAAGACAGGGCTAGATAATGACAGAGCCCTGGAATGCTGCAGACCACCAGCTGAGCCGACTGTCTGTGTGTCCTTGAAACAGGATGGCTCTAAAGGCAGAACAAGGCAGTAGAGCCAGGTGTTCTGAGGTCCAGTACAGTCTGAGCCATGTTTCTGTTTGCAAAGCCATCACTGAAGTCAGTTTCATCCTGTATCACTTATCTGTTAAAGAGTATGTGATAGTGTGGAGAGGGTTCCTCAAGTGGAAAACCCTTGAGTGAAACAGGAGGCTGAGGGAAATTATGTGGTAGGTACTAGAAGCTTCAGTTCCCAAGAAAATATGCAGAAAATGTTCCCTCGCCTTATAGCTCTTGAAGAAGGAACTAAAGCTCCCACCTTTTCTCTTTTCTCTCTCTTTTCTACACCTACTTACATTTGTCACCTAAGTGAGATATTGAGGTTATCCCTCAACACATCGGATGTTGCGGTCTGAGTTTTCTGCTCTTCACAACAGCTAAACAATTCCAAAACTAGCAGTTCAAGATGCCAGTGATTACTGTTATTCTGATAAATGAAAGATGAATCTTTGTTGAATGGGGGCTGAAATGAACCATGTGGTCATGAAAAGCAGAGGAAGCTCAGTTATACTGCCCATATACTTGACCTGCACGTCTCATACCAGAGAAACAAATTGAGTTTCCTTACTACTTGATTACTACTACTTTATCTTAATTTCTGGACGAGTGATATTTCTCAGGTTAATGTATTTAAGAGTTAAAGGTGCAACTTCCTTTAGATCGAGGCACAGGATTTTGTGATCTGGTCAACAATAATTTCTTTGCCCTGTTTTACAACCTAGTCTTCAGCATGTATGAAGAAAACCATTTTATTATGGAGAGAAAGGAGGCTAGGTAATGGAACTGAGATTAAAACACATTCGTGCAGTTCAAGGAATGTAAGAGGCTCAGAAAAATCAGGCATGAGCTTGTGTGAGAAGTCCCCAGGTTTTGACTGTGTATTTCTCTCTACAGTTGAACACATCTAACTTTTTGGGGGGGGGGCTCCAAAATCACTGTAGATGGTGACTGCAGCCATAAAATAAAAAGACACTTACTCCTTGGAAGGAAAGTTATGACCAACCTAGATAGCATATTCAAAAGCAGAGACATTACTTTGCCAACAAAGGTCCGTCTAGTCAAGGCTATGGTCTTTCCAGTGGTCATGTATGGATGTGAGAGTTGGACTGTGAAGGCTGAGCACCAAAGAATTGATGCTTTTGAACTGTGGAGTTGGAGAAGACTCTTGAGAGTCCCTTGGACTACAAGGAGATCCAACCAGTCCATTCTGAAGGAGATCAGCCTGGGATTTCTTTGGAAGGACTGATGCTAAAGCTGAAACTCCAGTACTTTGGCCACCTCATGCAAAGAGCTGACTCATTGGAAAAGACTCGGATGCTGGGAGGGATTGGGGGCAGGAGGAGAAGGGGACAATAGGATGAGATGGCTGGATGGCATCACTGACTCGATGGACATGAGTCTGAGTGAACTCTGGGAGTTGGTGATGGACAGGGAGGCCTGGCGTGCTGAGATTCATGGGGTCACAAAGAGTTGGACACGACTGAGCAACTGAACTGAACTGGAGACTCACCATACAAACAACTCACGGTATTCATTTTGTTTTCCACACTGATGACAAAAGCAAGATGATTTCACACAATAAATATTTTTGTTGTACACTCAAGCAGTTGCAACCTTTCCAAAGTGTAGTGGTTAGTAACCTGATCTCTGGAGTCCCACAGCCAACCTCCCATCCCAGCCCTATGATCATGAGAGATTATATAGCCTTTCAGAGTCACATTCACCTCTGCTGCCAAGAAAGGTAACTATCTACACAGTTGGTAACAATGTAAATCTATGGAGAACAGGATGGTGGTTTCTTACAAAACTATAAAGAGAACTATTGTATGACCTTGAAATTTCACTCTTGGGCATTTAATTTTAAGAAAATGAAAATTATAAGTTGGAAAGATACACACATCCCAAAGTTCACAGCAGCATTATTTACAACAACCTAGATATGGACGCAATCCAAGTGTCCATCAGCGGATGAATGGACAAAGATGCTAGTGATAAGCCGCTTTTAGTCATGTCAGACTCTTTGTGACCCCAGGGACTGTAGCCCACCAGGCTCATCTGTCCATGGGATTCTTCAGGCAAGAATACTGGAGTGGGTTGCCATTTCCTTCTCCAGGGGATCTTCCCGACCCAGGGATGGAACCCACATCTCTTATGTCTCCTGCATTGGCAGATGGGTTCTTTACCACTAGCGCCACCTGGGAAGCCCCAGTTATTCTGAAATGATGTGGCATTAACGATATATAGATGCAAAGAGCCAACTCATGAGAAAAGACCCTGATGCTGGGAAAGACTGAAGGCAGGAGAAGAAGGAGACGACAGAGGATGAGATGATTGGTTGGCATCACTGATTCAACGGACGTGAGTTTGAGCAAGCTCCGGGAGATAGTGAAGGTCAGAGAAGCCTAGCATGCCGCAGTCCATGGGGTCACAAAGAGTCAGACACGACTGAGCGACTGAACAATGAGAACAATACCCCCCCTCCCCACCCCCTACACACACACAGTAGAATGAAGTTTTTCCATTTGCAACATCATGGATGGACCAGAAGGGCATTATGCTTAGTGAAATAAATCAGACAGTTGAAGACAAATACTGTCCATTATCACTAAAATATAAACAAATGAACATAACAAAAGAGAAACACACTCACAGATATAAAAACTAAACTAGCGGTTACCAATGGGCAGTTGGAAGGAGTAAAAGGCAAGAAATGGCAAGGGACTAAGAGGTACAAACTACTATGTATAAAATAAGTTACAGGGATATATGGTTTTCTTTCTTGTGTATATTATAAATATTTTAAATTCTAGTATTTTGGGGATATAAAACACTAAATTTCAAAGCAGTCAGTATTTTTATCCTTTCCCTTATGACTTATCTTTTGTGTATAAAGACTCTTTCTATCCCAATTTTTTAATGGAATTTTTAAATTCCAATTTTAATGGATTATTCCAATATAACTATTATATTGTTAGTTGTTGGTTATAACTATATAACTATAACTATAATATAAATATTTTAAGTAGTTCAAGTTTGGCTTTGTCATATTTAAGTCTTTCATTCATCTGAAACCTATTTTTAAGAACAAAAGAAGATTTTTATTTTGTTTGTGCTATTTTTCCTTTTGGTAATCAGTCAGTCTAGCACCATTTATTACATAGCCCCTGGCAATATCAAATGCAGTCATGGGATACACCAAGTCTGGAGGTACCCGGCAGGGCTGTTTCTGGTCTTTATTTTGTTTCAATATTCTATTTTCTCTTCTCGAAGCAATACTCCACTCAGGAAAGGATTTTTGGTGGGGAGGACCATGGGGATAATCAGCTTTATCATAGGAATCATTCTCTTTACTATCAGCATGTGTTAAATGCCTACCATGTTCAGAGTCCTGAGCTATTTACTAAATACCCAGTATTACATGCAATCTTTAATACAATCCGATGAGGCAAGTGTATCTTCATTATAAAGGTGGGGAAACTGGGTCCTGAAATGAAAACTTGCCCAAGTGTATTTAGGATGGAAGTGAGAGAGCTGGGATTCGCACTCAGCTCCATCTACCTGCAACGTGTGTCCCCTTAACACCTATGATACACTCTCTCCCTGGACAATACTCCAGGGATCGCCTTGCCCAGCAGTTCTCAGCACTGGATACACATTAGAATCACCGAGGAGCTTTTCCAACACACACTGATTCCACTTCACATAATGTAAATCAGAATATCCAGGAACAGAGCTCAGGCATTAGTATTTTTAAAGAGCTTCCTGGATTCTACTGTGCCAAGTTGGAGCACCACTAATTCAGTCCCATGTATTCAGGGAAGCCTGACGTGCTGCAGTCCATGGGGTCATGAATAGTAGAACACGAATTGGAGACTGAACAACAGTTTATTTACTCACGAGAAAACTTAGGCACAAAGATGGACTATAACTTGCTCCAAATCTCATACTAATTTAATGACAGAACAGGAGCTACAATCCAAGTACTTTTAAAAAATGTTTTATTTTATATTGGAATATAGTGGAGTTATGATGCTGCGTTCATTTCAGATTGTAAAGCAAAGTGATGCACTTACATACTTGCATCTACTCTTTCCCAAATTCTTTCCCCATTTGGGTCTTATGTAATATTGAGTAGAGTTCCTCTCGCTATACAGAAGGTCCTTGTTGGTCAGCCATTTTAAATATACTACAGTGTATATGTCAATTCCAGGCTCCCTAACTATTCTTCCCTACCACTCTTCCTGCCAGTAACTGTAAGTTCCTTCTCTTAAGTTTGTATGCTTCTGTTTCGAAAATAGGTTCATTTGTATATATTTTTTAAGATTCCACATGTAGTTCTCATCCTCTGTCTGACTTGCTTCACTCAGTATGACAATCTCTAGGTCCACTCATATTTCTTCAAATGGCATTATTTCATTCCTTTTAATGGCTGATTAATATTTCATTGTATAAATGTATCACATCTTCTTTATCCATTCATCTGTTGATGGACATTTAGGCTGCTTCCAGGTCTGGCTGTTGTAAACAGTACTGCAATGAACGTTGGGGTGTATGTATTCTTTTGAACCATGGTTTTCTCTTGATATATGCCCAGAAGTGGTATTGCTGAATCATATGGTAGCTCTATTTTCATTTTCTTAAGGAACCTTCATACTACATAAATAAAATGAAAGGAAAACCCACAGAATGGGAGAAAATATTTTCAAATGATGCAACCAACAAAGGATTAATTTCCAAAGCTTAAAAACAGCTCCTGTAGATCAATATTAAAAAAAAAAAGAAATCCAAACAAAAAATGGACAGAAGATCTAAACAGACATTTCTCTAAAAGAGACATACAGATGGTACATGAAAAGTTGCTCAATATTGCTAATTATTAGAGAAGTACAAATCAAAATTACAATATCACCTCACATCAGTCAGAATGGCCATAATCAAAAAGTCTACAAACAATATGTGTTGGAGAGGGTATGGAGAAAGGTAGCCCTCCTAGAATGCTGGTGGGAATATAAATTGGTACAACCATATGGATAACAGTATGGAGATTCCCAAGTACTTTGATTCATAGTCCAGTAATCTGCACAAGACCACACAGTTCCTCAGCATTATTTATATGGAGTAGTGGCTGAATAAATTCCCTGTAAGTCTATATTCAAACTGTTTCACAGGGTCCTGACAGTTTTAGGCCAGGACAAGGAAGACAAGTAGAAAGCTGGCCAGAATCATCTGTCCATATGGCTGCTGCTACTCAGAAGTGACTTCTCTGGTGTGAAATCAAGAGACTAAGAGTCTCCTCTCACCTATAAACAAACTTATTCCCAATTTTCTAAATGTTTGCTCTCTTGCTTATTGAAAACAAAAACTCCACTAATATTTTTAGTTGGTAATTATAAATAGCTAGAAAATTACCTTGTAGAAATATACACTGACCTGAGCTCAAAGTGTCAATGGTGAATCATACATCCTTTTTCCAAGAACAGATTACTGAGAAAAGAGATAAGAAAGCTGAAAGTCACAGGCAACAAACAAGGAGAATATGAGAACTAGAAAGACAAACTTTCCACTGGAACCTTAATGTTGCCTAGACTCTCACAAAGAAAAGCCATTGTATATAATATGGATACATGGACTGATATGATAACATGAATATAATTCCTTGGATAAAAATGGGAAGAAAATTCTCTTGTCAGTGAGGAGGATAGTCTTACCCTTGCAATTTATTTAAACCATCTTTAATGAAAAATCAAACACACACACAAAAAGAGATTATACTTAAATGAACACCTATATGCCAAAATTATTGATACACTACTATTATTACTAATATTATCACCTTATCAATGGTGACATGCAGTTTTGAGCACTCTCCTTTCTAGATGCTCAGAGAGTTATCATCTTTGCTGTATTCCTGAAGAGTGATTCGTGGCTCCAAAAATATGAGGCTTGCTCTTTGCTTCATGAACACAAGTCAAAGAAGACACACACAGGTCATAACTCTAGTTATCACTTTTCCTTAACTTTGGTTCATTCTACTTTCATACAATCCATTAGTTTGCCCCAACAGCCCTAACTAGGTTTTATAAGCTCAATTTGGCCCTCTCTACATGGCTGATAAGCTGCAATATGCAGGTAGTACATAGTGTTTCTGACTGTGGTACAATTTTGGCAGCATAATTGTACAGCAGTGTTTGTGTCTTGAATATTTTATTGCCTTCTGTCTTCATTATTTTATAAAAACAAGTGGAAGATGAAAATGCTGATATGAGAAGTATAGATCTCATAAACCTAACATAGTTGAGACAAAGATGGAAATCACTCTGAGTGCCAAAAGTGGTAAATCTACAAGACATTCACTGGGCTTAAGCCAGTCAACTATTTGTTCAGTTGTGAATAGAAGATAACAATCAAGAACATATTAGAAATTCTAGAGATAAATCATAGAGATCTGTGTTAAAGGCAAAGTGTAACTGAGGACGTTTTAGCTCTCTGCGCCTGGGTCCTCAGCTTAAAATATGTAAGTTTATTATTTGGCTTTTATACAGTAAACTTTGACACACGTGTTTTAAAGGTGCATTATGTGTAAGAAGTAGGATATTTCCTGCATAGCTCTTATAAGTCAAAAATAACCCATTCCATAATCATAAATATGTTTATACAAATGCTTGGATTAGGGTAATACAACAGTTCTTCTTGGCTTGTAAAATCACACACACTCTTAGCTGTGTGTACAGACAAGCATAGCCTTTGTCCTATCGAGGACAGTCTTCTACCAATAATGAATAGTGAAGGAGTATGAAGTGAAGTGAAAATCACTCAGTCATGCCCAACTCTTTGCAACCGCATAGACTATACAGTCCATGGAATTCTCTAGGCCAGAATACTGGAGTGGGTAGCCTTTCCCATCTCCAGGGAGGGAATAGGGCTGGCACGCATGAGATAAACCCATCGAAGACGAGATTAATGCCCCCAAATCCTTGTCTCTTCTATGATTCATTATGAATGTTTCATTGATCACAGTCACATTTTTATATACTTTCTTTTTATCCACAGAAATCAAACATACTGCCTTTACCACGCCTCTACCTCCATTCTGGAAAATTAGAGGGTAGTTCCTCTCTTTAGGGAATTTGTTTCATTTATTTCAATTTACTTAGCTCTTAGCACCAAGCATGACATATTAGGTGCTCAATATAACACCTAAACTGAATTTCATCTGTGAGTGCAAAATCTATGCTTTTATTCATTAATTCATTCATCAAATTATTTACTTATTTACATATATTAAATACATAATGTATGCCTTTCTCTTGGCTAAGAGAAAGATGACTTAAAACACAGCTTCCTTCCTTTAAGAGTCAGTCTGTCCAGAAGGGAATATTAACATATAAACCATAAATTTGACTGTAAGGCAGAAAATTGCAAAAGATGAATTTAAGTGAAAAATATTTTACCTGGAAGATAGGAAAAAAACAACTTTGACTATAGGTGAAAGAATGAAACTCCTGGAAGGGGTGGCGTTTCACCTGGGCCCTAAAACAATGAGCAGGATTTTGAATATGTATGGTGTATATATATGTGTGGATATGTGCATATATGCCTTCTATATTCATTGTTTTATAAAAACAAATGTGTGTGTATATATATACACACACACACACACACACATATGTATATATGTGCCATCAGCACCGAAGCATTGATGCTTTTGAACTGTGGTGTTGGAGAAGACTCTTGAGAGTCCCTTGGACTGCAAGGAGATCCAACCAGTCCATTCTGAAGGAGATCAGCCCTGGGATTTCTTTGGAAGGAATGATGCTAAAGCTGAAACTCCAGTACTTGGCCACCTCATGCGAAGAGTTGACTCATTGGGAAAGAGTCTGATGCTGGGAGGGATTGGGGGCAGGAGGAGAAGGGGACGACCGAGGATGAGATGGCTGGATGGCATCACTGACTCGATGGATGTGAGTCTGAGTGAACTCCGGGAGTTGGTGATGGACGGGGAGGCCTGGCGTGCTGGTATTCATGGGGTCGCAAAGAGTCAGACACGACTGAGCAACTGAACTGAACTAAACTGATGTGGTATGAAGTATTTTAGTTTCCCAACTAGGAAGAACCTATGGCCTGCTATGGTAGACGCACAGAGTCTTAACCAATGGACCACCAGGCAAGCCCATTAAAAAATATATGGATGAACTAGGGATAAAATAAGGGAATATCAGAGTAGCAAAAAAAAAAAAAAAAAGGTGCAGGGGGTGGTGGGGGTTGGGGCAAATCCATATAAGAGAGTGAAACTGAAGTAGAAATTATTCCCTGACCAATGATGCTTTAGAGCCATGAGGTTTAAGTTAGGCTTGGGTAATTAAGAATGGAGGGTACACAAGTCTAGGAACCTAGTAAGATGCAAGATTGCATTGAAAGAAAAAATCCTCCATAAAGAAGGTTTTCCTAAATAACAATAAACTCAATGTGTATACAAGAAAAATGCTGTGCCTCATGGGATACTGGAATATTTGTGTTTTTTATTTGAAGTATAGCAGAAAAATGGAGGGAAGATTCTAATGAGGATTCCCAATTAAAAGCCTGCAAGCAGGCTTCAGGCTAGAATGCACACTTTCTATATGCCCTCCAAAAGTGCAAACTGGAAATTTAAAGTAATTCTGGGTTAGCAGACAGTTGACTGGACTGACTGACCCACATGCAAATCCACTGCAGAGGAATGAAGTTTCAACCCAAGCTATGTATGCGTCTATATTTATATATCTCTAATTCCATCTAATTACTGGAATAGATTAAAAAACACAATAATTAGATGCATTAAAAGAGAGAACTTGAACTAAACATTAAATCTAATGAACCCACTGTAATGTGTTACAGAAAATCCCTCAAATTATGTGAAAATAAATTATAAAAGGAAAGTTATAAAGCAAAGAGAATAGGTAATATTTCAATACTGTCTTCAGCAAAATTGAATATTGCAAAATATGTAATATCCAAAAAGAAGATAATGGATGAGAATTTTTCAAGTTGATGCCACACACATCACTCTGAAATTTTCACTGGCTAGATAAAATTTATAAATACATACACAACAATGAAACTACAGAATGTGAAAAGCAATGAAGTGATCTTAAAGAACATCCAAGGGGAAAAGATTACCTCAAATAATAACAGTTATGATGACAGCTAATTTCTTAGGCATAATCTTGGAAACTGTAAAGAAATAGAACTGTATCTTCAAGAAACTAAGATAAATTAACTGCCATCCTAGAAATCCATGTACAACAAAACTGTCAAGAATGGTGAGACTTCTGACTTCTGCTTACTACTTAGAAATCTGGAAAAGAGTGTCACTCTTCTTTTCGATAATAATAAAACCCACTGGATAAAAGCAAATTCATACCTTTGCTCAAAGTTATCAGAGAGCTGGTGCTGCAGGGCAACCTGCTAGCCAAAAATTTAAGGAGAGTGGGCAACGGCAAGTTGAAATGGAACACAAGGAAGTGCTTGCTTGGGTTCAGTGCCTCAGGATGCCATTCATGCTGGTAAGAAGAATTCAGCTAAAATATTTTTAATGAATTGATGACAGAAGTCAAAAGTGGGCTGGCCTGAGGAAAAAAATCAGAAAAGCAAGGTTACCAACAGCAGCCCTATAGTGCGATCATCACAGTTGACAGTCACCTACTCAGCAGACAAATCCAGCAGATTTTGCAGCTGGAGAACAGCCAGCAAAGCTGTGGCACCCTGCTGTGTATTTCACTAGCCTTTGCCCCAGAGGTATTTGCATCTGCTAACTCTCACCAGAGACTTTTTTCCTGTTCCTTACCCACCACAGCAACCTCCACCAGAACCCTAGAACTGCACCAGCAGCCAGCACAGGCTTCCGCAGCTGTGTGAGTAGTGATGCAGGCTCATCAAAGAGATCTGAGGAATTCCCTGGTGGTCCAGTGGTTAGGACTGTTTCACTGCCAAGGGCCTGGGTTCATTCCCTGGTTGGGGAAATAAGATGGCATAAGACATGTCGTGCAGTCAAAAGAAACAAAGAGAATGATTTGAAATTTTAAAAAAAATAGAAATTAACAAAGATACAAAAGGAAAGACATTGTTTACACACTGAAAGAATATTGTGAAAATGTCCATACTACCCAAAGCCAGTTACATACTCACTGCAACCCCTATAAGATTTGTAATGACTTGTTTTTATGGAAATAGAAAAAAAATCCTAAAAATTTTACAGAAACACAAGACACTTAATAGCCACAGAAATCTTGAGAAAGAAGAAGAAAGATAGAGTCATCACATTGCCTGATCTCAAGCCATATTACAAAGGTATAATTATCAAAGCAGTATGTTACTGGCATAAAAGGAGACATGTAGGACAATGAAACAGAATTAAGAGCCCCAAAACATATCAAGGATCACACTGTAAAAGCTTAGTATGTCTAGTCAAATTGCCAACACCCATTGGATCATCGAGAAAACAAGAGAGTTCCAAAAAAATCTACTTCTGCTTGAAAGACTACGTCAAAGCCTTTGACTGTGTGGACCACAACAAACTGAAAAAGTCTTCAAGAGATGGGAATAGTAGACCACCTTATCCACCTCCTGAGAAATCTGTATGCAGGTCAAGAAGCAACAGTTAGAACTGGACATGGAACAACAGACTGGCTCCAAACTGGGAAAGGAGCATATCAAAGCTGTAAACTATCATCCTGCTTATTTAACTTATATGCAGAGTACATCATGAGAAATGCCACACAAGTGGCACAAGTTGGAATGAAGCACAAGCTGGAATCAAGATTGCCAGGAGAAATATCAATAAACTCAGATACGTCCGTCACCTCAGATATGCAGATGACACCATCCCTATGGCAGAAAGTGAAGAAGAACTAAAGAGCCTCAGGATGAAAGTGAAAGAGGAGAGTGAAACAGTTGGCTTAAAGCTCAACATTGAAAAAATGAAGATCATGGCATCTGGTCCCATCACTTCATGGCAAATAGATGGAGAAACAGTGGAAACAGTGACAGACTTCATTTTTTGGGGCTCCAAAATCACTGTAGATGGTGACTGAAATAATGAAATTAAAAGACATTTGCTCCTTGGAAGAAAAGCTATAACCAACCTAGACAGCATATTAAAAAGCAGAGACATTACTTTGCCAACAAAGGTCCCTCTAGTCAAAGCTATGGTTTTTCCAGTGGTCACGTATGGATGTGAGAGTTGGAATATAAAGAAAGCTGAGTGCCGAAGAATTGATGCTTTTGAACTGTGGTGTTGGAGAAGACTCTTGAGGGTACCTTGGATTGCAAGGAGATTCAACCAGTCAATCCTAAAGGAAATCAGTTCTGAATATTCACTGGAAGAACTGATGCTAAAACTGAAAAGCCAATACTTTGGCCACCTGATATAAAGAACTGACTCATTGGAAAAGACACTGATTGTGGGCACTATTGAAGGCAACAGCAGGGGATGACAGAGGATGAGATGGCTAGATGGCATCACCGACTCAATGCACATGAGTTTGAGCAAGCTTCAGAAGCTGGGGATGGACAAGAAAGCCTAGAGTGCTGCAGTCCATGGGGTCACAAAGAGTCGGACACGACTGAGTGACTGTACTGAAGTGAATGTGTCTAGTGAAATTGCAAAAATCATAACTGATAACCTAAGGACAGTGGACATTTGAAAAGATTAAAATTCTATGTGTACCAAACACTATCCATAAAGTCTAATGTAGCTCTATCCACATCAATCTCAATTGTCTTGAAGACAATACAAATTATTAGCAATACAGAAGGATATTGGAATGGGTTGCCATTTACTTTTCCAGGGGATCTTCCTGACCTAGGGATCAAACCCATGTCTCCTCCATTGGCAGGCAAATTCTTTACCCCTTGATTTGCTTATATATATGCATACACATACACATTAAGACCCTAAAACTATAAATATCATTTTCAGGCAAATGTAGGATATTTACACAAACTGATTATGTACAAAACCATAGAGAAAGTTTTAGTAAATTTGAAAGGAAAGAGAGACATGGAAAGTCTACATCATGTCGCCAGCATGACCAAAAATAGAGAGACGAGAAATGCAATGTATGCTTCAGGCATTGAAACTTGTCCTAAATGACTGATGCTAAAAGCAGAAGGATGTTTCCTAAAGTTCCAAGACAACAAAGAAGGAAAGGCTCAAGACACAAAGGGTTTGAACTTTTTATCTGAATCTTATTAGGCATTAGCTTCTTCTATATTTTGGCCATATGAAATAGATTAAACATCTGAATTAGAGACAAGCGGATCTATATTCAGTCTCAATCGTAAGTTATTAGCTTCCATCAGAAAGGAAAATTCAACCTGTGTAGAATTGCCTGTGTAGAATGTTGCCACCTGTGTAGAAAAAGAAGTTGACCTGTGTAGGTTAGTCACACAGTCGTGTCTGACTCTTTACGACCCCATGGACGGTAGCCTGCCCGGCTCCACTGTTCATGGAATTTTCCAGGCAAGAATACTGGAGTGGGTTACCATTTCCTACTACAGGGGATCTTCCTGACCCAGTGATCAAATCCACGTCTCTTGTGTCTCCAGGCAGATTCCTTACCACTGAGTCATGTGGGAAGCCCAGATAGCCACCACAGCCTGATAAATGTATTTTTATTCTCCATCTCTTGCTTCATAATTAAAAAAAAAAAAATCCAACCATGCATCAAACTCACAGACATGTAAAAACAGACATGATAGCCATTGAGACTGGCAGAACATTTCTTGACCGTGCAAGCCTCTTGATTTGTACAAATTCATTATTTTATCTCCCAGTGTCAATGTGACTCTGAGCTGAAAGGTCACACAAAATTGGGTTCCATTCCTCTTCCTAACTGGAAGTTCAGCATTGTCCTTCCCTTTGAATCTTCTCAATTCTTTTATATCACGGCAATAGGAAGGTCAGCTGTCTCCCAGCAACAACTTAGCCACCATCATCGATGGAGACTTGACCAGAATGTAATGCTACCCAAGACATTGTCATGCCAATCAAGTAGAAATCGTGCTTCTGAGATCTTAGCCCAAAGGTAAAACAACTGGTTTTACTTATTTGCTAAACTTAATACAGGACATAAACATTCATAACCTATGACTCAACCTTTTAACTTTACAGGAAGTAGAGTTTGAGAAAGCTTGCTACTAAACTTACAAGGCTCACCTTAATTTCATATTGGGGCTTATGTTGAGGTATCATACACAAAAGATTCTCTAACCAAAAAAATCACTTTTCTATCCTCTCCTCAACTTACACCAAATGGTGTTTTGTTTCCATCATTCAGATGAAACTGCTTTTGTCAGAGTTATCCTTGTTCTCTGTGCTCCAATACGCAATATCCTCTCAAATTTGACCATTCTTCACTTCTTGAAACACTGTTCATGAGAGTTCCTTTGCTTGTATTCTACCTCTGGGCCTGCCTTAGCAGTCTTCCATGTTGGATCCTTTTGCAATACTCCACTGACAAATACTGAAATAACTAGTGTCTAGCAGTAAGCTTTCCTCTCCCCCGAACCCCACATATCTAAGCTCTCTCCAGTGTGATTTTATTCAGTCCCATCCTTTATCAAAACATTTATATCTAGCCCTGATCTGTCCCCTTGGATTTAAGAGGCACATATGTAACCACCAAATGGCATCTTTATTTGATGGTATAATGGGCATCTCAAAATTGGCATGTCCAAGGTAGAGCTCTTGGGTCTGCTTTGTGCCCACCCCCCAATATTATTGTTCCCTCTGCTTTCCTGTCTTAAACCATGTGTGGGTCCAGTGCCCACATAACGGCTCAATCCAAAAATACGCCTTTAACTCTTGGTTCTTCTCCTCCTACGTACAAATCAACGTATCAAATCTCAACAGATATTCCTATTAGTTCTGCCTCCAAAATACATTCGCTTCTGCTGATATCCATTGTTCCACTAGAAGTTTCTACTAAGCCATCCCATTTGTGCTGAGACCAAATACTACTCTGATGAACAATGATCAGTGACTGAAGAAATGCCATAGGATTCACATATGCCTGATCTGTCTTACAAGGTCAGTACAACTCACCATTGATGGGGGACACTTGGCAACACTGCAGGAGACAGGAGAGAAAGAAGAGAATGAAGCTAACATTTGTTGCACAAACATTGCACGTTACCAATAAATGTCTTATCTCCACCTCCTAAAGAAAAATGCAGTTACCTTAACAGAGGAAACTAATATACCCAAGATCACTAAGTGGCAGGAGTGAAATTTACACTCCAGTGTTTGGGGCTCCATCGCATCTCCCCTTTCCATACTCTATGGGACTGTGAATGATACCTCTGTCTTAAATATGTGAAGGGAAAAATGGAAGAACCATTATATTTCCCATTCTGTAACTCTACAGGATTAGAAAAATCAACTGATCAATATAGTGACAAACCTTCAGAACTGATTACCTGCCTGATAGATGGAAAGAGACCAATGAAAAGAGTTCCAGAATTAGTTTGAGGCAACATTTCAAAGCCCGCAATAAACCAGACTTCATTCACTCAGGGCAATAGACTGAACAAAGACACTGCTTTCCATTCGGTTGTTAAGGCCTGGAGCTAATCTTTTATCAATAAATTTTGACTGAGAGTCTGTTACATGTATGTCAATATATATCCCAGATTTAAAAAATTCTGCCCCATTATCAAATCACCCATCTGACCACATGACTGATTTTCACTTGTAAAAATATTGTGGTTATCACTGCGTCCTATGTGAATAAGACCTGGTAAATTTAGATCTTGATAAAACTCATGGTCTAGTGCCATCTCCTCCAAATAACTCTACAGACTCTTGTGTAAGTATCATTTAGTAATATATTATTTTAAAAATCAAGAGTTTTTTAGGGTGCTCACTGGACATTTTCATGTTTGAAACAAATAAGAATGTTGGAGAAAACAGCGTGGGCTCTGGAGAGGCCCTTTGCCCCACAGAGAGAAGAGGACCAATGAAGAAGCCCTTTCACTGTGAAGAAAAGTGGAGGCCAATCTAGTGAAACGAAGGAAGACAAGACTGGATTTTTTTTTTTTTTTCCTCTTTAGAATTACAAGTAGTCTCTCTTGATTTTGAGGAACTGCTAACTTTTTAAGTCCTTTTTTTTTTCTTTTGAATAAGTGTTGCTATTTTGATACATATCAAGAGTAGGGTCAGATGGTGGACATTCTAGCTACAAGCCTGCCCTTAGAAACCAGTACAAAGCACACCGCTTCCTCATACTCAGCTTCCTCATCTGTAAAATGAGACAATTAGACCACACAGTCACCCACACTCCAAGCATTTCCCAAGACATTGAAACTGGGAAGTATTACATCTGGGGGCACAGACTTGGATTTTTTTTTTTTTTAAGAGACTTGGACTTCTTTAAACCACTAGGTTGGAATTAGGAAGTGAGAGGAAGGTGGTATCTGTGAAAGCTCTCAGTTCAGTTCAGTTCAGTCTCTCAGTCATGTCCGACTCTAAGCTCTAAGCCTGACTCTAAAAGACCAGAGAATTTTTCTGTAATGTTAATGACAGAACTTGCAAATTGCCTTCACATCACCTGGATTATCTCAGCTCTAGATCTCCTTGGCATTACCTCCATCTCTTGCTCAATGGAATAAACATAAGCAATGAGACATAAACATCTCTTTCCAATCATGTAGGGTTTTACAGAGTTCTTGGCAGGCAGGTCAATAAACAACAGCAGGTCTAGAAGCTGTAAATAAAGTGTTATAGACATCAGTTACCCAAGGAATAGGTATGAGAGTAGGCTGAGGGCAACTGAAGCATTATCAAAGGATTCTATTATTTTATTGGATCAGAGATCAAGAAATATTCATATTTAATCATGAGCTAACCATTCTTCCTTTAGACAAAGAAACCAAATCTTCAGGAAATAAAGATATGAAAGGGAAAAACAAGTCTAAGTCTCAATTTAGCCTGGGTCCCATATATCACTGTAAAACTATTGTTGAGTTGGTCTGGAAACCCTGGACAATTTATTTACTCAAGGTTGGCATGCATGGCTTGATGCAAATACATGCAACGTAGTCAAAGGAAAAAATTAAACCAGAAATCCACCTGAAATAAGTAGCTCCATGCCCTCTACCATGCTGCCACCCACAACTTCCCCAGACCTCAGATGTAATCTCTGAGAAGGTGTTAGCCTTGGGTAGCTATGACAACAACTTCAGGTATCACCGCCACGTGGATAAACGGAGGATCTGAGAGTGAAGAGGAGGAGAAATAATGAAGGAGTCTAGAGAGAAATGGATAAAGAAGATATGGTACATACATACAATAGAATATTCAGTTCAGTTGCTCAGTCGTGTCTGACTCTTTGCGACTCCAGCCATAAAAAAAGAACAAAAGAATGTCATTTGCAGCAACATGGATGGACCCAGAGATTATCATACTGAGTGAAGTAAATCAGACACAGAAAGACAAATATCATAGGATATCACTTATGTGTGGAATTTTAAAACAGGGTACAAACGAACATACTTACAAAACAGATGTAGAGTCACAGGTGTAGAAAACAAACTATGGTTACCAGGGGAAAGGGGAGGGTGCAAATTGGGAGTTTAGGATTGACATATACACACTACTACATATAAAACAGATAACTAACAAGAGCCTACTGTATAGCACAGAGAACTCAATACTCTGTAATGACCTATATGGGAAAAGAATCTAAGAAGAGAGTGAGTATATGTGTATGAATAACTGATTCACTTTGCTACGCACCTGAAACTAACACAACATTGTAAATCAACTATAATCCAACAAAATTTAAAAAAAAAATAGAAGAGAGTCAGAGAGAGAACATGAGTAGACCAAACAAGAACTGGGACTGCTGGTAAAACTCCACATTTGTAGGAAAAGATAAAGAAAAGAAAGAAAGGTGAAGTCGCTCAGTCATGTCCGACTCTGCGACCCCATAGACTGTAGCCTACCAGGCTCCTCCATCCATGGGGTTTCCCAGGCAAGAATACTGGAGTGGGTTGGAAAAGATAAGAGATTCATAATCCATAATTACAGCCATGTGACTTTATCTTTTTATATTTGAAAAGTTTACTTTCTGATTTGTGATTTGTTCATGGGATAACTCCAAAATTTGACAACCAATAAACAATGCTTACATCATTAAGACTGAATCACTTTAATGTTTGACAAAATACTATTCCGTTCTTCCAGGGACATATTTCATGTTTCTTGACTTTTTCTTTCAACTTTCTGATCTGATTTTTTTCAACTCTATCTTCAAACCTATGATTATTCTTATGTTGAAACCTACTTTTGTACAATTTGGGGGAAGTCTTTCTTACTTCAAATTGATTTGGGCTTTTTTTAAAAAACCTGTTTACTTTGAAATCATTACGGATTCATATTATAGATGTGGTACACAGAAGTCCTGTGCAGTCTGCTAGTTTTTTCCCCAATGGTTACATTTTAAGTAACTGATGAAAGTGAAAGAGGAGAGTGAAAAAGTTGGCTTAAAGCTCAACATTCAGAAAACGAAGATCATGGCATCCAGTCCCATCACTTCATGGGAAATAGATGGGGAAACAGTGGAAACAGTGTCAGACTTTATTTTTCTCGGCTCCAAAATCACTGCAGATGGTGATTGCTGCCATGAAATTAAAAGATGCTTACCCTTTGGAAGGAAATTTATGACCAACCTAGATAGCATATTCAAAAGCAGAGATATTAGTTTGCCAACAAAGGTCCCTCTAGTCAAGGCTATGGTTTTTCCAGTGGTCATGTATGGATGTGAGAGTTGGACTTTGAAGAAAGCTGAATGCCGAAGCATTGATGCTTTTGAACTGTGGTGTTGGAGAAGACTCTTGAGAGTACCTTGGACTGCAAGGAGATCCAACCAGTCCATTCTGAAGGAGATCAGTCCTGGGTGTTCTTTGGAAGGACTGATGTTGAAGCTGAAACTCCAATACTTTGGACACCTCATGCGAAGAGTTGACTCATTGGAAAAGACCCTGATGCTGGGAAGGATTGGGGGCAGGAGGAGAAGGGGACGACAGAAGATGAGATGGCTGGATGGTATCACTGACTCGATGGACATGAGTCTGAGTAAACTCCGGGAGGTGGTGATGGACAGGGAGGCCTGGTGTGCTGTGATTCATGGGGTTGCAAAGAGTCGGACACGACTGAGAGACTGAACTGAACTGAATAGATGTAACTGTTCATTTTTTAGAAAATTACTTCCTGTTTTATGGCCCTAACTTCTTAAAACTCTTTGAGAATACTAATGAAGACTGCCTCCATTGTTTTATTTTCTTTTGATCCCCGATATGTCTGCTTCCTACAGGGTTACTTTGGTCTGTCTCAGTCTTTCTCTTTCCTTGACGCAAACTTTTTTCAAATATCTGGTAACCCTTGATTGTTGATCATATTTTAAACAATTATCCCTTAGGAAAGCTGATGGGATGTCTCTGTACATAGGCAGAGTCAGTCAATTGGCAGATTATGATTTGAGGTGAATGGGATGTCAAGTAGCAGTTATGCTGGTTAAATTCTGAATTCCAGGATGAGGAGAGCTTGGTCCTATAGCTGTGTTTCCTACACCAGTTCCTCTAGTGTACCCTGACACCACTTTTTTTTTTTTAAGAATATAAGAGTCTGTCTCACCACCACCCTAGGATCCATACTTGGCAGTTCTGGATGTTCTGTTTGCATGGGGATGAGAAGCGAAGGATGGAGAGAAAGGGCCAGCTTTGCTTTATCTAGATCTCAAAACTACACCCCTCCCCCAACCAGTTATGAACCCATCTTTGCTCTTCTTCCCATCATTTATCTTTGGGGAACTTCAAAAGCCCTTCTGCACACCTGGACATGAGGGAAATTATCCAGTAAAAATACAATCAGAGTTATAAATGAGAAGATTTGTATAATTTAACATTTTCTAGAAGCCACATTAAAAAGTTTAAAAGTAAGAAATTAATTTTAGTAACATTTTTGTTACTTAAAATATCCAAAATATTATTTTGAAATGTAGTGAGTATAAAGAAATATTGAGATATTTCACATTCCTTTTTATCACACTCAGTCTTCAAAATCTGGTGTGTATTTCACACTATGGCACAGGTCCATCCAGGCCCATCCCACTTCAGGGACTCAGTAGCTACATATGGCTGCTGGCTACCACACTGGACAGCACGGCTTTTATTGTGGCTTTAATAGCATGTTGAAAAGCAGAGACATTACTTTGCCAAGAAAGGTCCGTCTAGTCAAGGCTATGGTTTTTCCTGTGGTCATGTATGGATGTGAGAGTTGGACTGTGAAGAAGGCTGAGCTCCAAAGAAATGATGCTTTTGAACTGTGGTGTTGGAGAAGACTCTTGAGAGTCCCTTGGACTGCAAGGAGATCCAACCAGTCCATTCTGAAGGAGATCAGCCCTGGGATTTCTTTGGAAGGAATGATGCTAAAGCTGAAACTCCAGTACTTTGGCCACCTCATGCGAAGAGTTGACTCATTGGAAAAGACTCTGATGCTCGGAGGGATTGGGGGCAGGAGGAGAAGGGGACGACAGAGGATGAGATGGCTGGATGGCATCACTGACTCGATAGACGTGAGTCTGAGTGAACTCTGGGAGTTGGTGATGGACAGGGAGGCCTGGGGTGCTGCGATTCATGGGGTCGCAAAGAGTCGGACATGACTGAGCGACTGAACTGAACCGAATAATCTTCTATTATCACTTTTAATCATCTACAAAATATACTAAATCTCTAATCCATCAGTTGTCACCCTTTTAATTTCTACTGTGCATTTAATCTAACTTGAAGATTCCATCTCATTTTACTATAGTATCAGGAAGAGAGTATATAAATGTGTGAACTCTGCCATTGAGAAATACATAAAACCATCCCAAATCCCAACACAAGCCCAACAAAAGGAACTCCAACATGTCATTGTTGCTTATTTTATACCCACAAGACCTACAGTGAAGTATAGGTACTGGCATTCCTCACTTCTCCTAGTCTACACGCCTCAAGGTTATATTCCTGTTTAATTACTTAGGTCCACTAGCATTTGATTATTCTGCCTTTTTAGTTCTTTTGTAATTTAGCAATAACTACTATTTATTGCTTACTATGTATCTGGAACTCTTCTTAGGCTTCCTATGCATTATTTCACTTATTCCTCTCAATAACTTCAGGCAGAAGGTGCTATTACTATCTCCTTTTTATATATGAGGAAAGTGAAGCACTGAGAAGCTAAGCAAGCGGTCCAAGGTCACAGAGACCCCAGAGTTGTGATTCTACAACACACGTTCTTTAAAAAAAGATTTATTGCAGTAAAAGTCACATCATATTAAACAGACCATCCTAACCATACTGAACTATACAGTTCAGTGGCGCTAACTGCATTCACGTTGCGGTACGACTCTCACCATCTTCCATCTCCGGAATTTTTTACCTTCTCAAACTGAACTTCTGTCCCATTAAAGACTAGCTCCTTATTCCCCAGCCCCACCCCTTCCCCCCAGCCCCAGTCCCTACCAATATATATTTTCTGACTGTATGAATTTGACCATTCTAGGTGTCATGTATAAGTGGAATCAAACAGTATTTATCTGAACAAAGCTGCACTTTGTCCAGCTCTAAACATGACCTCGGGAAGAAGCATAGGGCACAGTAATGAAGAACACTCACATCCAGAGCTGGACCACTTTGGTTGGGCTCTTAGCCTTTCCACATACTCGTTTTGTAAACTTGAAATTGCTACACAGCCTCTCTAGGCTTGAATTTGACATCAGGATAGTAAGGCTAGGGTATTCACCACAGGACTTTTCACACATAGATTAGAGTAAAAAGATGGCAGCTGTGGTCATTAGAGGACCAGACAGCACTTCTGAGTGTGTCCAGTACTACCTACAGACTTGCTTCTGTGCTGAATGCTGGCCTCACTGCTAGACTGGACTCCATCTGAATTTTTACCAATGTTCGTTGAGCTACTGTCTCTCTCCTATAGATTTTCATGGCTTTGACCCTTGCAGCCTTCTCCATAGAATGGCAGTCAGTACTGGCAATCAACCCTGAATATTCATTGGAAGGACTGATGCTGAAGCGCCAATACTTTGGCCACCTGATATGAAGAATCAACTTCTTGGAAAAGACCCTGATGCTAGCAAAGACTGAGGGCAAGAGGAGAAGGGGGTGACAGAGGATGAGATGGTTGGATGGCATTACTGACTCAATGGATATGAGTTTGAGCAAACTCCAGGAAATAGTGAAAGACTGGAAAGCCTAGCGTGCTATAGTTCATGGGGTTACAAAGAGTCAGACATGACTGAGGAACAACAAGTGAAGATCTGGCTACATTTCTATTTTCCTTTAGGCCTAACTGCTGATTGTCCATCTCTGGCTTGGAAAGCCACATTGCTCACCAAGCCCAGCTATGACACTGTAAGTCATTGACTCCCTGGCCCTCTGAGAAACAAGTTAAAAGGCATAGACTGACTCTAAGAGAATCTACACTCAATATTAGAAAAATAATACAAAAAGAAATGACTTTGAGGCAACTTTTTAAATAATAATTAAGCATTTTTATCAAAGACCTAAGTTTAATCATTAGGCTGAGATAATTCATAACAAAGGCATCTTAAAAGCAAAACCTTTGCATGACTATCATATCTAGGAAACTGCAGAGCACTTGGTTTAAAATGTGCCCTTTCCAAAGATCCATATGCAATAAATAGATGGTATTTGCACATCAATTGACATCTTGGGTAGGGAATGCTTTCCTAGAAAGCTTGGCTCTGATGGATATAAAGAAGCCACCATTTCTCTGTTAAGTAATGGGCTATGACCGTGCTAAATATATGCGTTCAGTTGAAAGCCTCCAAAATGATGGTGAGAAAACTGATTAGAAATGGTTTGGGAGCCTAATTCTGTTAGTGGGAATGAAAATTGATAAACAACATCGGCTGATCTGCCGGAACAAATAGATTCTTGATTCAGCAGGAATCCAGCTGCTATTATGTTCCAGGTGAACGAGCATCACTTAAATAAATAAATCCTTTCTTTATTCTGTACATGCTTTCCAGGTTTGCCGCATTTATTAAGTTAGATGCGAATCCAGGTTGAAGAGGTACAGAATGCCCCTCTGGGAGACACCATGGAATCAGTGGGACAGTCAGAAAGGTCACTGAGCTCCAGAGAGGGGAAGGGTTGTGTTTAGCAGCTTTCTCATAGCTAAGCCTGTTATTAACTTCGTGGTATTTCAAATTTATAAAGCATCTTGCAGCCCGAGCTTCCATGTGTACTGCAAACATTAATTAATCCTCACAGCATCCCCCAGAATGTGAGGAGGTCCAGTTTGCATCTCACAGACAATGCAACCCAAAAGCAGAGAAGTTAAGCCAGGGGCCAAAGGACACTCAGGTCACTCGGGAGACTGACCGCGGGGATTGCAAATTCCCAGCCCCTGGAAAGAAAGTGTGATCACGTGGACTTTAGCAGGTTACACAAGAGGAAAAAAGCATTTCCCAAGGCTTACAGACAGGAAGGGAAAGAATCAACTCTGGTGGAGTTTGTAAACATCTACTTGCATTGGGTGGAGGAGGAGATGGTAACCCACTTCAGCATTCTTGCCTGGAAAATCCCACAGACAGAGGAGCCTGGTGGACTACACTCCTTGGGGTTGGAAAGAGTCAGACATGATGGACCATGCACACACTCACGTTGAGGAGGCAACTTTTGCTCCATGAGATTTGTTTTTCCAAAGCAAAAAGAAATATAATCCATTTTATGATTGTAATAAAATGTTACCCCATCCCAAGGTAAAAACATTAAAGAAATGCAATACTCTCTAACTGTGTTGCATTGAAACAACTGCTATATAGTAGTTCTAATATATAGAAATTCATTTTTCAATCCTGTTGTAAAATGAAGAATCCAAATCTTTCCCTTTTTTTAATTTAGACTCCTTTCTCTGAGAGAAAAAAAAAAATGAAAAGTTTCACCCAAAAGGAGTGGGAGATGTTACTTATTGAAAAGACAGATTTCAGGCAGATTTGACAAATGACAGCAGTGACATTTGCAGAATCACAAAAGCCAGAGCAATGTGCTCACTCGCCTTCCGAGGTAACATCTCTCCAAGTTGCAAATAGGATTATAAATAAAGTGCTGTTCAAAGACCCATCGCAAAACCATTTTCCACGAGAAACTTAAAATAGAACAAAAATATCCCATTTACGTTGGCATGATACATTTTACTACCTGCCACTTTAATCTCCAGGAGTCAGGCTTAACAATAATATCAAAGACAGGTTTATTATCAAGGTCCACATGTCCTATTTTCCTCTTACTAACAACCTAACAGAAATGCCAGACACAGAAGTTATTCCTGGTGCAACATATCATTTAATTCCCTTTGACAGGTTTATTCTTCTTTGAAACTGTAAATTCATTCATTAGATAGAAGAGACTTGTTAGGCTCTGATATGTGCTTTGTTTCTTTCAAGGATAGATACTATCCCTTTGATGTATCACTGAGAAGTAGTTCTGTTTTTATTAACAGGGGTAAATATTGATGGTAGTGAAAAAAAATTAAGTGCTCTGTCTTGTGTTTCTGATTGAAACCACTAAAATAGGTAGTGCAAATCAAGCAGCAGGACAGATTTGAAATTCTGTTGCAAAATAAAGAATTAAAGGTTTAGAGATGTATACTTCGTGTGTATGTGTGCTAAGTCACTTCAGTCATAGATGTACAATTTACCATAATCTAAATAAGGGAATGTGAAGCTCAGTCCTAGTTTTCTTAGAGAATATAGCTCTTACCTGGATCTCTAGATCACTTTTCTTGTTGGTATTCATTTCTAGGTGAAAACTGTAAGACTGCCTCACCTCATTTGCCAGCATAAGAGAACTGTACTGGAAAGCAACGCAAGGGTAGAAAACACACAAAGAGAAGATAGCACTGGGGAGTAACAGGAGAGGATTCATTCGCAGTTATGACATCACTGGAAGGTGTCACATTAAGAAACGTGAAGGTCACAGAACTCACAAGAAACAGACCTGATAGCTGATCCAAATCTATGTCACTTCAAAGCCCACGCTCATTCCACAACAACACAGAGTCTCTCTAAAGCATTCTGTTTACAACTTCTTCATTATTTATAGCTAGCCTTGTTCCAAAAAGAATGCAAGGTTAACGTACAAATCTGGAAACATCACAAGAGGATTCAAGCAAAATGACACAGGAAAGTAAGACCCGAGAAATAAGGTGACTGAAGTCAAATGTAGGGAACACTGTGATGCCCGAAGTTCCTTCAGAGATGAGCCTCTAACATTGCTAGGAGTTCTCCAGCAGGAATCAGGAAGACATATATAGATCTCCATAGCCAACTAGCTAGTCAGGAAAATTAAACTGGTGTTTTCCCCTTGTTCCAAGTCCTCACATAGGTATGTATTCTGATGAACAAGATCATCAAAAACACATTTTCAGAAAACATGTCAAGTTTAATTAGGTTCCTTTTCTCTAAAGTTAGATGGATGGGGCCATAACAAAACAGAAAGTCAAGAAAAGCAACCCCAAACATAGGATTTGGGAGATTGGGGAGGGCAGGGGGGAGGATTAATATTCCACACAAGCTCATGGCTTCTTAATTATCTGTTTCAGGGCTGCTGCTGCTGCTGCTGCTAAGTCGCTTCAGTCGTGTCCGACTCTGTGCGACCCCACAGATGGCAGCCCACCAGGCTCCCCCATCCCTGGGATTCTCCAGGCAAGAACACTGGAGTGGGTTGCCATTTCTAGATGTTGAAATAGTGGGGGAAAATAGATGGATCATTCTCCTCCTTACCCAGCCCCCAAAGTTCTAAATAAATATTGCTTCTCTTAGTTGAGGTTTTAAATGTATTCAGTAGGGCAAATTTAAAATGATAATCCTTGATCAGCAGCTAGAGCTCAACAGGGCTCTGTGTGGCCAGTTAACTGTGAATCTACGCATTTCAACAAGTGTAGTCAGAGTTACAACTTGGTGTTAGGCATTAAAAAAGAAATCTCCTTAAATAAAAGTGTATTATCTGGAATTAAGATATTATCAGGATTAACAACTTTGCCTGAGTTAGTTCTGCCAATTAATTATCAGATATCAGGGGACCTGAAGGAATAGGATGAAGGATAGATACACTTTCTTTAAGTGCCAAAAACGTTTTTCATCTCTACCCCCAGCGCTAGAGCAGCAGCAGAAAAGGAGTTTGAATGCTGCTTGGCAATCTGCTCCTGCATTACTCTGGTGGGAGTTGGAGGTCTAGGCTCAGCACGGCTGCACTGCCCATCTCTTAAACTGAGGACAAGCAGTGTCGCTCTCAGAGCCGACAAGCGGAAAGTCTCTGTCCCAGGTCCCCAGTCTCAAATTTTGGAGCATCTTTGTGGAAATCACGTATTTCTGTTTTTTTCCAGGGGCTTGGAACCAACTCAATCCCTACTTTTCTCATTCACAAGTCCCTCTGATCCTCTCCCTCCAACTCTGGAATCTTCTAGATGCCCCTGGGACTGATATGTGCTCCTGCGGTCATCCCATGGTCCTTGGGGCTGAGTCCCAGCATAGGAGGGCGAGCTGCTCGTTTGTTCCAGCAGGCTGATGAGAGATTTCGTTGGGAAGAGTTGCCAGAGTGGCCCAACGCGCTAGTCTGGAGCGGCTCTCACTCCGGAAGCCGGACAAGCTCTGGGCTCCAGACTGCGGACCCTCTCCCACAGGTCCTCCCATGGGGCGGGCCCCCAGCCGCCATGTTCCCCTCAGAGGGCACGCCCCCAGCCGCCATGTTCCCCTCAGAGGGCGCGCCCCCAGCCGCCATGTTCCCCTCAGGGGGCGCGCCCCCAGCCGCCATGTTCCCCTCAGAGGGCAGGCCTCCAGCCGCCATGGTCCATCCACAGGGCTGTGTCTGATCCCAACGCCTGTGCGCCGTGAGGGGAGTAGCACTTTGGCAACAGTTTCGCCTGCCGCGACGACTTTAAAGTCACCCAGGGAAGTCCTAACAACTTCCTCCACAGACTCTCAGCCATGACTGAGGAAGACGCCATGGAATGGATATATGGCCACATATCTCCTCTGAGGGATTCTGAAACTAAGGCTTCCTAACATCAACTGGCCTATTTAATCTATCTACTTCCTCTTTGGCCTTTGACCAATATGGTGTCATTGTGCTTTCCTAAACTGGTCTTTCGGAGAAGGCAATGGCACCCCACTCCAGTACTTTAGCCTGGAAAATCCCATGGACGGAGGAGCCTGGTGGGCTGCAGTCCATGGGGTTGCTGAGAGTTGGACAAGACTGAGTGACTTCACTTTCACTTTTCACTTTCCTGCATTGGAGAAGCAAATGGCAACCCACTCTAGTGTTCTTGCCTGGAGAATCCCAGGGACGGGGGAGCCTGGTGGGCTGCCGTCTACGGGGTCGCACAGAGTCGGACACGACTGAAGCGACTTAGCAGCAGCAGCAGCAGCAGCAGCAGCAGCAGCAAACTGGTCTTTAATCACCCTGGGTGAGGAAAGGACACTTCTTGGGCAAATGGGAACGCCTTTCCCATTCTGTCCAAGGGGCCACTGCCTCTTCAACCCCCCTAGTGGTCGTGAAGGCAGAAGTGCAGTCAATATTGAAAGTGATTATATCCTAAGGATATGCTAATGACAGCGTAAGGAGTCCAAGGCAAGGCATGATGAGAAGACGTGTCTTTCAACTTCCGCACTATAAAGTTTAAATCTAATCAACATGTCTAGAAAATTAATTATCTATAAGATACTCTATAAGACTTTTATTTGAGATTGTCATCAACAACTTTTAAGAGTCATTAGAAGCCAATATTGAAAAGCAGCACAATGGTTGATGCACTCATGAGTAAATAGTACTCAGAAATTGCAAAGGCAAAGAAATCTATGTGTTTCAATAAAAACAGGTTCTAAGAAGCCATAACACTATGGGTAAAAACATCATTACTAACTGTCCCAGAGGAAAGATGAAATTAGTCAAGAATGGTGCATTTGATGATGATGAAAAAGAAGGAATGATTCTTGAGCCTGAAAAAATGGTACCCGGACACTAGGAAATATTGACAGGTGTGCTGATGTACTTTCTAACTTGCTGCCACTGTGAGATGCTCCAAGCTCATCTTGACTATATACTATATTGTAAAATGAAATTGTTTATATAGAGACGGGTCTTTAAAAAAGTATTTACGTGGGTCTCCACACACTCAAGGTCAAGTTGTGATTCAGGGTCTGCAGCTCTAAGAAGAACCATGCGGAAGACAGTAGCAATGCAGAAACTTGAAGGGAGGAGCAAGATACAATTTTCTTTCTCACAGTTTTACTGCAAACAAATCCTGCTCCAGAAACCTAGTCAGTCGTATCAGGAATCCTTTAAACTTTGCTTTCCAGCTGTTTTGGGCTTGCTGATAACATGCCGGTTGGTATAAATATTACATGATCCCATATCCCAATATTATTCATCCGATTATGTGAGCTAGCTCACTGCAAGATGGTTTTGGAATTTTAAATAAAGCTATTTTTACAGAGAATAATCTGGATATATCTAGGAAATAATACCATCATGCATTGCAATAAGATGTGATGTTGGATAACACTGTCGTATGGATATTTTACTTACCATGCAACATGTAGCCTGTCACTTATTTTTACAAATGTCAAACCTTTTATAAAATATGTGTCTATACTACCCCCACAGTTCATCATCCTCTTGTTTTTGGAATTATACCTCAGAAAAAAATTAAGTAGAGCTAAAAATAAGAAACCAGGTCTTCTAAAGAGGACTGAGGTTCAACCGGGTAAGACTTTCCAACATGATACAAAGAAGCTCTGTTATGTGGCTCTGAGTGTGATTCTGTCATAATAAAATACTGAAGAACTCTCCTGGGGGTCCAGTGGTTAGGAATCCACCTGCCAATGCAGGGAACATGGGTTTGACTGCTGATCCAGGAAGACTCCACAAGCACCACAACTGCTGAGCCTGCGCGCTGTAATTACTGAAGCCTGTGCACCTAGAGCCTGTGCTCCACAACAAGAGAAGACACTACTGCAAATGAGAAGCCTGGGCACCACAGCTGTAGAGTAGCCCCTACTAGCTGCAGCTAGAGAAAGCTTCATGCAGTAACAAAGATCCAGCACAGTCAAAATAAATCAATAAAGCTTTAAAAATACTAAGAAGTTACAGTATTAAGGGGCTTGTTTTCTGGGATTATGACATGAGCATTGTTTCTAACAATACGTTGAGAATTTCTACACCTTGATTTCCTAGATCAAGAGAATGGATGACTTTGGGTCATGTCTAAAAAACTTAAGCTAGAACATTTGCCAATGAGGAGGAACCCTGATAGGAAATCTAAAAAAAAAAAAAAAAAAAAGGCCTGAAAATATCTCCAACAGCAACAAGTCCCTGGGATAATTGTACTACTCTTTGTATTAGTTACAGATTCACGAAATGATATAAAAAAAAATAACAAATCTCAGTGGCTCAGCACAAGAGAAATTTATCCGTTGCTATACAACCCACCAATGCAGGCATTCCTGCTCAGTGGATAGCTTTCCATGGAACAATTCAGGGATACAGCCTCTTTTATCTTGCACACTGGCACCCTTTCAGCCCAGGTCTTCTGTATACAGCTGACAGAGAAAATCAGGGAGAAATTGTCCACTTGCTGCTTCTCAGCTCATCCTGGAATTCACACATATTTCTTGCACTTACAGTCCATTTATACAAATTTTTTTTCTTCCTTCCCTTCTCTCCTTCTTTCTTTCATCATTTGTATTTTTTATTTTTCAGCCACACCACACAGCTTGCAGGATCCTAGTTCCCCAATCAGGTATTGAACCCAGATCCATGGGCAGAGAAAGCACCAAGTCCTAACAAATAGACTGCCAGGAAACTCACCCGTTATTAATTTATTTCGCAGGGAAGAAGGCTGGGAAATTTCCAGAGTAACAGCTCTTTAAGATGGAGGTGGTATGGCTCATTGGGGACAATTCCAACCTAACAGCTTTAAGAAACATAACCACATTGGGATATCCAAGTTCGGCTCCAATCATATTAACTTCTAGTCATTCTATGTCAGACATGTGGCTGTCTTAAGCATTCAGTTCAAATCACAAGCAAAAATATTATATAATGATAATTTAACAAGGAGATATTACTAAATTATGAATACAGATATTGTAGTTACAGGATGTTCTGGGAAAAAGTAGGAAATCTTTATGAATCCCTTGATTGGTGAACTAACCATCACATGTTTTCAGGTATATCAATACTGTCTTTAAATAAAGTCTGCTGCTGCTGCTTAGTCACTTCAGTCATGTTCAAGGCTTTGCAATCCCATGGACTGCAGACTTCCAGGCTCCTCTGTCCATCGAATTCTCTGGGCAAGAGTACTGGGTTGGGTTGCCATGCTCTCCTCCAGGGTATCTTCCCAACCCAGGGATCAAACCCTGGTCTTCTGCATTGCAGGCAGATTTTTTTACACTGAGCTACCAGGGAAGGCCCAAATAAAGCCTACTGTCTTCTCTTACACATAATGAATGGAATGTCAGTCTTAGTGGATCTTAAAGTAGACAAGAATGGATACAAAGAATTGTCAGGGAATAAAGAGCAAAGGTGTCTATGTATACTTCATAAGAACTTTTTTGAGTGCTAAATAACTACCAGGAAAAAAACTTAACACCGTACATACATAATCCTCTTTACTGTTTGTTCCAATTCTGAGATAGTTACTAACTCTCTCTTTATTTTACAAAGGAGAAAACTGAAGCTTAGAGAGGTAAAATCCTATGCCAGGGCCTGGCAGGGGCAAGCTGTAGGCACAAGCAAGGTGGCTCTTAAAGCTTATATTCTAGAATATAAAAGACAGAGCCACTGATACTGCCAAGAGAGTCAACATATACAATGTGAATTTGACACTCCCCGCTCTGAAAGCCTCTACCTTTTATTAAATAGAAAAACACAAACCCCAAACACCTTTAGTTCAGTCACTCAGTCATGTTCGATTTTGTGACCCCATGAATTACAGCATGCCAGGCCTCCCTGTCCATCACCAACTCCCAGAGTTCACTCAAACTCATGTCCATCGAGTCGGTGATGCCATCCAGCCACCTCATCCTCTGTCATCCCTTCTCCTCCTGCCCCCAATCCCTCCCAGCATCAGAGTCTTTTCCAGTGAATCAACTGTTCGCGTGAGGTGGCCAAAGTACTGGAGTTTCAGCTTTAGCATCAGTCCTTCCAATGAACACCCGGGACTGATCTTCTTCAGAATGGATTGGTTGGATCTCCTTGCAGTCCAAGGGACTCTCAAGAGTCTTCTCCAACACCACAGTTCAAAAGCATCAATTCTTCGGTGCTCAGCTTTCTTCAAAGTCCAACTCTCACATCCATACATGACCACTGGAAAAACCATAGCCTTGACTAGAGGGACCTTTGTTGGCAAAGTAATATCTCTGCTTTTCAATATGCTATCCAGGTTGGTCATAACTTTCCTTCCAAGGAGTAAGCGTCTTTTAATTTCATGGCTGCAGTCACCATCTGCAGTGATTTTGGAGCCCAAAAAAATAAAGACTGACACTGTTTCCACTATTTCCCCATCTATTTCCCATGAAGTGATGAGACCAGATGCCATGATCTTCGTTTTCCGAATGTTGAGTTTTAGGTCAACTTTTTCACTCTCCTCTTTCACTTTCATCAAGAGGCTTTTTAGTTCCTCTTCACTTTCTGCCATAAGGGTGGTGTCATCTGCATATCTGAGGTTATTGATATGTGGCTAAATAATTTGAGATTTTATCTATAAACTTTCCTAGCACTATAGGGAATTCAGGTGTTTTTTAAATAAAAGAAACAAGCCATTAGAGATCAAAATCTCCAATATAGATGACTGGTTATGTGCTGAGATCCTAAAGTCAGGTGATGACAGCATCAATCAGCCTTATTTTTTCAGTCACTGGATGGCCCCAAGGTGTACTCAGCCAGGCACAGAGTAAAGGAAAACATACTTTGGTCCCAATTTCAGTAACTCCCAAGGAGCAACACACTTGTGCAAGAGAAGGAGCGATTTCAAACCGGTTTCTTCCCCATCCTGCCTGTTCAGGGTTCTGATGATTCTCTCTTCTGGCCTTTGTATCATGTCTCTATCATGAGAACATCTATGTCTTGGGAGGGGGTTGGAGGCAGTGATTTTGCACTTTCTCCTTTTGGATGTCCCACTGACTCAGGAAAATGGGACAAACAGGGGACTAATATGAATGAAATTTCTATTATATGAATCATTTTGGTTGGGGGAGAAACAATTATTCTATTTGAATAATATGGGGGCCTTAAGCCTTGAAGAAGATATTTCATTATGTTTGAAACAACACTAACTGAAGGACACTTCTACATAAGTAATATTTTATTATTTTTCCTTAATTTCACCTTAAAGTGAATTGAACGTACATATATGTATATGCAAATATAGCACACATATATTTACATATATAGTTGCATATACAAATTGCCTGTGGACATGTTTTATTTATAAAAAGTGTATCTG
Source organism: Capra hircus (assembly GCF_001704415.2). Taxonomy (NCBI): domain Eukaryota; kingdom Metazoa; phylum Chordata; class Mammalia; order Artiodactyla; family Bovidae; genus Capra; species Capra hircus. Next base: position 51,889,170 of record NC_030831.1, on the reverse strand, counting down.
ATACTTTGAACCAAGATTGCCAGTGATTCGTTGAAATGTTTTCAGACTTTCTCATTTTCTAAAGCAAAACAATTTCCCTGAAAGGTTGAAAATCATTTAAATGAACCTATGAAATAGGTGGTAAAATGGTTTTTAGTTCAGCTGAGGAGGTGCTGCGCTGGTCTTAATGAGGCACCCGAGATGGTTTTATCCTGCTCATACAAATCATTTGTTTCAGTGACATTTGAAACTGCTATTAATGCAAAAACTTAACATCAGTAAGCCCCACTTTACCGTTTTTTTGCCACATCTTCAAGACTTTTGACAAGCTTCACTACCCACTGTAAACCTTCCCCTTCCTAATATAAACTATTCATTTAATTTGAGCACAAGAATTATTGAGACTCAGAAGATTTTAAGCCAACAGTACTGAGTCTCTTCATTTTACCTTATTCCTTAAGACAAATTATCTGAGTTTGGATACATTTAAAACTTTTTCTTTCATGCGAATTTTTTTCTAATTGTTAGCAGGATTAGGACATACAATTCCACAAATTAACAAGCAAAGGGATCAGAGCTTATATTTAGAAACTGATTCAGCTATGTAATATATACAAAAGAAGATGGGATTTCTGTTACTGAGAGATTACATGAAACCTAAGTGCGAACAAAGATAAGAAGGAACCTGGTCTGTTACTAAGAAAGCAGCAAAATTTTTTGGATATACCGCACTAGTCAGGGTACTGGGCACCCCAGAAGGAAAACTGTCCATCTGAAGCTGGAGACCTCAAACAGGAACTCAAGGTGGGCTGTGTTCCAAGCTAGGAACATGGCAACGGACTACCTTAAGCTCTCAAGAGTGTGTTATTACGAAGACTCCGGTCTTCCATATGGCTATCTATGATCTCCTGCTTCCAAATGTTAGTTGTTCAGTCACATCTGACTCTTTGCAACCCCATGGACTATAGCCCACCAGGCTCTTCTGTCCATGGGATTTTCCAGGCAAGAATATTGGAGTGGGTAGCTATTCCCTTCTCCAGGGGATCTTCCTGATCCAGGGAGTACCTGGGTCTCCAGCATTGCAGGCAGATTCTTTACTGTTTGAGCCACCAGAAAAGCCTCTGTTTGCAAAGAGAATATTATTTTTCTTCTGGGTCTCTGTGATTGAATATACACTTCCACTTGATTTATAAACAGTCAAGAACTCCCTTTGTAAGGAACTTGAGACCAACTGGCAACTAGTCACAGGAGGTTGAAATTTCAACTCTGAATCTTTCCTAGTCTTTAAGAAATGAATCAGATCACTGCAAACTTCAGTACTTTAACTAGAAGGAAGTGACATGCCATTGACCTCAGCTTTTCTCTGCACATGTGCGTACCTCCTCCAGAGTACAAGACAACCTTCAAGGGTCGTTCAAATATTCATGTCCTATGACATGATGATTCTCAATGTTTAAAATCTGGTATGACAAAAAAATACAGTCCTACTCACTTTGTGTTAGTGCTGACATCCAAAATATCTGATTCCCTTGGGCTTAAGTAGACACAACACAGAGGTATGATATTGAAAATTGCAGTGATTTTACAGTTTTCAGGAGGTTTTGGTCTGAATTACTTTTCTTTCATATAGGTAGAAGCAACCAAACAGGAAACAAAAACAATTCTTCACTGACAATTCTTACAATTGAAATTCAGGTATACTACTTATATACATGGAATCTGCGAAGCTGCAGTGAAGCAGTTTTCCTTCATTGGATCACATTCTTTGGGGCAGCTTGTCATCAGACATATGCCTAAAAAGATGCCATTACTCACTCTCGTGTCCCATGTCTGCTGGCCTCATTTTCTGTAGTTCACACAGGCATTCCCTATATACCAGTAAGAGTGTTTGCTGATATCATAAGGCTTATACATATTTTGGCTCAAGTTCCAAGAGGAAACTGAGAGTTATCTTTCATCCTCCAAAGCAGAAAATTCTAGGGGAGGATTCTGACTCAGCCTGCATCTCACATCTCTTTGTGGGTGATGGTGATCCCATGTTAGTTTATTGTTAGCCTAGCTTATTGCATGCAACCATGCTTGTGGCTAAAGGTAAGGACAGACCACTGGGTTTGATCATCTACAGTAACATGGGGAATATGGTGTATGTTCCAAAGGAAACCACATACCATTTTCCAGGAGGAAGAAGTAAGAAGTAAGAGTTCTCCTTATGAACTCTCCTTATGAGTTCATAAGGAGATAGATACATTGCCCTTGTTTAGTATTCTTTTCCAAATTCTAATTCTTTTCTTTAGAGTACTTCACAGTGAAAAATATCCTCTCTAGTTTTATGTAAAAATTTGCTAATAACTGATGTCTGTGATATATGAAACATTCAACAGGCTCACGCACAAACATGACACAAATACCAGTATAAATTGAATTTACTGAATTTTCCTTTATTTAAGCTATGTTTCTCCCTTCTATTTAAAGCAATAATTGATTTAAAATTTTATGTGTTTAGTTTTGTCTTAAACACGTTCTTTATGCTTGTCAAGAATGAAATTACCTAGAAAAACACATTACCTATTTTAATAAAACCTGAGCCAATCATATTCCAGATGACATTTGCTAGTTACTAGGAAAAAAAGTAAATACACATCTCAAGGTTGACCTCTAAATGACATTATACATCCTTTTATGAAAGCACCAGGGAAGGACCAGCTAGATCTGTGAAGTTGCTTAAGGATGCTTTCTGAATAGCCTGCCACCTTAATGACGTAATGGAACATCAGGACAGCTCTCTACCCTTGGTCATACATTCTAGGAGGATGTTCAACCTTCTCTGCGCTTTCAGCTCACCTTGGGAGTTAAAAAATGCTTTGGGCCTAATTCCAGACCCAATTCCTGGAGAACAGCTTGGACCTTACTGACTTTCAGTAAAGCCAGGGTTCCAGTGTGCATGTATGAGAAACACTAGTCTAGTGTTAAGGACTTGAAATCACCAGCTCAAATGCATACATGTTACCTGAGATGGTTAGTATAGAAAGCTAATGTGTGCCAAGATCGCTTGTCAGTTTCAACTAGGGGCAACTGTCCTCCCATAAGAGACATTTGGCGATGTCTGGGAACATTTTTGGTCGTCACAACTTGGGGATGCAACTGGCATACAGTTAACAGAGACTGGTAATGTTGGTAAACTCCTAAACTGCACAGGATAACCAACACAGAAAAGAGTTATCCACTCAGAATGTCAATAGTACTGAGCCTGAGAAACACCTGAGCCAGAAATAATATTTGGGACAGAAGACAGAAATTGAGGAGTATAAATTGCTTCCCTGGAAGAGAAGAAGCCAGTAACATGTTGGGTGTCCTTGTAAGCCAACAGCCAGCGTGCGGTACTGCAGATTTCCTTCAAGATGCATCAGAGAGGGACTGAAAGGGGCAAAAGAATGGAAAACTCTGCCCATGAACACTGGGGTTAGTAGAAGGCACCCAGATTTATGTAATAGCTGTCCTGATTCTCAAGCAAACTATCAATATTGCTGATGCAAATGAACCTATCAATACATGCATAATATTTGCATTATAAATATCAGTTCCCAAATAAATCCAGAAATTTTAAGTTGTTAAGCAGAAGGCAATTATGTCAAACTAATGATAATTGCTTTGTAAATTTAGATTACTGTAATGGTGGACTTTATTAGCTCTTTCCTTTGTAAGGAGGAGAGCCTTTACACACGTAGACACACACAGCTGACTGCACACACACACCCCACCTGACTGCTCTAGAGATAGAAACCATGATGGGGCAATGGATCTAGCATCTTAGATCTAATTGACATGTCCTTGCCATTTCTTCAACTTGAGCAAAACTGAGAAACTATTTTCTTTTTGTTATTTGATCTGGGAAAGTAAGCAAAGCTTCACAGACTAAATTACTGGTGAAAACAAAACTTAGACCACAGAAGTTAAAAGCTAAGTGGAGATCAAAGTGGACACCAAATAAGTGTCAATGGTCTGACATCACTGAGCTCAATTTCTCTGCATTTATTCAGTTCATACACAGAAAGGTCAGCTGTGTTCCTCATTGTTTGCTACCATCAGGAGACTGGTACATAGAAAAGGAAATTTAAGTTCTGCCTTTCCAAACTGGCCCAAAAGGACACCAAATGTTTAAGACGATTATTTCAGGTGACAGAATTTCAGATGACTCAATTCTTATAATTTTCTATGCTCTCCTAATTTATTATAAGGAACACAATTTAGCTTTCTAAGAATTTAATTGAGCCAAACACTAAGACTCTCATAATTCTCTCATGAAATAAATTTTTGTGGGACTATAACTTAACTACGGTACAACCTAGATTTAAACAAATCATATATACATCATGTAAAGTAGAATCACTAAAGGAGCATCCCAAAAGATGGACAACTGGACTACTGCTTTCAAAGATGACCTGAAACCCATTCCAAATATTATGAGACCATTAGGTCTCAAGTTCATCCCGCCGCTGGCAGAGGTCCCTCCAAGGGGCTGGGAGGCATGTTTATCATGTCCTTCCTTCCCAGCCCCTCTTCACTTGCTTCTCCCATTTCATATATTCCACTCACATGGAATTTTCCCAACCTGCAATTGCATCCATGGTTCTTACTTCTTTAAAAATTCAGCTTGAGGCCTCCTTCACAGGAAACCTAAAATATGTAGACATTATATGGGGGAGTCCAACTGGGAGAAATTTTAAGACAAGATCTATGCTTTTAAATAGACCAGTCATGCTTCTAAGAATGACTCATTGAGAGCAACAACAACAACCACACACACACACAAAAAAAAAAAAACCAAAAAACAAATAACAAGGAAGTCACAAATTCAGCAAAGATTTACCAAAGCCTCAATTTCCTGGAAGATGGAATGAAAAGCTCCATCTATTTCTATACATGGATTCTTTTACTTTGGCCAACTCACTACATATGTGTTAACTCTGGGCAGGTCTCATTTAGTGGGGTACTTATAAATATGAGCACACTCATACTCATGCCTATACTTTATTGCCCAATTACCAGCCATTCACAATCCTGGTTGCACACAAAAATAATGCAGAAAAAAATAAAAATATCAATGTGTCAACCCCAATGTAGATCATTCAGTTAGATTTGATGGGAGAGGGACCTGGGCAAACTACTCCAGGTGATGCTGACATGTAGCCAGTGTCCAGAAACACAGAATTAGGGTGTAAAATATTTGGGCCAAGAAGTTACCCTCTGGGGGTAACTGTGGGACTTCCCTCGTGGTCCAGTGGCTAAGAGTCCATGCTCCCTGCTAAGATTCCTGGGTTTGATCCCTGGTCAGGGAACTAGATCCCACACGCTGCAACTAAGAGTTTGCATGCCACAACCAAAGATCCAAAGTGCCACAGCAAAGACCCAGTGCAGCCAAATGAATTACTTTTTGTTTTTAAAAAGAGAAGCTACCCTGTTTTATCCACTACCAATTTCATCCCACATCTCACTACACAGCTCACAAATCAAGATAAGTATGAAACATGCTTTAAACATAGACTTCTTGACATGGCATCACTATAACAGTATGTGTCATAAGTTATTTTTCAAGGCCACATGCCTAAGAAATAGGGAAAATTATGGCTGAGAAGAATCCTTCTCAGAATGGAGGAGGAGTGCTGCTGATGGAGGATGGAGGTGGCAAAAGAAAACAATGGAAGAATGCTCGTTTTACAAAGGAAATCCTTATTTATTTCAGATCTCCAGATCTATCAAGCATCCAAATCATTCTGGAGGGGCTCTTAACTCTATGATATTTGCTGCTGCTGCTGCTAAGTCGCTTCAGTTGTGTCCGACTCTGTGTGACCCCATAGATGGCAGCTCACCAGGCTCCTGTCCCTGGAATTCTCCAGGCAAGAACACTGGAGTGGGTTGCCATTTCCTTCTCCAATGCATGAAAGTGAAAAGTGAAAGTGAAGTCGCTCAGTCATGTCCGACCCTCAGCGACCCCATGGACTGCAGCCCTCCAGGCTCCTCCGTCCATTGGATTTCCCAAGCAAGAGTACTGGAGTGGGGTGCCATTGCCTTCTCCGCTATGATATATGAAACACCAGTTATTCTTGACTCTAGGTCCGCTATGATAGATGAGAAAGAGCCTTTGAATTCTGAAAGCCCTTTCTTGTGCTTTAAGCAAAGGAAAATCATTCTATACGCCCAGAAAGCACATGGGAGTGTGCCAACGCATCCCAAAGCATGCTCTGTTTTTTAAAATCTTCCACTAAGCATGTCAGGACGTGACAGCAGGAGGTAAGGCAAAATAATTTGTTGTTACGCAATCTGAATAATGGGTTTCAATGGAGCCTCATCTCTAGGAAATCCAATATGATAATAATAAAAAAACAAGTGCTGCTGCCACTATGGGATGAGTTAATTCATTGAGTTGAGCTCATAAACTTTAGTAAGTAATCTCTTAAGGAATCCTGATCCTTAAAATGTTTTACCTAGGACTTCCCTGGTGGCTCAGACAGTAAAGTATCTGCCTACAATCTGGGAGACCCAGGTTCAATCCCTGGGTCAGGAAGATCTCCTGGAGAAGGAAATGGCAACCCATTCCAGTATTCTTGCCTGGAAAATCCCATGGCCAGAGGAGCCTGGTAGGCTATAGTCCATGGGGTCACAAAGAGTCAGACACAACTGAGTGACTTCATTTCACTTCACTTCAACTAAATATTTTACATGATGGGTGAGTAATCTGAAGACTCCTTGAATCAATTTAGCACACATGCTTTTTCTTTAGTATGAACCAAAACCCACAGAGCATTTCTTAGAGATTTTCTGACCTTGGAAATTTAAGTAGATTATTTTTTCAGATTAACTAGCAAAGCCCTCAAGAGCAGTTCCATATGAGGAAATGTTTTCATTTTATAGAGATTTAATTCTAACAAAGAAAGTAATAAGTCGAAGACTGTACTCTACTAAACAAAATAAGCATTTGGAAAAAAAAATCACCCCTTGGTAGTATTCGGGAAATATTTACATCACAGTTGAATTTTTGACTTTAATCATGAGCATAAAGACCATCCATGCATCTTCTAAGTTAGGAGATGGCAGAGGTAACTAGGGAAAAAAAAAAAAAAAAAACAGGACAGAAGGTATGGCAGTGTACCTGGACAAGGGGATAACAGAGGATGAGATGGTTGGATGGCGTCATCAACTCAATGGGCATGAGTCTGAGCAAGCTCCAAAGGACACAGAAACCTGTGTGCTGCAGTCCATGGGGTCGCAAAGAGTCGAACATGACAGAAGAACTGAACAACAGCAACAAATGGCCGTATGACTGCTCCTCCAACTTCCTGCACTTCAGTTGTACCAATATCACATGGAATTCATTCTTGCTGGAAATAGTCCTTCCTGGACTTTCCACCTGTAGGCGGTCCCCTGCAAAGTCTCCCCATTCCTATGTCGCCATGGCGTTTGGAGACCCATGTCTTTTCCCTGTATCCTGACACAGCCCTCCCTGTATCTGTGTCCTGATCCCCTCCTCCTATTAGGACACCAGTCTTATTGAATTTGAATCCCTCCTAACAACCTCATTTTAACTTAATTGCTGCTTTAAAGACCACTTCTTCAAATATAGTCACAGTCTGAAGTACCAGGGTTTAAGGACTTCAACATGGGATTTAGTGTGGACACAGTGAAGCTCACAATGATACTGATTGGGTTTAGCTCCACTCTACTATTTTTAGAGTAAGATCTGAATAAATACAAAAATTTTGGAACAATGAGGTGTATTTTCCATCTTGGATTAGTCTCCTTTTTCTTTTCCTCACACACACCCTCCCCTCAAACCCCAAGTTTATCAGAACATTCTAAGTCACCTTGGCCAGTTTCAGTTTGGGTTAAAATTTGCTTTTAAAGATTAATCCTCCTCTCACGGCTTTAGGGTTCTGGATTTTAGCCTCTGGACAGCTTATTATTGAGGCTTTTATTTGACTTTTGACATTTATCTAGCATGATACACCTTTAACTGTCAGCTTACTGAGCATCAAACCAAAGGTTATATTTGCCCTTATAAATTCCCTGCTCAAGCCTTCGCTTCCTTTCTCCTGCAGCAAAGCAGAGAGGAAAAAGAAAAAAAAAAATTTCCTGTCCATGTCAGACCATGAGCAGCATGGATTTCAAGGGTAGTTTTCCCTCAGCAAAGAGATTTCAAGTTCTAAGTAGCCTTTTCTTGGAAAAGGTGCTCCGTCCCCAACTCTTCACAATGGTCCATGGCTAGATGCCCATGAACATGTTACCTTGATCTTTAAACTGCATCACATTTAATAACTGGACATCTGGTTTGAACTTGGATTCTTTAAAACAGTTTGATATTGCTACATTTCCAGCCCATACGTAAATATAAGTTAAATGTTCAGCTTAGGGGATTGGGTTGCCTGGGAACATTTCCTAGGACAGGAAAAGGACTGGCAGCAGATGGAGATTTGGTAGATCACGAGGCACAGTTGGCAAAGACCAACAGGGAGCTCTGGGGTAAAACTTGTCTGTCAGAGGAGTCCTGCGCCAGATGGGAGTGCCTTGTACCATCAGTATACCGAGTTTCTGATGAGGACCAGCCTGAGAAGATGTGGCTTCAGCTACAAACACCTTGCTCAGTCACTGAGGGCTTCTCAAAACATGACACCAACTCGGGAGGAGGATCGTGACAGAGTTTGTCAGCTGAAATTCTGCACAGCTGGCCAGCAAATCCCTTCTTAAAGGGGATCTGAGCTGCCCAACTCTGTCTGCCACATATGCTTTGGAAAAAAATCTTCAGTGATGTCTACTTTTGTGTGTATGCTTACAACTGGTGACCATATTATCTATTGTCCAATGTATGCCCTTTTGAGAGTAAAAGGAGTGGATATGAATAATTACACCAGGACAACAGGCTTGTATAATCACTCATTACACATCTGTCTTCCTTTATTACTCACGGACGTCTGTCTTCACTCCTAGGAGACTCATCTATGCGTCCATCACAATTAATTTCCTCCATATTTACTGTGTGCTTAGTCACTCGGTCGTGTCCTGCTCTTTATGATCCCATGGACTGTAGCCCGCCAAAGCTCCTCTGTCTATGGGGATTCTCCAGGCAAGAATACCGGAGTGGGTTGCCATGCCCTCCTCCAGGGGATCTTCCCAACTCAAGGATCGAATCCAGATCTCCCACATTGCAGGCAGATTCTTTACCAACTGAGCCACCAGGGAAGCCCAAGAATACTGGAGTGAATAGCCTATCCCTTCGCCAAAGGATCTTCCTGACCCAGGAATCGAACCAGGATCTCCTGCATTGCAGGCGCTTCTTTACCAGCTGAGCTACCAGAGAAGCCCTTCATATTTCCTAAACACTTCCTACTTATGGAAAAGGCAAACCTGGATGTGCTTTGCAGACGGTGTTATAGGAGAACACGGGAAACAGCCGACGTGTTAGCATGCCCCTCTTCTCGCTTCCTCTGCTTTCCGAACTCGCTCACACAGTCCACCTCACTGATTCTCAACCTCGAATCTGTACACTGTGGTTCTGTGAAACAGACCACTAAAGGACCATACAACTTGTACTATTTCTTAATTTTCTGTTTTTATTTTCACATATGTAGGTGGGAGTGGTGATATCTTATTTCTCCTCAGTCTATGGTATAGAATCACTTGGAAAAGCAATCAGTTTCAGACTCCCAAAGTGTTGATGTGTATAATTTTAGTCCAAATTAGACTCATTTTTTCAAGACTTGCTAGCAAATTTACAAATCTTAATCTTACCCATTTTTGCCTAGGTGCTCAGCGTACTTGTTTGTCTACAGGAGGCCAGTCCATATTTCCAACCCACTCCCATTTTGGACAACAAGGAGAGGCATAGAAAAAAGGGGCACATGCCTTTTCAGATCTGTTTTCTGAGCCAGGTGACTTCCTTTACTCTTGGATCTAAGAACCGGGATGCCATTTTTTAGCCAGTCTTTTCAGGCCAGGAAAGGGATCAGACAAGATAGTGGTGTTCTCCAGTTCCTCTCCTGCCCTGGATCTCTGAAGTCTCCTTGGGAAGAGTGGAGAGCCTTCTCAGCAGGACCTTCTCACCATGCACAGTCATTTCCTTGCCTATCAACTGTGCTATGAACTGTAGCAACCTCCACTTGAAAGTCCAAGTTCCAACTCTATGACTTCATCAGCTCTGTGATATTACGTACTTGTTCAACCTCCCAGAAATTCAATTTCTATTATGCGAATTCTCTTTAAGGCATTTTATGGCCATTAAATTATATAAAACTATGTGTTTGGTTAGTACTATGGTCAGATTTACCCAAGAGAAAACTATACTGCAGTACTTTGAAACACAGAGATTTGGGAATTCACCAGTGATCCAGTGGTTAAAACGCCAATGAAAGGAACCCTGGTTTGATCCCTAATCACAAGAACTAGACGCCACACACTGTGAAACGATCAAAATTCAGCATGCCACGACAAAGATGAAAGATCCCACATGCCACAACCAAGAACCCGTATAGCGAAATGCATAAATACTAAAAAATAAAACCAAAAAACACAGATATATTTGCTTCACACAGACAACTTGGAGGGCAAGATAGTTAAGCATGTTACCTCTGATCATGGCCCTTCTGGGTTCTTGCACTACTATCCTTGCTGTTGCCTTCTGTTGCCATGACATCAAGATGGTTCTTTCACTTCAAGCCTCGATTCATTGTTCTGGGTTAAAGAAAGGAGAAAGTCAAAATGTCACAAGGGAAAATAACAAAAGTACATGTTTGCTGAGTCTCTCTCTTTTGAAAAACCGTCTGGGAAGCCTAACCTAGCAGCTTCTACTTATATTTCATTAGCCTCATCAGGACATTTGGCCCCTTGTGGACCCAGAGCAGTTTGAGGAAAAGGATGCTTTAACCCAGCACATGGACACCTTGAGCAAAATAAGGGATCTACTAATACAGAAGAGGAGAATGGATATCCAGGATTCATCTTCCATATTGTATAAAACACACTGTACAATGCCTGCAGAGACATAGCTTATCCAAACCCATTCCATTGTGGAAAGTATAATCCTACCACTCTGTTACTTTGCCAACAAAGGTCCATCTAGCCAAAGCTATGGTTTTTCCAGTAGTCATGTATGGATGTGAGAGTTGGACTATAAAGAAAGCTGAGCGCCGAAGAATTGAAGTCTTTGAAATGTGGTGTTGCAGAAGACTCCTGAGAGTCCCTTGGACTGCAAGGAGATTCAACTAGTCCATCTTAAAGGAAATCAGTCCTGAATACTCAATGGATGCTAAGGCTGAAACTCTGATACTTTGGCCACCTGATGCAAAGAACTGGCTCATTAGAAAAGGCCCTGATGCTGGGAAAGATTGAAAGCAGGAGGAGAAGGGGAAGACAGAGGATGAGATGGTTGGATGGCATCATTGACTCAATGGACAGGAGTTTGAGTAAACTCTTTAGAGTTGGTGATGGACAGGGAGGCCTGGCGTGCTGCAGTCCATGGGGTCACAGAGAGCCAGACACAACTGAGCACCTGAGCTGAACTGAAACACTCCATCCTTGAACTTCTCTTATATATATATATATTTTCACTTATAGGAATGTCCTCTCATTCTCTTTTCTCCCAAACAACATATTCATGGACTTTTCAAAATTAAAAAACATCATGAATCATGTGGCCCCACTTTCATAAGAAGTCTGAGACCCAGCTTGTACATCATAACTGGTTCCTGCTGACCTTTCTAAATCCAGTACAGTACACACTGTTGCAACTATTACTTGCTGGCCAACTCACCCTCTAAATATAATTTCTCCTTCTGAATGCTGTACTTAAAAGTGATCCTTTCTCATCTATTGTAGACTCAACATATTAATTTAAAAATCATATTGTTATTCTTTAACCCTGTGGGCAGCCACAGTGACAACAGTACCTCTCCAAAGCAACTCTTGCTCCAAACATCCAGCCCTACCCTACCAAGCAGGTGGCCTTGGCCAGCAATGACACCCCTACAAATGGTCTACTGCCCTGGGTGAGGGTTGCACTATCCGCTAGTCTGCCTGCAAGAGTCGCAACCAAGCCTCACAGCCAGCTGGTCTGAGGGTCAACCTCACTCACCACTGCAACCCCAGCCATGATGGGCCATCTGCACAGAGATGATATTGATGATAAAGAGAAAATATTGAGGAAAAACTGAAGCATATAATAACTGAAATGAATTGAGAGTATGCAGAAAGATACAGAAAAACAGAAAATGCAGAAGGATAGATTGGCAATCTGGAGACAGTATATTGGAAATCATCCAATCAGAACAGGGAAAAAGAAAAAAGAATTTTTAAAAATAAAGTTAAATTAAGAGACCTCTAGGACAACATTAAGCACACTAACATTCACATTATAAAGATTCCATAAGGAGGACAGATGAAAAAAGAGAAAGAAAATCTATCTGAAGAAATAATGTCTGAAAGCCTCTTTAACCTGATGAAGGAAACATTCATCCAAGTCCAGAAAACACAGAGAATTCCAACAAAGATGAATCTGAAGAGACTAACACCAAGACACATTATAATTAAAATGTCAAAAGTTAAAGAGAGATTCCTAAGATCAGGAAGGGAAAAACAACTAGATAAGTACAAGGGAACCCCTTTCCCCACTAGGAGAGTTGGCTGATTTTTCAGCAGAATCTTCATAGGCCAAATGGGATTGACATAATATATTCAAACCATTAAAATAAAAAACTTACAGATGGAACACTCTAGCCAGCAAGGTTTGCATTCAAAATTGAGGGTGAGATAGTGTCTCAGGTAAGTGAAAGCTATAGGAGTCAATCACCATTAAACTAGCCTTATAAGAAATGTTGAAAGAACTTCTTTCAGTAGAAAATAAATGACCATAACTAGAAACACACAAAAAGAATATAAAATAAAAAAGTCTCGAGCAATAAAGGTAAGCATACAGTATAGGCAGTAGACCAAACACCTATAAAGTTAGTATGAAGGGTAAAAGACAAAAGTAGTATAAGCAATTATACATAAAGCAGTTATATGTTACACAAAACACAGAGACAACAAGACAATAAGTATGACATCAAAAACATAAAATGTGGAGAGGGACTAAAAACGTAGTGTTCTAGAATGCAGTTGAACTTCAGCAACCATCAGTTTAAAATAGACACATATACACACAGGTAGTTATATATGAACCTCAAGGCAACCATAAACAAAAACCCTATGACAGATACAAAAAACAAAATAGAAAGAAATAAAATGTAACACTAAAGAAATTCATCAACTCACAAGAGAACAAGAGAAGAAAGGAACAGACAAGAGCTCCAACAGTTAACAAATGGTAGAAAGTGTATGTGTATCAATAATTACTTTAAATGTAAATGAACTAAATGTTCTAACCAAAAGACATCGGATGGATTGAGCAATACCAGTATCATAGTCACATGAGACACAGCCTTTAATTCTGCCATTCAAATCCATAACCAGTAAAAACATCTACATTTCAGCAAAGGCTCCTCTGTCCCGCACACCAGGGCACCACAGAGATCCACATCTCCGTATGCCTGCAGGTGGATGGACCAGAATACGCAGAGGAGGCGGGGCTGGGGAGACAGCAGAGGTGGTGCCCATGATACCGACCCCCTCCCCATGCTGGCTTAGCCAGCTGCCCAGAGAGCTCGGGAACAGCAGGGGAAAAAGCACATCCAACCCCAGCTTCCTGGAGCAGCACCCACGGCCACAGGGCTGCAAGCAGCAGCCGCAGCAGTAGCACCCGTGCCTTCCTCCCTCCAGCTGGAGAGGCGCATGGTAACTGGACAACAGCAGAAGTAGCAGAGGCACCTGCAACCCCAGCTTACCCCTTAACCTCACCCAACAATGGCAGTGCCTGCAACCCAGGAATCTCCAGATGCGGTGGAGGTGTCCGTCATTTGATGTCCCTGATAGCCTCACCGGTGGTACCAGCAACACTACCAAGGCACTAGCATTCTAGAAACACGAGCAGTGCCAGTGAGGGCCTTCGGCAGAGGCCATCTTGCATAGAGCCAGAGGCAGCGCAGGTACAGCAAACTAAAACTTGTGCTATACCGCCACCTACTGAAAAACAAAAGAAATGTTTCTCATTACCAATCTGTTGTATTGTTGGAATCAAATAATAAAAGGTTTACCTAAAGAAAGGTATTCACTATTTCAAATGTGTCAGCAGAAAAACAAGTCATAAAACACCAGGAAAAACCACAGTAACACACTATCACAAAAAATGACAATTCTTTAGAAATCAAACATAGAGTCACAAAATATTGTGATCTGATTGATAGAGAATTCAAAATAGTTGCCATGAATAAACCCAACAAGCTACAAGAAGGCTCAGGAAAGCAGTTAAATGAGCTCAGAAATCAAATTAATGAACAGAAGGAAAATTTCACCAAAGAGATAGGAAGTCTAAAGAATAACCAAACAGAAATTCTGGAGCTGACGAACTCAATAAATGAGATGAAGAATGCATTAGAAAGCATTGGAAATCGAGCAGGCCATATAGAAGAAAGAATTAGTGAGCTCAAAGATAGAATTATAGAAATTATGTAGACAGAGGAGAGAGAAATAGGATATAAAAAGTGAAGAAATTCATGAGAACTATCCAACTCCAGTAGAAAGGGCAATGTGAGGATAATGCATATCTCAGGAGAAGTGAGGGCAAGGGGATCAGAGACTTTATTCAAGAAGTAAGAGTTGCGGATTTCCCAAACCTGGGGAAGAAAATGCAGAGACAAGTCCATGAGGCTAAGATACACCTAATCATGTCAACAAAAAAAGACCTTCTCCAAGACACATTATATTACAACTGTCAAAAGTCAATAGCAAAGAATTTTAAAGGCAGCCAGAGGGGGAAAAGATGGTAAAGTTCAAAGGAAATACCATTATGCCATCATCAGGAGATTTCTTAGCAGAAAACTTACAAGCTAGGAGTGGAACAAAATACTCAAAACACTGAAAATTGAAAACTGTCAGACAAGAATACTCTGTCCAGCAAACCTGGAAAAACAAAGGCTTTCTGAGACAATCAAAAGTTGAAGGAGTTAATCTCCAATAGACTAGCCTTAAAAGAAATCCTGAAAGGAGCACTTCTACCTGAAATGAAAACACGAAAGTACACAAAACTTTGAGTAATATAATAAGTAGACACACAGAATCAGAAAATGCAGCTCTGTATCAGAATATATTGTTAAACAGTTAAGTACAGCATAAAGGTTTAAGAGGAAAACACAGTAAAAAGTTAACAGTAGCTACTTCAGGTTTGAAATAAACTCACAACATAGAAAGGGATGATTTATGACAACAAAAAAAAATGTAAAAGGAGAAGAAGAGAAGGACAGAATCATTATAGGCAAATAAAGCAGGAAAAAGACCATCATTTATGAGACATTTTACAAAATCCTCATGGTAACCACAAAACATAAATCTAGAGCAGAGACATAAAACATAAAAAAGAGGAAAATGAGAAAAACATCATACAAAATCACCAACTCAAGGAAAAAGAAACAATGGAAATGTGGAGCAAACAAAAAACCAAAGATAAAATGGCAGTACTAGGCTCTCATCTATCAATAAATCCCCTAAATATAAATTGACTGATTTCACCAATCAAAGGTAGAGAGTGATTGGTTGGATTAAACCAACCATATGCTTTCTCCAGGAGACCCAGCTCTAAAGACAAAAACGAAAGTGAAGAGATGAAAAATGATACTATGAGAATATTTCAGTCAAAAGAAAATAGATGTACTGACACTCATAGCAGACAAAACAGACTTCAAACCATAAATGGTAACAAGAGACCAACATGGATATTGTATACTGATAAAAGGATCAATTCAACAGGAAAACATAATAGTTATTAATATATATGCAAAAACCCAGGAGTGTCAAAATATATGAAGCAACTATTAACACTCATACAGGTAGAAACCAACAGCAACACAATAATGGTAGCAGAGTTTAACGCCCTACTTACATAAATGGATAGATTTTCCAGACAGAAAGCCAACAAGAAATGCTGGCTTTAATGAAAAATCAGACCTGGTGGACTTAACAGATGCATATAAAACATTCCATTCAAACATAGCAAAATAGCCTTTTTTTCACATGCACGTGGGTTGTTCTCAAGGACAGACTATATACTGCCGTACAAAACAATGTGCAATACATTTAAGAAGATTAAAATCTTACTAAGCATCGTTTCTAATCAGAATGGTATGAAACAAAACAAAACAAAAAAAATGAACTTCAAAAAGGTTGGAAAAATCACAAATATGTGAAGACAGAACAACATGCTACGGGACTGCTGAAGCAATAAAGATATCGAAGAAGAAAATGTTTTAAAAGTTGAAGATAAGTGAAAATGAAAATATGACATACAAAAACCTATAGGATTCAGCAAAAGCAGAAAGCAAGTGCAGATCCCCAGCATAGTTTAAGATCCACGTTTACCTTTACAGTCAGCCCATCACACCTATGGCTCCACATTCAGACTCAGCCAACTGTGGATCCTGCCGTGTGCTGGTGCTCAATTAGGAAGAAAATCTGTGAATAAGTGGGCCACAAAGTTCAGACCTCTGCTGTTTGGTGGTCACTTGTACATAGCAATGAAGGCATAACTCAAGAAACAAACATAGAAAATCTCAAATAAATAATCTAAACTTATACTCAAAGTTCTGTTCAGTTCAGTTGCTCAGTCGTTTCCGACTCTTTGCGACCCCGTGAATTGCAGCACACCAGGCCTCCCTGTCCATCACCAACTCCCGGAGTTCACTCAGACTCATGTCCATCGAGTCGGTGATGCCATCCAGCCATCTCATCCTCTGTCGTCCCCTTCTCCTCCTGCCCTCAATCCCTCCGAGCATCAGAGTCTTTTCCAATGAGTCAACTCTTCGCATGAGGTGGCCAAAGTACTGTAGTTTCAGCTTCAGCATCATTCCTTCCAATGAACACCCAGGACTGATCTCCTTTAGAATGGACTGGTTGGATCTCCTTGCAGTCCAAGGGACTCTCAAGAGTCTTCTCCAACACCACAGTTCAAAAGCATCAATTCTTCGGCGCTCAGCCTTCTTCGCAGTCCAACTCTCACATCCATACATGACCACAGGAAAAACCATAGCCTTGACTAGACGGACCTTAGTCGGCAAAGTAACGTCTCTGCTTTTGAATATGCTATCTAGGTTGGTCATAACTTTTCTTCCAAGGAGTGTCTTTTAATGTCATGGCTGCAGTCACCATCTGCTGAACTGATACTCAAAGAAATTAGAAAATGAAGAGCAAAACCCAAAGTCAATAGAAGGAAGGAAATAATAAAGATCAGAGTCAAAATACATGAGACTACAAAGACAATATGAGATTAAAAAAAAAAAACAACCCACAAAAACCTAAGAGCTTGTTTTGTGAGAAGATAAACAAAACTGACAAACCTGTAGCCAGATTCAGTATAGAGAAGTCTCAGATAAGTAGTATCAGAAATGAAATAAGAGAAGCCACAATGAATACCACAGAAATACAAGGGTTTGTCAGAGAATACTATGAAGAGCTATGCATCAAACTGAACAATCTAAAAGAAATAAATTCATAGAATCACACCACCCTTCCAAGACTGAATTATGAAGAAACAGAAAATCTGAACAGATCAGTCATTAGTAAGGAAATAGAAACATTAATCAAAAATTTCCCCAAAAGCAAGAGTCTGGGACTTCACAGGTAAGTCTGTCTTCAGACAGTCTTCACAAGTAAATTCTGCCCAACATTCAAGGAAAAGTTAATACATATCTTTCCTAATTTCCAAATTATTGAATAAGAGGGAACACTTTGCAACTCATTTTACAAGGGTAAAATACCAAGATGTAAGGGTAAGATACCAAGGCGAAACAAGGACAACACAAAAGAAGAAAGGTATAGGCCAATATCTCTCAGAAAAATAGATACAAAAATCCTCAGCAAAATATTAGCAAACTTAATTCAACAATACATTAAAAGGATCACACACCATGCTCCTGTGAGTTTTACTGCAGGGTACGCAAGAATGGTTTAACATCCACAAATAAATCAATATGACACTCTACATTAACAAATTAACTAAAATCCTACGATCATCTTAGTAGATGCAAAAAAAACCTCCAAGACTCAACATCCATTTATGAAAAGAAACTCAATATACAGTGAATGGACCTCAACATAATAATGGTCATATGCAACAAATCCATAACTCATGTCATATTCAACAGTGAAAAACTAAAAGCTACCCAAGGTGAGAAAGAAAGATGCTCAGTCTCACCACTTTCATTCAACACAATATTGTAATATAATATAATATTGTAACATAATAATAATCTTAGAAATCTGAACCAGGAAAATTAGGGGAAAAAAAAAAAGAAAAAGCATCCAAATTGGAAAGGAGAAAGTAAAATTGTCACTGTAAATGGCATAGTTTTATGTATAGAAAACACTAGAGACTCCACACACACACAAAAAAACTATTGGAAATAAAAAATACAGTAAAGTTGTAGGATACAAAATCAACATGCAAAACTCTGCTGCCTTTCTATACACTAACAAAAAACCAGTGGAACAAGACTAAGAAAACAATCCAATTAAGAAACAACACAATTGCAATGAAAAGAATAAATTAGAGGAAAAATTTAACCAAGAAGGTGGAAGAACACTAACAAACAAGAAGTGATACAAAAACATGGAAAGACGATCCATGTTGATGGATTGCAAAATTAACACTGTTAAAATGTCCCTATTACCTAAAGCAATCTATAGATTCAATGCATTCACTATCAAAATCTCAGTAACATTTTTCATTGATACAGAACCAAAAAATTCTAAAGCTTGCTTCAAACAAAAAAATACCCAGAGAGCCAAAGCAATCTTAGGCAAAAAGAACAAAGCTAGAGGTATCACACTCCATGATTTCAAACTATACTAAAAGGCTGTAGGTATAATCAAGCAACATGGTATTGACAGAAACACACACACATAGATCAATGAAACAGACTTTCAGATTCTATAAATAAACCCACACATATATGGATAATAAATTTAAAACAAAAAGCAAAGGGTGGAGAAAGGATAGTATCTTCAATAAACTGTGTTGGGAAAAATGGACATCTACAATCAAAATAAGGAAACTAGACCAATACTTAACACATTACAGAACTATTCACATAAAATGGATTTAAGACTTAAATCTGAGACCTGGAACACAAAAAACTCCTAGAAGAAAACAAAGACAGCATATTCTTTGACATCAGTCTTAGCAATGGCTTTTTGGAATGCCTCCCTCAGACAAGGGAAAGAGAAGACAAAACAGATGCGACTAAATCAAATTTGAAAGCTTCTGCACAGCAAAAGAAATCAACAAGGTGAACAGATAACCTACTGATCAGGAGAAGATATCTGTAAACCATATATATGATAAGGGATAGATTTCCAATTCACACAAAGAAATCACACAATTCACTATGAAAAAAAATAACCAATTAAGAAATGGAGACAGGACCTAAACAGACATTTTTCTAAGGAAGATACATAGATGGCCAACAGATATACTAAAAGATGTTCAACATCATTAATCATCAGGAAAGTGCAAATCAAAACCATATTGAAAGATCATCTGTCAGAACAACTATTATGAGAAACGCAAAAATAGTAAGCGTTGGAGAGTATATAGAGAAAAGGGAATCCAATGATGGGAATATAAATTGGTGAAATTTATATAAATTTATATAAATATGGAAAAAGTATGGAGGTTTTTTCAAGGACTTTGGGCTTAACATGTACACACTGCTATATTTAAAACAGATAATCAACAAGGACCTACTGTATAGCACAGGAAATTCTGCTCAATATTATTTAACAACGTAAATGGGAAGAGAATTTGAAAAGAATAGATCCATGTATATGTATAACTGAATCACCCTGCTGTACACCTGTAATTAATGCAACATTATTAATCACCTACACTCCAATATAAAATAAACTTTTTAAAGAAAACCTAAAAACTAGGACAATCTAGCAAGTCTATGTTAAAGTATTCATCTGAAGAAAATGAAAACACTCACTGAGAAAAAAATGTATGCACACCTTCTGTTCATCACACCATTAGCTGCAATAGCCAAAATATGGAAGTAACCTAGGTTTCTATCAATAGGTGAATGGATAAAGAAAAAAAAATACACACAGATACAATGAAATATTACTCAACCATAAAAAGGAATGAAATTTTGCCATTTGCCACAGTATGAATGGACCTAGAGGGTATTAAAGTCAGAAAAAGACTAATCCCACATAACTCCAGTTATATATGGAATCTAAAAAACAAACAAACAAAAGAAAATACAAACAGATTCAAAGATAGAACAACATACTGGTGGTCCCCAGAGCTGGGGGCAGGGGTGAGGGTGGAGGACTGGGTGAAGGGAATTAAAAGACCCAAATTTTCCATTACAAAATAAGTCACAGGGATGTAAGGTATAGCATAGGGAATATAGCTAGCATTATAAAAACTGTATGGGGACAGGTGATTACTAGACATCAAATTTCAATGTATATAAATATCAAATCACTACACTGTAAGCCTCAAACTAACATAATACTGCATGGTGAATATATTGCAATTAAAAGGAAAGCAGTGTTAATATATTTTTGTCACAAATTTTCTATTCTGTAAATAATCATACATTAATTGGAACAGAAAAGAGAGGGCAGTAAATAGACACATTCAATACAAGCAAGACAGAACATCAAATCTGCTAAGTGTGAAATAGAGGAGAATTTACAAATCCCAGGAGAAAACTTTCATTTCCTTATCTTTTGAAATTCACCTCTGAATTATCATACATTTATATACACAAAGAGCAACTGTGCCATCAGAGGACAACATTTCTTAGTCTCCTGTAAAATCAGTTACATTGCAGTGACATACTGTTTTCACCCTTATGAAATGCTAACTAAATGGTAAATATATAAAAAGAATTTATATTTGTATAACTAATTTTCAGTTTTCTAATCTCTCTCCTTATGCTATCTGCCTTTTGACATTTATTATCCATATTAAAATTACATTCATATTTACAAATTAGTTTGAGAAAAATGATGGACTTGCCCAAAGTTACACACAAGAAAGTGAAAAATATAGTTACACACTAGAAAGTGAAAAATTCTGATTTAAAATCTGGTTCTCTTTCTCCCACGTCTCTAATTATTGACCCACTGGTAAAAAAAAAATTTGCCTGGACTCAGAAATTGAAGGAGGGTTTATGTGCTGACTGAAAGAAATGTTTTTGTTTATCTTCTTTTTCCAAATTAGGAATATGATAGTATTGGGAGGAAAAGAACATTTTCAGGTTCAGTGGTTTAGCTAAAGGCTCAAGGCAATAAATTTGCAACAAGACTCAAGTTTCTAATCTGTACTCTGAAGCTGGCAGAATAGGTGAAATTCATCATGTCACTTACCTTCAATTAACTGCTTCAATTTTCTCAAGGAGCAAGCCAAGGAGACACAATCACATACTTGTGATTGATATATTGAATTCAGAGCTGATCACTCTTCTTTATAACCCTCCCTTAGGTTCACTCACCCCCCTAAGGAAAAGACCTTTGAGTCATCTTGACCTCATGCTGACACCTCTGTCTACAGACTAATAACCGCTGGGATAAACCAAGATCTTTCAATCTACAGTGTTCTTAATTCATTTACTAAGTATTCGTTCAGTCATGCATATGGTCTCTGAATCACTCCAGGTTCTGGGACTACATGGGAAAAAAAAGGACAAAACCCTAGGCCTGGCTGTGCCTACATCCCTCTAAAAGAGAGGAGGAAAACACATGAAATCTGCCACATGCTACTGTAATAGCAGTGCATCACAAGGCACAATTAGGAGACTCTCTCCTGTCCCGTAACCCAGAGGACAGTGAAGAGCAGGCCATCCAAAGAATGGTTCCAGAGACACCATGCAGCTGCACCAGAAGAGGAAAGGATACAGTCTAACCGCACAGTTTCAACAAGATCTCTGGATAGCCTGTGAAAGTAAACAGTTTCAACAAGATCTCTGGATAGCCTGTGAAAGTGAAAGATTCAACAAGATCCCTCGATAGCCTGTGAAAGTGAAAGATTCAACAAGATCTCTGGATAGCCTGTGAAAGTGAACAGTTTCAACAAGATCTCTGGATAGCCTGTGAAAGTGAACAGTTTCAACAAGATCTCTGGATAGCCTGTGAAAGTGAACAGTTTCAACAAGATCTCTGGATAGCCTGTGAAAGTGAACAGTTTCAACAAGATCTCCGGATAGCCTGTGAAAGTGAACAGTTTCAACAAGATCTCCGGATAGCCTGTGAAAGTGAACAGTTTCAACAAGATCTCTGGATAGCCTGTGAAAGTGAACAGTTTCAACAAGATCTCCGGATAGCCTGTGAAAGTGAACAGTTTCAACAAGATCTCTGGATAGCCTGTGAAAGTGAAAGTTAGTCACTCAGTCGTGTCCAACTCTTTGTGACCCCACAGATTGTAGCCCTCCAGGCTCCTCTCTCCCTCGAATTCTCCAGGCAAGAATATTGGAGTGGGTTGCCATTCCCTTCTCCAGAAGATCTTCCCAACCCAGCGATCGAATCTGGGTCTCCTGCCTAGCAGGCAGATTCTTTATCATCAGAGCTACCAGGAAAACTCTGGCAGATAGTTTAAGTAGAAACAAAAAAAAAGGAAAAATCTTGGAGAATTAGGTCGTTGGATACTGGTATATTACAAATTTAGATGATCCGAGTGTACTGCATTTCTCCAGGCAAAATAAAGCCCAGATTGAGGCCACGTATCTGAAGCATGATGGATATCCTCAAACGGGTAAGGTCAAGCTACTTACGGGTTTACAGAAGTAATATGAGTATTAAGGTTGCCATAGCTGCTGGCAGTAAAGGTGATGTCGAGAAAGGAAGGCTGGCTTCAACCAAAGTTTTCAACAGCATAAACTAAGGGGCTTTCAAATGACGAGAAGTTTGTTAGACAATCAATGGTGCAGCAGGGTGGAATATGTTACAGAGGAGGGAGAATTATTGCATTGGCTACAGACAAATCAGTCTCAAAGGAACTTAAATTTCAAAGTCATCCCCAGATGTCACTATATGTATGTTATGGCAGTGCAAAGTGTCTCCTCTGCAGAATACGGAAAAGAAGTGGGGTCTTTGGGAAACAGCCAGGCATGTTGAATCAAAGCAGAGTGAGCAAATCTGTTTAAAACTGAATGTGGTTCCCAAAGGGAAGAAGCCCAACATGAAGAATTGGAGGAGAAAAAGCACTGAGTAGTAGCAGAATGAATATGTGGCTAAATAATCTTGTGTCATCACCCGTGAATAGGACAAGAGGATCACGGTGCATGGTTTCTGAGGTTCCAGCACTCAACAGGGTGAGATTCTGGATGGTGTTGCGGTCACATCAGATGGATACCTGCCTGTACTGTGGGTAGAGTTATAGGAGAGAGACTCTGAGCTTAGATTGCAGAATCTTTTATAATGAGTAATAAGCATGGAGGGAAACATTATCTTGGTTATATGAGATAATAAGCATTCCTGCTTTTGTTTAAGAAGACTTAACCTCTATGCTCAAAGGCTGTATTAACATCCTTGAAGCAGTCTGAACCAAAGGGCAGTCCATCCTATGAACACAATATAATTTTCTATTCCTTCACAACTGATGCATACTGAGTTGCTTCTAATTTGGGACAACTATAGGTAAGATTACTACACATATTTATGTCTAGATTTCATGTGCGTGTTAGTTTGGACTTCTCTTGGCTAGGAGTGGGATTGCTGAGTGACAGAAATATATGATTAAATTTGTAAGAACCAGCAAACAGTTTTCTAAGGTGGCTGTGTCAGTTTGCATTTGGATCAGAAGGATCTGAGAGTTCCATTTATTCCACATGCCTTCTTTAGTTTTTTCTCACCCTATTGCCCTGGCTAAAAACTATAGCAAATATGAAATAGATATGAATAGAGCAGGAACCCTTACTTTGTGGCAAGAGTTTTAACTACATTTCTATAGCAGACACAGAGTAAGTCATGGTATCAACTTTTGTAATGAGCTTTGTAACTTGTATCTTTAGGGTAATTTGACCATTTCATCTACATCATGGTTTTTATTGACCTAAAGTTATTCATAATATCTCCTTGATATATTTATTATCTGTAGGATCTGTACTATA
Source organism: Capra hircus (assembly GCF_001704415.2). Lineage (NCBI taxonomy): Eukaryota > Metazoa > Chordata > Mammalia > Artiodactyla > Bovidae > Capra > Capra hircus. Next base: position 51,864,946 of record NC_030831.1, on the reverse strand, counting down.
TTCTCTCCCATTCCCGGTGTTGGTAAATAATTTCTTTTTTCCTCCTTTGGTCTGGCTAGTGGTTTATCAGTTTAATCAATTCTTTCCATGAACAAATTTTTTATTTCATTGATTTAAAAACTCTCATTCAGTTAAAAATGTCCTTGATTTCTGAGTATTATTTCCTTCTTTCTGCTCTCTTTACTTTTTCTAGCTTCTTAAGGTGGCACCTTTAGACTTCTAGATTTTTAATAAACATAAAATATTCCTCTGCTGCTGCTGCTACTGCTAAGTTGCTTCAGTTGTGTCTGACTCTGTGAGACCCCATAGACGGCAGCCCACCAGGCTCCCCCCGTCCCTGGGATTCTCCAGGCAAGAACACTGGAGTGGGTTGCCATTTCCTTCTCCAATGCATGAAACTGAAAAGTGAAAGTGAAGTCATTCAGTCATGTCTGACTCTTAGCGACCCCATGGACTGCAGCCTACCAGGCTCCTCTGTCCATGGGATTTTCCAGGCAAGAGTACTGGAGTGGGGGTGCCATTGCCTTCTCCAAATTATTCCTCTAAGCATTGCTTTAGCCATAGTCTATAATTTCTGGTATGCTGCATTTCATTTTTATCCAATTTAAGACACTATTTTGTCTATTTTGACATATGGGCTAGGAAGAAGTATAGTGTTTAATTTCCAAAGAGATGGTTCAAGTATCCTTCTGTTACTGATTTGTATTTTAACTTCATTGTAAACATAAAACATATATTTAGGATTTTATTTTTAATTGGTGAAATTTTTGTTATGGTCCAGAATGTGGTCTATCTTGGTAAATGTTCCCTCTGCATATGTAAAGAAGATACATTATTCTGTTGTGAGGAGTGCATATAAATGTAATATATCAGAGCTGTTTGACAGTGCTGCTCAAGTCTTATATACTTAATGATTTTCTATTTGTTTCATCAGCTAATAAGACAGGGTTGAAATCTACAACCATACTTATGCATTTATTATTGAGATTTTTTCATATGTTTTTTGAAATATTCTGAAGCATTTTTATAGATACCTCCATATTTAGGACAGTTACATCTTTTTGATGCATTGATAACATTATCATTATATATTTCTCCTCTTTAGATCCTAATAATATTTCTTATTCTGAAGCCAACTTTGTGTGATATTAAAAGACATTTCCATGTTGTTAAGCATTTGCAAAGTATATCTTTTTTCCTACCCTTTTACTTTTAATTGTCTTTATATTTACAGTGTATATGTGTAAGTGTGGTGTTGGTTAATAGTATAGAGTAGTCCTGCATTTCTGTCTAATCTGACAATCTTCGCCTTTTAATTAGGGTTTTGGCTATTTACAGTTAATTAAATTATCAATATTTGGATTTAAATTTTTAAGTTTGCTAATTGTCTCTTTTGCAGAAGGCAATGGTAACGCACTCCAGTCCTCTTGCCTGGCAAATCCCATGGACGGAGGAGCCTGGTAGGCTGTAGTCCGGGGGGTCGCCAGGAGTCAGACATGACTGAGTGACTTCACTGTCACTTTTCACTTTCATGCATTGGAGAAGGAAATGGCAGCCCACTCCAGTATTCTTGCCTGGAGAATCCCAGGGACAGGGGAGCCTGGTAGGGTGCTGTCTTTGGGGTCGCACAGAGTCGGATACGACTGAAGGGACTTAGCAGCAGCAGCAGTTGTCTCTTTGTCCTATCTGCCCCTTCTTTTTCTCTTTTTCTGACTTATTTTGCATTCTAGTTTCTTTTTTTCCTTTTCTAATGATTGCACTATTGGAATTATATTAATAATTTTTTAGTGCTTATTCCAGGGTTTACAAGTCCATTTTTAACTTATCAAAGTCTAGCTTCAATTAATACCACTTCAGGTATATTAAAATATTGTAACAGAACATTTTTATACTTTGTGCTACTAAATACATACATTTTACTTGGACATCTGTTACAAATCACAACACATTGTTAGTTTTTTTTTTGCTCTAACTTTTTAAAAGACAAAATAAAAATATATATTTATCCTGATAGCTACTATTGTCTGTGTGTTCATTTCTTTTTTAGATTCAGATTTCCATCTTTTATCATACTCTTTCCTCTTGAAGTATCTCCTATTGAAATATTTCCTTTGGTGCAGATATTCTAGCAATGAAATCTGGATATGTTGGATAGAAGTGGTATTTTTGGTCTGTTTGAAATACATACAGCATCATCAAATTCAAGACCTTTAAAAAGATCTTAAAATCCTCTAGTTGTCAGGTATGTTGTGTTGGTGGAATTCTAGAATTTGTATAAAAAAATGTTTGAAATGATTATGAAGTGAATGGGAATTTTTAAAATAAAGCTAATAAAGAATAACGAAATAAAACAAGTCTTTGATGGCTATTATATTTACTGGTCACTATCACTGCTTAACTATTTATAACAAATTGTTTATCACCCAACATATTTAATTTTAAATATTACAGAAGCAAAACAGTCACACATTATAGTAAACCCAAATTCTACCTCAAACTATGTTCACATTCAGTTCAGTCATTCAGTTGTGTCCGACTCTTTGTGACCTCATGAATTGCAGCACACCAGGCCTCCCTGTCCATCATCAACTCCTGGAGTTCACTCACACTCACGTCCATCGAGTCGGTGATGCCATCCAGCCATCTCATCCTCTGTCGTCCCCTTCTTCTCCTGCCCCCAATCCCTCCCAGCATCAGAGTCTTTTCCAATGAGTCAACTCTTCGCATCAGGTGGCTGAAGTATTGGAGCTGCAGCTTCAGCATCAGTCCTTTCAATGAACACCCAGGACTGATCTCCTTTAGAATGGACTGGTTGGATCTCCTTGGAGTCCAAGGGACTCTCAAGAGTCTTCTCCAACACCACAGTTCAAAAGCATCAATTCTTCGGCGCTCAGCTTTCTTCACAGTCCAACTTTCACATCCATACATGACCATTGCAAAAACCATAGCCTTGACTAGATGGAACTTTGTTGGCAAAGTAATGTCACTGCTTTTCAATATGCTATCTAGGTCGGTCATAACTTTCCTTCCAAGGAGTAAGCATCTTTTAATTTCATGGCTGTAATCACCATCTGCAGTGATTTTGGAGCCCAAAAAGATAAAGTCTGACACTGTTTCCACTGTTTCCCCACCTATTTCCCATGAAGTGATGGGACCAGATACCATGATCTTCATTTTCTGAATGTTGAGCTTTAAGCCAACTTTTTCACTCTCCTCTTTCACTTTCATCAAGAGGCTTTTGAGTTCCTCTTCACTTTCTGCCATAAGAGTGGTGTCATCTGCATATCTGAGGTGATTGATATTTCTCCCCACAATCTTGATTCCACCTTGTGCTTCTTCCAGTGCAGCGTTTCTCAAGATGTACTCTGCATATAAGTTAAATAAGCAGGGTGACAATATACAGCCTTGATGTACTCCTTTTCCTATTTGGAACCAGTCTGTGCTTCACATTAGACTCAGTTTTTTACTAACAGTAAATTATTCTCCATTTTATTCAGTGATGAAGCTCCTCTTTCCATCAAGTAAAATGCACATACTCATTCAAATCTAGCAACACAGCTCTGAAGGATGTTTTAGAAACTTTACATGACAGGAGATTTACTACATAGTCCAACTTCTACATTCTATAAATGTACAAACAAAAGGCAGCTTAATATATCAGAATCAAGACTAAAATTTAGGCCCCGTTGATTTACAAAGCCAGTGCTCTATAGAAAACTAATAAATTGTGCTATTGGTTATTTTTGTATTCAGAATTCAATGGTTTAGGTCTAAAACTGCTAAATAAAAAGTTTTCTTTTGATTGCTATTCTACCTGGCATGCAAGCAAATTTAGTGAAAATAGGAAAAATACGTTATCATCTCTTTTTTGTCCTTGCCTCCCAAAGAGACAAGAATATTGGTCACATGAAAGTTCATCTATAAATGTATGAAATTAGATTAACCTCTCATTGACTTAACAAAGACTCTTGGCTTTTTGTACCACGCATGCATCTATGCAAATAGATACGTATCCCATATGTTTGTTTCAGCATCAATGCTTTCTTAATACCATCCAATAGAAGTGGAGGATTCTATCCCACTTGGTTGTGTATGTGGCAGCCAGGGTATTTGGCTCTGATCTTAACCAAAGAAAGCAAAACCTTGCCTTTGCAAGTGTCTGTATATGGCACATCACAGTACAGACACAATTTATCATTTATTTTTGATCATTTATACTGACTTGATCATCAACTATTTGATAACTCCATCACAGACTAAAAAATAAATAGATTGTTTATTTGGGGACAAAACTTACTTACACCAGTTCATGCTGACACAATAATGTCTCTGTCTTATATTATGAAAAGTGCTGGTGACTGTTAATTCTCAGAGAAGGTAAATAAGTAGCAGAACAGGATACTTCCAGCCTCCTCTGCAGTGGTGCCACAAAGAAAAACCTTGTCCAAGATGCACATTGTCAGAGATTATCTCATACCCCTGTCAAATGTGGATTATAAAGACCCAGCAAAGGAATAAAGTAACAAAAATTACCTCTACTCCTCCCACTGAATACAACAGCCACAAATTACTGGAAATCTTTCCAATTATGGCTCTAAAATTGAGCCTTCAATTGGGAGCTAACAAAGCCTACTCCACTGCTAATCCTTAGATAATTACAAAAATTCAAAATTGCCTGTCATGTGATTGAAGTAGACACTTATAAGGCAACAGGGTGGCCGTGGTCACTAAAGAGACAGGAATTCAGATGAAGGATGTGACCCTGTGGGTGTTAGCAAATGCAGAGAGAGGGGACACCTCTCTTCTCCTATGCCTGTTGACCTCTGTGCTCCACGCTCCGTCTCTGGGTCTAAACGCATTCACCCATCTTGGCATCTTTTTCAGATGTTCCCATGAGAAATCTTTCTGTATTCTCCTGTATTCTCCAAGCAGATAGTTGGTTCTGATCCTTAAAAAGGCTGACCTATGTTGGGTCAATCCACCATGAACCTACAATACAAGCTAATTCTTTCAAAAATTCAGTTTTAGCAAATGTTCAAAAGAGCACCACATAGGAACATTTTATACAGATAAAAGAATTATAAAATAAGCTCATAGAGTATAGCATCTTATATATCTGATATTCTGAGTTTACCACTTACTTGTAAAAGCACTACAAACCAACTAGTTTCCTATCTCATAAGGTCCTACACCACATCTATGAAAGCAACCATGACCCCTCTAGCCTTCTTGGTCTCTTAGTAATTGATACAACACATTAGAATTAGTCACACTATTTAGCAGCTAATCGCTTGCTATCATGTAATTGTTTTCTAATTATTTCATGTACGTTATTCTTGGCACCCCAAAGTTGCAATCTTTAGATTAAAATGACTATATCTTATCCACCCATGTGTGCCCTGTACCTTTTGAATTTGTGCTGATCACATAAAGAGCACTCAATACTAGCTTACTTCTCTCTATCTGTGTATGCTCACAGTATGTAACATATCACATCCACAGCCCTATCAACTGTACTTCAATAACCTAACACTCTCTCTTCTTCTGTCTACAGTCTCATCTTATAGATTTAACTCCGTTTCCTGTATGTCTTAGATGTTACATCATGGCCAGACCTTAGTCAATGATCCCTTATATTTCTTTACATTCTCTTTCCTCATGGAGCCTATACATACTCTTGCAGGCAGGAACTGTATCTAAGTCATCGCTATCTCCACCGTGCCTAGCATAGTGGAGCCCAAGTAAGAATACACATGGTATTTTACCCTTTTTCTACGTGTCCCAAAATTGAATGCAGTACCTGACACATGGCAGGTAGTCAACAAACGACTTGTTAAATGAATTAGTAATGAGATAAACATGATTAAAAATTAAGCTAGATTGAGCTTAAATAAAACATTCTTTGTTAAAAATGTAGGCATATACAAACTCTGATTTTCAAAAAGTTGTAGAAATAAGAAACAGAGGTGCTAAGTTATTTATACTATACAGATCTAACTTTGGCAGCTTCAAATTTTTTCCTGATCAAAATTCCAACCAAGGAATCTAAACTTAGCAAATTAAAAGGGGGACTGAGATGGGGGAGTAGAGGACGTGAAGCTCACCTCCACCACAATCAAAAAAACATAAATGTATAAAAATTCTCACAGTAAACTGGGAATTGGCAGAAAAACTCCTATACAACTAAGGCTGCAAGAAAGATTCACATGTAACTGGGTGCATGCTCGGTCATTACGTCATGTCCAACTCTTTATGATCCTACAGCTCGGCAGGCAGGATCCTAAAGGAAATCAGTCCTGAATGTTCACTGGGAGGACTGATGCTGAAACTGAAACTCCAATACTTTGGCCACTTGATGAGAAGAACTGACTGACTGGAAAAGACCCTGATGCCGGGAAAGATTGAAGGCAGGAGGAGAAGGGAATGACAGAGGATGAGATGGTTGGATGGCATCACTGACTCAAGGGACATGAGTTTCAGTAGCTCTGGGAGTTGGTGATGGACAGGGAAGCCTGGAGTGCTGCAGTCCATGGGGTCGCACAGAGTTAGACACAACTGAGCAACTGAACTGAACTGAGGCTGTCAGGATCCCCTGTCCATGGGATTCTCCAGGCAAGAACACTGGAGTGGGCTGCCATTTCCTTCTCCAGTAACTGGATAAGATGGGTGGGGTGGAGGGAAACATTGGGTCCAGATTTGTGCCACTGAAAGGTGTCTAAGAGCACAAGAAGGACCACATGGAGAGTCTCTCACCCTGGGAAGTGACTCGGGGTGATTGTGTGTCTCAGTCCTGACCTCCTACATGTAGGAAACAAGTTCCTTTGGTGCTGGGATAACAGCTGGGAGACCAGAAAGGCTGAAGAAGCCTTGTGAGCTGACCCCAGCCTGAACAGGATGATGACTACCACTGAGTTGAGAGAAAGTCCCACCTGACACTCTGTGCAGGCCTCAGATCCTCCAACACCAGGCAAACCCCCCTATCAAAGTGATAATGGCCAGCACACCCTGGGGAAAGATGTGGCCTGCATCCACATTAAATCCAGTCCTCACACCAAAAATATTGGGCACACACAGTCAACATAGGAACACTTTCACGTTAAGAACCCTCCTTCTAGACCACAACAGATAACTGTTCCATCTAAATTTATAAAGTTAATAAATTGAAAAGGCAGAGGGATAACTCCCAAGTGAAACAGCAAGAATGAACCCCCGAAAAAATAAAACAGAGAAAATCAGCCTTCCAAGTCCTGAGTTCTGAAAGTTGAAAACAAACATGCTAACTGAATTAACAGAGAACACCAATATAAACTCAGATCATTTTAACAAAAAACTAGAAACTATTAAAAAAAAAAGACCCAATCAAAAATATATAGCTCAATTTCTAAGATAAAAAGTACTCTAGAAGCCATGAATAGCTGACTAAATGACACAGAATAATGCATAAGGGATCTAAGAAGATAAAATTATGCAAATCATCCAATCAGAACATCAGACAGAGGAATTCCCTGACAGTCCCATAGTTAAGACTCTGTACTTGCAGTGCAGGGGGCCTGGGTTCAATGTCTGATTGGGAAACTAGGATCTTAAAAGCTGTGATGAGGCAAAAAAAAAGAGACAGAAAGACAAATAATAAAAAGAAACATATGAGATTTATGGGACATACACATAACAGGAAACCCAAAAGGAAAAGAAAGAAGAGGAGGGGATCAAAAAATGTTTGAGGAAACTCCGGCTGAAAACTTACTAAATCTAAAAGCACAGAGGGTTCCAAACAAGATGAACTCAAACAACCACAAATGAAGACAAACCATAACCAAAATAGCAAAAGTTAAAGAAGAATTTCTATAGGCAGCAAGAGAAAAACAGAGTCACATTTGAGGGAATCCACATAAGACTATCAGCTGATTTTTCTGCAGAAACTTTGCATGTCAGAGAGGAAGGGCATGACAGATTTAAAAACCCAAAGGGAAAATTACAATCTAGGATACTCTACCCAGGAAGATTATCATTTAGAATACAAGAGATAAAGAATTTCTCAAGCAAAAATAAAAGAATCCAGCAATATTAATAGTACTCTAGAAGAAAATGTTGAAGGATCCTCTCTTACTGGAAAAGAAGCAAATATTTATAGGAAAGGGAAAATTCCAATGAGAAAGGCAAATATAAAATCACTTTAATAGGCCAGTATACAGATTTTTTAAAATTATAAACACAACAATAACTACAGTAAACAGTTGAGGGAAAAGTGTGCAGATATAAAATAGGACATCAAACACACAAAATGTGGGAGAGCAGAATAAAAACTGTAGATCTTTTAGAATGTGTTTGAACTTAGACGATCACCAGTTTAAAACAAATCGACTTATCAGTCAAAATACATAAACTCCACAATAACCACAACTAGAAACCTACAATAGATACCAAAGAAAAGAAAGAAACGTAAGCATTTCACAGAAAAGTCATCATATCACAATGGGAAAAACAAAAAGATGATGAAATGAACAGAGAGTAACTACAAAACAAGCGGAAAAGAAGGAGTAAATGGCAATAAGTACACACCTATCAGTAATTACTTTAAATGTCAAGAGATTGAATGCTTCAGTCAAAAGACATAGGGTGCCTGATTGAACAAAAACAAAAACAAAACCCTTCAATATGCTTTTTACAAGAGACTCACTTCAGGCTGAAAGACACAGACTAAAACTGAGGATATGGAAAAAGACATTTCATGTTAGTGGCAGTAGAGGCAGCAAGACCATATCGGACCAAACAGACTTTAAAACAAAGACTCTGACAAAGGATACATAGGACATTGTATAGTGATGAAGGGATCAATATAAGAATATTATATAATATATATGCACCCAATATAGAAACACTTAGGTGGAAAATCCTGAAAGAGATGGGAATACCAGACCACCTGACCTGCCTCTTGAGAAACCTATATGCAGGGCAGGAAGCAACACTTAGAACTGGACATGGAACAACAGACTGGTTCCAAATAGGAAAAAGAGTACGTCAAGGCTGTATATTATCACCCTACTTATTTAACTTCTATGCAGAGTACATCATGAGAAACATTGGGCTGGAAGAAGCACAAGCTGGAATCAAGATTGCAGGGAGAATTATCAATAACCTCAGATATGCAGATGACACCACCCTTATGGCAGAAAGTGAAGTGGATCTAAACAGCCTCTTGATGAAAGTGAAAGAGGAGAGTGAAAAGGTTGGCTTAAAGCTCAACATTCAGAAAATGAAGATCATGGCATATGGTCCCATCACTTCATGGGAAATAGATGGGGAAACAGTGGAAACAGTGTCAGACTTTATGTTTTGGGGCTCCAAAATCACTGCTGATGGTGACTGCAGCCATGAAATTAAAAGATGCTTACTCCTTGGAAGGAAAGTTATGACCAAGCTAAGCAGCATATCAAAAAGCAGAGACATTACTTTGCCAACAAAGGTCCATCTAGTTAAGGCTATGGTTTTTCCAGTGGTCCTTTATGGATGTGTAAGTTGGACTGTGAAGAAAGCTGAGCACCGAAGAATTGATGCTTTTGAACAGTGGTGTTGGAGAAGACTCTTGAGAATCCCTTGGACTGCAAGGAGATCCAACTAGTCCATTCTAAAGGAAATCAGTCCTGGGTGTTCTTTGGAAGGACTGATGCTGAAGCTGAAACTCCAATACTTTGGCCACCTCATGCGAAGAGTTCACTCATTGGAAAAGACTCTGATGCTGGGAGGGATTGGGGGCAGGAGGAGAAGGGGACGACAGAGGATGAGATGGCTGGATGGCATCACTGACTCGATGGACATGAGTTTGGGTAAATTCTGGGAGTTGGTGATGGACAGGGATGCTTGGCGTGCTGCAATTCATGGGGTTGCAGAGAGTTGAACAAGACTGAGCGACTGAAAATGAACTGAAATGTGTAAAGCAAATACTAAATATGTAAAGCAAATACTATCAGATATAAAGCAGAAATTGACAGTAATACAATAGTAGGAGGCTTTAACACCCACTGACATCAATGTGTCAACAGATCATCAGAAAGAAAATCAACAAGGCAACAAAAGTCCTAAGTGACTCAATAGACCAGTTAGATTCAATTGATATCTACAGGACAGCACATCTATAAGAGCAGAATACACATTCTTTTGAAGTACGCATGGAATGTTCTCCAGAACAGACCACATACTGGGCCATCACAAAACAAGCCTCAACAAAAATTAAGAGAATAGAATATATTAAACATCTTTTCTGATCACAATGGTTTGAAACTAGACATCGACTACACAAAGGAAGAGAAAAAGAATAAATATGTGGAGACCAAACAACTTTCCAGTAAAACACTAATGGGTCAAAGATGAAATCAAAGAGGAAATTTAACAACATTTGGAGAAATATAAAAATGAAAACACAACTTTCCAAAATCTATGGGATGCAACGAAAACAGTTCTAAATGCAAAGTTCATAGTGAGATAGGCTTTCCTAAAAAAGAATGAAAAGTCTCAAACCAACACGCTACTCTAGCACCTAAAAGATTTAGAAAAAGAATACACAAAGCCCAAACTAGGCTGAAAGAAGAAAAATCAGAGAGGAAATAACTAAACAGAGACAAAAAGTGGAAAAAAATTAATGAAAGAACTGGCTTTTTTAAAAGATAAACAAAAGTAATAAATCTTTATCCAGGCTCACCAAGCAGAAAAGAGAGAAGACTCAAACAAAATATGAAATGACATTAAACTGTAGTTTCTCAGTCGTGTCTGACTCTTTGCAACCCCACAGGCTGTAGCCTACCAGGCTCCTCTATCCATGGGATTTTCCAGGCAATAGTACTGGAGTGGATTGACATTTCCTTCTCCAGGGGATCTTCCCAACCCAGGTCTCAAACTCGGGTCTCCCACATTGTAGACAGACGCTTTACCATCTGAGCCACCAGGGAGGGAAATGACATAGGAAAAATAAAATCCAATACCACAGAGATACATAAAAAGAAGAGAACTCTATGAACAGTTATGTGTCAAACTTGACAATCTAGAAAAAAATTAAAAAATATACCTCCTGCTAAGACTGGGTCCAGAAGAACAAATTTGAACAGACCAATCACCAGAAGTGAGGCAGAATCTGCAATTAAAACAAAAAGCAAACCCTCCCTGCAAATAAAAGTCCAGGACTGGACAGCATCACTGCAGAATTCTACCAAACATATATATAAGAACTTATATCAATCTTTCTCTAACTATTCCAGATAACTGAAGAGGAGGAAACACCCCCAAATTCATTCTACAAGGCTACTATTATGACCCAGAAATCCTACTGCTGGGCATACCCACTCAGGAAACCAGAATTCAAAGAGACATGTGTACCCCATGTTCATCACAGCACTGTTTATAATAGCCAGGACATGGAAGCAACCTAGATGTCCATCAGCAGATGAATGGATAAGAAAGCTGTGGTACATATACACAATGGAGTATTACTCAGCCATTAAAAAGAATACATTTGAATCAGTTCTAATGAAGTGGATCAAACTGGAGCCGATTATACAGAGTGAAGCCAGAAAGAAAAACACCAATACAGTATACTAACGCATATATATGGAATTTAGAAAGATGGTAAAGATAACCCTGTATGCGAGACAGCAAAAGAGACACAGATGTATAGAACAGTCTTTTGGACTCTGTGGGAGAGGGAGAGGGTGGGATGATTTGGGAGAATGGCATTGAAACATGTAAAATATCATATAAGAAACGAATCGGCAGTCTAGGTTCGATACAGGGTGCAGGATGCTTGGGGCTGGTGCACTGGGATGACCCGGAGGGATGGTGTGGTGGTGGGGAGGTGGGAGGGGGGTTCGGAATTAGGAACACATGTACACCTGTGGCAGATTCATGTTGACATGTGGCAAAACCAATACAATATTGTAAAGTAAAAAAAATAAATAAAAACAAAATAAACAAACAAACAAACAAGACATTGCTGGAAATCCTGACAAAGCATGGTGGTTGCCCAAAGACAAGAAATTACGTTGTGGTTAAAATGATGAAATAAACATGTCCTTTTTTCTCTTAAAAAAAATAAAATAAAATTAAAAAATAAACGAAACAAACACACTACAAAAAAAGAAAATCACAGGCCAGTATCTTCAATAAATACAGATGCAAAAATCCTTAACAAATAGTAGCAAACCAAATCCACAAAAATCAAAAGGATCATCACGATCAAGATGGATTTATCCCAGGGTCACAAGGATGGCTCAACATAGGCAAGTCAATCAATGTGATATACCACACTTAACAAAAGGAAAGAAAATCCGCATGAGCATCTCAATAGATGCAGAAAAGGCATTTGATAAAATTTAGCATCCATTCGTAACAAAAAAGTCTCATTAAAGTGGGTCTAGAGGGAACAAATATCAACATAATAAAAGCCATTTATGACCAACACACAGTCAACATGATACTCATCAGTGAAAATGTGAAAGCCTTCCTGCTAAATTCAGGAAAAAATGACACGGAAGGCCTTTCTCACCTCTTCTCCCTAAAATGATATTGGAAGTCCTAGCCACAACAGTCAGTCAGAACAAAATAAAGTGTATACAAATTGGAAAGAGATAAAACTGTCACTATTTGCAGATGACATGATACTCTACACACAGAGAACCATAAAGCCTTCACCCATAAACTATTAGAATTAATTAATGAATTCCACAAGGTTAGTAGATTACAAGATGAATAAACACAGATCTGTTTTATGTCGATACACCAGTAATGAAATCAGAATTTTTAAAAAAATCTTATTTAAAATGATACCAAAACACACACAGGAATAAACTTAACCAAGGAGGTTAAAGACCTATACACTAGAACTATAAAACAATGGTGAAGGAAACTAAAGAGGGGCCAAAGATATTATAGGATATCCCATGTTCTTGAGTAGGAAGGATTCTAGTATTAAAATGGCCATACTACCCAAAGAGATCTGTAGATTTAATCTAATCCCTAGGACAAAATCTCTAGGACACTTTTCCCCAAACTAGAACAAATACTGCTACACTATATATATGAAACTACAAAATACCTAGAATTGCCAAAGTAATCCTAAAACAAGATAACAAAGCTGGATGAATAATCCTCCCAGACTTTAGACTATACTACAAAGCTATAATAATCACAACAGCATAGTATTGGCACACAAATAGATACATCAGTGGAAAAGAATAGAGAGCCCTGAAATAAACTCATGCACTTATGGTCAATTAATCTACGGAAAAGGAGGCAAGAATGTACAATGGAGAAAAGCGTCTCAATAAGTGGTACTAGGGAAATGGGACAACTACATGTAAAAAATGAAATTAGAACATTCTCTAACACCATATACAGAAATGAATTCAAAATGGTTAAAGACCTTAATGCAAGATTAACATCATAAAACTCCTAGAGGAGAACACAGGGAGAACACGTTTTGACATAAATCAGAGCACTATTCTATCTTATAAAGCAAATGAAATAAAACTAAAAAGAAGGAAATGTGACCTAATTAATTTAAAATTTTTGCATAACAAAGGAAACCATCAATAAAACAAAAATACAGTCTATAGCATGGGAGAAAATATTTGCAAACGATATGACTAACAAGGGGTTACTATTCAAAATATACAAATCACTCATACAACTCTACATAAAAATTGAATTCAAAAATGGGCAAAAGCCTTGAATAGACATTTTCCAAAAAAAAATACACAGATGAATAATAGGCACACGCTCAACCTCTCTATCAGAGAAATGCAACCACAACGAGGCATCACCTCACACCTGTCAGAATGGCTACAATCAAAGTCTATAAATAGTCTTCAGTTCAGTTCAGTTCAGTCTTACAGATGGCCAATAAACATATGAAAAGATTCTCAACATTGCTCACTTTTAGAGAAATGCAAATCTAAACTACAATCAGGTATCATTTCACATCAGTCAGAATGACCATCGTTAAAATGTCTACAATCAGGAGAGGATGTGGAGAAAAGGGAACCCTCTTGCACTTCTGGTGGGAATGTAGATCAATACAGCCACTATGGAGGACAGTATGGAGATTTCTTAAAAATCTTGGACTAAAATTACAATATGACTCAGCAATACCACTCCTGGGCATATACACTGAGAAAACTATCAATTCAAAGAGACACATGTACTCCAATGTTGTACTCTTTACAATAGACAGGACAGGGAAGCAACCTAGATGCCCACTGACAGATGAATGGATAAAGAAGTTGTACATAAACACAATGGACTATTACTAATCCATAAGAAAGGGAAGAGAATGAATCAGTTGAACTAGAACCTGTTTGTTTATAGAGAGTGAAGTAAGTCAGGAAAAGAAATATATATTGATATATACCATTTGGAATCTAGAAAAATGGTGCTGATGACCCTGTCTTCGGGGCAGGAATAGAGACCCGACTTGTGGACACAGCAGAAGAAGGAGAAGGTGGGATGAATTGAGAGAGCAACACTGAAACAAATCCATCACCACTGTAAAAGGTGTGGCCCAGTGGGAAGCTGGTGTACGACACAGGGAGCTCAGCTAGTGCTCTGTGATGACCTAGATGGGTGGAAGGATGGGGGCTGGGGGAGGTGGAAGGATGGGAGTTGGAGGGAGGTTCAAGAGGGAGCAGATACATGTATACTTACAGCTGATTCACACTGCTATACTACAGAAACTAACACAATATTGTAAAGCAATTATTCTCCAACTAAAAATAAAACTTTATAAAAGTCTTAAATAACAAATGTTTGAGGGGATGTTCAAAAAGGGAACCCATGTACACTGTTGGTGGCAAAACAGCATGAAGATTCCTTAAAAAAAAAAAAAAATGGGACTACCATATGACCCAGCAATTCTACTCCTGGGTCTATACCAGAAAAAAATAAGAACGCTAATTTGAAAAGATGCATACACTCCAATGTTCATAGCAGCACTGTTTTCAACAGCCAAGACATGGAAGTAATGCAAGTGGCCGTCAACAGATAATTGGCTTAAGAGGACTTGACATATACACCAAATGAATTATTATTCAGCCATAAAAAGAATGAGATACTGGCATTTGCAGCAACATGGATGGGCCTAGAGAATATTATGCTTAGTGAAACATGCTGGACAGAAAAAGACAGATACTACATGATTATCCCTTATATGTGGAATCTAAAAAATACAAATGAACGTACTTACAAAACAAACTGACTCACAGACACAGACAAGAATCTAGTTACCAGGCGGGTTACCCAAGGGGAAAAGGGAAAGGATGAGATCAAGGTATGGGATAAATTAATTAATTTATTTTTTAATTGAAGGATACTTGCTTAACAGAATTTTGTTTTCTGTCAAACCTCAACATGAATCGGCCATAGGTATACATATACCCCCCTTCCCTTTTGAACCTCCGTCCCATCTCCCTCCAATCCCACCACTCTAGGTTGATACAGAGCCCCTGTTTGAGTTTCCTGAGCCACACAGCAAATTCCCTTTGGCTATCTATTTTACATATGGTAATGTAAGTTTCCATATTGTTCTTTCCATACATCTCACCCTGTCTTCCCCTCTCCCCATGTCTATAAGCTCATTCTCTATATCTGTTTCTCCACTGCTGCCCTGTAAATATATTATTCAGTACCATTTTTCTAGATTCCGTATATACGCATTCATAAAAGATATTTGTCTTTCTCTTACTGACTTCCTTCACTCTTATAATAGACTCTAGGTTCATCCACCTCTTTAGAACTGGCTCAAATGCATTCCTTTTTATGGCTGGGATTAAGAAACAAACTACTATGCATAAAATAAATAGGTGACAAGATATACTGTATAATACAAGGAATTATACCCATTATCCCATAATAACCTATAACAGAATATAATCTTAAAAAAATACTGAATCACTATGCTAGATACCCGAAACTAGCATAATATTGTGAGTTACCTATACTAAATAAAATAAAATAAAATAAAATCAGCAAACCACATCAATTTCCATTTTCTTCCCCCAACTTCATTTTGGAGACTCTCTAGGAAATGTTCTTGAGAAAGTATGGAGAGCAGAGAAATACTCAAAATGCAGGACAGAGGGGTAGCAGAAAAATTAACATATTCCCTGAATATTGCACATATTAGTTATTCACACTGCTGGGTTTTATGCTTTGAACTTAAGTATGAGACACAAAGTCCACCGCTCTGAGTAGAAGCTGTTTTAGATGTAGAGGAGGTCCAGTGATTTCCTCTAAAGATCTGCCACTCATCCCCCTTCTCAGCTCTAATAAATCTGCCAAATTGGTCTTTATAAACCCAACATTACTTCCAAATGGTAAACAAGGAAATGCCAGGAGCCACATAAGGAGAGAGGATTCTGGTGGAGAGAATAAAAGGAGAACACAGAGGAAAGAGCACAGAAATGTTGCTTACGTTACAACAGTGCCACTAGAGCCTCTGTGTACATACTGACCTAGATTGAAGTGTCCTCTTCATGACATTTTATTTATTTATTTTTTCTTCATGACATTTTTAAAGAAGAGGTATTTTTGCTATTTCATCTTTCAATATAGAATACATGTGAGGCAAGAACCAGATGTACTATCTATCACAGAAGCAATTTCTGCTCCAGCAGCATGATTTCTAGTATCAGCAAATCACCTCCATTCTTTGCCCAGAAATCTTGACTTGGTACACAACTCCACCACCTCAAAAACCAAAGTCACAGGCCACACACCTGCTCTGACAGCCACCTGGTGTCTGACACCATCTGGAGCTCTGCTTTCAGGAGGCCTGTCAGCAAATGGTCTCCTCTTCCCCAGCTGGGTTTTCCTGGTTCCTGTGTTCAGTGTGAGTGACTGATTTACCGAGACACCACAGAATACTGCAGCTTCCCTTCTCCTCTAAGTAGCCATGTGTGTTTCACCTGTGTTTCGCGTTAGTTATACATTCACACCTGAGCCATATCAGCTAATATAATTGCTCCCTTTTTCTCTCCTCAAAACCAAATGATTTTGACCTTTTGGGGTCTCTTAATTTGGGCCCTAAAAAGTCATTCAACTTACTCTTGCACAAATTTATGTTACTTTGCTGAACTCAATCATCATTATCTTGTCTTCAATTTTAATATTTACTTCTAAACATTTTGATAAAGATTCCAGTCCAAGTAGAAAACTCCCCTAACACTACCAAAGATTTGTAATACTTGTTTCGAGTCACATCAAAAAACACCCCAGTTTAACAGCTAAGTGCTGAAGACTATGGTGTGTACACTTTGTCTTAAGAAGTCATAACTTTCTTAAACCACGTAAGCAAGGAATTTAAAGCGGTGGGTTCTTACTCTGGAACCAAGAATGAACTTTAAAGAGAGGCTGAAACGGAATTGATTCCTTATAAGTGGTTAAAGCATGGCACAGTTCATCTATCTTAAACTCTGAGCTGAACACTAAAGCTAGCTTTAAAAATATTCTGACAAATTTTCATGCAAACTCAACTGTACCATTTTCACCATCACAGGGTGAGATCATGACCTCAAAAACATACTCCATCCAGCTTTAACAGCTCCCTTGATTTAGTAGAACATGCTCCCCTTGTACTAAGCAGAAATCTGTTTCCCTGGAATCTCTACTCTTTTACTTCTGGCCTCTGGAGTCGTGGCCATATCAGCGAAATGTCGCCTTGCTTCCAAATGGCTGCCCTGAGAATATTTTAAGGTTTCCCCTTAGACCATTTATCATCAGTTCAAACGTTTCTAGTTTCTTTACCAATGGCTTCCTGGCCAAGCCACCCCCTAATCACTCTCCTCTGGATAAAATGCAATCTGAAAGCACCCCCTCAGAACGTAAGCCTTGAAACTGAGTTCAGTGAACATATCCCTTAACTCTGTCTTCTTCGTAGGATGTAGGTCTTCTTCGTAGGATGTAGGTCTTCTTCGTAGGATGGAGAAAGCTGAAAAGAACAGCAGCCATCTATGACCACATCAACACAGAGACACACACACGAGATAATTTGCAAGCTGACAACTGTCTCAATTGTACCAGAGAGCTGAGGTTACAAAACTACAAGTAACCCAGACTGTAAGGGAAGGCAAGACCCTCTAGGGAGAAGAATGCACACAGCTGTTCACGGAGGAGAGATGCTTCTAGGCACCACACACACACACTCGGAGGGACAAATCAGCTAAAAGTCTGAACAAATTGCTAACGGCTGAATGTGGGCCAGGGTGACAATGTAAAACTCCAGTCACCGGAGGCCGAAGGAGAATCTGTACCCTTTCGCAGGCTCCTTCTCCACTTAAGGTGTTCAGTAGGAAGATGAGCGGTGGGTGAGAGTTCAGGAGGCTCACGGCTTGGGAGACATAGAGGCAGGGAGGAGCCTGGCTGCGAGCAAGCGCAGAGCCCCTCTGGACACTTCCCTCCGCCCCCAGAAGAAAAGCCAGAAGCTTTTGGAAGAAGAGAAACAAATCTGAGGGCACAGGTGAAATTCACTGCGTCAAGAGAAGCGAACGAACAAAAGGCCGGTACACATCCCTGGGTCTAGATTTTGAGGGATGTCCCGCCAGGGAGGCTAGGCCAGGATCACAGGAATAAAAGCCCCAGGATGCGTGGCCAGAGAGCTGTGTCTGCAGCAATCACCGAGTCATCATTTCTAATACTTGTACGTCTCCCTTCAATGCTAAACGTTTCCTGGCTAATCTCATTCTTGACTCCTAGAAAATTTTTCTAAAAACTTGCTCCTGCTTTTCCCCTAGTTGGGCTACCAGGCGAAGCCTTTTGAATGGCTGCTAATGAATGAGGTTTAAGCAATCCCTTTCCTCCGGGGCTTTGAAAATAGATAATAAATAGAGAGGGGGAGAAAAGGCTTGGCGGATTAAAAATTCAACAGCCCTCGCAGTTTAGCTGTTCTGTTTTTATGCTAACCTTCCTCCAAATCGACTTTTTGTATATTGAGATGATTGAGACAGAACAGGGTTATACAGAGTGCGGAAAAAAATTTCGCCAATCTCCAAGAATCTTCCCCTTCCCCGGGTTCTTGGAGGACAGGTAAAGAAACACCTCGGAGAGGAAGGAGAATTCGCGTTTGTCCTAAAGACCGCATGCGCCTGAGGGGTGAGCTTGCAGCGCTCAAAGCCTGGCGATTGAGTTTGTAATGGGCAGAGCCAAGCAGAGGCTCCCGCGCCGCTCTGATACTTCTGAATCAGCCCCACCATTCGGCTCCCTTTGCGCCCGTTGGAAGAGCCTCCAGGGTCTTGTCTGTGCGGTTCTTGTCTCAGTCAGCACTGAAAGCTTCTTTTCCTCTTCCTTCCCACCCTCCAGCCCTCAACACTGCCAACTGCGGCGGGATTTTCATGACGCAAGTAGGTCTTTACCACACCTGCACTGCTTGGCGTTAAATAAGACCCTGAAGTTTCCAGAGCCCACAGGAACAGGGGTGGGGGAAAGGCAAGAGACAGAATTATGGTCCTCTTAAATGTATTGTTTCCCTCCATCTAATCTCCAAAGCCTCCTAGGCATGCAAACCCCAAGAGAATGTGTTTTTTGGAAGCCGCTTAAGAAAAAGGCCGATGTAGGGGGAGATCAAACCAGTTCATCCTAAAGGAAATCAATCCTGAATATTCACGGGAAAGACTGATGCTGAAGCTGAAGTTCCGATCCTTTGGCCACGTGATGCGAAGAGCCGACTCACAAAAGACCCTGATGCTGGGAAAGACCGAAGGCAGAAGGAGAAGGGGGCAGCAGAGGAAGAGATGGTTGGATGGCATTGCCCACTCAATGGACATGAGTCTGAGCTCGCTCTGGGAGTTGGTGATGGACAGGGAAGCCTGGCGTGCTACAGTCCATGGGGTTGCAAAGAGTCCCACAGGACTGAGCAGCTAAACAACAACAAGGGGGAGACAAGTTGAGCAATTACATCATCGGAGTGATGATGGAATCATGAGGGAATGCTTCCCTCTGATACTTAGGCTCTTTGCCAGGAGTTTTAGTTTGTTTATTTCATTTTGGTCTTACTTTTATTCTTACACTGGTTTGGGTGCCAGTGTTGCAAGAGTTTGCAGTACCATCTTTTGATGTGAAGAAGACCATGATTTCTCTCCAGTTAGGACCAGAAGCTTTAGATGGTTTGGTAACCAAGAGACCTCCCTCTGTCCCACTCCATCTCTCTCCCTCCATCTTTCCATCATCAGCTGTTTATTGATCACTTCCATGTGCAAAGAAGTTTGTATCATTCTAATTAATGAAAATTTATTAAAGTCGATGTAGGAGATCAGGGTAAATAAACACAAAGCCTTTCTTTCGTCTTCTAGCTAAAGAACTAGTAAAGGCTGCAGCATGGTTGTAGCCTGCCCACCCATTGAGGCAGAACCACTGTTTCCTGTGCAGTGAGCTCCAGGAGGGCAGGTGGTGGCCTGTGTGGGCACCACGTCAGCTCCAGGCCTGCACGATGCACAACGGAAACGGGACTCCATAAAGGCTTGTTGAACTCAATAAGGGAGAGTGTGTGTGACTGCACAGATGGGCGCTAAAGATCTTTCCATTCACTTTTTCTGTGCTCCCCCAAGTCACCTTTCACATAACAATCCCCATTATGAGTAGTTTAGACACGCTGAAACCCACGAACCGTCCAGAAGCACCCAAAGGAATTTTTTAGTTCTTCGAGATTTTTGGCGATTCTACAAATCAGGACACAATAAAGGGAAATCACCCAAACAAAAGCAATACCACCAGTCCCTGAAGTACGAACGAAGGCCTGTGGAAGGACAGAATACTATTATTTCTACGGTATGTATCTGTGTGTCTGTTTGTAAATTTGCTGGGGCTGGTGAGGGCTGAGATGTAGCTGGGAAGGCTTCCTGTAAGTGGTAACATTTCTGCTCCTTCTCAAAAGTCGGGTATAACTTGGCTGGACAGAGCCAGAGAAAAGGACTTTCCATAGATGGGTTCTTGGGGATGCACTGTGATCCAGAAACAGAAAGTAAAGTGGGGATATGGAAGTGAAAGTGTTAGTTGTTCAGTCCATGTTGGACTCGTTGCAACCCCATGGACTGTACCCCACAAGCCTCATCTGTCCTTGGAATTCCCCAGGCAAGAATACTGAAGTGGGTAGACATTCCCTTCTCCAGGGGATCTCCCAGGGATCCAACCTGGTTTCCTGCATTCCAGGCAGATTCTTTACCACTAAGTCACCAGGGAAGCCCAGTGTGGGGTAGGGCAGAGGAAATAGTGAGTCTGCCCAGATTAACTGACTGGATGGCACATATAAATGTATATACTCCCTACAGAGCAGGTAACGAATGCATGGAGGGTTTTAAAGTAGAGAAGTCTATGTTCTTGAAAGGTAGTTTTAGGAGTGGTATACCAGAGGACATGGGCAAAGGAAAGCAAGGAGACTAGATATAAGGCTTTGCAAGAGTCCAGAAACACACTCGTGGTATTAATATGTGGCTTATCAGAAATACAGGCTCAAAAATGGCTCATCCCAGCCCATTGCATGCCTGAAAAATTCTTCTGCATTGATCTATACTCAGAGATGATGGAGGCATAGTAAAAACTGCTATAATCTTAATAGATTTTTCCTCTCAAATAAACCACAGTATATAGTTTCCAGAACCCAGATTATAGAAGCCAGCTCTCTACTGGTACTGATGTCCCTCAGGAATAGCTTTTCCACCTAATCAGGAGATTCTTACCTCATGCAAATCACCCTGACCTTCCGAACAAGGTGTTGTTGTAATACTGTGTTTGGAAATATTGTTGTGATTTTCCTGTCTCTCATTAGCAGAGAATCATAGCCCAGTGCATCCTGTATCTTTTGGTGAAAGTAATTGAGCTCTGCAAAGGGCCAGATAGAATACACAGAATAGGGAGAGAATATGACTATTTCCTTGGGAAAATCATAAAGTCATAATTATACTTCATATATATAAGTGGCTTATTTTTGGAAGCATTAAGTTTTAATCCAGGAACATTCATCTCTGAGACTGGCATTTAGCTCAGATGTTACTAACCTGGGCTGAGCACACAGGTGCAGGGGCCCCCAGCCCCCAGGGCCACCAGCCCTCCTCCCCATTGGTTGCCTTGCCCGTCCATACGCTGCAGGGTGACACTGTGCACTGGCTAAGGGTGCAAGCTCTGTGGGCTCTCTGAGTTTGAATTCTACTTCTACTACCTTGATCTTGGCAAGCTATTTAACTGTTCTCTCTCTTTTTTTAATCTATAAAAATGGTAGAACCTGTCTCACAGGTTAGTTTGTTCTTCTGCGAACCAGATGAATTTCTAGCCTCATGGGGCAGAGCATTAAAAAAGATCAAGATCCTTGTCGTTGTGGTGTTTACAGTCTACTAGGGGGGCGAGACAGTAAGCTACTAATAATATAGTATACCAGCAACTATAAAAATATCAACATGATTAGTATGTAGATATATTAGATGCCAGCCAGTGAGGAGTGCTACGGTAATGCAGAAGCAGCAGGGCAGGGTAAGAAGGATGAGAGATGCTGAGTGGCTGGGTTTGCAGGATGGCCAGGACAGTGTCCCTGGGGACGTAAGACTTGAGGACATACTCGGAGGGAAGGAAGTTATCGAAGTAAATAGCTGAGATGAAGGCCCTAAGACTCTCACCTGGTATGTTCCACTGAAGGAGGAAACAGACAGAACAGGTTCCATCTTGAAAGCAGGACTCCATCTAGGGCCGGACTGTGGACTTTGAGCTCTATGCCCAGTATCTATGGAAATGACAAACCAACTGAAAACCAGGCCCCTGGAAGGAAGAGCCCCAGGGCTCGTGCCTAGACTCTCCCATTGCCTAAAAAAAAAAAAAAACCCTAATTATCTGTGTAACCGAATAGAATCATACATTCTATCATGCTTCTTGGGGTATGACCACAGGTCTATTGATAATTATCCACCGTTAACTACCTAGGTTGAAGGCGTATGAATCACGGGTTAACTTTGATTGTATCTTTCTTTTCCTTTGTTCAGACTAGTTTCAGGGAATTTGGGGAGGTGGGTTTGGGCACGTACAGTTAAGGTATATAAGGTTTTCACAAAAAACTGGTCGGGGTCCTTGGCTAAGAGGAGACTCTGCCTTGGGCCCGTCAGTGTAATAGACTGCACTCCACTATCTGCATTGTCCTTCGGAGTGAGTTTGTTTCCCAGAACGCGTGGCTACACGACCACGAGCCTCAAGAAGCCAGGGTCATTGCAGCAATGAGACAGGGAAAGGGTGTGAGAGGCCTGATGGTGTGAGGCCAGGTCACTAGGGCCTTTCCGGCCACTTTATCACCTTTGGCTTCTAGGAGGGAACTAGGTTTGAATAGAAGAATGACAAGACCCTATACCGACTAAAAAAAAAAAAAAAATTCACAACCGAAAAGCAGAGAGTGTTTTATTCGGTGGGAAACTTTTAGGACTTCAAGCCCAGGAGGCAGCATCTCAACTAACCCTGAAAAACTACTTAGAGGAAGAAAGGAGGAGGGGGAGGAATCAGGCTCCATGAAAGCTTGCAGCAGAGGGGCAGACAGTCTGAACATCAAAGATTATTGTCAATTAAGGAAACCAGATATCTCAAACTAAGGAATTTGCACTCTTCTGCATCTAGGAAGATGCAAGCCTCTGGGCTTACAGAAATCTTTCCTTTCATATGCATCTCAGCTCTCTGGGGCCAGCCTCCTGAGTTTTTGGTCCCCTGTCTTCAGGGAGTTGATGTAGCCTGTTAGCAGGCACACTTCTCCTCCGTGAATTCCCTTAGGGCTCACCAGCCCATATGTGGATGGCTGGAACTGAGGATAGCTGTGACATTCTCGTTTGCTGATATGGCAGGAAATATTCCATTTCACAAAACGATTCACATTTTAGAGGCTGGTGTGCTGAGAACCACAGAAGCAGCAGAAAGGCCCTTGAGGAGGTTTCTGCTGCCATAAGGTGAAGGACAGCATTAGCCATGTCCAAGGAAGTCACTCTGAAAAGATAAAGCTGCCATTAACTGAGAAGCCTACAAGTAAAGGTTCATAGAGCAAGAATCAGAGTTCAGTGCAGTGATGCTGAGCTTGAGTGACATCCGGTAGGAGATCCTAAAAAGATACTTAGACATGGGATTCTGAAGCTCTAGGGAGTAGACATTGTCTAAATGTAGATACAGTACTTAGAGGCAGGGAACTGGGTGAAATCATTAAGGAAGGGAATGAGCAGGACCAAAACAAGAAAGAAAAATTAAAATCTGAGCCCTGCAGCACAGG
The DNA here is from genome assembly GCF_001704415.2 of Capra hircus. NCBI lineage: Eukaryota > Metazoa > Chordata > Mammalia > Artiodactyla > Bovidae > Capra > Capra hircus. Next base: position 51,840,693 of record NC_030831.1, on the reverse strand, counting down.
GATGCTCAAAAATATTGTACTTAAGAAGCAAAGGCCCCAGGGGCAGTTTAGTCCTGAAGCTAATGAGGCCGAAGTTTCAGGGCCCTTCCTAATGCCCAGTAGTGTGTTCATATTTCTATATTTTCGTAACATTTGCCAAAGATCAGATGTTTTAATCAAATCTCAATTAAGATGACTGTCTCTTTCTTTCCACTGCAACTGGTCACTCTTGCCAAAGAGTCTCCCTTGTGACAGAGTGTCCATTTTTCAGAACCTCTAAGAGGAGGCTGAATTGGTTCAAGTTTATTGGCTCTATTAATATGGTTCACAGTCACTGCCACATTTAATTAAGTATTAGCTGCTTGTCATGGTCTGGGAATGGCTTCCAGGACGAGTCTGAATCTCCATGCTGCCAACTCAGGTGGGGTCATGACACCAAAGTGTGGGGCCAGAGATCGTGGTATCATATAGCTTTCAGCACCAGCTGGGGAGAAACAAAGTTCAAAATGTATGGGACACAAAGTTCTTCCAGTTATTAATGTGTAACATTGTAACTAAGCAGGACCCTATGAGACCTTCCTGGGAGAGGTCCCTCCCCCATATCCTCTGCTTTAGCTCCTCTTTTAAGTAAGTAAATAATAATGTCAGATACAGATTTTCTGAGTTGTTTCACAGATGCTAAAACCCCATATCAAATGGAAGAAGTTAAGTACTTGATGAACATGAGCATGAAGCCCCCAGCCCTACTGGAGCCTAAGGATCGGTGATGTTAACCCCTGTGACACTGCCCTCAACATTGGCACCTCACCATCAATGAATCAGAGAATTGTGCAGGAGCTGATCACACACCCTGCAATACCCCTCCATCACCCTTCCTTTAAAAATGCTTTCCTAAAACCCATTAGGGAGTTCAGGTGTTTTGAAGACTAGCTGCCCTGGACTCCGTGCCGCACAGCCCGGAATAAACAATGCTCTTTCCTTCCCCACAATGCAGTGTCATATCTAGAATTAGTTTTATAACATTATATTTTCAACTATGGCCAAGTATTCAATCAGTTAAATGGCAGATACTATGTTAATTAGCAACACTAAATGAATGGTCTTAGTTTTTACTCTGGACTGGTGAGGTTAGCTCAAACTACTGTGTTCTTTGTCATAGACTAAGAAAAATAAAGAGTCAACTAATAAGGAGTGAAATAATGATAAAAGTGAAAGGAAATACAATGACAGGAAATCATGCTGAGTCAGAGCTCTGCTCCAAGTCATCTTTTCTCACGTGTGCCCTTGACCTTTTGAAGAAAGCCTCTCAATCCCCACCCTTGCCGACCCCCCTTCTTCTCCCATCTGCATTCAATAAATATTTACTGAGTGCCCATTGTGTGTCTGCACCTAAAGGCAAGGAGTAAAACTTGAAAACAACAGGAGCTGGTATTGATTTTACAGATTTATTCTTCTGCAGAACAAGGCCAGCCTCACCCAGGGGCAGGCTGAGCGAGCCCTCCTGCTCCAGCTCCCCTGGAAATGAGCCCCTAACCCAGGGGCATCTTGTTCTCTGGCCCTGCCGGACATTCTCACATTAGTCACCACTTTTCATTAAGGCCCTGAGAGTCTCCCTGATGCAAGGCAAAGGTTACTTGGGAGGGGAAACAAATTAAACCATTAACACAGATGAGTTAAACACATTAGCTTCTCCCTATAGGTATTGAACAAAGGATAGAAAGGATTGATGGCATGGCCTGGAGAAAAATCCCGGAGATCAGTGGAGACACCTTCTTTTGGGGAATGAACTTTTTAATATCATAAAGGTTTGGACCCTCACATGGTAGTAGTTTGACTTTTAAAACAATAACAGCCATTATTTACTATACCCTTATAGTTTACTAAGCACTATATGCATGCACATCCTTTATTTTCTCTTTTAAGCAGCCTGGTAATGAAGGTAATGTATTTTAACCTCCATTTTACAAATTATGAGACTGCGTCTTCAGGGAGGTTAAGTAATTTCCCTAAGGTTACACGGGTCATAATGCATTCATATCTCTTAGATTTAAAATCTTGGAATATAAAGATGGTGTGTTTTACCACTTCCCTTAATACAGAGAAAAAATTAGTAATAAAACCTACTCTTCACGCAGAAGTATTTTTAATGGCTTTGAATTATATCATTGACAACATAATCATACCTGTGGAGGACAGTTGTAATGACCAAAGTAAGTCATCATACCATAACCACCCTTGCTGAAGCTATGCATTCAAGGGCCCTGAACCACTCAAGGACATATGAGAATCTGGAATCCACCAAATTTGGGCAATCCCAGGTCTAGGGCCCTTCCCTGGTAGCTCAGTTGGTAAAGAATCCACCTACAATGCAGGAGGCCCCAGGTTGATTCCTGGGTCACGAAGATGCCCTGGAGAAGGGAACTGCTACCCACTCCTTGAGCTTTCCTGATGGCTCAGATGGTAAAGAATCTGCCTGCAATGTGGGAGACTTGGGTTTAATCCCTGGGTTGGGAAGATCCCCTGGAGAAGGGAACGGCTACCCACTCCAGTATTCCGGCCTGGAGAATTCCATGGACGGTGGAACCTGGCAGGCTACAGTCCATGGGTTGCAAAGAATCAAACAGACTGAATAACTTTCACTTTGACACTCTGACAGCTCTAGATGATGAATCATTAGCCAGTAGACTGCCTCCTCTGCCTCATGGGTACCAGGAAGTCAGAGGGTCGCCTGTCCATCTCAAGAAATGAGGTGAGGTGAAACAATGAAGGGAATCTAAAAAGACTGAAACAACTCCAAGGTCTCTATAGATATGGATATATATATTCACACACATATATACACACATTTAAAGAGACACAGAGACCAAGAAATAAAGAGAGAGAGAGAGAGAGAGATTCTATATTCTGTTGATTCTGAGTCTTCCAAAGGCTATTTCAGAACTCTAGCAAACAAGCTGCTTCAGGATGGTAAGAAATATGGGTATGGGTGTGTGTGTGTGTGTGTGTGTGTGTGTGTGTGTTAGTCGGTAAGTTGTGTCTGTCCATGGGCTTCTCCATGAAAGAATACTGGAGTGGTTAGTCATTCTCTTCTCCAGGGGATCTTCCCAGCCCAGGGACTGAACCTGAGTCTCCTGCATTGCAGGCAGATTCTTCCCCATCTAAGCCACCAGGGAAGCTCCAAAGAAATGTGCTAAGACCACTGAATTCCATAAGCAAGGTCCATTCCCACTCTTGCTATAAAGTGAGCGATCTGATGAGGAGCAATGCTGTGTACAATAAGTCATTCTGTAAATCCACAGACGTTACCTCTGATAGAAGCATTGTGAGCAAGGAAGGCAAATCCATATCCAGAGTGATTATCTATTCCAGGAGGAACGAAACACTGCCCTTTCCATGATAGGAGTGGTCCAGTATAAACAATGCATTACTAGATAGCTGGATGATCACCCCAGGAAAGGGCACCATATTGGGAACCCAGTGTTGATCTTGATAAGCAGAAGCCCATCTGCTAAGCCCGGGTATAGCCTCCATTTCTCCCAGAATGGTCACTTTATTCATGAGGCCATTGGGTGACGATAGGTATGGCTAGTGAAAGAAGCTAACTGATCCATACTGGTGTATCCAAACTGGCACCCACGCTTGAAAAGGCTACAGTCAACAGGGTCTCAAGACACTTTATCTCCTTGCTTCACTATCTTCCATATGCAGCTTCTATCTTATGGTCTAGGACGGTTGTTGGAATCCTAGCCAACACATCTGGATTCCCAACAGAATAACTGAGGAAATGAGGAAGAGAGAGAACACTGGTTGAAAGAAGTTTCCAAAGATGTGCTTACATCCCACCGGCTAGCACGTAATTAAATGATCATCACCCAGGTGCAAGCAAGCTGAGAAAGCCTCCAGGAAACATGGACATTTGATTTTGAAGAGAGAACATGGATATTTGGGGCCAGCAAGCAGTCTCAACATCCTTTAATATACTTTAAAACCAATTTATCCACTTTATCCACCTCCAAACAACAAAAGCTGTTTCCCTCGTACGGAACCTCTCTTGGTAAGGGGCAGCATCATTTATCAAACTGCCAAAGTCAGAAACTTTCTCCTACTTCACTGCCTGCATTTGGTATGGCCAACCTCTGTTGACTCTATCTTTCAATACACCTAAATCTATCTCCTTTCCAGAAATTTAAACACCACTCCCCTACATCTTTTCATGACCTCTCTTTCATAAGCTCCATTGTCAGCCCACACCTCTTTCATCCATTTCTCACTCTAATGGCAAAGCCACTTTTCTAAACAGCTTGGGTCACAGATGGCTCTGGTCCTTCTGCAGTGGTTTCTCATTATCATTTTTTTTTATCTTTTTTTTTTTTTTTTTTTTTTTTTTTTTTTTTTTTTTTTTTTTTTTTTTTTTTCTTAATATTCATTTGTTCAGTTCTGAGTGTTCATTTCATGGATGATGCCAGCTCCTATCTCCAGAGTTCCAGATTCTGCCATGAGTTTGATCATCAACATCTCACCCGGCCCTCCTCCCCTCATGCCCCATCTTTCCATGAGCTTTCACATAGGTGCCTATTAGAGCTTCACTCAGCATCTCTCCAGTGATTTCAGTTGTTTCTTTAATTGACTATTCGATCTTCTGCAGTCCAACTCTCAAAGTCTTTCAGTATCACAATTTGAAAGCATCATTCTTCTGTCTCAGCTTCTTTATGGTCCAGCTCTCATTCATACATGACTACTGGGCATAGCTTTGACTATACAGACTCATGACCTAACTCCTGGTCATTCTCCAACGATCAGCTCAGGTGTTATCTTCTCCAAGAAGCCTTCTGTAAAGGCCACAGATTGTGAAATTGGGTCTTCCTGCAGCATCTCTATCAGAGGATTTTCTACAACACACCATAATTAATCATTCTCCCCCTACCCCAGGACTCTAGAAAAGGAACAGAATCATTTGTCCATAGATGTCCTTTTCTTATAATGTCAAGTATAGTGTCAAGCCCATCAACTTCTGCAATAAATATAAGTTCACTAAACAGGATTCCAGATCTCTTGCCAATCACATAGATTTCATTTCTGTTCAACACCTGAGGACTCCATAATCCTGTTCTTAATTTGTTATCCTAACTCATACAAGCTTGTCCTGACACTGCTGCTCATGAGAATGCTAGTTCAGAATGACCTACCAGGCAATGACCTCTAGTCTAACTTTTATCCTATACAAACCTGTCTATTGCATACCTGTCTAAATAGGTCAGTTACACCTATTTAGAGCACAGTTTCAGACTGGAACTACTTGAAGATACTACAGGAAACCCTATGCTGAATCTTGGTTCTAGAAAACTTTACTGAATCTACCAATGTAATAATAACCAAAGCTTTAACTACTGAAAATCAAAACACTTGTTGAGCATTAATTAACTCAAAAATATTTATTGCAACCTTCTTTTGGGCTAAATACTGTGTCCAATGCTGAAGATGCAATGATGAGCAAAAACAGTTCTTTCTCTAATGGAAACTTCGAGCTAGTCAGGAGAATGACATTAATCAAATAGCTGCATCAATAAAACTTTTAATTATAAATATTAAGAAGTACTTTCAATGAAATGAAGATATTCACTGATTGCTAATATCAAAGAACTGTACTTGGATGAGTGTGGGATTGAGGAATGTTGGGAGGGGCACATAGGAGGAGTCAAAGTATCTGAAGGATGAATAGACATTAACTAGGTGGGAGAAAAGTGTGATGATGAGAAGAGCAAGGAGGCAGGGAGAACGATGAGACAGTGGGGATAGGACATGCAGAGATTCTGTGGTAGAAGGACTTTTCCAGATACCATCAAGATGGTGCGAGAAGGTTCCTGTAACTGGAGCACATGTGTGATGAAAAGAGAAAGCTGACAGTTGGCCATCCTGGCAGAGTCATATCAAGTACATGGGTCTCCAGAACTGTGGTAACCGAGATACTTTCATGAGATGGGGATTGAAGGGGAATTCATGTGCTTGTCAGATAAAGGATGAGTCCACGGGAAAATACATATGGCGTGGTCTGTAGCTTCAGTGAAGTTACAGTTAAGAATTGGATATCTTGTCCTATAAGCAATCAGATATCAAGTAATGGCTGAACAATTTGCTAGTGATTCAAGGAACCACAGGAATTCAGAGATGGGCTGAATCCTTTCCAGTTCCTCTGAAGTCTGTAGCCTGGTGAGCACCAGAATGGATAAAGCTTCTAATAAGAAAGTGTACTTTATTTCACTGTATGTTCATCTGCCCAGGGGACCTTTCATTGGTATCTTTCTTAAGCTAATAAATAATTGAAAGAGTTCTAAATAGGAAGTGGGGAACTCTCAGAAATAAATTATAAAATGGAGTCTGTCCCACTCCGAAGAGCCCAAGCAGGATTTTTTTTCCAGAAAGATTACCTTTAATTAGTTCCCAATTTGCTTCTCATTACAGAAGGGATTTAACAGTTTATGGTAATAATATGTAAAAGGTTCAAATGCTCTTGAAACATATGCCAAAATCTGCCCCAGAACAGAGTGTGAGAAGCTGTTGGCATTCCCGGTGCACGAGATGAGTGTGAGAAGATTGCCCTGTTCCCCTCAAGTCACTAGGACAGCTGGCCATGAACTTTAGGGATCTCTGCCTAAATAAAGCTGTATGACTGTCCATAGTCAGGGGTGTGCTGTCCTTGGTAGACAAATACTGTAGACCTGGCCAGCCTCTACAAGTGAGAATACAATTATTAATATAATAACTAATTCTTAATGAACATTTACTATATAGCAGGATCTGTTCTATATAGAGTTAATATATTAACATATTAGGAAAATTGTGCAAAGTAAGTATTATTAGATTCATTTTGTAAATAAGGAAGCTGAGACACAGAGGAGTCAAGTAACTTCTCAAAGCCTCATAATTAATTAATAGAGGGGTGAGGATTAGATCCCAGGCAATCAGCCTCCAAAGTCCACACTCCCTATAAACATGCTACAGTCCCCCCATTCACATATCCATTTCAAGTGTTTGATACAAGAATGAAGTGGACATGGGTATAAAAAGAGGCTAGAAGAATTCCCGGCCCATAACAGTGCCCATGTTAAGTTATAATTTTTTTTCCTCCAGCTGACTTTCATCTGCTACCTTAATTCTGTTCATCTCTTTTTTTTTTCTCCTTTTCTCCTTCTCTCTCAATTCAACTGACTCTCAGCAACCACAGCTTGATCAGTTAACATGTGTTAATCTTTTTGTCCAGTTCCTTCGGATGACTGTTAAGACAGAAAGGAGGGGAAAGGGAAACTCATAAGCACATTGATGTCTGAAGATCCGCAGGAGCAAACACTCCTGAAGACAAGAAACTCAACAGCCAACCCAGGATGCGTGCCGTGTGGACATGACTCACGCTAGAGAAACAAGAAGCCTGAGAGTGTCACACCTGCTCCACACTTCACAGACATGAGTTTCCCATACTTTTCCCCAAGGTCGGGTGTTGAGGGGATAAGACAGTATGACAGACACAAAACGTGACATGTGGACTCATAAAGGAGAAATTCAGAGATGTGGGAAGAGAATCAGAAGCAAGCACGGGGCACTTTCATGCTATGACGCTGTAACCACAGAGTTAATAAAAGGCTGTGGTTATAGGTGACAGGTGAGGTAATGACATATTGACTTGGGGACCTTGACTTGAAGACAGGGAATGAAAGACAATCCCTGTGTGTATTTTGACAAATGAAATAATCATCTCTCAAAATCAAAGGTACCCAACCTTGACTTCCTTCTGCTAAGGGAACAGATATTACCATCAAAAGACACAACCTTTTTGTCAAAGGGCTCACCGTGGGGCTCATTAGTTCAGAGCAGCAAGTTCCAAAAAGGATTGATAGAGGCAAATAACAAAGGACACCTTGGGAAGTTTTGGAACAATGTCTTCCAAGCAGTGAGGCTGCTGAGGGTCTAGACTGTCAGAGAATTTCAGGGTACTGGGGATGTTTTTAATAGATCGCCGCACGGCTTTTCTGCCATGTGAGGACAGATTGATATTCTGTAATGGACCCTGATGGACAGCAGCTGGAGGAGAACCAGCAGCAGAAACTAATAATAGAGCAGCCTGGAGCACAAACACAATGGATGTGGAAGTCATGGCGGGCGACACAAACCCACAGGAGGAAATGTGACTCTTGCCGCACACACCTCATCCTCCCTCTTCCTGATCTGCCGAAATGGCTATGATTAGGCATTTAAGGGAGTTCAGAGCTGACAGACAAGCTCTGAAAGTCACTCCTGGCCCAGGTGTGCCTCTGGTCTCAGGTCCGTAGGAGGGCTCTCATTTTCCCATCACATTACATTTCCCCAAAGTGAGAAATCTTGTAAGCTGGCATTTATTAACTGCTTACCATGCACTGGGCAAGTTTTACATCCAATATCTCATTTAACCTTCACCATGATCCAATGCAGCCATAAATTTTTCTAACAGCATTTCCATTTTTAAACATAAATAAATGGAGGGCTTGAGAAAACAGACAGTTGGCCATGTGGCACAGAACGATAATTCAAATCAAGTTCCCGTTTGATTCTGAAATGTCCCCTCTGCTGTCACTTCCTGGACGGCTGTTTTAGATCCTGAGCATGTGGGGGTAGGAATTTCTGTTCCAGAAACAGTGTCCACCCCTGCTCTGTGTATACCACAGTATGTAAATGTTTGCAAGTGTTTGGACACTCACAACCCTCTAGAGAGTGAAATATAAATTCAGGCAGGATTATTTTAGCTAGATCCTATCCCAAGTCACTTATTTTTACCCTTCCAAGGATCATCTCCCGGGATAATTCAGTATTTACTAAAACCCCAGTGTTTGCTTGGCGTTCTGTCAGGAGCTACAGATAAACAACTAATAAGACACAGAATTTGGACATCATCAGATGAACAATGATGCTCAGTTATTAACCTTTCTTTCATGCAGATACTTCCACTCCTATAGTCTCACCTCAACAAAAGAGACTGCTGGAGTTTTCTTAACTCCTGCTCTTATTGGGAAACTTAGAATCCTCATTCCTTCACCCAAAAGATGTTTAAGGCTTGGGGAAGGGGTTCTCCCAGCTGAGCTGTGGTTGCCATGGAGACTTCCTCTCCTTCCTTCTCTGCTTTGGCCACTGCTACCCCTTGGACCTCTGGTGACCCCCTACCCCCCACTTTAGCTCAGCTCAAGGGAGAGAAATTATACTGGGAACAGGTATGTGCATGGTATGTAAAACTAGAAAATGCAAATGTATTCTACAGAGAAGTAGCTCGTGAATGAGAAAACAGGGTTTTAAAAATGGATTTAATATTCATCTATATTCTCTAAAGAAATAAAATACAGTAGCCTAAATTAATAACCTGTCTATGCTTTATTTTTCTAGGGGAAAATAAATTTCAGATTCCTAACAGCCAACTTCAAGACCAAATAAATGAGCTCCTTCATTAATTGTGGGCTGGCTACTCATATTATACTTTTTAAAATTTATTTATCCTGGAGCAGTACACAAATGTCTGGAAGTGGTTTAAATAGCCAATTAAAGAATCTAATAGAAAAATGGAAGACAGAATTCAACAAGAGTAAGTACGTTGTCTTAGACCATCTTGTGAGTCTGTCGAGAATGCTCATAAAAGGATGAAGTTAGCTTTGCCAGTGAAGCAATGCTTTGGCGCAAACTTCCACTCTGCAAAGGAAACCTGAGTATGCACAGCATATGTATAAAGGCCATTAAAAGGGTAAAATGAGCAAACTCTGGAGGTTCTTTCTGGAACACCCTCTCTTATTTTCAACATACACAGCTACTGAGGCAGATATATTAGGTTGAGACTATTATGCAGATATCCAAGAGAAATAGTTTTCTCTGCATCTTGATTTCTACTCAAATGCCTGTCCAAAAAGTCACAAAAATATTTGGTTAGAAGGCTTTGGACACAGGGTAGGGGGTGGGATGAGCTGAGAGATCGAAACTAACACACGTGAACTGCCATGTGTAAAACGGATAGCTAGTAAGAACCTATTGTACAGCAAAGGCAGCTCAGCTTGGTGCTCTGTGATGTCTTGGAGGGATGGAATTTGAATGCTGGGTGGTCTAAGACAGGCTGGATATACATATACTTATAGTTGATTCACTTTGTTGTATAGCAAAAACTAACATAACATTGTAAACAACTTGTAGTGTTTATGTTCCTTGTTAAACTGTGTCCGACTCTGCGACCCCATGGAATGCAGCATGCCAGGATCCTCTGTCCTTCACTGTCTCCCAGAGTTTGCCCAAACTCATGTCCATTAGTCAGTGATGCCATCCAATCATCTCATCCTTTGCCACCCCCTTCTCTTTTTGATTTCAGATCTTTCCCAGCATCAGGGTATTTCCCAATGGGATGGTTCTTAGCATCAACCAGCCAAAGTATTGGGGCTTCAGCTTTAGCATCAGTCCTTCCAATGAATATTCAGGGTTGATTTCCACTTGTTTGATCCCCTTGCAGTCCAAGGGACTCCCAAGAGTCTTTTCCAGCATCACAATTCGAAAGCATTAATTATTTGACACTCAGCCTTCTTTATGATCCAACTCTCACATCTGTACATGACTACCAGAAAAACCACAGCTTTGGCCATATGAACTTCTGTCAGCAAAGTGATGCCTTTTATATCTAATATGCTGTCTAGGTTTGTTACAGCTTTCCTTCCAAGGAGCAAGCATCTTTTAATTGTATGGCCGTCGTCACTGTCTGCAGTGATTTTGTGTTAGTTGCTCAGTTGTGTCTGACTCTTTTGCAACTCCATGGACTGTAGCCTGCCAGGCTCCTCTGTCCATGGAATTCTCCAGGTAGGAGCACTGCCATGAAGTGATCATAACAGTATCTCACACATCATGACTAGGGCCAATCCTTTGAAGAGGATTTATAGGAAAGAAATCAAAGATGTTTCTTCTAAGTCAAGGCTGCCAATTATGGATTTTTCTGAGACACAGTCCTGGCAAAAAGACAGACTCAGGCTGGTCAACCAACTCTTTCTGACTCTTGGCCTGAAATGGCACCTATTTTATCCTGACACCTTACTGCTAAGTCGCTTCAGTCATGTCCGACTCTGTGCGACCCCATAGATGGCAGCCCACCAGGGTCTCCTGTCCCTGACACCTTAAGGGGGGCATAAAAGCCAGAAAGGAGAAAGGTCCCATTATAACCATGATCGGTCATTGGTGTGGACTAACTTTTAGGTGATATAAGGGAAACTATTTTCTGTCTTAGGGAAAATTCACCTAAGACAGGCAGTGGGAAAACAATCTCATCTGTGTATATATCAGTTTACTTGGACTTTATAAATTTTTTACCCTCAGGCTTTGTTTTAAAAACTTGAAAATCAGCGAGTTTACCTCGATTTCCTTTTCTGTCTTCCCTCCATTTTGTGTGAATATGATCTTGATTTGTGTATTTAGGACTTTTTCCTATTGACTGCCTTCCGAATGCTCTTATGAAGAAATGGCATTGCCACCGTGATAAAAATCTATATCACCTCTTTCTCAAAGATTGTCTTACCCTCTGGTTTTCTATGTTCAAGACTCCTCCTTCCCTGTGTTTGTTGATATATGGCTGCCTTCTAAACCTGTACATGTAGGTTCATACTGAGACCTGTCTTGGTAAGAGATTCCTTAGATAACCTCCTCCTTGCTTGGGGTCTATGTACTACCTAAACAAATGCCATTTTACAATGAAAGGTTTTATCTTTAGTCATGATGAAACTGAGTAGAACCCACTAGGTCCTTCAAGCCCCGCCAAATACAAAGGCTACTTCCATGTCCCCTGCCTCTTGTTTGTAGAAAAGCTGAAGTGTCCCAGACCTCCCTGAGTCACAAAGGAGGAGGTTCAAACAATTAACGATTAGAAAAATAGAGTCCCAGAATCTTTCAGTGTCTTATGCATAGCCTTGAGTTGTTTTATAGATACTCTGCCACCAGAAGGAAAAAGCTAACTGCATCACGATCAGACTGTAACCATGACATAAATTGCTCCATCTTGAGCAGTACTGAATTTATGGCTAGCACAATTCCATGAACTGGCCTCAAGAGAATGGGATTAACACTATTGTTCATAATAATATGTACCTTTGTAAGCATCAAAATAATTATAGCTTGTTCTGTCCTCATATAGAAGTGGCAATTAGAATTGTCAGCAAAGAGATGTTATAGGCCCATGTTGCCATCTTCTACTCTAAGAATATGGTGCCTTATGTCAGCATGAAGAAATTATAGAAGAGGAACCTTTGCCCCTGAACCCATACAAATGGAATGATGTCTGATGGTAGAGATTTGTAAGCAGCTTATTGCAGGAAAGAGTTTTCTGCAGGAGTCCCCTTTTGTCTTGTCTTAGCAAAGATATGGGTTGGCCAGAAAGTTCATTTGGATCATACCATCTTACAGAAAAACCCAAATGAAACTTTTGGCAACCCAATAAATTGTAACTAACTTTGAACCACACACCCCCATACTCTACTCATCTCCAGTCCGAGCACACCTTTCACATCTTTTGATCACATGATACTTGGCCTAAACTGTTGGTTCTTTCCTCAGGGTAAACAAACAGAAATGAAGAATAAGTAATTAACAGATAACCAGATATTTCCCCGGCTTCCCTTCAGCAATCTCCTGAATGAACTCTGTGAACAGATGGCATCTAAAGAAAGAGCGCAAGGAACTGACAAGTCTGCACACAGTGGGTGGTGATGATGAATCTGACCTGCTACCTCAGTGATTAACTAAAATTACTTCCCCTTCTTCCCTTTAAAACCTTTCATGGTCAAGTAGAATCTTCAGAGTTGGTTCTGGGACACAGGCATGCCTTCTCCCCAGATTGCCAACCTTCTGATTAAACTAATTGTTCCCTTCCTACCAGTACTTGTCCCTTCAGTAATATTTTTCTGAGTAGTGAGCAGCCAGACCTGAGTTCAGTAACAAAGAGATTATCCTTATAAATAGTGGAAGTCTTTAAAGCCATGTGAAGCAACTTGATAATATTACACCAGTTTGAATTTAGACTCCAACATTATATTTGAAATAGGAATGTGTGCTTGGGTTTTTCAAATGTCTCAAAAGAACATTTTTGCCAGGAAGATGGAGAAGCCCTAACATAACTATTAACTCTTGATGTGATAAGCAACCTTGCCTTGAGCTTGACTATCCCCAATAAGAGGCAAAATTCAACTGGTCCCTAAAATAGAAGACTTGGGAGTCATCCTTCAGGAGAGCCAAAGTTAACAGCTGCTCACTTAGCCTGATTTCAAAGTTGATTTTCTATCACTTGTGGAGACCAATTGACTGACTGGCCATTTCTCCTCTCATGGTCCATAGAAGACCCAGGTTCCTTGAAGAACTTGTAGATTGTTTGGTTATACCTGCTTGCCCATTTTTGCCATTAGAAGAAGCACAAAACCCTGCTTGGGGTGGGAAAAAAGGTAACTCCTCCTTGTCAAAGGATCCTGTTTTTCCTCTCCCATCATTGGCCCTCTGGAGGGCAAGTGATGACAATAAATTTTGCTTGTACCTACACATTTTCTGTACAGCTAATTGATTGTATTACATTCCATTCAAATAGTGGGGGGCGGGGGGAACTGCCTATGACTTTATCCTTGGAAATGAAAACATGATCCCCCTTAATCACACTAAGAAAGGACACTTACATGAATTATATGCCCCATGTTAGCTCTTTCTAGCCTAAATTGACCTACTCTATCAAGTAATGGCTTACAAACTTTATAATAGAGTCAATAGAATAGTTATAAAAGAAAGATTTTGATGGAAAAATAATTTAAAGACTAGTGATAGATTTAACCAGAAGTTGGATATTTGACTGTTTGGAGACTGGCTTAAAATTCTTAATCTCCTTCCTATCTTGGTTATAACTTTGTATCTCATTCTATGCTCTTCCCATTTTCTTTATAACTTGGTAGGTATTTTTTTTTATCTTGTATGTGTATGTGTTTATCCTCTTTTAGTTACATATAATCAGGAGCACATTACACTGTTTTGCATCTTGGCTTTGCACCTAGTCTTTTTCTGAATCGATATATACCATTTTACAGCATTGTGTTAGTCTCCGCTTTTGATGAAGAACTTTGTATGTTCTTAGCACATACCTCAGAGAAGGCAATGGCAACCCACTCCAGCACTCTTGCCTGGAAAATCCCATGGACGGAGGAGCCTGGTGGGCTGCAGTCCATGGGGTCGCTGAGGGTTGGACATGACTGAGTGACTTCACTTTCACTTTTCATTTTCATGCATTGGAGAAGGAAATGGCAACCCACTCCAGTGTTCTTGCCTGGAGAATCTCAGGGACGGCGGAGCCTGGTGAGCTGCTGTCTGTGGGATCTCACAGATTCGGACACAACTGAAGCGACTTAGCAGCAGCAGCAGCAGCAGCAGCAGCAGCACATACCTATGAGGAGTACATAAGTCAGGCAATTTCCTAGACAGCTGACTGGCTGAAACTCCCTACACTCCAGGAAGAGGAAGAGGTACTCCTCTCCTGCCTCCTTTAATAAAGATCCCATGAATTATAAAATAGGGCTGAATATGGAGGAATTACGAATCGGCTTATATTGTAGAAAAAAAAATTGGACTATATAAATCTTGTGATGGCCTCTTCCTCTGAGTGGCTTCTCAGATATTTCATTGGCTATTCCTGGATCTGATGTCATAGAATTCAGAGTCTCCTGTCAATCTATAAGCCAAGAGGGTATCTATTTCACGATGATGGACCTAGGAAAACCAGGCTTACTAAAAGCATGATTCTAATCCCTACAAATCATGGCACTATACTGTTGTTGCCATGTGGTAAGCTGGGAAAGCTAAATCTAGTCAAAGCTATGGTTTTTCCAGTGGTCATGTATGGAGGTGAGAGTTGGACTATAAAGAAAGCAGAGCACTGAAGAACTGATGCTTTTGAACCATGGTGTTGGAGAAGACTCTTGAGAGTCCCTTGGACTGCAAGGAGATCCAACCAGTCCATCCTAAAGGAAATCAGTCCTGAGTATTCATTGGAAGGACTGATGCTGAAACTGAAACTCCAATACTTTGACCACCTGTTGCAAAGAACTGACTAACTGGAAGAGACCCTGAAGCTAAGCAAGATTGAAGGTGGGAGGAGAAGGGGATGACAGAGGATGAGATGGCTGGATGGCATCACCAGCTCGATGGACATGAGTCTGAGTGAACTCTGGGAATTGGTGATGGACAGGGAAGCCTTGTGTGACTTAACTTGTGACTTGTGTGACTTGCTGACTTGACTGAGTGACTGAACTAAAGCTGGGAAAGGAAGAAAAAAAGAGCAGTGTAGTTGGGAGTTATTTTCCTTGCATCTATTTTAAGTATTTCCATTCACCATCATTCTTATGCAGTGGATATTGACAAAACATGAAGATCTTTGCACAGATGATGTCCATCTGCTCCGGCACCTTATATCCCACCTGAAGCTCTGATCTCCTGACAGTGACATCACAGGCTTTTCTGCCCAGAGTCATTTATAATTAGGGCTCCAGGTAAAAAATTAACAGCATGAACAGATGGGCCCATAAGAGGCAAAGCGTCTGTTCACATGCAGATTTCATCAGTACTTGAAGACTGAAGAAAACTAGAGCGCAGGAAGGCTCTGCCCAAAAATAATTCTTCTGCATGATGGGGAGAGTTTGCCATTGTCCTGTGCCCTTCCTTAGCCCATCAGGGAACACTTTTTCTTTCTACTCATAAGGGAGGACGGGCTGGGGGAAAGCACAGCACCCAGGCCATGACAATTTAGAGCTTTTTGGCTGTTAGCACAGGGATCCAGGTAGATGTAGCCCAGGTTAGGCATAAAGGAGTGGGGGTTGCCTCAGAGGGAAGAGATGCAACCCAGGAGCTGCCAATCCCGATTAACTGCTTTAAAGAACTTGTGTGTGTAACAAAACATAAAAATAATGCAGCTGTGTGAGGTGGAAGGCAGTAATTGCAGATTCTTCTCAACGGGTGTTTTATGTTACTGGGACCCTATATTACAGAAATCGCTGCATTCCTAGTTAAGTGTAAAAAATATGTGGTCTTTTATTTGTTAATTTACATGGTTACAGGAAGCCTGAGGGATCAGTTCAGGACCTATAGGGATGGGAAATAAGGGGGAAAGATAGAGTTGCTTGTAAGTAGGCCCCGAGGTTTTTCTGCATTGGCACAGCATATCTGAATTCATCATCTTGCCACCCAAACTTCCATGCAAACTGTAATAACTTTTTTCTCCCTCACAGAGGTTTAGCAGATTATACCAACATGCAGTGGCTCATATCCATACCTCTTCCTTTATTCCATTTAACATACAGTAAGTTCCCTACAGATGAACCTTCAAGTTGTGAACTTTCAAAAACATGAACGTGCATTCGCATGTGCAATCACACGTTAGTTCACGTGCCTGGTGCACGTTGCCACTTGTGTGCATCCTCTACAAGCAGTTGTACTTCTGTATACTTTACTGTATACATAGAAGATACATATATATATACTGTATACATAGAAGATATATATATATACATACATATATAGAAGATACATATATACATACTGTATACATAGAAGATATAGATACATACATAGAAGATACATATATATGTACTGTATACATAGAAGAGATCTATATATACACATACATAGAAGATACATATATACATACTGTATACATAGAAGATATATATACACATATATATATACACATAGATAATATATATATATACTGTATACATAGAAGATATATATATACCTAGAAGAAAGATACATATATATATACTATATACATAGAAGATATATATACATACATAGAAGATACATATATACATACTGTATACATAGAAGATATACATATATACATAGAAGATACATATATATATACTGTATACATAGAAGATATGTATATATACATACATAGAAGATACATATATATATATACTGTATACATAGAAGATATATATACATACATGGAAGATACATATATACATACTGTATACAAAGAAGATATATATATACACACATATATATATACACATAGAAGATACATATATATACTGTATACATAGAAGATATATATACATACATAGAAGATACATATATATATACTATATACATAGAAGATATATATATATACACATACATAGAAGATACATATATATACACTGTATACATAGAAGATAGATATATATATACATAGAAGATACATATATATATACTGTATACATAGAAGATAGTGGTACAGTTTTCAAGCCATGGATGTTTGGAAACAAGCGTGAAAGCAGTGGTATATAGCCCACTGTGTTAGTTGGGTACCTAGACTTACTTTATTGGACTTTGGAACAAATTGGAATTATGAACCTGCTCTTGGAATAGAACCCGGTCATATGTAGGGGACTTGCTATATTCTAATCTTTTACTTTCTTCTATCATAGTTAAATTAGTCTTTATGTCTGTTGTTTCCTTCCTTTAATCTACTCTAACAAAGAAATCCCAGAACTAGTTTCCTAAAAGACAGTGTTGGTTACAGCTTTTCCCTACCCAGATCATACTCATAGCACCAAGTGAAAGTTCAATGGGAAGTACCATGTCTTTGGAAAAAAATTTAATAGTATCTATTGAAGCCGAATAGATGTTCAACTTTCAACTCAGCAATTCCATCCCAAGTTAAGTATATACCCAAGAAAGATGCATACATTCATTTGTTAAGGAATATATACTAGAATATTATAACATCACTATTTATTATAGTCCCAAAGGATATATAAATGCTTATAATCAGTAGAACAAAGAAACTGTGATATAGTTACACAGAAATGAGAACAAATTTATTCACAGCACTTATCATTATCATAATGAGTATAATGTTGAGCAAAAGAAGATAGACTGAAAAAGTACATATTGTTATCATTCCATCCATATAATGAATAAAAACATGCAAAACTAGTCTATACTGTTAGAAGTCAGGAGAGTGGTTACTCTAATGCTGTTATAAGTCAGGGTGCAGAAAGGAAAGGACAAAAGGAAAGCTAATGCAGTTAATGTAGACAGTGGTTACATGTGTTTGTTCAATTTCTGAAAATTAATGAGTTGTACAATTAAGAAATATGAACTTTTCTATATATATATTATACTTCAAAATGAAGTTATATTTTAAAAAAGGAAAAAAATGCCTCAGCATTCAAAGCTCTTTCTCAATTTTACACTAGTTCCTCAATATAGGGAACAGCATCTTATTTACTTTTATACTTTGATATTTACATAACGGTAGTTGTTAAACAACTTTTTAATGAAACAAGATAAGTGAATTTCAGAAAGATGATGGCTGTTTTGGTCACACAGTCTCTGCTCCTCAGGAATCCCTGCATGAGAATAAAGAAACTAGAGAGGAAAACTAAAAACCTACGCACAAAATTTTCAACAAAGCTGGGTGACAAGGTATCCCTGAGAACCCATGTAGGAGCAAAAGAAAGATGGCACAAAACCTATCTCATCACCTATGTGGGAGAAAGTAGAAGGAACTAATGGGTTATGTGATGAAATGGGGAGTGAAAAGAAACAGCTCCATGGAAGGAGAATGGCTTCACTCAACCTTTAGGGGAATTTTTAAGGACTCCAATAGTAGTAAGTACAAGAACACAAAGAACTGAGAAGACCCGGGTGGTTGAGTGCTTACGAACTCATGAAACTGACCAGCCCCACATGAGGGTAAACCACTGTGAGAGCAAGGAAGCCTGAGCAGAGCCAGACAGAGAAAGCAAAGGGAATATCCAAATAAAAGTGCAGGGAGATAAGAGAACCGTGAAATCTCAGAGTGACAACCATCGTATTTTCAAACTCTCAGCAAAGCAACAGGAGGCATTTTTTGAAGAAGAGCTAATTTGAATGTATTGATACTTCTAACATTTCAAGAAAACTCAAAGTCATTAAACAGGAGGATCAGAAAAGCTTGAGATCAAATTTCACGCAAAGTTACTTTGAAAGCAAGAAGAGACAGAAAAAAAGGAACAGAATAATATTCCTATAAACAATAAGAATATCATCAAAGCATGTTCAAACAAAGAACAAAGGTGTAAAATTGCATTAAAAAACCTGTAAAAATTCATGTAAAAATAATAAAGAACAACACAAATCAGAATTAGAAAATTCAAAAATGAGGTATAAATTCAAAAATTAGAAATAAAAGAAAATATGTTATATAAGAGAAAACTAAGCAGGAAGAGAAACAAGAGAATGATCACAATAAATTCTGCATTAAAAGAAATAGAAGATAAAAAGCAAATTTTACATAATAATTTGAGAGAAATGGATATTTAAGTTAAGCGAAGAAGGTTCAACATATAAATAACAGCATTTTCTCAAGAAAACAAATATAAAGCTAACAACTACTAAAAACTTTAGTTTGGAAATAATTTTGTGAAAAAAAGACAAAATAGTCAAAGAATACACATATATCCAGGACTATCAACTGTCACCAAGACATAGCCTAATAAATTTCCTTGACTTTTGAAGAAAAAGAAAATCTTTGGTTGTGTAGGCAAAATGTTTTTTTGACTTTAGAGGGAAAGAAAATCGAATTATCAGATAGTTGAACAGTTTATCCAAAAGAATACTGAGTAATGTATTGTAGACATATAATAAAAGAAAATGTGAGACAAAGATTTTATAACAACAAAAAAAAAAACAATGACCTTCAGTATGAAAGACACAGACCATTATTAGCATTTAAGAACTCAGGCATTTAAGAGTTACTAGGGAGATATCAACATATATATATATATAAAGAAATTATCTTTATCTTTCAGGGCTACCCACTATACAAACATCCTTCAGAAGGTAGTCTAGAACAAAGTTGGTCAACATTCCTGCTCTCAAGATTTTCAGAAACACAAGAGATTTATGCAGCTATTTCCCAACAGTAACTTTGAATTGGAAATGTCAGTATAAACTCACATGTCATATTTACATACTTCCCCATCCCGCTGTCCCTTGAAAATTTAGAAAAACATGACCAAACTAGTATCACCATCAAGTTCAGACTCTGATCCTAAAATTCATCTTTCATTACAGGAAACTAAAGCTTCTTGGAAAAATGGCTGATTCCTGGTTTGGGCCCAGAATATTTTGACATAAAAGAGGAAAGGAAATGTATCAAAAGCTTCCAGGGTGATGCCAAAGGTGCAGAAGTCAATTCAAAGAGACTTCTACATGGGACAATTTGAGCCTTAATAAGGGTAAGAATGACAATGCATTCAAACTCAAGGTAAGTTGGTCACTTTCTGAAGTTGGCAGAGAACTATCTCATAATCTTTAAAACTAGATGAATAAAAGTGAAGATATGACAGTATTCTGCCCTTCTTAAATGAACTGATGGGACCAGTGGATAATCAAGTGATTGGCCACGAGTTAGGTAACGTATCCGTGATAGAAGGCAGAACTAGGTCCAGCTGCATCTCTATATAGTAAATCTATATTTATATGCTACATTTTAACTATCTAATATGCACTTGACCATTTTAGTTTGCCCTGATGTCCCGAGGTAAAAGATTTCAAATTCTTTCCCGGTGAGAAGGAGTCTTTGCAGTCTGGATAGTCTAAATTTTGGATGAGAGTAAATATCCTCCAGACCCGAGAGGCCTAATAACAAAATTCTCACTCCTATTAGCAATCAGAGTTTTCCCAAGGATGCTGCTCTTTGCAGCTACTTATGAATAGATGAGGGCTTCCCAGATGGCAGTAGATGTAAAGAACCCACCTACCAATGCAGGTTAGATGTAAAGAGATACAGATGCATTCTTGAGTCAAGAAGATTCCCCTGAAGAAGGCATGGCAACCCACTTGATTATTCTTGCCTGGATAATCTCATGGGCAGAGGAGGCTGGTGGGCTATAGTCCATGGGGTCGCACAGAGTCAGACACGACTGAGGTAACTTAGCACGCATGCATGTGAATAGACAAATGGACATTGTACCAGGGAAAAAGAAAGCTCTAACAGTTCCCACACGTACAGTATACAGTTAGATACTTTGGCACTGAAGTATACTCATCACTTAGGCTCAAAATCCATTTGGCAAAAACTTGTTACATTGCCCCAGTCAACCGCAAGAATTCAAAATGCAATCCTGGTATGTGCTCAAAAGGGAGGAAAACGGAACCTCATTGACAAATTGAATGAATGGTTCCTAGAATATTTAACTTATCATTCCTACACTTCTATGATTTTATGCCCCAAAGTAGAGAAATGCCCAGAATTGACAAAATAACATATATAGGACAAACCTCAAGGATCTGTGAGCAAAGCCTGTAGTCAAAATTAAAGCTCCTGACCCTTGCTGTATACCATAAGAGAACTCCAAACACCAGAAATGC
Source organism: Capra hircus (assembly GCF_001704415.2). Lineage (NCBI taxonomy): Eukaryota > Metazoa > Chordata > Mammalia > Artiodactyla > Bovidae > Capra > Capra hircus. Next base: position 51,819,312 of record NC_030831.1, on the reverse strand, counting down.
ATGCTCTATTAAACGCATGAAGATCTGAGAAGAAGGTCTAGGTACCCGCCAGTTAATGCTGGTCTACGTTCTCTGTCATCTCTCACTGAGGGAAACACACATTGTGTTCTCTGTCTGTTTCTTGTAGGCTTTTGTGTGTGTGATCCTGGTTTCAGAGGACCCACTGCTTCTCAGAGAGCACTTTTTTTGTTTTGTTTTCTCGAGATATGTTTAAAGCAAACCCAGAGTTGATATATGAAGATGCTTTCTTCAAAAAGCAGTTCTTGATTCCAAAGGGAAGCAAGCTCAGTGGGTCAAAGTTATTTCCTACATCAAGTGGTTAAGAAGAGGCAGCTGAACTTATTCTGGATTCCTGGAGAGATTCCCACTGTCCCAGCAGCTGTGGCTCACTGCTGTCTTAGTTCCCCATCTTGTAATCACACAAAGAATGGGACACGTTGGTGAAGGAGCCAAGTTTCTCATCAAGACACAAGGGTTCTCCTGTCCCTCTGTCTCCACCTCCCCTGACAATTCCATATGGTCATTCCCATTCCTCTGTTTCCTCTTACGACACTTTCTATAAAATAATAGCATAATCTGATTATGCTGAGTGGAAAAATCAGGACCCAAAATAGTGTGCATGTAAGATTTGTGCTCGTGCGTGTGTAGTCACTCAGGCGTATCTGATTCTTTGCAACCTTTCGGGCTGTGGCCTGCTGCCAGGCTCCTCTGTCCATAGGATTTTTCAGGCAAGGATACTGGGGTGGGTTGCCATTTTCCTCCTCCAGGGATTCTTCCCGACCCCAGGATTGAACCCATGTCTCCTGTGTCTCCTGCATTGGAGGCAGATTCTTTACCCATTGAGCCATGAAGAAAGCCCATGTATTATTGTGATCATGCAAAATTAGATATGGGAGTGAATATTGAAAAATAATTTTTTAATGAAAATGCATTTCTCTTGATTTTGTAAATTTTATAAAATCTTAAAACGTATTTGAAAATCCTGATATAATACTAATATGTGTGTTGTTACATCTATTGGGAATATTTTCATCTGAATAGATGTTTGGTTTTGTTTTCCTTTCCTAGAACTGTCAGAAACAGTGCTATCTTGTGAATACTGGCCTCCTCTGCTTCTTTCTGGGGATGATACTGGGTTACTATATGAGAAATGTATTACTGTACAGAGAAACCTGGAGTGATTTTGTCTCCATTTGTATTCCAAACTTTCTTTCTAGCTCCTCCTTCAACCTGTCCATAGAGTAGAGGATGCTTTCCTGGGGAAACACTTGCACAGAACCCCAAAATTGCTATGCACATATAAGTGATTCTACCTACTGAATTCTTCCTCCCTATTCAGAGACTCACACACAGATAGAGATCAGAAAGGTCTTAGGGATCATTTCTAGCACCACCTTTGCCTTTCATATATGAGGAAGGTGTGGTGGACACTGCTGGGCTGGCTAACTCAACAGGTAAGCAGCATACCTTTCTTCTGCCTGCCTCTCACCACAGAGGCTGGAACAACCGAGTACTTACTTTCTCAGCCTCCCTTGTAGCTGGGGTTTTCATGTGATTCTGTCAAAGGGAAGAGTCTGCTGGGAGCTTCTGAGATGCCTTTTCCTTCTGCTGATGGAAGGCACAGGAGAGGAGGGCTGTTTCCTCTCCACGCTGCCCTGCTTCTCCTTCCTGCCATAAATGCAGAGCTGTCTGGAGCTACAACTCACATCCTGAGACAATAAGGCAAGGCTTCCCAGGTGGCACAGTGGTAAAGAATCCGTTGCCAATGCAGGAGAGACAAGGATGAGGGTGCAATTCCTGGGTCGGGAAGATCCCCTGCAGAAGCAAATGACAACCCACTCCAGTGTTCTTGCCTGGAAATTTCCATGGACAGAAGAGCCTAGCAGGCTACACTATAGTCCATGGGGTAGGCAACAGTCGGACATGACTGAACACAAGAGAACTGCAGTCACTGACCCTAGTGCTGCTAAGCTGCCAGAATCACAGCAGAGGCTGCCCAAGGTCAGATCCCTGGCTACCAGAGAGAATAACCCTCAATTTGATAAGAACTACTGGGACTACATTTCTCTGTTTCTTGCAGCCAACGTTTTCCTTCAGGAAACTAAAATCCAAACAGGTGAAATGATTTAACCAAAGCCACCCAGCTAAGTTACTTGCAGAGCAAGGGTTGGAATCCAAGAATAGATACTCCCAACTCAAGTCTGTCTCCACAGCAGAGCTCCTCAGAGAGGGCGTTTTGCTGCAACTACAAGTGAAAATGAGTTAAGCTGATTCATGAGCCCTGTGCCGGACTTGCTTCTTGGTCAGGGGGGAAAAAGAGGTTGAAGAAACACTTAAGGAGAACAAAATGTAAGAAGGCTTGAGTGTATATCACATAACATCGTCTGTACCCTCACTACGGGGACATAAGAGAAGTCTTTCCTTCTCTCTCCCAAAGCCAAAGCCTATGTTTATTAAAAACGTTCAAGGTACCGACTCTCAAACTGAAGGAAATTTGAAATTTGAATCTAGTCTAAATTCCCTGTCTGTTTTCTAGGTGTGAGAGAGTGAGAAAGAAGACAATGCCACCCAAACTCACAAGCTCCCTCATTTATTAAGGACATGTCCTCAGTCCTCTCTATATTAGATGGCCTGGCTTATCAGAAAGGTTTGACGAGGCTACTAAGAGATCAAGAATTCAGGACATGAGGAAACACTGACCCTTCCCCCCAAACTGATTAGAAACAGAATGGACTGCCCAGGGAAGATGATGCTGGAGGGCAGGAGACTGGCTGACATCTGGGTGGAAGCTGGGCTTTGGCCAATGGCTACATGGTGTAAGAAAGAAAAGGGAGAGCTACACTGCTCTGCATGAGTGATGAGGATTAGGGGCATTTGAAAGAAGCCTTAGAAGGGCTGGTATGAAGGGGCTCGGTAATAAAACAAGGAGATTTCTGAGCAGTGTGTGTAGGCTAGGCCTTGGTAGAAAAGAAGACAGTGAGACATTCTCTAAGGACAGAAAACTAAAGGCTTTTTAACAGCATGGCTCTCTATGCATGCTCTGTGCTAAGTTGCCTCAGTGGTGTCCAACTCTTTGCGACCCTATGGACTGTAACCCACTAGGCTCCTCTGTCCATGGGATTCCATGCCCTCCTCCAGGGGATCTTCCTGACCCAATGATCGAATCGAGATGTGGATTTGATTTCTGGGTGGTGGTGTTAGTGGTAAAGAACCTGCCTGCCAAGGGGTGTCACTGGCTGTGTTCAATTGTTATCTCACACCATGTTGAGAAGTTGCCATTTGTATGCTGTCTGCATATTTGTGTGGGACAGGCGTGCTACAAACACATCCTCAAATCGATGGGGGGCATGACATTAACAGTTCCTCTGAAGACCCCAGCATTTCTGGGAGCCACTCATTTGATAACCTAAAGTGAGAACCGAGTCGTGAGAGAATAGGAGGAAACACACACACTTCCTCCCAAATAGACCAGAAGCTGAGTGGCTGCCCAGGGTGGAGGGTGGTGTGGAGTAGGAGGAAGGCTCACATCTGGGTGGAATCTGAGTGACTTCCACCCCTCAGGCAACATCTCTGGGCCTCATGACCTCTGTCTTAAAATGAAACTTATATCATTAATGATATCTAGGCTTCTTTTAAGACCTGAAGGTCTACAAGTTTACCATTTGAACAACTTCCCTGCTTTCTCTAATATTAAGCCAATGAGGAAAAGTTTTCAAGGTTTAGTAGGAATCATAAGAGCCTGGGATCAAGTACAGAGAATGGATACAGAGATAGTCAGGATTCAGAGGGCCAAATCATAGCTCAGAGTTCCGAATCTTAAAGCTCAGAAAAGCAGGAGAGAACCAGGCATCAGTCTAGGAAACTGGCAAATGAAAGGATCACATCCAGAAAAAGAGCTAATGCAATAATAAGTTGGGAACCCAAGCTGGGGTCTTGGTGCCAACAACCCAACCGGCAATAGATGCGAAATAAACATTAATTTAAGCATTTCTGAAATACTTCCTCAGCTATACAATAGCTTCTCAGGGGAAAGCCTCTGCATCAATTAAAGCAAAATAATACCAAGTGAAAGAGGAAAAATGGGGCATGGAAAATAAATGGCCTAAGTCCATCTCTTATCTTTGAGAAGGTGCCACTGAAGGAATCAAATATCAAAACATTCCTATACATGTATATGCTTTCCATACTTACAAAAATATCCATGTGTCTCAAAGGGAAGGCGTGGGCTGTCTCAGCACCCTGAGTTATGGGGAGATAGAAGCAGATGAACAGCAAGTTAAAGGGTTGGTTTTACCACCTGCAAAGTCCTCTCTTCCTGCGCTTGGATTCCAGGGAATATTTAGCATAATATATAGCCACAGGCTGTCTGCCCTCCAGTACAGCAGCAGAAAGGGGATATTTACAACTGAATAGCAGTCAGTAAGGGGCCTTATAGAGCAGAACTGTGGCAGTCGGTTCATTATTTACAGTTCCAACAACAGGGCTCATTGTTTCCCTCTGGCTTCTCAGCTGTTCTAGCAAGTAAGCAGTCCCTGAAAGGCTTCAGGGGGACCCCAAACACTCAAGACTCACTCCCTCTGAGTAACATGACTAAACTTACATATAGACAGGCCAAGAAACTTCCAATGAGGCATAATTTCAGGGCCCTCTGAAGATCCCTGGATCAAAAATATCCCTGCTAGCTGCCTGTTGCCTGACCCTGAGACCTGAAATCGTCCTCTGTAGAAGTGTGTCTGTTTGAGTTAGGTTAATGTATGTTCCTGTCCTGGAGAAGGAAATGGCAACCCACTCCAGGATTCTTGCCTGGGAAATCTCATGGACAGAGGAGCCTGGCAGGCTACAGTCTGTGGGGTCACAAAGAGTCGGACATGACTTAGTGACATGTTCCTGTTCAAAAGCAAACGTATTTCAAGCCAGTATCATTTGTTAATATCTTGCTGAAAATTTACCATATCCCACCCAATTTTAAATCATCAATTTTCTGAGTTGAGCAGGTGCAGACAGATCCTGGAGTACAGGGTTATCTAGCAAAGCACGGCCCATGGAGCAAATCTAGCCAAATACCTGTTTTATAAACAAAGTCTGACTAGAGCACAGATGTACAAGTTTGGTTACATATTGTCTATGCCAGAGCTGACTGTTTGTAATATAGACTGTATGGCCCAGGAAGATGAAAATATTTACAGAAAATATTCCCTCCTCTTAACACAGAACACACCCTTTGTGGGAAAACTGAGACCCAGAGAGGGCAAGGGACGTGACCAAAACTGTAGGAGTAATCCCGGCAGAGCTGAATCTCAACCTTGACTCTCGACTCCTGAACCTTACTGATCCTTCAGAAACTTACTGGTGTCATTTTAGGGGGTCTCTGAAGAGCTCCGGTACCATAGTCCTTACTTCTCAGTGCAGAGAAGAATTCGGCAAGAGCAAAATCATAGATAAGAAGTGATTTATTACAATAGGATACTTGTGAGGTTTCCAAGCAGGCGGGTGAGAAATGACATGCCCTGGGAACTTACTGGGCTATAGTTTTATATTTTATATAATCAAAGGAAAAGTGGGGAGGAGGAGAGGCCCTTCTTTGTCTTTCCTGAGTAGATGTCATGTTTTAATCATTAGCTCCTCCTCCAGGTTGAGCAGGGGAGTTTTCTTGTCCTTGTGTGGTCAAGCTAGGTACACAAATTACTGCTTTTTATGTGCAGAGAGCATGTCCTAGGGATCATTGACTTGCTGAGCTCACTGGGCAGGATGTGGATCTCCTGCCACCCTTGTTTTCTGGTCCTGGGGCATGTCTTCTGTTTCTATTGAATGGTTTTGTTGCTAAGCAAGCCTGCTTTCTCGAGGAATCATTAATTCATAGGGGTCTCCCATATTTTCTACTTACAATGCCCTAGTGGGATTAACTATTTAATCACCTATTTTGTCCCTTCATTCTGTCCCTATTACTTCCGTTATGTCACATTGCCTGTAACATAAGAGTAAAAGGCCTTAGAATGAAGTGAGGCCTGAGGAACTCTCCTATGAACAAAACATATAAACATACGGTCTGTGAATTTTGTGAGTCAGTTTGCTTCAGTTCAGTTCAGTTCAGTTCAGTCACTCAGTTGTGGCCAACTCTTGGCGACCCCATGAATCGCAGCACGCCAGGCCTCCCCATCCATCACCAACTCCTGGAGTTCATTCAGACTCATGTCCATTAAGTCAATGATGCCATCTAGCCATCTCATCCTCTGTCATCCCCTTCTCCTCCTGCCCTCAATTCCTCCCAGCATCAGAGTCTTTTCCAATGAGTCAACTCTTTGAATGAGGTGGCCAAAGTACTGGAGCATCATTCCTTCCAAGAATATCCAGGGCTGATCTCCTTTGGAATGGACTGGTTGGATTTCCTTGCAGTCCAAGGGACTTTCAAGAGTATTCTCCAATACCACAGTTCAAAAGCATCAATTCTTTGGCGTTCAGCCTTCTTCACAGTCCAATTCTCACATCCATACATGACCAAAGGAAAAACCATAGCCTTGACTAGATGGACCTTAGTCGGCAAAGTAATGTCTCTGCTTTTGAATATGCTATCTAGGTTGGTCATAACTTTTCTTCCAACGAGTAAGCATCTTTTAATTTCATGGCTTCAGTCCCCATCTGCAGTGATTTTGGAGCCCCAAAAAATAAAGTCTGACACTGTTTCCACTCTTTCCCATCTATTTCCCATGAAGTGATGGGACCAGATGCCATGATCTTCATTTTCTGAATGCTGAGCTTTAAGCCAGCTTTTTCACTCTCCTCTTTCACTTTCATCAAGAGGCTTTTGAGTTCCTCTTCACTTTCTGCCATAAGGATGGTGTCATCTGCATATCTGAGATGATTGATATTTCTCCCGGCAATCTTGATTCCAGCTTGTGCGTCTTCCAGCCCAGCGTTTCTCATGATGTACTCTGCATATAAGTTAAATAAGCAGAGTGACAATATACAGCCTTGACGTACTCCTTTTCCTATTTGGAACCAGTCTGTTGTTCCATGTCCAGTTCTAAGTGTTGCTTCCTGACCTGCATACAGGTTTCTCAAGACACATAAACTGGGTCTAATAACATTGTATAGTGTGATTATAAGGATAAATAAGAACAAATGGGGTCAAACATCAAAAATAAACTAGCTGATATTCAGATGAACTTCCAGAAGAATATAATATAGAATAAGAAGAATCATATAATATCAGTTCTTACATCATTTGAATCTTTTCTTGATTAGCATATTACCTAGAACAAAACTACAGGTTGACAGGAAGATATGAATGGCATATGTGATATGCCACTTATAACAAGGAATAAATTATTTAAAAAATTATTTAGTTACATAACTGCTTGATTTTACTAAGGACTATATTTATAAATAGTTGTATATAAATCATATTTTATAAGATAAATTACATAAAATAAACATAATTTAGTTTAACATTTAATTGAACATTATGGATCTATTTTTAAAACATATTCATTCTTCAATTTCTCTTTGAAAAAGTAAAATTCAACTTATACTTCTAGAAAATGCTTTTAAAAATACTACTTTCAATTAAGTATGAATGACTAGTATTTGGGTAATATTTGTCTAAATTAAGAATTTAATTATAGGGAGAAGCTTAGGTCATTTTTAAATAAATTATTCCATTCATTGACTTGATAGTTGATTTCAATTACTTGATCTTTTCATGTGAAACAATAATAATAGCACATATTTGCATATAGTCTTTTCCAATTTACACTCACACAAAATCACAATTCCTAACTCTGTGCTATGCAATGGAAATTAAAATTTTTTTCTGAATAGCCTTGTAATGGGGAAAAATAGGACCAATGAATGAAAATGTCAGGGAGGCAGATTTTGGTTCATTTGGGAAAACTATTCATTATCAGAAATGCCTTAAATAGAATGGACTATTGAACTAATGTGACTATTCACACTGTGGGGGAGCACCCTGAGAGAAATCAAGTATCAAGAGAATTTTGTGGTCTACCTACACACTGTTAAGTTTCCTCCCTGATCCAATATGTATTTCTACAATGATACACTATAAATGTATACTCCTGGCTTGTATGCATCACCAGAAATATAACATACTTGATCTCAGTCTCTCTCCTTTTTTTTTCTTTTTTATTTTTTTTAAATTTTAAAATCTTTAATTCTTACATGCGTTCCCAAACATGAACCCCCCTCCCACCTCCCTCCCCATAACATCTCTCTGCGTCATCCCCATGCACCAGCCCCAAGCATGCTGTATCCTGCGTCAGACATAGACTGGCGATTCGATTCTTACATGATAGTATACATGTTAGAATGCCATTCTCCCAAATCATCCCACCCTCTCCCTCAGTCTCTCTTTACTGAAGAGCATAGAGAAAGTTACTGGGGGTGAGGGTGGGTGAGAGGAAAGATGGGGGGAGGGAGGCAAAAAGAGAAAATACTCACTCCCTGTTCCTATTATTCCCACCCTATTCCTGGAATTTACCTCCACACATATCTTCATTCATCTATTTCACTTCCCAAGTGCTAGGCAAATTATAATTACAAATGCAATTTAAAAATAATAAAGATTTTTACAAGGTGCTCACACATGGAAATGACTCAGTAGGAAGATTTACATCTTAAACTGCCTTAAGTATTAGACTGTTATTCTACCATAGCTCAAACACAATTGAAGAATAAAATGAATGGCTACCCCCAGGGGACACTGACATTTTCACAGGAGGAAGAATGAGACTTCATTGCCTTCTTTGCTTACCAACTCCCTCTTGTTGCCTTTCCATTCTGAAAATGGAAATGTTTCAGTCTCCGAAATGTCTGAGCTGGCCCGCTGAGCAGGCCAGGGATGAGGAGCTCTGTATCTGCAAGGGGTATATGAAGATGGGAGGTCTCAGGGTGTGTTAAACACCAGGAGACAACTTCAGGACACTGTGCTTAAGGGGGGAAATCAAAATTTTCAGTAAGTTCTGCATTCAGCTATCTGACATCACCATTTTTGCAGGTCAAAAAGGTTCAAAGTTGGCAAGTTCATACTTTTCAAATTAGGTAAATGGGGAAATGATTGGAGGATTTGTCTTTAAGACCACAGTTGCATAGAATCTATAGAAAATTTATTTAGGTAATATGTTTATTTGAGGTAACCCTGAGAGTAAGTCAAGGCTGTATATTGTCACCCTGCTTATTTAACTTACATGCAGAGTACATCATGAGAAACGCTGGACTGGAAGAAGCACAAGCTGGAATCAAGATTGCCGGGAGAAATATCAATCATCTCAGATACGCAGATGACACCACCCTTATGGCAGAAAGTGAAGAGGAACTAAAAAGCCCCTTGATGAAAGTGAAAGAGGAGAGTGAAAAAGTTGGCTTAAAGCTCAACATTCAGAAAATGAAGATCATGGCATCCGGTCCCATCACTTCATGGGAAATAGATGGGAAACAGTGGAAACAGTGTCAGACTTTATTTCTGGGGGTGGGGGCTCCAAAATCATTGCAGATGGTGACTGCAGCCATAAAATTAAAAGATGCTTACTCGTTGGAAGAAAAGTTATGACCAACCCAGATAGCATACTCAAAAGCAGAGACATTACTTTGCCGACTAAGGTCCATCTAGTCAAGGCTATGGTTTTTCCTGTGGTCATGTATGGATGTGAGAGTTGGACTGTGAAGAAGGCTGGACGCCAAAGAAATGATGCTTTTGAACTGTGGTGTTGGAGAAGACTCTTGAGAGTCCCTTGGACTGCAAGGAGATCCAACCAGTCCATTCTGAAGGAGATCAGCCCTGAGATTTCCTTGGAAGGAATGATGCTAAAGCTGAAACTCCAGTACTTTGGCCACTTCATGTGAAGAATTGACTCATTGGAAAAGACCCTGATGCTGGGAGGGGCTGGAGGCAGGAGGAGAAGGGGATGACAGACGATGAGATGGCTGGATGGCATCATCGACTCGATGGATGTGAGTCTGAGTGAACTCCGGGAGATGGTGATGGACAGGGAGGCCTGGCGTGCTGCTATTCATGGGGTCTCAAAGAGTAGGACACGACTGAGCAACTGAACCGAACTGAACTGAGGAGGCTGATATAGTTTATGGGATACCCCCAAATATTCCTAGGGTTCCTGTTTTCACTACCAGGGGTAATTAGGAAAATGCCATCAAACATCAGATACCATGAGGTGTTAAAACTGGAGATGCAAAGGTGACATTGGAAAAATTTGTTTGAATTCTCTGTTACAGAGTAAGAAATAAGAAACAAGTTCCAGTGAGGTAAAGCATGGCCTAAGGAGCTTAGGCTTTAACAAATTTTTCAGACTTTCTGCAAGAACAACACAATTTACCACTTCCTGGTGCCCTCCATAAACTATAAAGCTTCCATAGTGGACTAACTTCACTAAAAGCCACAATGAAGTGCCTCCTTGTATCTATAACTTTTGTCTTGAAACTAGGTTGCCCCTACCATCTCTGGGTCTGGGGAGGTTCAAATCAGAATACAGTCCTACACTCTTCAAGTCTCTGTCCTGCTCAACTTAGAATCCTGCTTTTTCTGTGAGAACACAGTGAACTCAACTTGTTGGATGATGAACAACTACATGGAGCAGAGCTTCAAGTCCCAGCCAAAATGCCAGCTGATCAGAGATGCTTGAGCAAGCCTATCTGAGAAAAATCAAGCCTCAACCAAAATTTACACAAACTTCTCATATTTCTGAAATTGGTCACATAGTCACAGCCAGTATTTTTTATTACCTTCTTCTATTATCCATTTTTTATTCCCATTGCTGTAAGTAAGCACCATAGTTGGCTCTGGTTCCTTGCCTGGTGAACTCAAATATTTACTCCTAAAGAGTCAGGCCTCCCTGTCCATCACCAACTCCTGGAGTTTACCCAAACTCATGTCCATTGATTCGGTGATGCCATCCAGCCATCTCATCCTCTGTAATCCCCTTCTCCTCCTGCCCCAATCTCTCCAAGCATCAGGGTCTTTTCGAATGAGTCAACTCTTCGCATGAGGTGGCCAAAGTATTGGAGTTTCAGCTTCAACATCAGTCCTTCCAAAGAACACCCAGGACTGATCTCCTTTAGGATGGACTGGTTGGATCTCCTCGCAGTCCAAGGGACTCTCTAGAGTCTTCTCCAACACCACAGTTCAAAAGCATCAATTTTTTGGTGCTCAGCTTTCTTCACAGTCCAACTCACATCCATACATGACCATTGGAAAAACCATAGCCTTGACTAGACGGACCTTTGTTGGCAAAGTAATGTCTCTGCTTTGGAATATGCTGTCTAGGTTGGTCATAATTTTCCTTCCAAGGTGTGCTGCGATTCATGGGGTTGCAAAGAGTTGGACACGACTGAGCAACTGAACTGAACTGAACTGAACTGAACTGAAAGAGTCTATACCATTAGCCATCCTGACTGTATTAGGTTGTTTTGTTTTCCATAGGCTTCAGAGTTACAGGGAATACAGTAAGACCAGTGAATTTCATGATCATGGGCACATTGCTATAGTTCATTGACCTAGGTCACATTGCTATAGTTCATTGACCTTTTCATGAATGCCACAAATAGAATCTATGGTGTGAAAATACCATGCCAGTAAGACATTCCATAAGTTCAGGAATATTGGTGGCAGAAGCATGATGAGCAGAGAAGGGCAATCCATATCCAGAGCATCTCTTTCAAGGACAGCAAAGTGCCACTCCTTCCATGATGGCAGGAACCCCATATAATCAAGTTTCTGCCACGTGGCTGGTTTATCTACTCAGAAAATGCTACTCTCGCTGGGGCTCAGTGTTGATGTTTATTATTGGAAGATTGGAATCTTAGCAGTGAATTCAGCCCCTGACCTTGGTAAGTGGGAAAATCTCTTTCCTAAGGCATGACCATCGCTACTATCACAGCCACTTTTCTCATGAGCCTATGGGAAGCATGAGATGAGATGAGATGGTTGAGATGAGAAGATGAGCTGAGCTGTTTTTTCTATGGGAAGAAAGGATGAGATGGTTGGATGGCATCACCAACTTGATGGACATGAGTCTGAGTAAGCTCTGGGAGTTGGTGATGGACAGGGAAGCCTGGCGTGCTGCAGTCCATGGGGTCTCAAAGAGTTGGACTTGACTGAGCAACTGAACTGAACTGATGGGAAGAATGGGGTAACCAGGCAAACAGATGGGTTGATGTCTGCAGGATAAGCCATCTCGCCAACTTGATTATCAAGATCCTCCTTGCTCCTTTGTGAGCATTCACATTGGAAACAAGCTTACATACATTCTTCGTCCACTTAGTGGCGTTTACCCACGTACCTCTTCCTCAGACTTTCTTGTCACCAATTTACCTCTAGAATCACTTCCACTCCAAAAGTCTTTCTCAGTAAAGAGTAAGTTAGACATTTAAAAACTGTTGTAGTTGGAAAGTAAAATGGAAAATGAAATGAAATTTCAGGAATTTTACCTTGAACAGTTGTGAAAGCCAGTGACACTCTGTGAGAGGGTGTTGTATGCATATTTAGCACTGATATTCACTGAGCAGTGTGCAAGGAAAATGAAAATGGAGTCAGTATAGCTAAGAGCCCCCTCTCAAATGGAGCCAGGAGGCCACTAAGGAAGTGGGGCTTCTGCCCATCTTAGACTGGATATAGTCTCAACTCCCAACCATTTACTGTCTTAACTAAGGCAATCCAGAACATATGCACAAAATTCCAGAATTTCAAGGTCCTTATTAAATCCTTACCCTAAATAACTCAGGATTACCTATTCCTTAAGGGAAAATATTTCCCTTTTGTGATAGAGCCAACCATAATCCTTGCAAGACAACTTTAACAACCTTGTGGCTTTTGCCTTTATAAGCCTGCAAATTTTTCTCTTCCCCAGAACACTCTCTCAGTTTCACCTAAATCTGTGTCTCCCAAATTTCAATTGCTAGGGCCCCAAATAAAGCTCTTCATTCTTTGCAGCCTTGATACTAACTACTGTTCAAGAGCAGGCACCTGGGAAAAGAAGGCGAGGACAAAGCCAGAGAAGCAAAGACACACTGGAACCTGTGAGGGTGAGTGCTGAGGACTGACTGGAACTTGGGTCAGTTGCTTATTCCTGGAAGGCTTCAACTTAGATGCTTGGGGTGTCCCTACGGGAAGAGCGGATCTGCACTTGGCTGGAGGAGCTCCAGCCAGGAAACAAGGTAACCCAGGAGATAGGCTATGGCATGGGTGTGCTGTTACTGCAACACACACTCCATGGCTACCTTCCCAGCATACAAACGTGGAGTCTTCATCTCTGCCTTCCCCTCTGCAGCAAAACATCTCTTGTGGCCCCCATCGACCTAGAAGGACGCAACCAAGGGAGCTCTGGGAAATACAGTTCAAGGTTACCTAAGTGGACACACTACAAACTCACACAGACCCTAAGTTTGTTGTTCTGTTTTTGTTTCTTTGTCTCATTTGTCTCACAGAAGTTGCTGACTGAGGGAGTGTCTTAAAATGTTCATCCCTGCTTGGGCCTTAAGGGACAATAAGTAAGGAGATCCCAGCTGTAGTATTAATGATTTCTCTCTGGGAATTGGAAATAAAGAACTGAGGTTGTTAAATAAAAGCTAATATTTTTTTAGTTCCTAAGGATGATTTTAAAATTTTAAGAGTGAAAAGTAGGAGATTAGATATAAGTCAAAATCCATGTAATAGGTTACTTTCAATAATTGTGTTTATTTTCATGTGTGTTTTCTCCAAAATTTGTTTCTCCTGTTGTCTCTTTGAAAATGATTGCTTTCTGCATCTGTCTGAAACCCTGAGTAACACCAAATAAACGAGATGATGATTTTCCTTTTCTTAAGTTCTTATTATAACATTCATTCTTTTTCTTTCTCACATCCCCTTCCTTTCTCCTGATGGCAAGTGCATATAAGTTAATTTTCCCTTCCTCTTCGTTCATAGTATATTCCCATTTTTAAAATCTCAGACCTTCTTTTTATCTTGCTTAGTATTTTAATATTTGGGTTTGTTTTGTCACGTATCTCCAAGTTCACCCCTCCTTACTCGGCCCTAGTCTCCTAAGTGGGTAGGAAAAAGAGAAAAGAGTAATCTCAGGGTTGCGATGAGATTGAGTGAAAGTGGCAACACTTGTACAAAGACAGCCCTCACACCTGCGTTTAGCATCAGGTGGGTGAGTTACACCTGAGCACACACCCGAGTGTCCTTTGATGATTTTTTAAATATTACGCTTTTGAACTTTCCAAATTAAAAAAATAAACACAGACCCTCAAATCCTTTTAACCTTAAAATATTAGACTTTTACATAAATAAAATATTTTAGACATTTTCAAGTACTTTCTCCTCCTTTCTCTCTTCTGGAAGAAAACTGATGAAATAGCCTTTTTTAAAAACAGGAAATAGGATTGTTTGGTTGAGACATTTTTCGCCCTAAAGGGTATTATAATGAATTCTAACTAGCAGGATCAATTTTATGCCTCTTATATTACACAGGTGAGTACATACATAAAGAGAGGACAGGCTTTTCTCACCCAAATATCTCAGTCATTAAGTGCAAATGCTGGTACTCTGAAATGGAAATAATTCGTTTGAGAGGAAAAGGAAGGGAGTTGAAGAGAATGGTAATTTTGGAAAATGATCTTATTCGGTGGTGTGTGAAAAAAGACTTTCCCTGTGTTTACTTGCTTCCGAATTTAATCCACACTGGCAGCCCTTGAAGACCTTAGATGGTTCTCACTGGAAACAGCTTATGTGTGTTTGCATATCAGACCCACAGTGAGTCCTGTAATCCTCTCGGGGAGTCTGTGGTGAGAAAGGAGGCAGCCATGACGGGGGATGTGGTGGGTCCCGCGGGAACCGCCGAGATCCCCATTTGGGACTGAGGCTCACAGCTCTAGCTGCGGTTGCTGGCTGACTGTCGGTCGTGTTCCTCTATGGTATCTGACTTCACCCCAGGAAAACCATCTCTATCTCCCCCAGGGTCACAACTCCTCCCACAGGATAATGCTCTTCCAGTGCCTGGTACGTGACAGGGGAAATGATTAGGGACATTTCTCCTTTAGAGCACAGACATCAAAGGCCCAGCCCCAGAGCCTATGAGATCACCTAAAACAGAAGCTCATGAGAAATTTCTTGGAGTCACTGTTTTTCCCCCAAAGCATGCAGCTTTTGCATTCTGCTCTAGGATATGTCCACTTTATGTGGATATATTTTAAACTGTTAGGTAACTTATTATTTCCCCTATATTTGCAACTAAAATTAGCATTCATGAGTATTCATTCCGTGGCCTTCTGGCCCTAATTAAACAAGAGTAGGATCCCGAGTTTGAAAGGTACAGAGCTGTGCTGTGGCCCCATGGTAACTGGGGCAGGTAGAAGGGGCTAAATGGGAGCTCGGTTCTGCTAGTGACAAGTGACATGGGTATCTAGCATTCTTCAAGGCTTGTATCAGCCTTGGTTTCAAGAAGCACCATATTCCATTATAACACAAGAAGGATGCTGAGGAGATGTTTCTGGATCATATATGAAGATGTGGCATGGAATTGGGTTTGGGTAGAAGAGGTAGCCTAAAACATTCAGATGGGTGGATGCTCAGTCCCTTCAGTCGTGGCCGACTCTTTGTGACCCTACAGACTGTAGCCCTCCAAGCTCCTCTGTCCATGGGATTCTCCAGGCAAGAAAACTGGAGTGGGTTGCCATGCCCTCCCCCAGGGGATCTTCCCCACCCAGGGATTGACCCCAGGTCTCCTGCGTCTTTTGCATCACAGGCAGATTCCTTACTGCTTAGTGTCTGGGGAAACTTTCAGATACACATAGTATTTTGTTTTAATCTCTGTAAGACTGATTTAGTCAGAGCTATTCTGTGCTCAAATTATAAAATTGGAAGTCACTTTTCCAGTTCCCACCACTCTCTCCTTCTTAGGTGGTTTTCCAAACTGCTGTTGCCTCTTTGTGGGTACTTCATGCAATGTCCCCTGCCTCAGACAGCCTCTACACTGTCCACCCCAAATACACACACACACACACACACACACACACACACACAATTCTGCTACAATGACTGAGTAGGAAAAGCTCAGGAAAACTTGAGCAAACAATGAGTAAACAGATCTCCAATTAACTCTGTGTTTGTGAACATTTTAATTTGAGGGAACTAG
The DNA here is from genome assembly GCF_001704415.2 of Capra hircus. Lineage (NCBI taxonomy): Eukaryota > Metazoa > Chordata > Mammalia > Artiodactyla > Bovidae > Capra > Capra hircus. The sequence continues at coordinate 51,803,170 of NC_030831.1, read as the reverse complement.
GTGGCATCTACATTTAGACTGAAAACCTCTTGTGTGCATGTGTGCTGAGCTGCTTCAGTCATGTCTGACTCTTTGTGACCCCATGGACTGTAGCCCCCCAGGCTCCTCTGTCTATGGGATTCTCCAGGCAAGAATCCTGGAGTGGATTGCCATGCTCTCCTGCAGGGGATCTTTCCGACCTAGGGATCGAACCTGTGTCTCTTACATGTCCTGCATTTGCTGGTGGGTTCTTTACCACTAGCACCACCTGGGAAGCCTGAATACCTCTTACAACCTTCTAAACAAATGACCATGACAAGAGTCATTTATGACTTGAAGTTAATGAAACAGAAAGACAAAAGACAGAGTGACAGAAAGTGTGACCAAAAGCAAAACAGAGGAAAGTGCAGAAATGCCTTCATTTTGTTTTACTCTCACAGTAAACCTGAGGGCAGATGGCGGGGTGGGGAGGGGCTCACAGTATCCCCCCTTTAATTTGCTAGAAATCAAGTGGATCATGAGAGGTTATTAATTGCCCACCACACTGTCACACTACTCTGTAGTAAGGCCGAGGACCTGTATGTGAGAACACCTCTCACTTCGGTTCATTTGTTTCCCAATAGATAACTAATGGGTTGTATATGGCATTGGCCAAGTCGCTTCCCCACTCTGAATCTCATCTTTAAAATCAGGGCACTGGGTGAGATGATCTATGAGGTCCCTTTAACACTTACATTCTAAAATTCTATTTTATAACATGGTCGGGACAAGCATACATATCTCCTGATTTCTCATCCTAGGTTCATTTTCTGTACCACTTACAGCTCCTCCTTAGGCTCTATGGAATTCCCCAAGGTAATGATGGATGAACATGACAGGGAGAACGGATGATGTTCATCTTCCTCTATCTACATCTGACTGTGACTGATAGCAAGACACACGTTGCTGAAGATTTGGTGACGTGAAGGTGGGAATAGCTTGACCTCTATTAGTTAGTGATAATAGGAGAAGGCCTGAAATCTGTTCAAGTGTGTCCAGGAACTACACTAAGTTAAGTCATCTCTTGCCCTGAACAACTGTCTAAGGACAGTCAATATCTCTTAAGAACTAAATCAAACACTGCCTTTGTGTTGAATCCTGCAAACATAAAATATTAATTTTTTAAATAAGAGTGAAATAGATTTAGAATGCCATTGTTCTTTTAAGTAAAACTTTCTGCTTCTCTCCATGCCAAGAATACTTAATAATAATTTAACCTTGCTCAGTAGATTACTTGAAAAATTATTCCTCTTTCTTCATGGGCATGCTTGTCTCACTGACTTTGTCTCAGGTCATAGATCTGGGTAACTCAAAAGTTATTTTGTGAGTTCTCCTGGGTTCTTAAACTAAAAATGTATTTTTAAGTCCCACTCTGAAAGAATAAGTGAGAATGATTTTGTGGTATGAGGGGTGGGGTATATTTTATTAGGGGTATTCTTAAGGATTTTTAACATTACAGAGAGACAGTTTGGTTACCGAATAGTTTTTCAAAATTAAAATATTAACGTCTTGCTTTATTTGCTTCAAATAATTTTTTAAAGTAATGAAACATTTCCAGTTTTGCTGAAACCTTACTAGGAACTACTCTATTCCTTGCCTCCTCCAAGATAGCTACTCTTCTGAATTTTCTTTTCTTTTTACCTACTAATAATAGATGCTCCTATTTTGCATTCTTAGAAACTTAGTATCAATGACACATTTTCTTACCAATGAGCAATACTGCTGAGAGTCCAGGTTTTGGATTCAGGCTGCCACCTGCAATCGATGTGACATCATATATGTTGCTTAATTTTTGTACCAACATTACCTCATTTTTAAATACAGATCTAATCTCATTTCCTACCTCATGGAGTTACTTGAAGAATAAATGAGGAAATACACATAAAGCACCTAAAACATTACCTAGCATACATTAACATTAAATAAGGTTTCACTTTCTCAAGTAGCCCATTATGTAGTGTGTGTGTGTGTGTGTGTGTGTGTGTGTGTGTATGTCTGTGTTTGTGTGCTCAGTTGCTCAGTCATGTCCAACTCTCTGCCAACCCCTGCATTGTAGCCCACCAGGCACCTCTGTAAATGGAATTATATGGCAAAGATCAATATTTTTTCTCCAGATTTACTCACTTTAGCTTAATCATTTTAAAGTTCATTTTAAGTCTATTATTTGACTGTACTGCCGTTTATCCATTCTCTTATTGAAGGTCAGTTACAACAAAGTACCAATTTATATGATTACAAACAATAATTTTTGGTTCATGTTTCTGTGTATATATGCATATGAGTTTCTCCAGGGTTTATTCTTAGGTAGAACTGTTAACCCTTTATTTTTGCCAGCTAGTGTCAAAAAGCTTACTAGCTAGTGCCTTTAAGTCAGGATCTTCTAGCATACTTTTAAAGTCACCAGGAAGACTTTTTAGAACTCTGGGTCTCCACACCCAGAATTTCTAATTCAGTAGGTCTATGATGAGGCCTGAAAATTTGCCTTTCTAACAATTGTCCAGGTGTTGCTGATTCTGCTGGTCTGGAGACTCCATTTTGAGAACGCATGCTCTAAAAGGTTGTTTAAACTTAGTCCTCTGTCAGGGTTTTTATGATTTTCTTCATCCTCACAACACTTGAAAATGAAAGTCACTAAGTAGTGTCCGACTCTTTGCGACCCCGTGGACTGTAGCCTGCCAGGCTCCTCTGTCCATGGAATTCTCCAGACAAGAGTACTGGAGTGGGCAGCTGTTCCCTTCTCCAGGGGATCTTCCCAACCTAGGGATCGAACCCAGGTCTTCTGGGGACCACATTTTGAGAACCAGTGCTCTAAATGATTGCTTAAATTTAGTCCTCTGTCAGTAATTTTATGATTTTCTTTATCCTCACAACAACTTGGGCCTGTCATATTTTTCAATGCCATAGGAGTTAAATGGCATCTCTGTGGTTGTAGTTTGGTTTACTCTGATTATTCAGGAGATGGAGAATTCTTTTATTTGATCAGTGGTCATTCATAGTACACTACCTATGAACTGCCACTAAGTAGTACAATGTAGACTAGAAGTGAGCCCACTGAGTATCTTTTCCATCACCTATGGTCCTAGTTCATGCAGTAATAAAAGAAAAGGACATAAAAGATATAATAATTACAAAGGGAGCTAAATCAACAATCAAAGAATCAACAAACAAAGATAATTTAGCAAGGTTACTAAAGAAAAGATCTCTATATAAAAATCAACAGGGTTTGTATATGCTATGAAATAATTAGAAAATACAAAGAAATATAAGATTCCCTAAAGAGCAGCAATAACTATAAGGTAGTAAAGCTCATAAAAGATATGAAAATTCCTTACAGAAAAAGATTATAAAGTTTAACCATTAAGTATATTTTCAATCAGATTTTAATAAACAAAGATCCATTTTAAAGACTGTGGTCATATACTCATTTATTAAGATTTTCATAAATTTCATAAGATTTTCTCCAGAAAATCATTACTGCTAATATTGTTTTACATTTTCTGATGTGAAACCATCTTCACATATTTTCTACTTAGTAATTAGTCCTAAAAGATAATGGTGTGAAAGTGCTACACTCAATACGCCAGCAAATTTGGAAGACTCAGCAGTGGCCACAGGACAGGAAAAGGTCAGTTTTCATTCCAATCCCAAAGAATACTCAAACTACTCCACAATCACGCTCATCTCACATGCTAGTAAAGTAATACTCAAAATTCTCCAAGCCAGGCTTCAACAGTATGTGAACCATTAGCTTCCAGATGCTCACGCTGGATTTAGAAAAGCCAGAGGAACCGAGATAAATTGCCAACATCTCCTGGATCATGGAAAAAGCAAGAGAGTTCCAGAAAAATACCTACTTCTGTTTCATTGACTATGCCAAAGCCTTTGACTGTGTGGATCACAATAAACTGTGGAAAATTCTTAAAGAGATGGGAATACCAGACCACCTGACCTGCCTCTGGAGAAATCTGTATGCAGGTCAGGAAGCAACAGTTAGAACTAGATATAGAACAACGGACTGGTTCCTAAGAGGAAAAGGAGTACATCAAGGCTGTATATTGTCACCCTGCTTATTTAACTTATATGCAGAATACATCATGAGAAACATTGGGATGGAAGAAGCACAAGCTGGAATCAAGATTGCCGGGGAAAATATCAATCATCTCAAATATGCAGATAACACCACCCTTATGGCAGAAAGTGAAGAGGAACTAAAAAGCCACTTGATGAAAGTGAAAGAGGACAGTGAAAATGTTGGCTTAAAGCTCAACATTCAGAAAACTAAGATCATGGCATCTGGTCCCATCACTTCATGGGAAATAGATGGGAAAACAGTGGAAACAGTGTCAGACTTTATTTGGGGGGGGCTCCAAAATCACTGCAGATGGTGCAGTTTCAGCATACCCTTCTTATTATTACAAATTGTTACAGAGGCTTGACTCATCGACGGATCCAGCCAGAAGGTAGCTCCAAGTTTTCTATATAGAAGAGTCTTAATGATGGAGCTACCCTGGAGCTTAGCAAGTGGTGCTTCTGGTAGAGAACCTGCCTGCCAATGTAGGAGATGTAAGGGACGTAATTTCAATCCCTGGGTCAGGAAGATCCCCTGGAGGAGGGCATGGCAACCCACTCCAGTATTCTTTCCTGGAGAATCCCACAGACAGAGGAACCTGATGCACTATAGGCCATGGGATTGCCAAGAGTCATACATGACAGAGCACACAAGCACAGAATCACATAGATGATAACTGAAGGTGCGTAGGAGACTCGGCTTGAAACTGTGTTTTCATAGTGAGCTGATTAAACTTGTTCACATTTTTGTTAGAGATCAACAATAATGTTTTTTTCTAAATATGCCTCTAATCACACATTGTGTGTAATTAAGAAAATATTAGTTTTTCATGTCAGCTAATATTATTGCTATTATCATCATTACTACTATTAATAGTTTTGAAAGGATGGAAATTTTAGAGAACTTGATGCTCTTGTCCCCGCCGATTCTTGGTAGATCACAAGGACCAAAATTTGGTTTGCCCAAAATGCCGCCAAGGGATTATATTCAGCGGCACTGTTTTATTGCATGGTGACAAATGCTGAGCTATAGCACGGTGTCCCAGTCATTTCAACAATTTCTTTGATTTATTCAGTACAATTCTGAAAAATTTGGAAGCCTGTCTTTCAAAACAATCCCAGTCTAAATGCTCACTGTCATTTTAACCACAAAAGATAAGTAAGGATACAGTGGGGAGATGTGTGGTCTAGGCTTTGGGTATGGAGGCTGCACTATGCAAACAGTAATTGTCACAGCATTATCATGGGCGGCAAGGAGGCAAAAACAGCAAAGAGTGCCTGCCTTCTCAGTCTAATATACTCCCTTCTATCATCTTTTCTCAAGATTCTCTTCAGTCTCATTGGATTGAAATGAAGTGCTATTTCCTTGATTAAAATAGTGATAGACAATATCTATGTCACTCCCAAACTTACAAGGTGGAACTGTTGTGAGAGTTTTACACAGAACATATCATTTAGTCCTCACAGTAGCCCTGTGGGCAGGTTACTATCTTTACTTACATCACCATTTAAAGGAAATACAAACAGAGAGAATGAGTATCCTGCCCAAAGACACAGCTGTAAGTTGCAGAAGCAGGAACTGAACCTATCTGGCTCCAAAGCTCTGCATTTGCCCACTACATTTTGCTACATCTTACTAGAGAGTTGGGGATAGAATAAATGATGCTGGTTTTCTGGGTAGCATTTATGATTTTGCTAAGCATTTGAATAGGGGGTTCAATCAGATAAGGCACAAATCAGGTAATTACACTCCACTAGGAACTAAAGAGGAAAAGATAAACAATCTTGCCCTTGGTGAGGTGAAGAATGTGTGGGTAGGGAATGACTTTTTTAAAATCTCCATCTCAACTAATTTTAACCCAATTCTCATGTGTTGAGTACTATAAAAGAAATATGTTACAGTGTGGTGAGAAATTGCAGCACCATTATTAATCAGAAAAAAATTTTAATTTCTTGTACATTACATTGGTATTTTTCTTAATATGAGAAGTATTACTTATTTTTTATGTGTAGGGGTAACTTTCATTTCATTTTTCTGTGATGTTTGCGCCTATTTTTTCCCATATAAAAATACTGAGTAGTTGGTATGTTTTTTGCTTTTAGTTTTCTATATATTAAGTATGTTAATTTTAAATCTGCACTATAAATTGCAAACACTGTATCTTAGTCTGTCACTTTCCATTTTCCACATGGAATATTTTTTTTTGATTGGGAAAAAGTTTTGCATTTTTCTAGGAGTAAAGGAATTCAGCCATTTTACCGTGTTTTCTCCTGGTACTTGTTTTTTTTTTTTTTTTTTCTTTTTAACATTTAAATACCTAACCCACTTGGAATTTTTCCTGGTGTGGAATGTGAGAAATGGATCCAACTTGATATCGCTAATATGAATATTTACTTATCTCAGACTCACTTATTAAAAATATAATTTCACTCTTTGATTGAGAGGTTGTTCTTATTACATACTAGATTTCTATACACAATTGAGTCTATTATTTGGGTTTTTTCTCTCCCATGGTGTGTCTGTCTGTTCATGTGCTAACATCACACTTTTAAATATAAGGGCTATATATTTTGATTTATGGTAGAATTATCTCCAGCTCATTATTCTTCTTTGCTAGGTTTTCCTGGTTATTCTTGTGTGTGTACAAAAAAGTTCCTTCATTTTTCTATGTTGAAAGTATTTTGCATTCAAAGTCCGCCTACTGCAGGAATGTCTGGCTGCTTCTGTATCTTAGGGACTTGCACAGGGCTAAGGTATTCTGGCATATCTTCCCTTGAGTTATCTATATAAATAAGAACACTGTCAGACCGACATTCCCTGTTTTTATTCTCAGCCACAGGTACACACAGATCACTCTTGGGATAGTCCATCTCCTTGTCCAGAGGCTCAAAGTCTGTTGTCAGCTGTGCTACAACCAGAGCAGGCTGAGGCATAGATATCTTTCTATAACTTGTACTCCAGTGAAACTCTTCCTATTTGTCTATGACAGATATGTGTCTGTCCACATAGGCCCATTATATAGATATTCATTACTGTCATGGACGGTTTTTTCCTCCCCTCTCCCTACCCTCTGAGCATCCTGTTGTTGCATCAGGTCCCAGATAAGCCTCTTTCAAAGACCCTGCATTTCCTCTCTTTAATCATTCTCTTACCATTCCTCCTCTTTTCCTTTCCACCCATGTGATTCTTTTCCTAGTACAGCTGGGAGTAGGCACGGAAGACCTTTCTTTTTTCCTGTTTCTACCAACCATTCTACTCAAATTCCTCTAACTTAACTAAAGGAACTTAAACTTTTGGAATACAAAAGCCTTGGCTCCGTTTTCTTTGTGTAGTGTCATATATCACTTCACTAAAATCATGATTACATGTCATGCATTTTTCTTCAACGAGGACAAAGAATGGGGGAAAATTCCATGTAGTTACCATTTCTGATAAAAAAGGAAAATCTGACCTATGCACAGGAGTAAAAGCAGGCATAGAAATGAAATTTAAGAGAGTCCAAATTGTGGGCTTAGCAGACAAAGATTTCTAAGCAGCTGTAACAAATATGTTCATAGAACTAAAGGAACCAGGCTTAGAGAAGTGATAAAATAAAAGATGACAATGTGTCACCAAATAAAGAAAACCAATACAAAGACAAAATATAAACAAGAGAAACATGGAAATTCTGGATCTGACAGTACATTAGTTGAAATAAAAAAATCACTAGATGGATTCAATACTAAATTTGACCTGACAGAAGAAAAAAAAAAAAAACTCATCAAACTTCAAGAGAGATAGAGTTTATACAGTCTGAACAAGAGAGATAAAAAGAATGGAAAAATAAATAAACCGCCTAAGACAAACATGGAACACCATTAAACACAACAATATAACATATGTGTAATGCTAGTACCGGAGAAGGCAATGGTACCCCACTCCAGTACTCTTGTCTGGAAAATCCCATGTATGGAGGAGCCTGGAAGGCTGCAGTCCATGGGGTCACTGAGGGTCAGACATGACTGAGCGACTACACTTTAATTTTTCACTTTCATGCATTGGAGAAGGAAATGGCAACCCACACCAGTGTTCTTGCTTGGAGAATCCCTGGGATGACGGGGGAGCCTGGTGGGCTACCGCCTATGGGGTCGCACAGAGTCGGACACGACTGAAGCGACTTAGCAGCAGCAGCAGCAGTACCGGAGAAGGCAATTGCACTCCCACCCCAGCACTCTTGCCTGGAAAATCCCATGGGTGGAGGAGCCTGGTGGGCTGCAGTCCATGGGGTCGCTAAGAGTCAGACACAACTGAGCGACTTGGCTTTCACTTTTCACTTTCCTGCATTGGAGAAGGAAATGGCAGCCCACTCCAGTGTTCTTGCCTGGAGAATCCCAGGGATGAGGGAGCCTGGTGGGCTGCCGTCTATGGGGTTGCACAGAGTCGGACACGACTGAAGCAACTTAGCAGCAATGCTAGTACCAGAAAGAGAGCAGAGATAGAAAGTAGCATTAAAGTGTTCAAAAATATAACGGCAGAAAGTTTGCAAACCTGATGAGGCTCAATAAATTCCAAGCAAAATAAATGCAAAAAGATTCACATCCACATATCAAATAAAAATGCTGAAAGCCAAAAAAAAAATTTTGTAAGTATCCAGATGAAAACAACTAATCATATGTAAAGGAAGCCTAATATGATGAACACCTGACTTCTCATAAGAAAGAAGGAAAGCCAGAGGGCTGACATATCCAAAGTGCCGAAAAGAATAAAGAATTATAACCTTCATGCTAGGATTTTATATCCATCAAAAACTATCTTGCAGTAAGTGAAAGAAAAATAAATATATTCCCATACAGACAAAAAAATGAAAGAATTCATTGCTAGCATATTCACTTGTAAAAGATGCAAGGAAGTTGCCAGACAAAAAGCAAGTGATCCCAGACAGTAATTCAAATCTACACGGAGCCAAAGCATAATCACAAAGCTAATTATGCAATCATAAAAGATTCCCTTTATAACTGCTTTAAGAATTAATTTTATAAAATAACATGAAGATAATTGTACTGTTAGGTCAATATAACATATATAAATGTAATTGGCAAAACCTCATAAAGAAAGTGGTGGAAGCAAAGATGTACTGGAATAAAAAATGTGCCACCAAAATGTCACGTGAATCCACAGGAACAAATAAGAGAACCAGAAAAAAAGTAAATGTGAAGTTTAACTTAACAAACATTATAAATATACACTAGCACTCTTTTTGTCTATCATCTTTTAAAAAAGACATTTATTTATATATAGAAATAATATAACAATGTGTTTATGGATAGTAACATTTAACTGAGTATGTATGACAAAAATAATACCAAAAGAAGTGACAGTGTGGACATATAAAAACAATGCTTCAATACTTTCTGGAATTACAATATAAATTTATAGTAGATTCTGATAGACTAAGGTATATTGTAACTCCTTGGGCAACTACTTAAGAAAACACATACACACATATATACATATATACACACACATACATATATCTCTATATACTGAAATATTAATTAAAAATTAAAATACTACTATAGAAAAAGTTCATTAAAGGTAAGTGAAAATACCTAAGGAGACTCTGTGGAAGGCATAACACAAAATGACCAATGAAAATCCAACTGTATCAATGATAACATTAGATTTTAACAGATTTGCTAATCTAATTAGGGCTCAAACAGCATCAACTATAGTCTCTCTGCAGAAGACACATTTTCAATTCAGATATAAATAGAAATTTTTTAAAAAGCAGAAAAAGGAAAAGAAACCATGAAAACAGTTGGGAGTATTTATACCAACATCAGACAAAATAGACTACAAGACAAATATATTATTAGAGATAAAGAGGGACATTCTATAATAATGAGGGTCAATTCATCAAAAAGATGTAACCATTATAGACACCTACCCACAGAGGCCTAAATTACATGAAGCAAAAATTGACATGAGTACAGAGAGAATTAGACAACTCAACAATAAACAGTAGCTGGAGCCTTCGATGTCTTACATTCACTAATTGACAGAACAACTAGGTTGAGAATTAAAAAAAGGAAATAGAAGAATTAAACACCACTAAAAACTAGCAGACAAGCCATATAATATTCTACTTAACATAGCAGAATATATGTTTCTCTCACTGTAGATTTAAAATGCAAAATAAATGGAGTTATTATTATTATTATTATTATTATTATTTGGCTGTGCTATGGGGCATGGCATGCAGGATCTTAGTTTCCTGAACAGAGAGCAAACCCATTCCCCTGCAGTGGAAGCACAGAGCCCTAACCATTGGACCATCAGGGAATTCCCAAAAATGGAATTATTTTTAAAAGCAAATTATCTGACCACAATGGAATAAAGTTAGATATAAATATAAGAAACAAATTTAGAGAATTTGCAAGCATGTGGAAATCAAGTAACTCCTAAATAATCAATGGTTCAGGGGGAAAAGTCATAAGGGAATTTTTAAAATATTTTGAGATCAATGAATATAAAGATACAACATATTAAAATTTATGGGATACAGTTAAAGCAGTACTTACAAATTTATACCTGCAAATACTTTCTGAGAAATTTTTAAAACTCAAAATAACAGAGTGTTTTCCTTTAAGACACAGTAAATGAAAAATAAATTAACCCAAGAGTAAGAAGAAGTGATAAAGATAACAGTGGTACACAATAAAATAGAGACAGTCATTAAAATCAAGAGTTTTTTGAAAAATCAACACAACTGACAAATTTTTAGCTAAAATGAACAAGAAAAAAATGAGAAGACTCAAATGAGTAGAAAGAGAAATGAAATATACTACTAACTTCACAAAACCAAACTAGATCATAGCAGAATGCTATAAACAAGTATATGTCAAATCATATAACAGATAAAATAGAGAAACTCCAAAAGGGCAAAAATTACCGAAACCATCTCTTTTAAAGCGATTGAATTAGCAATCAAAATCGCTAACCAAAAATAGAAACCCAGGCCAAGATTATTTGTGTGTATGTTAGTTGCTTACTCATGTCCTGTTCTTTGTGATCTCATGGACTGTAGCCCACCAGGCTCCTCTCCATAGAAATCTCCAGGAGTGAGTTACCATTTCCTTCTCCAGGGGATCATCCTGACCCAAGGATTGAACCCAGATTTCCTGCCTTGCAGGAGGATTCTTTACCCTCTGAGCCACCAGGGAAGCCCTATATTACTGGTAAACTTGACCAGCAAATGTTGCTGGTATAACTGGATATCTATAAGCAAAAAAAACAGAAAAGAAATTTGGAAATGCGGACCTCCTGCCTTATACCATATACAAAGATTTACTCAATATGGATCACATACCTAATATAAGAGCAATGCCTTTAACCCTTAGCAGAAAACAGGACCAAATCTTTATGATGGTAGTTTAGACAATGGTTTACTGCATATGACACCAGAAATACAATTAACAAAATTATAAAATAGATGAATTGAACTTCATCAATACTAAAACCTTCATGCTTCCAGAGATACCACTGGAAAATATTAATAAAAAGATAATCGATATAAAGGAAAATGAACACTTGCAATTTATGTATTGCATAAGGAACTTGTGTCTAGACTACACAAAGAATTCTTACAGCACAATAATAAATAATTCTACTAACAATAGATAACAGATTCAAACAGACATTTCTCAAAGGAAGATATACAAATTGTGGATAAGCACATAAATCTCATCAGCCAACAGGTAACTGCAACTTAAAAGCACAGTGAGATATACTTCATACTCACTAAAGTGGCTGCAATAAAATATATTAACAAATTTGGATGAGGATATGGAGAAGTTAGTTTGGAAAACGGACTGACAAAAAGTTTAAACACCATTATTACCATATTACCACTCAGCAATTCTATTCAAGGGTAAGGGCAGCGGCCTAGAGTGCCAGGCTGCAATGGCACAGGAACGGCCAAGAGGAGCTACCCCATGTCCGAAGTCAGGGGCAACAGCCGAGAGGAGCCACCCCACGTCTGAGGCCAGGGGTGGCGCCTGAGGCCCGGGGTGGTGGCCAGGAGGAGCAACACCACATCCAAGGAGCGGGGGCTGCACGGGTGCAGGAGGGCCCAGAGGAGCCATCCCACATTGAAGGTCAGGAAGGGCGGTGGTGAGGAGATATCCCTCATCCAAGGTAAGGAGCAGCAGCTGCGCTTTGCTGGAGCAGCTGTGAAGAGATACCCCACGCCCAAGGTAAGAGAAACCCAGTAAGATGGTAGGTGTTGCAAGAGGGCATCAGAGGGCGGACACACTGAAACCATACTCACAGAAAACTAGTCAATCTAATCACACTAGGACCACAGCCTTGTCTAACTCAATGAAACCAAGCCATGCCTGCGGGGCAACCCAAGACAGGTGGGTCATGGCGGAGAGGTCTGACAGAATGTGGCCCACTGGAGAGGGGAATGGCAAACCACTTCAGTATTCTTGCCTTAAGAACCCCATGAACAGTAGGAAAAGGCAAAATGATAGGATACTTAAAGAGGAACTCCCCAAGTCAGTAGGTGCCCAATATGCTACTGGAGATCAGTGGAGCAATAACTCTAGAAAGAATGAAGGGATGGAGCCAAAGAAAAAACAATACCCAGCTGTGGATGTGACTGGTGATAGAAGCAAGGTCTGATGCTGTAAAGAGCAATATTGCATAGGAATCTGGAATGTCAGGTGCATGAGTCAAGGCAAATTGGAAGTGTCAAACAAGAGATGGCAAGAGTGAATGTTGACATTCTAGGAATCACCAAACTAAAATGGACTGGAATGGGTGAATTTAACTCAGATGCCCATTGTGTTTACTACTGTGGGCAGGAATCCCTCAGAAGAAATGGAATAGCCATCATGGTCAACAAAAGAGTCCAAAATGCAGTACTTGGATGCAATCTCAAAAACAACAGAATGATCTCTGTTCGTCTCCAAGGCAAACTATTCAATATCACAGTTATCCAAGTCTATGCCCCAACCAGTAACGCTGAAGAAACTGAAGTTGAACGGTTTTATGAAGACCTACAAGACCTTTTAGAACTACACCTAAAAATGATGTCCTTTTCATTATAGGGGACTGGAACACAAAAGTAGGAAGTCAAGAAACACCTGGAGTAACAGGCAAATTTGGCCTTGGAATGCAGAATGAAGCAGGGCAAAGACTAATAGAGTTTTGCCAAGAAAATGCACTGGTCATAGCAAACACCCTCTTCCAACAACACAAGAGAAGACTCTACACAGGGACATCACCAGATGGTCAACACCGAAATCAGACTGATTATATTCTTTGCAGCCAAAGATGGAGAAGCTCTATACAGTCAACAAAAACAAGACCAGGAGCTGACTGTGGCTCAAATCATGAACTCCTCATAGCCAAATTCAGACTTACATTGAAGAGAGTGGGGAAAATTGCTAGACCATTCAGGTATGACCTAAATCAAATCCCTTATGATTATGCAGTGGAAATGAGAAATAGATTTAAGGGTCTAGATCTGATAGATAGAGTGCCTGATGAACTATGGACAGAGGTTCATGACATTGACAGGAGACAGCGATCAAGACCATCCCCATGGAAAAGAAATGCAAAAAAGCAAAATGGCTCTTTGGGGAGGCCTTACAAATAGCTGTGAAAAGAACAGAAGTGAAAAGCAAAGGAGAAAAGGAAAGATATAAGCATCTGAATGAAGAGTTCCAAAGAACAGCAGGAAGAGATAAGAAAGCCTTCCTCAGCTATCAATGCAAAGAAATAGAGGAAAACAACAGAATGGGAAAGACTAGAGAGATCTCTTCAACAAAATTAGAGATACCAAGGGAGCATTTCATGTAAAGATGGGCTCGATAAAGGACAGAAATGGTATGGACCTAACAGAAGCAGAAGATATTAATAAGAGGTGGCAAGAATACACAGAAGAATTGTACAAAAAAGATCTTCACGACCCAGATAATCATGATGATGTGATTACTCATCTAGAGCCAGACACCCTGGAATGTGAAGTCAAGAGGGCCTTAGAAAGCATCACTATGAACAAAGCTAGTGGAGGTGATGGAATTCCAGTGGAGCTGTTTCAAATCCTGAAAGATGATGCTGTGAAAGTGCTGCACTCACTATGCCAGCAAATTTGCAAAACTCAGCAGTGGCCACAGGACTGGAAAAGGTCAGTTTTCATTCCAGTCCCAAAGAAAGGCAATGCCAAAGAATGTTCAAACTACTGCACAATTGCACTCATCTCACATGCTAGTAAAGTAATGCTCAAAATTCTCCAAGCCAGGCCTCAGCAATATGTGAACCAAGAACTCCCTGATGTTCAAGCTGGTTTTAGAAAAGGCAGAGGAACCAGAGATCAAACTGCCAACATCTGCTGGATCATAGAAAAAGCAAGAGAATTCCAGAAAAACATCTATTTCTGCTTTATTGATTATGCCAAAGCCTTTGACTGTGTGGATCACAATAAACTGTGGAAAATTCTGAAAGAGATAGGAATACCAGACCACCTGACCTGCCTCTTGAGAAATTTGTATGCAGGTCAGGAAGCAACAGTTAGAACTGGACATGGAATAACAGACTGGTTCCAAATAGGAAAAGGAGTACGTCAAGGCTGTATATTGTCACCCTTCTTATTTAACTTCTATGCAGAGTACATCATGAGAGACGCTGGACTGGAAGAAACCAAGCTGGAATCAAGATTGCTTGGAGAAATATCAATAACCTCAGATATGCAGATGACACCACCCTTATGGCAGAAAGTGAAGAGGAACTAAAAAGCCTCTTGATGAAAGTGAAAGAGGAGAGTGAAAAAGTTGGCTTAAAGCTCACCATTCAGAAAAGGATGATCATGGCATATGGTCCCATCACTTCATGGGAAATAGATGGGGAAACAGTGGAAACAGTGTCAGACTTTATTTTTTGGGGCTCCAAAACCACTGCAGATGGGGACTGAAGCCATGAAATTAAAAGATGCTTACTCCTTGGAAGAAAAGTTATGACCAACCTAGATAGCATATTCAAAAGCAGAGACATTACTTTGCCGACTAAGGTCCGTCAATTCAAGGCTATGGTTTTTCCAGTAGTCATGTATGGATGTGAGATTTGGACTGTGAAGAAAGCTGAACGCCCAGGAATTGATGCTTTTGGACTGTGGTGTTGGAGAAGACTCTTGAGAGTCCCTTGGACTGCAAGGAGATCCAACCAGTCCATTCTGAAGGAGATCAGCTGTGGGATTTATTTGGAAGGAATGATGCTAAAGCTGAAACTCCAGTACTTTGTGCACCTCATGCGAAGAGTTGACTCATTGGAAAAGACTCTGATGCTGGGAGGGACTGGGGGCAGGAGGAGAAGGGGACGACAGAGGATGAGATGGCTGGATGGCATCACTGACTCGATGAACGTGAGTCTGAGTGAACTCCGGGAGTTGGTGATGGACAGGGAGGCCTGGCGTGCTGCGATTCATGGGGTCGCAAAGAGTCAGACACGACTGAGCAACTGAACTGAACTGTATTCTACTCAGATACAGATGATATGAATGAAAAGAAATGTCCACACAAAGCCTTGCAAATGAATGTTCATGGCAGCATTTTTCATAGTAACCAAAAAGTTACAACCACTTAAGTCTCCATAAACTGATGAACAAATAAATATGCCATATCCATATAATGGTATATCATTCAACAATAGAAAAAATGAAATGTTACAATACAAATGAACCTTGGAATCATATGCTATGTGAAAGAAGTCCGTCACAAAAGACTTCATATTATACGGTTCAGTGGATGAATGGAAAAACAGAATGTGATATATCCATACAGCAGAATACTATTCATGTAGAAAAAGAAAAGATCTCCTGATACATACTTCTTCATGAGTGGACCTCAAAAACATCATGTTAAATGAAAAAAAGAAAGAGATAGAAAACTAAATCATGAATGGTTCCTGTATGAAATACCCAGCAAAGCCAAGCCCGTAGAGACAGAAAGTATATTTAGATGAGCGGCTGTTTGAGACTAGGGGTGGAAATGAGTACTGACTGCAAGGAACATGAGAAATGTCCTGGGGATTGATGAACATGTTCTAAACTGGTTTGAACTCATGGTTGGACAAGTCTCTAAATTTATCAAGAGTCACTGAATTGCACATATAGGCAGGCAAATTTATGGCATGGCAATTATATTTCAATAAAGCCTGCAGCGAGGGTGAGAGAAGAGAGAGCAAGAACATGAGAGAGTAAGAGATAGCCAGTAGATGTTCATCCACATGCCAGTTGATGCTGAGTATCCTGGTATTGGCTCGGGAATCCAACCAGCTGCAGGAATGTTGGATTGGCTGCACTTTCTCAATTTGGGCTCTGAGTCACTTCCACCCCGTCGAGACACATGAGATCCATCGCTTTCCCTCCAATACAGTCTTCTCATCTGTTAGATAGCAGTGGGGGACAGTTTCTGATTCATTCTCCCTCCTTCAATAGACTAATCAACACTGATGATGATTAGCAATTACACTGCATTAGGCTCCCAGCTTTGTTCTGCAAAGCTGTGATAGGTCTATGCTCATTTGCAGTTGTGAGGTGGGGCTCAGCCACATGCTCTGCTCTTGACTTTGAGAGAAGCATGATGTCACTGCCACCTAACCCAATGACAGGACAAGATCACCAGAAAAGATTCCTGGACCACATCAGTCTACAAAGAGGAGATTCAAGCTGATAAACTGAAACAACGTAAATGAATGTGATGTGGTGAATATAGAAGATTCTGTTTCTCAGATTCTCCTCTGATATTGATGACCATGTCTAGGGCCATCAGAATTTATAATTTACAAAGAAAATAAGTGCAATGCAGGTCTCCACATTATGTTAACTGCACAACTCTAAAAAGTAGCTGTTTCCTGAGTCTTTATAAGAAAGTTCCCTCTAGAGGATACAAGAAAGACAAAAAGAACTATTCCTTGTGTGGAACATTTTCCCGGTTTTCTCAGGAGAAAGGGAGTTTTTTTTTTTTTTTTTTTTGAAAGGGAGATTTTAAAAGGAGTGTTTTTAAGAAATGGGAAAGAACATGCTTTCCTGATGTACCATAAGAATTGGTTCCCGAGGTCCTAAAGAGCTGTGATGCCTTTTATCATTTATGAAGTGCATAGGAATCAGGATTTTGTCAAGTTCAAAGCTCTCAGTTCAGTTCAGTTCAGTTGAGTCGCGCAGTTGTGTCTGACTCTTTGTGACCCCATGGATTACAGCACGCCAGGCTTCCCTGTCCACTACCAACTCCCAGAGCTTGCTCAAACTCATGTCCATTGAGCTGGGGATGGACCTAACTAATCTCTACCCTTGGGATTAAAAGCCCCAAGTACATAGCAATATTCAAGAATATTTTTACTGGATGAAGGAGTAAAAATTGAATAACTTACAGATGCTCCTAAAGACATGTTAAAAGCCAAGAGAGAATTACTAAGCCAAAGGAGATCTCAGTCTAAAGATATTTGCAAAAAAAATGTCTTGGCCAAGCCCTGATGGCCAAGAACAAGGAGAGAAAGACCCAGTAACTCTTTCTAGGGACCATCTAGGGTTGGGAACAGTGCTCATGAAAAAGTAACCAGAGATGATATAAGCACTTGAGATTTGTAGGTGCATGATGTTTTGGGGTTTTACTTCCTAAAAAAAAAATTGTAGGGCATAATTCTACATAGAATGGTAGCGGTTCTAGATTTGTTTGAAGGAACAAAGTGAAATTTGATGTTCTTTTCCTGTGCAATAGTGCTTAGTCACTCAGTCATGTCCTGTTCTTTGCAACCCCATGGACTGTACCCCAGGCTTCTCTGTCGATGGGGATTCTCCAGGCAAAAATACCAGAGTGGGTTGCCAAGCCCTCCTCCAGAGGGTCTTCCCAACCCAGGGATCAAACCCAGGTCTCCTGCATTGCAGATGGATTTTTTGGCATCCGAGCCAATCTCCTATAAGGACATTTATGTTCTCATGATCTAGAAATCTCTAGGGCAGAGGTTCAGCTTAGGACACTCTATAGCTTGCAAATGACTTTCAAGTACAAATCTTACTGGCTCATCATAAAAATCCCATACAGTAAATAGGGAAGATATTGCTATTCTCATTTTACAGTTAAGCAAAGTGAACTCTAAAGAGAATAGGATATTCTCCCAGAAAATAGCAAAGCCAGGGGTTGGATCCAGTTCTCTTGATTCCAAGATCAGTATAAATTCAGTCTTATAATGCAATATGTTTAATAGGGGACATCTGGCACCAGACTCACCAGAGTGGGCCACTTTCATCTAAATGAATGAACTTGACTGTCATTTTGTTTTGTTTAAAATGCTTTTAAGATCAGTTTAAAAAAATAAGACTCATAAAATGCCTCATACTCTTTGGGCAATGGCCATCTTCATCAATGACATCAAAGACTTTGAATTTCAGAACAAAAAGACACAAGGGTTTTGAACACAGGTATGTCATTTAACAGGGGCTTCACAGGTAGTGCTAATGATAAAGAACCTGCCTGCCAAGGCAGGAGATGTAAAAGACATGGGTTTGATCCCTGGGTCAGGAAGATCCTCTGGAGGAGAGCACGGCAACCCACTCCAGTATTCTTCCCCGTAAAACTCCATGAACAGGGGAGCCTGGTGGGCTACAGTCATGGACTTGCAAAGAGCCAAACATGACTGATGCAACTTAGCACACACACCACATTTAAAAGGAGAGGATATGATGGTCGATGGAGCCCAAGACAGACAAGACTAAAACTTGTCCTAACCTCAGAGTTTGACTCAGTGGCAAGTGAAATCAAATCCTTTCAGAGCCCAGCACAGTTCTTTGCTTCAATTTCAAACCAAATAGCACATGCGCTCAGGAAAGATATACAGCATTTCATTGTAGTCTCTTTGTTATTATCCTCTATTACTGTTTCTATTACCGTTAGTTTAACTTGTCATGACCAAATCACAAACTCTTTTTAGACAGAGTCCAAGTGGAAGGCCATGCACTTACCCTGGAAATGACCACTGTGAATGCAAGTTTTTCACAAGAAAGCAATACCTTCAAGGCACAAGTTAGGGTTAAAGGGAAGACTAACAAAATATGCATTCATTAAACATTAAAATATAGCAAGCAAAATTAATTTTAAAAATTATTTGTGGAAGTACTGCCAAGAGCAATTTAGAAAAGAAAGTCTCCTTGAGTAAAATGAGAGCTTACACAACCATTTTTCCTAAAATTGAAAAATGTAATTATATAAACCCAAAAGAACTGCAACTCAGCAAGGTTTAAGTTCAGTTCAGTCACTCAGTCATGTCCGACTCTTTGCGACCCCATGAATTGCAGCACACCAGGCCTCCCTGTCCATCACCAACTCCCGGAGTTCACACAAACTCATGTCCATCGAGTCAGTGATGCCATCCAGCCATCTCATCCTCTGTCCTCCCCTTCTCCTCCTGCCCCCAATCCCTACCAGCATCAGACTCTTTTCCAATGAGTCAACTCTTCGCATGAAGTGGCCAAAGTACTGGAGTTTCAGCTTTAGCATCAGTTCTTCCAAAGAACACCCAGGACTGATTTCCTTTAGAATGGACTGGTTGGACCTCCTTGTAGTCCAAGGGACTCTCAAGAGTCTTCTCCAACACCACAGTTCAAAAGCATCAATTCTTCGGTGCTCAGCTTTCTTCACAGTCCAATTTTCACATCCATACAGGACCACTGGAAAAACCATAACCTTGACTAGACGGACCTTAGTCGGCAAAGTAATGTCTCTGCTTTTGAATATGCTATCTAGGTTGGTCATAAATTTTCTTCCAAGGAGTAAGCGTCTTTTAGTTTCATGGCTGCAATCACCATCTGCAGTGATTTTGGAGCCACCCAAAATAAAGTCTGACACTGTTTCTGCTTTTTCCCGATCTATTTCCCATGAAGTGATGGTACCGAATGCCATGATCTTCGTTTTCTGAATGTTGAGCTTTAAGCCAACTTTTTCACTCTCCTCTTTCACTTTCATCAAGGGGCTTTTGAGTTCCTCTTCACTTTCTGCCATAAGGATGGTGTCATCTGCATATCTGAGGTGATTGATATTTCTCCCGGCAATCTTGATTCCAGCTTGTATTTCTTCCAGTCCAGCGTTTCTCATGATGTACTCCACATATAAGTTAAATAAGCAGGGTGGCAATATACAGCCTTGACGTACTCCTTCTCCTATTTGGAACCAGTCTGTTGTTCCATGTCCAGTTCTAAATGTTGCTTCCTGACCTGCATACAGATTTCTAAAGAGGCAGGTCAGGTGGTCTAGTATTTCCATCTCTCTCAGAATTTTCCACAGTTTATTGTGATCCACACAGTCAAAGGCTTTGGCATAGTCAATAAAGCAGAAATAGATGTATCTCTGGAATTCTCTTGCTTTTTCTATGATCCAGCAGATGTTGGCAGTTTGATCTCTGGTTCTACCTCCTTTTCTAAAACCAGCTTGAACATCAGGGAGTTCATGGTTCAGATATCGCTGAGCCTGGCTTGGAGAATTTTGAGCATTACTTTACTAGCATGTGAGATGAGTGCAATGGTGCGGTAGTTTGAGCATTCTTTGGCATTGCCTTTCTTTGGGACTGGAATGAAAACTGACCTTTTCCAGTCCTGTGGCCACTGCTGAGTTTTGCAAATTTGCTGGCATAGTGAGTGCAGCACTTTCACAGCATCATCTTTCAGGATTTGAAACAGCTCCACTGGAATTCCATCACCTCCACTAGCTTTGTTTGTAGTGATGCTTTCTAAGGCCCACTTGACTTCACATTCCAGGGTGTCTGGCTCTAGATGAGTGATCACATCATCATGATTATCTGGGTCGTGAAGATCTTTTTTGCACAATTTTTCTGTGTATTCTTGCCACCACTTCTTAGTATCTTCTGCTTCTGTTAGGTCCATACCATTTCTGTCCTTTATCGAGCCCATCTTTGCATGAAATGTTCCCTTGGTATCTCTAATTTTCTTGAAGAGATCTCTAGTCTTTCCCATTCTGTTGTTTTCCTCTATTTCTTTGATTGATCGCTGAGGAAGCCTTTCTTATCTCTTCTTGTATTCTTTGGAACTCTGCATTCGGATGTTTATCTTTCCTTTTCTCCTTTGCTTTTCGCTTCTCTTCTTTTCGCAGCTATTTGTAAGGCCTCCCCAACCGGCCATTTT
The DNA here is from genome assembly GCF_001704415.2 of Capra hircus. Taxonomy (NCBI): domain Eukaryota; kingdom Metazoa; phylum Chordata; class Mammalia; order Artiodactyla; family Bovidae; genus Capra; species Capra hircus. Next base: position 51,781,913 of record NC_030831.1, on the reverse strand, counting down.
GCTTTCTTGCATTTCTTTTCCATGGGGATGATCTTGATCCCTGTCTCCTGTACAATATCACGAACCTCTGTCCATAGTTCATCAGGCACTCTATTTATCAGATCTAGTCCCTTAGGTCTATGTCTCACTTCCATTGTATAATCATAAGGAGTTTGATTTAGGTCTTACCTGAATGGTCTAGCGGTTTTCCCTACTTTCTTCAATTTAAGTCTGAACTTCGCAATAAGGAGATCACAATCTGAGCCACAGTCAGCTCCCGGTCTTGTTTTTGCTGACTGTATAGAGCTTCTCCCCCTTTGGCAGCAAAGAATATAATCAATCCGGTTTCGGTGTTGACCATCTGGTGAACTCCATGTGTAGAGTCTTCTCTTGTGTTGTGGGAAGACGGTGTTTGCGAGGTTTCAGTTCAGTTCAGTCGCTCAGTCATGTCCAACTCTTTGCAACCCCATGAATCGCAGCACTCCAGGCCTCCCTGTCCATCACCAACTCCCGGAGTTCACTCAAAATCACTTCCATCATGTCAGTGATGCCATCTAGCCATCTCATCCTTTGTCGTCCCCTTCTCCTCCTGCCCCCAATCCCTACCAGCATCAGACTCTTTTCCAATGAGTCAACTCTTCACATGAAGTGGCCAAAGTACTGGAGCTTCAGCTTTAGCATCATTCCTTCCAAAGAAATCCCAGGGCTGATCTCCTTCAGAATGGACTGGTTGGATCTCCTTGCAGTCCAAGGGACTCTCAAGAGTCTTCTCCAACATCCACAGTTCAAAAGCATCAATTCTTCGATGCTCAGCCTTCTTCACAGTCCAACTCTCACATCCACACATGACCACAGGAAAAACCATAGCCTTGACTAGACGGACCTTAGTCGGCAAAGTAATGTCTCTGCTTTTGAATATGCTATCTAGGTTGGTCATAACTTTCCTTCCAAGGAGTAAGAGTCTTTTAATTTCATGGCTTAGCTATACTTAAATACTCAGAAACTACACTGTGCCATTAAGTGTAACTTCCTTTAACTCTGGCTCCCACTGACAGTAACTAATAGCCAGGATTTGGGTTTGTTTCATTTTCTGAGGATTTTCTTTTTTCTGTTGAACCAAACTTTTATTTATCAAAAATTGTTCCTGCATATTCAAGTGCTACAAATTGGGAGCACTAAGAATGGAATGGAGTTGTACAGGGAGGGTTGGCTAGGATGGAAATGAAGCATGTCATATGTCACATGCCATTATGAACCCAAGCAGATATGCTAGTAAAGTAAAGCTCAAAATTCTCCAAGCCAGGCTTCAGCGATACGTGAACCGTGAACTTCCTGATGTTCAAGCTGGTTTTAGAAAAGGCAGAGGAACCAGAGATCAAACTGCCAACATCCGCTGGATCATGGAAAAAGCAAGAAAGTTCCAGAAAAACATCTATTTCTGCTTTATTGATTATGCCAAAGCCTTTGACTGTGTGGATCACAATCAACTGTGGAAAATTCTGAAAGAGATGGCAATACCAGACCACCTGACCTGCCTCTTGAGAAATCTGTATGCAGGTCAGGAAGTAACAGTTAGAAGTGGACATGGAACAACAGACTGGTTCCAAATAGGAAAAAGAGTACATCAAGACTGTATATTGTCACCCTGCTTATTTAACTTCTATGCAGAGTACATCATGAGAAATGCTGGACTGGAAGAAACCAAGCTGGAATCAAGATTGCCAGGAGAAATATCAGTCACCTCAGATATGCAGATGATACCACCCTTATGGCAGAAAGTGAAGAGGAACTCAAAAGCCTCTTGATGAAAGTGAAAGAGGAGAGTGAAAAAGTTGGCTTAAAGCTCAACATTCAGAAAACGAAGATCATGGCATCTGGTCCCATCACTTTATGGGAAATAGATGGGGAAAGAGTGGAAACAGTGTCAGACTTTATTTTGGGGGGCTCCAAAATCACTGCAGATGGTGACTGTAGGCATCAAGTTAAAAGACGCTTACTCCTTGGAAGAAAAGTTATGACCAACCTAGATAGCATATTCAAAAGCAGAGACTTTACTTTGCCGACTAAGGTCCATCTAGTCAAGGCTATGATTTTTCCTGTGGTCATGTATGGATGTGAGATTTGGACTGTGAAGAAAGCTGAGCACCGAAGAATTGATGCTTTTGAACTGTGGTGTTGGAGAAAACTCTTGAGAGTCCCTTGGACTGCAAGGAGATCCAACCAGTCCATTCTGAAGGAGATCAGCCCTGGGATTTCTTTGGAAGGAATGATGCTAAAGCTGAAGCTCCAGTACTTTGGCCACCTCATGCGAAGAGTTGACTCATTGGAAAAGAGTCTGATGCTGGTAGGGATTGGGGGCAGGAGGAGAAGTGGACGACAGAGGATGAGATGGCTGGATGGCATCACTGACTCGATGGACCTGGGTTTGAGTGAAACCCGGGAGTCGGTGATAGACAGAGAGGCCTGGCATGCTGCGATACATGGGGTTGCAAAGAGTTGAACACGACTGAGCGACTGAACTGAACTGATTGGTAAACTCTCAGTAACCCTCTAGGTGCAAAATCTGTGATTGAAAAGAAATACTGACTCAATCCAGTGATAAATCACTCATTGTGCTTATTAAGAAATTACTATGCAGAATCAGCAGCTGTCTATAGGATTTATTTTTAAACCATAGAAACCTCTGCACTGTCAGGTAATCTTAATTTGTTTCAGGGCTGGGTAGCTAGCAAGCCCAAGTGAAATCTCATTTCACTCAGAGCAGTAGATACAATTGTTTCAATTCACTTATTTGCTGCATGGATCTAATCATTTCTTATGCCTGGGTCACAATGAAAGTTCCCTTTGATACCCTGCACACATCTTGCTAGATGCAAAATCTTGACAGAGAAAAAATACTAAGCTAAAGGAAAGGAAAGGGGAAGACTCTCCCTCCAAAAATATAGAGAATAAAACTCAGTATTTTTATGTCACTATGTAAAGAATGACTTGTATATTGACCTTCCTCTGTTGTTGCACTGATAGAGATCAAAGCCTGCCTTGCTGCAATGAAACCAGATTCTGTAAGCACCAGTTATAGCCATCAACTGTATTAATTTAGAGAAAAATGCAAGGTCTAGGGGAAAATGCACAAACCTATTTTTAATAGGATCAGTTCTAAGGACTCTTTTTAATTCAAGTATGGTCGATAACTCAGCAGGTAAAGAATCTCCTACAATGCAGGAGCCACAGGAGATGTAGGCTCAATCCCTAGGTTGGGAAGATCCCCTGGAGGAGGAAATGGCAACCTACCCCAGTTTTCTGGCCTGAAAAATCCCACAGACGGTGAAGCCCAGTGGGCTCCTGTACATGGGATTGCAAAGAGATGGACACAACTGAAGAAACTTAGCACATGCATAGTTGATTTACAATGTTGTGTTAATTTCTGCTGTACAGTTCAGTTATACCTATATACATTATTTTGGAATATTATTTTCTATTGTGGCTTAAATCACAGGATACTGAATTTAGCTCCCTGTGCTATACAATACTACCCTGCTGTTTATCCGTTCTATAAATAATGGTTTGCATCTGCTAACCCCATGCATAACTCTTGATCCTATCAGATTTTGAGTAGAAGTTAATAGTATTAACACTTGATTACTACTTGATTTGTGCTGAGCTCTGTTCTTTATTTCAGGTATTACAACATGCCTGTCACATAGATATAATTTTTATCATCATTTTACTCATGAAAATAACTTAGAGCATTTTAGGAACAGTACTGAGTTGAATAGTTTACCCCTCAAATTCATGTCTACTTAGAACTTGTAATCATACCTGGAAATGAGGTCTTTACAGATATAATCAAGATGAAAGTGAAAGTGGTAGTCACTCAGTTGTGTCTGACTCATTATGACACATGGACTGTAGCCCACCAGGCTTCTCTGCCCATGGAATTCTCAAGGCAAGAGTACTGGAGTGGATTGCCCTGGCCTTCTCCAGGGGATCTTCCCAACCCAGAGCTTGAACCCAGGTCTCCCACACTGTAGGAGGAGCCGTGAGCGAAGCCCCTGGCCATACTTCACTGGGGCGGGCCTTAAACCTGATGTGACTGGAATCTGTATTAGAAGAAGAAAATTTGGAACCACAAAGGCACATTGAGAATGCCACATGAAGACAGAGGCAGAGACTGGAGTGATCTCCTAGCCAGAGAAGACCAAGGATTGTCAGCAACCACAGGAAGCAAGGAGAGAGACCTGCAACAGATCCATCCCCTGCAACTTCAGAGGGAATGAAGTTCTACTTACAACTTGATTTTATACTTCTGGCCTCCGGAAACACGAGACAATACATTTCTGTTGTTTTAAACCACTCAATGTTGGGTAATTTGTGATGGCAACTCTAAGAAACTAACACAGGAATTTCTCCCCAAATCCATTCAGCTCTGATTAAAATTCGGAGAGTCTGGTTTCAGAGTTCACATGCTTAACCATCATCCTTCATAATATCCTGTGGCTAATGATACTAACACTGGAAGAAAAGAGGACAAGTGGGAAAAGAGAACTACAGTTCTGTACATTGCCTCATGCTATGTTACAAGGAGTGAAAATTAATCAAAGTTGGTCTTGGGCACTTTTTCTTTTTTTTACAAATAACCACTTCTACCTTAACTTCTCTTAGTTTCAAATCAATTACTTCATCTGTAAATTGCTATACTAGAGCTCAATGGATTTTCTGAGAATTAAATGAGTTAATCCATCAATAGTGCTTATGAGAGAGAGGGTATATATAAGTGCTCTCTATTGCCATAATTGCTATCATCATCACTACCCTCCTTCAACACATAGTAGAGGTTTTCTCAAACCTGGGTTTGCATCTTGCTTTTACTACTTTTTTTCCTGTGTATATTAAGGCAAGTTATTTAACCTATCTGAGCCTTTTTTATTGGACACTGGGATATTAATATATGCCCATATCATGGAGTAACTGTGAAGATTAGAAATAACCTACATGAATACTCAACCCAGTGTTAGAAATATAGTAAGCAGAGACCCATAATACATGGTCTTTCTTATTATTATCATACACTGCTTTAGTGTGCAGTCATCTTTTCAAACGAGATGTCTTCTTTTCTCCAACCTGAAATACTCTAATTGCAATTCAGGCATTCTCTCTGTTCTACTTTTGGTGATGCTGAAACCATTTAGGTAGGTAACTGGCTTTTGAAGAATAAACTTTCCTAATCTCTAGCTGGAATCAACATTAGTGGTAAAGGTGAACATTTCTAGAAAACATGCATTTTTCTGAGCCTACATTTAAGCAAGAAAAAATTGAACCTTTAAAAACTATCTTTGTGAAAGTGATTATTGAAATGTCTTCTAGAAAGATAACGAGATGGATGAGCTAATGCAAAAGCTCTTCCTGTGCCTTGTGAAATATGGGTTTCATATTATTTTCCATTTTTCCTAGCATTTCTCCCATCTCATCTCCTTACCTGTCTATGTACGTGTGCTCTTATGGATTAGTTCATTTATTTATTTTTCATCTTACATATACATTTAGATAAATGACTGTGTAAGTGGTGAGATGAACGGTTAATGAGAGGAGTTGTTGCTGATAACTAGAAGGAGTAAAACCTTTCATCTTTGTCAGGGATACAAGGTAATTTTGCTGGAGGAGTGACATTATAATGAACACCAAAATGGAATTTCCATTATATCCTTGCCTCTTCAACCAACTCTCTCCCTCCTTCCATTTTGTGTTGCTGTGCACATGTTTAACCTAATTCTACAAGGAATTTGTTAACCTCACTTTGTAAAGAATGTTACACACATAGAGAAAAAATTCCATCAGGGCGAGAGGGGAGTCTCCTCTCTATGATGACTCTCAATCCTTTGAAATCCTTAAAGACCCTCAGCACTGTCTACAGTTCAGGAAGCCACGTGGAAAGTAATAGAAGCAGGATATTAGAAAGAAAGAAAGAGAAAATGAAAATCTTTGAATTACCTGTGGTCTTCACCAAACACCTCTATGTCTCTCCCCTTCTAGGCTCATATATAACAGGAATGCAATTCTTAGGTGGAGTCCATGTGAATATTTTTGCCTAGTAAGTGTGAGTGCAAGTCATGTATACCATGTCCCAGATCAAGCATTTAATCTGAATGTGAGACCTTCCAGAACTCTGTTGTGGTCACCAGCATGGTGAACAGCAAAAAGAATCATTGCAGGAAGAAGTCTTTAGCACTGCAAGTTTGCCCAACCAGATCCTGGGTCCCAGAACATGGGCAAAGCAAGAGTCCCCAGAATACCTGCTGTGATCACATGTTAGGTGAAAGAACTAAGCCTTACTCACTGAGATTTTGGAGTTGCTGGATATGGAGCATAAGAACCCAGCCCATCTTTATTTTATGGAAAATGATATTGGGTTGGCCAATAAGTCCATTCTGGCTCTTTCCATAAGATGTAATGGAACATGTATAATATCATATATGAAACGAATCGCCAGTCCAGGTTCGATGCATGATACTGGATGCTTGGGGCTGGTGCACTGAGACGACCCAGAGGGATGGTAAGGGGAGGGAGGAGGGAGGGGGGTTCAGGATGGGGATCACGTGTATACCTGTGGTGGATTCATGTTGATGTATGGCAAAACCAATACAATATTGTAAAGTAATTATCCTCCAATTAAAATAAATAAATTTATTAAAAAATATATACACAGGAAAAAAAAAGACGTAATGGAAAAATTCAAATGAACTTTTTGACGAACCCAATAAAAAAAGTTGCTGCCATCTTTTAAAGGAATGGAAAAGAAATTTTGGCAATACCAAAAAGTGGCTTAGGGCCTGAGGAAGGCTATACTACGCCCAGCCCTGCTTCCATAGTCTCATCACCACAACTGACCACTCACTACGACTTCTCTGGTGTAGAAATTATTCCCTTAGTAATTCTATACGTGCAAGAGCAGATTCAGACAATTCTCTAGCTCTCTTTTCAATCAGATCGTTAGCCCTAAATATCTCCCAGGTAGAAAGCAGAAAACCATCACTGGTATGTGCTTCAGTACGTCACGCATAGCTCTGGGTTGCCTCCTTCAGTCTGCTTCCTTGCCTGCCCTCTTGTCACAGGTTGAGTTCTCTGGAAATGCCATGGTAGAGTTTTGTAGAAATATATGGGTGAGGGATCAACACTTTAACGGGAAGGGGTAAAAACAGAAGTGGAGAAAGGGAGAAGGTGAACTTCAACACAGGTCTCACCCATGTGGGAGCCGTGAAGCAAGCACTGTCCATCAGAATGACCAGCATCAGGCAGAAACGGTCAGCTTCAGTACCAGAGGCAGGGTTTGACAGCTCCCAAGCACAGAGACAGATTCTGACCACGCTTACCTGATGACCCAAGCCCCCATGGTTCACATCAAGTCCTTTCCTGAGTGGGAATCCAGGAGGAGTGCCTCCACGTCTAACACACCTCCCCTACAAAAAGCCCTCCTTCCATTCACCAGGAAAAGGTTGAGACCAAAAATGAAACCTCATTTCTCTTTTGTGATCAGATCCTGACTGACTTCACTATGACGTGTGGAAACTCCAAGGTAATCATCCCGAAAGCACCGCAGGTAGCCTGTAAATTGGTTGGACTTCTTCCAGTTTCTTCCCACTCAAGTTCAGCGTGCAAATCACAATTAGATACATTTTCATGAAACACATCTATCACATCACCTTCATGGTGAAAAACCTTTGTAACTTCTATTTGCCACATTTCTTAGGCCTGTCCTCTGGATGCACGCATCTCTGGCAGCAGGGATCTTTTCCCCACTGTCAAGAGCTGCTCCTGGCCAAACACTCTCAGAGCTCCCAACCACTGACTTTGACTTTATTATGTTTATACTGCTCTATTCCAAAACCCTTTCCCATCTTTTCCTCTTTGCAAAATCTTTCACAACCTTTCATTCCCAACTCAGATGTATTTTCTTCCGAGATGCTCTTCTTAACCACCCTAAATCCATAACGTGGATTCTCTGCCTTCTATGAACTCTTTAAAAAATAACCTATTATTCTGCTTTGTTGATGTTTCATTTGCATAAAACTCTAGATCCAGGGGTCAGTGGGCAAGGCCTCACTCAGTTCCCTTTGTGCCTTTAGCGTGGCTCAAGGGACCAGTTACTGGCCAACCAGTCTCAGTTTCCTTTCCTGTAAGAAGAGAATGAATCAAATGTTCCCCTCTGTCATTTTAAGCTCAGATATTCTATGATTGACTGGTTTGATCTCCTTGCTGTCCAAGGGACTCTCAAGAGTCTTCTCCAACACCATAGTTCAAAAGCATCAATTCTTCAGCACTCAGCTTTCTTTACAGTCCAACTCTCACATCCATACATGACTACCAGAAAAACCAACCTTTGACTAGACATACTAAAAGATTGAAGGCATGAGGAGAAGGGGATGACAGAGGATGAGATGATTGGATGGCATCACCAACTCAATGGACATGAGTTTGAGCAAGCTCCAGGAGTTGGGAATGGACAGGAAGGCCTGGCGTGCTGCAGTCCACAGGATCTCAAGGAGTCAGACACGACTGAACAACTGAACTGAACTGAACTGATTCTATGATTGATTGAAGAGCAATGAATGGACTGTCAGATCACTCCTGTGACTGACTGAAGTTATTTTCAGTAATTTCTATGAGAAAGAGATAAAGGAATAGACATTATTCAGCCAAGCCATTAAGTCACTGAGAAAAAGCAAGCAGTGCCTTAGGCTGGGTTTGGGTATATCAAATAACTTATCTCTGATAGTGAAAAAACTGTCTCCAGAGCCTCTCAAGTATATGACAACAGGAAATAATCAACAAGAATTGAGAGTCATCACTCTCCTCTGAGACTTGGAAAGAGGACATATTCTTAGACTGCACTGTCAAACGATCAGCAACTGTTTATTGAAGTCCACTTGGTGATCATCAAGATCTTTAAATGGTGTAGCAAAGACATACAGAGTGAGTCTTCTGTCTTAAACGATCTTCGAATCTAGGGTGGCAGGCAAAAGGGAGACATGAAACAGCAATAACCATAAGATGGCACGGAATTAACTTCTGTGTGGTGGAACTAGTTTTGACTACAGACCTCACCTCCTCACCACTGCAGGCCAAATCATCTCAGGCATCAGCTAATCCTTTTAACCTACATGTAGATAATGGTTCACTTCAGTTCAGTTCAGTTCAGTAGCTCAGTCATGTCCGACTCTTTGCGAACTCATGAATCGCAGCACGCCAGGTATCCTTGTCCATCACCATCTCCCAGAGTTCACTCAGACTCATGTCTATCGAGTCCGTGATGCCACCCAGCCATCTCATGCTCAGCCGTCCCCTTCTCCTCCTGCCCCGAATCCCTCCCAGCGTCAGACTCTTCCAATGAGTCAACTCTTCACATGAGGTGGCCAAAGTACTGGAGCTTCAGCTTTAGCATCATTCCTTCCAAAGAAATCCCAGGGTTGATCTCCTTCAGAATGGACTGGTTGGATCTCCTTGCAGTCCAAGGGGCTCTCAAGAGTCTTCTCCAACACCACAGTTCAAAAGCATCAATTCTTCAGTGCTGAGCCTTCTTCACAGTCCAACTCTCACATCCATACATGACTATAGGGAAAACCAAAGCCTTGACTAGACGGACTTCAGTCGGCAAAGTAACGTCTCTGCTTTTGAATATACTATCTAGGTTGGTCATAACTTTTCTTCCAAGGAGTAAGCGTCTTTTAATTTGATGCCTGCAGTCACCATCTGCAGTGATTTTGGAGCCCCCAAAAATAAAGTCTGACACTGTTTCCACTCTTTCCCCATCTATTTCCCATGAAGTGATGGAACCAGATGCCATTATCTTCGTTTTCTGAATGTTGAGCTTTAAGCCAACTTTTTCACTCTCCTCTTTCACTTTCATCAAGAGGCGTTTTAGCTCCTCTTCACTTTCTGCCATAAGGGTGGTGTCATCTGCATATCTGAGGTGATTGATATTTCTCCCGGCAATCTTGATTCCAGCTCGTATTTCTTCCAGTCCAGCATTTCTCATGATGTACTCTGCATAGAAATTAAATAAGCAGGCTGACAATATAAGCCTTGACATACTCCTTGCCCTATTTGGAACCAGTCTGTTGTTCCATGTCCAGTTCTAACTGCTGCTTCCTGACCTGCATACAGATTTCTCAAGAGGCAGGTCAGGTGGTCTGGTATTCCTATCTCTTTCAGAATTTTCCACAGTTTATTGCGATCCACACAGTCAGAGCATTTGGCATAGTCAATAAAGCAGAAATAGATGTTTTTCTGGAACTCTCTTGCTTTTTCCATGATCCAGCAGATGTTGGCAATTTGATCTCTGCTTCCTCTGCCTTTTCTAAAACCAGCTTGAACATCAGGGAGTTCATGGTTCACGTATTGCTGAAGCCTGGCTTGGAGAATTTTGAGCATTACTTTACTAGCATGTGGGATGAGTGCAATTGTGGGGTAGTTTAAGAATTCTTTGGCATTGCCTTTCTTTGGGAGTGGAATAAAAACTGACCTTTTCCAGTCCTGTGGCCACTGCTGAGTTTTCCAAATTTGCTGGCATAGTGAGTGCAGCACTTTCACAGCATCATCTTTCAGGATTTGAAACAGCTCCACTGGAATTCCATCACCTCCACTAGCTTTGTTCATAGTGATGCTTTCTAAGGCCCTCTTGACTTCACATTCCAAGATGTCTGGCTCTAGATTAGTGATCACATCATCATGATTATCTGGGTCATGAAGATCTTTTTTGTACAGTTCTTCCATGTATTCTTGCCATCTCTTCTTAATATCTTCTGCTTCTGTTAGGTCCATACCATTTCTGTCCTTTATCAAGCCCATCTTTGCATGAAATGTACCCTGGGTATCTCTCATTTTCTTGAAGAGATCTCTAGTCTTTCCCATTCTGTTGTTTTCCTCTATTTCTTTGCATTGATCGCTGAGGAAGGCTTTCTTATCTCTTCTTGCTATTCTTTCGGTCTCTGCATTCAGATGCTTATATCTTTCCTTTTCTCCTTTGTTTTTTGCCTCTCTTTTCACAGGTATTTGTAAGGCCTCCCCAGACAGCCATTTTGCTTTTTTGCATTTCCTTTCCACGGGGATGGTCTTGATCCCTGTCTCCTGTACAATGTCACGAACCTCATTCCATAATTCATCAGGCACTATATCTATCAGATCTAGGCCCTTAAATCTATTTCTCACTTCCACTGTATAATCATAAGGGATTTGATTTAGGTCATACCTGAATGGTCTAGCAGTTTTTCCCACTTTCTTCAATTTGATTCTGAATTTGGCTATAAGGAGTTCATGATCTGAGCCACAGTCAGCTCCTGGTCTTGTTTTTGCTGACTGTATAGAGCTTCTCCATCTTTGGCTGCAAAGAATATAATCAGTCTGATTTTGGTGTTGACCATCTGGTGATGTCCATGTGTAGAGTCTTCTCTTGTGTTGTTGGAAGAGGGTGTTTGCTATGACCAGTGCATTTTCTTGGCAAAACTCTATTAGTCTTTGCCCTGCTTCATTCCGCATTCCAAGACCAAATTTGCCTGTTACTCCAGGTGTTTCTTGACTTCCTATTTTTGCATTCCAGTCCCCTATAATGAAAAGGACATCTTTTTTGGGTGTTAATTCTAAAAGGTCTTGTAGGTCTTCATAAAACTGTTCAACTTCAGCTTCTTCAGCGTTACTGGTTGGGGCATAGACTTGGATAACTGTGATATTGAATGGTTTGCCTTGGAGACGAACAGAGTTCATTCTGTCGTTTTTGAGATTGCATCCAAGTACTGCATTTTGGACTCTTTTGTTAACCACGTTGGCTACTCCATTTCTTCTGAGGGATTCCTGCCCGCAGTAGTAGATATAATGTTCATCTGAGTTAAATTCACCCATTCCAGTCCATTTTAGTTAGCTGATTCCTAGAATGTCGACGTTCACCCTTGCCATCTCTTGTTTATCTCACAGGGTATTGGGAGGATTAAATGAGATAAAGTTAAGTAAACTCCAGTTCTGGAACACTGTAAGATCTCAACAAATATTTGAGATCAGCAGCAGCATAGTTTTATATGCCAGTGAGTATTCAGACTGATGAACTGGCATAGCCAGGCAGAGCTTTCCAAGAGAGGTAGAAAGGAGTTGGGCCATAAAGATGAGCGCTGGGCTGGGATTGTTAGCTGGGTTGAGAACTGAGAAGAAAAATAAATAAATAAATAAGGTTGAAGGAAGACCTTTATAAACTAGGGAAAAACAGAATGAATTTGGATCAATATGACCAACTGAGAATCCTATGTAGAAACAGCCTTTGACAGGATTTCCCTGATGGTCCAGTGGTTAGGAATCTGCTTCCTAATGAAGAGACAGCGGTTCCATCCCTACTCTGGGAAGGTTCCACATGCCAAGGAGCATCTAAGCCGGGGGCCACAACTACTAAAGCCTGCATGCCTAGAGCTTGTGCTCAGCAACGAGAGAAGCCAACGCGATGAGAAATCCTCTACTGCAACCAGAGAGTAGTCTGGACTCTCTCGTTGCAGCAACGAGAGAAAGCCCACTGCAGCAGCGAAGACCCAGCACAGCCAAAAATAAACAAAACAAAATTTTTTGAACTTCAGAAAGAAAGAAACAGTCTTTGACCACGGGCTTTTGAAGTGTAGGTGGTCATATAGTCCATGGACCCCAGACAACAGCATATTGTGAAACATGAGGGTTCGGGAACATTACATTATCTAAGGGTTGTTGGGCAAATCCCACCTTTTTCATAATAATCTTCTTTTCCTGAAAGGTTTTCTATATTATTATGGCTACTGGTTAAATTAAGCTTTAAGGAAAAAATCACAGAATAATTAATTATAGGTTCTGCAGATTTCCAGTAATAAACATCACTAATGCTTCATTTTGGGGCCACTGGTAACTAATTTAAATCTTTTTCTCATTATATAGTCAATTTACTTAACTTGAAGAGGCCGCATTTTTTTTTTCTTTTATTAGCTTTTGGCCTTTCTCCAACTCGTCTTAATCAAAATACTTATTATTGGTGTCTTGCTATTAAGGATAATATAGTTCTGTAGATTGCATGCTAAAAAAAAATAAGAAAGAAAAACATAATAGTTGCTATCACAGTTGGTTGCTACCACACAATTTCATTGCTTCTGCCAAGTGAAAACAGAAATATTTGTAATTCAACAGCATGGAGTCATTCCAGGACAAGGGTTAATGGCAATTAAGTGAAATATTCTTTGCCAACAGTGTTGTGCAAATTAAAGTCCTTTATTTTGAATGTTGAATGATCCCATCTACATTTTCCCTATTGCCACAGCCACTGGAGAAAGGCAAAGGAACTTTGTAAATGTTTTGTCTCATTTTCCTTTATCAAATGTGCATTGAATCCCTACTATGTGGCAGAAAATTGTTCTAGGCTTTAAGGATGGATATAATCATGGTTAAGACAAAGTCTTTGTTCGCACTAAGCTTAAACTCAGGTAGGGAATCAGCCAGCCAGCATATAGGTACATATTGGGTGGTGGATCTATGAAAAGACAGAAAGAAAGTATTAATAGAAGGGAAGTAAGAGACAGTGGCAGGGGATGAGAATGATCCCATTGCATATAGTTCGATAAAGGAATAGTTACCCAATAACAGACACTTGATCAGGGACCTGACTGAATTGAAAGAATAGGCTATGCAGATAACAAGGGAAAAGGCTAAGGACACACTCTCCAACACTCACATATGCTCATGTATGCTCATCAATGAAAAGCTTGGATAAAGAGATTTAGAAGGGCTTTTCACTCATCCAAATTCTCTAAACTTGCAGGGCTACCAGAACTTAGGTCTCTCTCTTTGAAATGTTAATAAATGGGCCCCTGCTTAATTTTGACTCCAAGGAGAGACTGTAAATCTGAGAGGTGGCCGTCCTGTTATATATCATGCATACTGCCGAAATTAGCAGATCCAACTGCCCAGAAGGCTGAACAAAAGTGGGATTTATACTCCTCCCTTCCTGATCTTTGACACATGAATCAAATGATATATTTCCAAAGAAGAATGAGAAACTGACACGGTCCGTGCCAGCAAGGAGATAAGGTTGGGACCTGTGTGTATCGATGGTTACACTCGGATCTCTTGTGTCTCTCTGCCATATGGAGATTAATCTGGCTTGGGCCCTGCTGGTCGTTGGAATTACTAATCATCCTTACACAATACCAGCCAGTCACCACAGAAACGTGCTCCCGAATGGAGCCGGAGTCATCAAGCGCAACCCAGCTATCACCTGCTCCCATTCCCCCCTTTGTTAACCTTAAAATTAAACACAGTCACAAACCACTTACTGAGAGGACAGATTTCCACAGCCCTTAGGAATCCTGGAAGCAGCTTGCACAGGATCACAGTACCAAATCCAGGCTCTACTCTTTCATTCAGTCCTACTGACTGCTACTTGAAGGCAGAAAGCCCCCAAAACGCATTTCTAGATATTCAGCTCCCAGAGAATTTTAATTTGCTAACCAGTAGAAGCAGAAAAAAGAAGACTCATAAAAGAAAGAAATAATGGAAATCGACTACTTGGTAGAGACAGAATATGGGGAAAGCAACGAAAGATGTAGCAGAAGCCAGCAGTGAATTGTAGCACAGGACAGAAGTGCAAGCCGCATACGGCTGACTCACTGTTATACAGCAGCACGACACAGTAAAGCAATTATACGCCAATCAAAAGTACGATTTTATTAAAAGTGTATGCTGACTCTGAGCTGTGTCTGCCTTTCCCATCTTTATGACCCTGAGTTCCATAATCTTTCTAAGCCTCTGTTTTCTTAGCTGTAAAATGGGACTAACCACTTAAGATGAGGCCTATCAACTTATTCTGTGTGCCTGTGCAGACAGTGAGTATGAATACCCAGGAAGATGAGTTTTACCATACATTCTAAGGGTAGACTTTTGCCATAATCATAATTTATTCTGTAATATTAAATATGGAAAAAAAACTGAGTCACTTAAGAGTTTGCATCTATTTTGATCCACATTGAATGTGTTATTAGTTAGCACACCAAATATTAAAAATGGGTTTTCATTAGTGAAATTAGTAGGGATGTCGCATTGGGTGTTACTGATGGCTTTTCATTAATGAAACCCACCTTAAACGCTAGTGATGTTTAAGATGTAGATTGGCTAATGTACTATAAATGTCTAACACATTTTCACTACTCCATGGACAAGGAATAAGATTCTAGAACTCCTTCACTCTTCGAAGTTATTCCCTGGGCTTAATTCCTAAAGAATTATTCCTAAATAACTCTTGGTTCTGATGAACTAACCAGCTGAACTTGACTAGACAGTTAGCCAATTCCCACTCTAAACGGCTGTCATATTAGATTTGGGAGAGCCTTCCATACAAGTACCATTCAGATCTTCCCCAAACACTGAGGTCTTTGAGAACAGGTTATAACTACCTTTTCATACCTTCACACTTATAAATGTCTGCAGTGTTTCCACCATCTGTTTAAGATGCCACAAACATTTGTTATATATTTTTGTCATGTTTCCATGGTAAGTATTTATCCTTTCAGAGCCTGGCACCTGCGTGCATAAGCTTCAGTTATACAGAAATGTTATCTACATGAAACACTCCATTTCAGTGAAGTTCCCACATTCAGAGACTGCTTTTTGACTTATTGCAAAAATGCTGAATAAAGTGATTCATACTCTTGGGAGACAATTCCCCATGGGTTTCTCCCATTTATATACATATTGAGTGCACAAGCACAATTGGCTAGCTTTGTTCCAGACTATTTTTTTCCTAGGACAGTGGAATAGCAAACAACTTTGAAAGACAAAGATAGTGTCTTCCTTTGGAGCAAAAATATGCAGGTTTATTTACTGTCTAGTATAATAAACATAATGTCTGGTTCAAATTTCAGGCAAGATTATTGTCCATTATAAAAGGTCAGGGTTTTCTAAAGTTAGGGTTCCTCTCTTATAAAGCAGTCATTGCATATGCAAAACTCGCTGAACTCTCCAAGAGTTGCCCTGTGGGAACTGGAGCTCTGGGAACTAAAGGAAAATGATGATAAAGTGGCTCTGGCTATTGCTGCGAGAATAAACCACCTTTCTCTGTCAGCTAAGAATCTCGCATCCTTTGTCACCATCCAGCAAACTGTGTGTGGCATGCTACCTTGCTAGCTTGTATGTAGGGTAAAAGTCTCAGACTGTTCAGTTTTTGACACACATCACTTTCGAATCAATTTGATTTCAAGTAAACAATCATGGGGCTTCCCTGGTGGCTCAGAGGTTAAAGCATCTGTCTCCAATGCGGGAAACCCAGGTTCGATCCCTGGGTCAGGAAGATCCCCTGGAGAAGGAAATGGCACCCCACTCCAGTATTCTTGCCTGGAGAATCCCATGGACAGAGGAGCTTGGTAGGCTACAGTCCACGGGGTCACAAAGAGTCGGACACGACTGAGTGACTTCACTTTCACTTTCAAGCAATCATGATGAATGCCGCAGAGTCCAGAGAGGAACAGGAATACCATGGAGACCTCAAGAATTCTCAGCCAAGAAAAGGGAGAGAAGAATCATCATTCTCGTTTGGACAGGGTCTTCCCTTGTGGCTCAGCTGGTAAAAAATCTGCCTGCAATGCGGGAGACCTGGGTTCAATCCCTGGGCTGGGAAGATCCCCTGGAGAAGGGAAAGGTTACCCATTTCAATATTCTGGCCTGGAGAATTCCATGAACTGTATAGTCCATAGGGTAGCAAAGAGTCAGACACGAGCAACTTTCAGTTTGGACAGGGTCATGACTGAAAGCTGTCAAGTCTTGTCCTAAAAACTCATTGCAAAAGGAGTTAGAATACTAAAGAGAGTCAATTCTTGTCAAGTGCCTTCGAACTGAATAGAAGCATCTGTTTAGAAGAAAATTAAAGTTCCAAATACAAATGATTATTTTTTAGTTATTAAAGAAATAATCTCTGAAAATATAATATGGGGTTGGCCAAAGAGTTTGTTCGGATCTTACAGAAAAACTCGAATGAACTCTGGTCAATACTTTCCCCTATTTTTGAAAAACAGTAACTCTTCCCATTAAACATTTGACTTCTCTTTATGTGATAAGTAATACACAGACAGTATAGAAATTATTAAAAACAGTGTAAAATTATTAGTAAGAATGTACTTATTGGAGTTCCACTCCTAGAATGTCAATGTGCCCCATGTTCCCACTCTCTAGTGAAACAACTATACCGTTGAAATTATTTTTAGAAACATTTAAAATTATTATAATAGAAGACAACTGGACTGTCAATTCAGAGAAGGCAATGGCACCCCACTCCGGTACTCTTGCCTGGAGAATCCCATGGACGGAGGAGCCTGGTAGGCTGTGGTCCATGGGGTTGCTAAAAGTCGGACACTGAGCAACTTCACTTTCACTTTTCACTTTCATGCACTGGAGAAGGAAATGGCAACCCACTCCAGTGTTCTTGCCTGGAGAATCCCAGGGACGGGGGAGCCTGTTGGGCTGCCGTCTGTGGGGTCGCATAGAGTCAGACACGACTGACGCGACTTAGCAGCAGCAGGACTGTCAATTAGAAGAATAAAGAAAGACACATGTACTCACGAAAATGTGTTACATTTTACTAAGAACAGCTAGAGCCTGTGACACTGGAGCCACGCCTTACTCCCTCTCCCCATTCAGCTCACAGTGAGAGTGGCCCCACTCTGGATGGGCATGGCCCAGAAGATAAGCCTTCATCATTCTTTCCCGTTTAGTCAAGACATCAGTGTTCCACCGGGAGAGGCAGCCCATCAGGTGGTCTCACCACGCTCCCACCAGCTGCAAGTTTCGCAGGCTAAGTTCCCGGCAGGGGTGGCTCCTTCTTCCACCATCCACCATTCACAGGGCAGGAGGTTTATCACAGGTACAGAAAGCAAATACTGAAGTCCCAATGTTCTCCATCCCAGCTCATTTACCGGATATGAGCCACCCACGAGAGAGAGACCAAGGAGATCAGAAGCCACTGTCTCTACCCGGTGGAACAGTGGTGTTCCATATATCTCTAAGGCTTTAATTCCTTTTTCTTCATTCTTTTCTCTCTGTGTTCTTCAGATTGTGTAATCTCTATCAATCTATCTTTGCTGCTGCTAAGTCACTTCAGTCAAGTCTGACTCTGTGCAGCCCTGTAGATGGCAGCCCATCAGGCTCCCGCATCCCTGGGATTCTCCAGGCGAGAACACTGGAGTGGGTTGCCATTTCCTTCTCCAATGCATGAAAGTGAAAAGTGAAAGTGAAGTCGCTCAGTCGTGTCCAACTCTTCGAGACCCCATGGACTGCAGCCTTCCAGGCTCCTCCGTCCATGGGGTTTTCCAGGCAAGGGTACTGGAGTGGGGTGCCATTGTAAATTCTCTTAATTTTTTTCTTCTGGTTCAAATCTATTGTTTGCCCCTTTAGTAAATGTTTTCAGTTCATTACTGTATTATGCTTTCAGACTTCAGAATTTGCATTTAATTGTTTTTTTAATAATTTTTATTTCTTCAGCGATTTTCTTCAGTCAGAAACTGTCACCCTACCTTTCTTTATTTCTTTAAACATTATTTTCTTTAGACATATTTATTACAGCTGCTTTGAAAGTCTTTGCTAAATACACCATCTAGGTCCTCTTAAATTCTGTTTCTATTGCTTGGTTTTTTTCTATGTATGGGTAACAGTTTCTTATTTCTCTTCATGTCTAGCAATTATTGTTGAAAACTGGACATTTTAGGCAGCATGTTATAACAACCTTAGATGCTGATCCCCTCCCACATTGTGCATTTTTCTTCGTTTGCTTGCTTATTTGTTTAATAACTGACTGAAACATTTTAGTGAAGTCTCTTTCCCTCACCTGCAGGGTGAAGCCTCTGATATTGCTCTGCTTGATGACTAAGCCTTGGGCATTCATATAGCCACTCTGGGGGAATGGTTTTAGCAAGCCTCTCTTTTTTCCATGATATCACACTTAATCTGTCTGCTTCTGTTGATATGACAGCCAACCATTTGGTTGCACTAATTTCTGACCAATGGTTCTGCTGTTTTCAGCAATGGTCTCAGGCATAAATTGCTCTTCATCTTATTCCAGCTAAATCCAGACACTTTCACATAAATGGTTTTTGAGACCTGTCTGAAATCAGGGTTTTGTTCTGAACCCAGCTTTTTAGCTGCTTTTCTTCCCTGATTCTCTCTTGATAATTGGTCTCTATTTCAGGTTACTGCTCTCATGAAGCTCTCAGTTTCTTTACAGTTGCATGCTACTCAAATCTGCCTTCCTTTTTTTTTTTTTTTTTTTTTTTTTGAGAGTACCCTTAAACTTGGACTTCCCCATACTCTTTTCCAAATAATATCAGATGTGGCAGGGGAATTATTAAAACTTCTTTGTTTGGGGCTTCCCTCGTGGTTCAGTGATTAAGACTTTGAGCTTCCACTGCAGAGGACACAGGTTTGATCCCTAATCAGGGAAGTAAGATCCTACATGCTGCACAGGGGAAAAAAAAGTCTTTATTCTTATGAAAATCTTTTACTTACTCCTCAGATGTGAACTGGGACAGTAACCTGCTGCTGGTGAGACACGCTTTCTTTAAAAGGAGGGTACTAAGTGGATGACAGAGGATGAGATGGCTGGATGACAGAGGATGAGATTGCTGGATGGCATCACTGACTCGATGGACGTGAGTCTGAGTGAACTCCAGGAGTTGGTGATGGACAGGGAGGCCTGGTGTGCTGCAATTCATGGGGTCGCAAAGAGTCGGACACGACTGAGCGACTGAACTGAACTGAAGTGGTTAAAAATGTTCCATAAGCAAAACGTAAACCTACACAGTCCAAATCTTAATTAATCCCAAGTGGATGAAATGCAAAGATATCTATCCACAGTTAAAACATTGAAAGACAAAGAGAAAATACTGAAAGCAGCAAGAGAAAAGAGCTCATCATATACAAAGGGTAAGATTAGTAACTCATTTCTCATTGGAAACCAAGGTAGCCAGAGGCAAAGGCAGAGACAAAGGCAGTGGGATGACAATTTAAATGCTACAAAGAAACCTGTCTCTCTTCCAATAATCTTATATCCAGCAAAACTATCTTTAAAAATCAAAGTGAAGTAAAACCATACAAAACTGAAATTCAAAAACCGAGAGATCTTGCTAGTAGATCACCTTATAAAAAATGCTGAAGGAAGACTTTTAGGCTGAAAGTAAATACCTCTAGGCAGTAATCTGAAAACACACACGAACAAAATCACCAGTGCAGACAACAAGGTAATTGCAAACGACATCTGGGGACACGACATGCACACCACTTTGCAATCTGCTTTGTTCACTTTCGTGTATTTCTAGAGAAAAATTATGGTGATAACATAGGTTTAGAGAAACTATTTGTAGATAAAAAATATATGAAGGGTCCATTAGAGTAAGGGAAACCAGGAAAGCTCCTAAAAAGACATGCGACTAGTGAAAATTAGATGCCTGAATGCTGTTCCCTAATATACCATTTGTGCCCCTTGTGAGCTTTTGCTATTAATGTCTCTTTTTTTTTTTCTTTTCTTTGGCTGTGCCGGGTCCTCGCTGCAGTGCAGAGGCTTCTCTAGTGGTAACGTGTGGACTTCCCTGTGGCTTCGCTTGTCACAGCACACAGGCTCTGAGTGCAGGCTCAGCAGCTGCAGCACATGGACTTAGCTGCCCCGTGGCATGTGAGATTTTAGTTCCTGGACCAGAGATTGAACATTATTAACATGTATCTCCTGTGAGGGGGTACAGCCTTGACTGTAATAATCCTTTCAGCTCAAGGAATTACTGACTACCTTTGGTCTCTTAGTTAACATTTTGGAGAGAACAAACTGCCGTGGTTTACTCAAACGTATCGATGGATTTCGCTCTAGGTCTACAAATTGAAACAATCACCTGTAAGAAATTCATACAGTGCTGCCCTGTCAAAGGTGGCAAATATGGGCAGCTAAATCCAAAAGGAAAATAGATGTGCGCTGTCAAAAATCCAGAAGTAGTAAAAATTAAAACCAGACTGCTAAAATAGTATTTAGTAAGAGTTAATTTTTTCACAAACGCAGTTTATAAACTGGGAGTCTTCAAATGCAAAACTGATAGGCAGCTCAGAGGCGTGACATGATATTGTTGCTGGTCAGTCACTAAGTCATGTTTGGCTCTTTGCAACCCCCTGAGCTGCAGCCTGCCAGGCTTCCCTGCCCTTCACTATCTCCTGAAATTTGCTCAAACTCATGTCCATTGATTCAGTGATGCCATCCAACCTTCTCATCCTATGTCACCCACTTCTCCTCCTGTCTTCAATCTTTCCCAGCGTCAGGGTCTTTACCAATAAGTCAGCTGTTTGCATCAAGTAGCCAAGCATTGGTGCTTCAACTGCAGCATCAGTCCTTCTAATGAATATTCAGGGTTGATTTCCTTTAGGATGGACTGGTTTGATCTCCTTGCTGTCCAAGGGACTCTCAAGAGTCTTCTCCAGCACCACAATTTAAAGCATCAATTCTTCTGCACTCAGCCTTCATTATGATCCAACTCTTACATCCATGTATGACATGATGGGATGATTTATAAAGTAAAAATGAGGAAGTTAATCTTTACAATGACTGGTTATTACAATGGAGGTTTCCAGCTGGCAGGGATTGGTTAAAAGTTATTCCTATACCACTTTGGGAAGATGACTTAAGTTTCTTTTATGATTATCAGAGACACTTACCAGAGATAACCTAAATTTTGCTTATGCTCATGAAATAAGCTAGATTTAGTTTTGCTTATGCGGCTTACATTGTTTTGCATGCTTGGGGATTTTTAAGCCTGGTCTTTATTAGTCTCATTTTCTGTTACACTGCTCTTTAGTTAGTTACTGCCTCTCTTATCTACAATACTTATCTACAAACTCTTTCTTTGTGGCTTCTTCTATTTAACATAGAATAGTCTATTTCTCTGGGGTTACATGAATAACTGGTACCCAAAGCCATTCTGAATTCTTGAGTATTTTGCACACCCACTGGCATGACGTGAGACAGTTTTAATGTACACGACAGGACCAGAAATTGGTCATCCTGTGCTTAGCACACACTCCCTCCCCTAGCCCACCCCCCACACTACCAGCACACCTGACACTTTCTTTGTATCTTGGAATTTCATATTCTCTTTGGTTTATTTTCAAAGAACCAGGCTCCAGCCCAGGCATATGACTTAAGGATTCTCCCAATTACATTTTGAAAGAGATCCCCACTTACTTCTTTTTCACATGAAAACGCTTATGCATATCTGACATTAATTAAAGGACTAATTTAATAACAATTCTAAGAAAAATAAGCCAACCTCTAAATAGTCAACCTCCTTCTCTCTTCTCAGCCTATTGCAAATAATGTCAATCCTATAAATAACATGTAAGCTATAGTGTGTGCAATTTGAGTGCTTAATTGGATGAATATATCTGAAGCCGAATGACAGAACTTATGTTATCAAGTTGCTACTGTATGTCTTCAATGCAGAATTTCCAACAGATACTCTCACTGGGGGCTGGGGTAGGGGAGACAGGCACAGAGTTGAGGACGGATTAAAGGAGAAAGTGAAAGTGGATTTTACCAATAAGTCCAAGTTGCTGCGTTCACAAGCGCTTCAAAGAAAATCTGTTCTTGATTTTCCATCATCTCTGACCTAAAACACTGGCACTCTGACTGACTCAATAGTAGTCCAGAAACACCTATACTACAAACCAAAGGGATTCACAATAAATCTCTTAAAAAATTCTATAGGATAATTTAACTTCTAGCTTGATGATATTTAACTCAGAATCTTACTAGAGCCTCAGACTCTTCTCTGTTTGGCTAAACCGCAATTAGACTATCCGTTCTTCAGCAAAAAAAGACTGGTCCATATTTTCCTTCTGAATCCTATTACAACCCTTAATATATGACCAGCTAGATGCATAGTAGACATTACAAAATGCTTATTCCGTTGAACCAAGTTGAACATATGGTCCTTTAAGATCTAAAATAGCCATTCCAGTTTTCCATGGAGGTTAACTTCCATTTTCCTTAGCAAATGGAGGGGAAAAAAAAACAAAGAAAGTTACATATATGAAAAGTTAGCATGCACACAGAACAGCAGATAAGAAAATGCCTGAGGATTTGCCCCTTCGATACCAAGCAAGACATTTAGAATTCCAGGGGTGGTCTACCTGCTCAAACCACACAGCTCATGGCAATCTTAGGCCTTTCCCCACTCTTATCTTTCCAACTGCTGAACAATTTTTTTTTTAAGTCAATAGAATACCTTCATCTTGTTCTATAGTCATGCTCCACCAGTCTGCAAACTCCTTTTGTACTGGTGATTCAGTCTCTCAAAGGGGACGATTTTTCAGAAGATTTTCAGGACCTCGTGAGTGTCTTCACTCATTTCTCTCACTTTTCCTTTTTCCATCAAACCAAGCCATACTCAGAGTTCTCCCATCACAACTCTGCTTCCTCCTTCATATTCAAAGCAAAATGATTATCAATGCTTCTTTTTGTACCTAAATAAGGCAAATAAAGATGACACGTTTCCTAGCATGGATTCTCAGGGGTAGTGAGAGGATGAGAAAATCGGGAAAGTCACTGCTTTAAAAGTTTCTTTCACTGTAGGATGAAGGGTCTATCCAGGATCAGATAACAGGGTCTTTCCATGATCAGTCATGGAAACATCAATTCCACATCAACCAAACGCTAAGAGAAAAGTACAAAAGACTTTCCATCAATGAGGAAATGCATTCCTCTTCAAAAAGGAATACAGAGATGCTAAAAAAGATAAACCTATGAGATAGGAACCTGGCAAGTTATATCTAACCCAAGGTTCAGTCAATTTTGCTCAGTTGCTCAGCTGTGTACAACTCTTTGTGACCCCATGGACAGCAGCACGCCAGGCCTCCCTGTCCATCATTAACTCCCAGAGCTTACTCAAACTCTTGTCTATCGAGTCGGTGATGCCATCCAACCATCTGACTCTCTGTCGTCCTCTCCTCCTCTTGTCTTTAATCTTTCCTAGCATTGGTCTTTTAATTGAATCAGTTCTTCCCATCAGGTGGCCAAAGTATTGGAGTTTCAGGTTCAGCATCAGTCCTTCTAATGAATATTCAGGACTGATTTCCTCAAGGATGGACTGGTTGGGTCACCTTGCAGTCCAAGGGACTCTCAAGAATCTTCTCCAACACCACAATTCAAAACCATCAATTCTTCAGTGCTCAGCTTTCTTTATAGTCCAACTCTCACATCCATACATGACTACTGGAAAAGCAACAGCTTTGACTAGCTGAACCTTTGTTGGAAACGTAATGTCTCTGCTTATTAATATGCTGTCTAGGTTGGTCATAGCTCCTCTTCCAAGGAGCAAGTGTTTTTTTATTTCATGGCTGCTGTCACCATCTGCAGTGATTTTGGAGCACAAAAAAATTAAGTCTCTCACTGTTTCCATTGTTTCCCCATCTATTTGCCATGAAGTGATGGGACCAGATGCCATGATCTTAGTTTTCTGAACATTGAGTTTTAAGCCAACTTTTTCACTCTCCTTTTTCACTTTCATCAAGAGGATCTTTAGTTCTTCATTTTCTGCCACAAGGGTGGTATCATCTGCATATCCGAGGTTATTGATATTTCTCCTGGCAGTCTTGATTCCAGCTTGTGCTTCATCCAGCCCAGCATTTTTCATGATGTACTCTGCCTATAAGTTAAGTAAGCAGGATGACAATATACAGCCTTGATGTACTCCTTTTCTGATTTGGAACCAGTCTGTTGGTCCATGTCCAGTTCTAACTGTTGTTTCTTGACCTGCATTCAGATTTCTCAGGAGGCTGGTCAGGTAGTCTGGTATTCCCATCTCTTTCAGAATTGCCACAGTATATTGTGATCCACACAGTCAAAGTCTTTGGTGTAGTCAATAAAGCAAAGGTTGATGTTTTTCTGATACTCTCTTATTTTTTGGATCACCCAATGGATGTTGGCAATTTGATCTCTGGTTCCTCTGCCTTTTCTAAATCCAGCTTGAATATCTGAAAGTTCATGATCCAGATACTGTTGAAGCCTGGCTTGGAGAACTTTGAGCATTACTTTGCTAGAGTGTGAGATGAGTGAAATTGTGCAGTAGTTTGAGCATTCTTTGACATTGCCTTTCTTTGGGATTTGGATGAAAACTGACCTTTTCCAGTCCTGTGGCCACTGCTGAGTTTTCCCAATTTGCTGGCATATTGAGTGCAGCACTTTCACGGCATCATCTTTTAAGATATGAAATAGCTCAACTGGAATTCCATCACCTCCATTAGTTTTATTCATAGTGATGCCCACTTAACTTCACATTCCAGGATGTCTGGCTCCGGTGAGTGATCACACCATCGTGGTTATCTGAGTCATGAAGATTGTTTTTGTATAGTTCTGTGTATTCTTGCCACCTCTTCTTAGTATCTTCTGCTTCTTTTAGATCCATACCATTTCTGTCCTTTATTGTGCCCATCGTTACATGAAATGTTCCTTGGTATCTCTAACTTTCTTGAAGAGATCTCATCTTTCCCATTCTATTGTTTTCATCCATTTCTTTGCATTGATCACTGAGGAAGGCTTTCTTGTCTCTCCTTGCTGTTCTTTGGAACTCTCCATTCAGATGGATGTATCATTCCTTTCCTCCTTTGTCTTTCTGTCTTCTCTTCTCAGCTATTTGCAAGGCCTCCTCAGACAACTGTTTTGCCTTTTTGCATTTCTTTTTCAGGGGGAGGGTCTTGATCCCTGCCTCTTGTGGATTGTAACAAACATCTGTCCATAGTTCTTCAGGCACTCTATCAGATCTAATCCCTTGAATCTATTTGTCACTTCCACTGTACAATCTAAGGAATTTGATTTAGGTCATACCTGCATGGTCTAGTGGTTGTCCTTACTTTCTTCAATTTAAGTGTGAATTTGGCAATAAGGTGTTCATGATCTGAGCCACAGTCAGCTCCCAGTCTTGTTTTTGCTGACTGTATAGAGCTTCTCCAAATTTGGCTGCAAAGAATATAATCAATCTGGTTTCTGTATTGACCATATGGTGATGTCCATGTATAGAGTCTTCTCTTGTGTTGTTGGAAGAGGGTATTTGCTATGACCAATGTTTCTCTTGGCAAAACTCCTAGCCTTTGCCCTGATTCATTTTGTAGTCTAAGGCCAAATTTGCCTATTACTCCAGGGATCTCTTGACTTCCTACTTTTGCATTCCAGTCCCCTATAATGAAAAGGACATCTTTTCGGGGTGTTAGTTCTAGAAGGTCTTGTAGGTCTTCATAGATCCATTCAACTCTAGCTTGCTCAGCATTACTAGTCGGGGCATAGACTTGGATTACCATGATATTGAATCGTTTGCCTTGGAAACGAACAGAGATCATTCTGTTGTTTTTGAGATTACATCCCTGGTGGTGCAGAGGTTAAAGTGTCTGCCTGCAATGTGAGAGACCTGGGTTCAATCCCTGGGTCGGGAAGATCCCCTGGAGAAGGAAATGGCAACCCACTCCAGTATTCTTGCCTGGAGAATCCCATGGATGGAGGAGCTTGGTGGGCTACAGTCCATGCATCGCAAAGAGTCGGACACGACTGAGCAACTTCACTTTCCAAGTACTGAATTTCAGACTCTTTTGTTGACTATGATGGCTATTCCATTTCTTCTAAGGGATTCTTGCCCACAGTAGTAGATATAATGGTCATCTGAGTTAAATTCACCTATTTCAGTCCATTTTAGTTCACTGATTCCTAAAATGTCAATGTTCACTTTTGCCATCTCCTGTTTGACCACTTCCAATTTGCCTTGATTCATGGACCTAACATTCCAGGTTGCTCTGCAATATTTCTCTTTATAGCATCAGACTTTACTTCCATCACCACTCACATCCAGAACTGGGTGTTGTTTTTGCTTTGGCTCTGTCTCTTCATTCTTTCTGGAGTTATTTCTCCTCTGATCTCCAGTAGCATACTGGGCACCTACGGACCTGTGGGGGTTCATCTTTCAGTATCCTATCATTTTGCCTTTTCATGCTGTTCATAGGGTTCTCAAATCAAGAATACTGAAGTAGTTTTCCATTCCCTTTTCCAGTGGACCACATTTTTTCAGAACTCTCCACCATGACCTGTCTGTCTTGAGTGGCCTACATGGCATGGCTCATAGTTTCACTGAGTTAGAGAAGGCTGTGGTCCATGTGATCAGTTTGGTTAGTTTTCTGTGATTATGGTTTTCATTCTGTCTGCCCTCTGATGGAGAAGGATAAGAGGCTTATGGCAGCTTCCTGTTGCGTGAGACTGAGAGTTAGACCTGTAGGTTAGGGACTTCTGAAAACGTTTCAGTTCCAATACGGTCTTTGAAAAGGTAAACTCGCTAATCATAGGAGTTTGAGTAGTTCTGAAAAGATGAGAATTTTTAAAAATGGGAATTGCTCCTTTCTTAACCTCTCTGAAGTATCACAGAATTCTTATACCATGTAACATCACTCTGTCCAAGCTTGACGTTGTGGTCCAGTGAGGCATTAATTACATTCTGCTCTCAGGCTTCAATTAGTGGATCATGGGGTGCATTCATCAGAGGAACTCCATATCTTTACAGAACATTAAAAGTTGTGGAAGTGTAAGCATGCATCACGATGACACATTACCCAGGGAGCCCTGTTAGTCATTCTGTCACAGACCACCATCCCAAGTAAAGGAAAACAGAGTGAAAAGTTTGGAAGCAGACAAATGGTTTATGGCAGAATTACAAACACCAAATAGAATGGAGACTACAAAACTGGATTTGCACAAATTTCAGCTGAAGAGAAAAAGGAAAAGAGAGAAAGGAGGTTTCTCTCGGTGATAAATGACTTGATTTGCTTCTCACCATGCTGGCATTTGCCTCTTTGTTATTAGTTTCCTCTCACAAACTCGAGCAAGAGAAAGAGAAGAGTTTTTACTTAGAATATTCCACTAAGTGAATTTATAACCCATTCTTGAAGTTTAATAAATGAAGGGAATAATTACCCTAAGTGACAATAATCATTTTAGAAAAAGATCATCAGGGTGGGATTTTGAATCCATGTTGAGTCTCCAATATAGCATAGCTGTTCAACGACCTGTGTTCTGGTCCACGATCTCACTCACTAAATCTGGCTCTTCTCTCAGTCATTATTGGAATGTCATGTGGGGGAAGCAGGACCATAAGAAATTTCATGAACTAAACTGATTTACTTCTCAGCCTTAGGATAAAACAAACACAGGTTACTCTTGATTAATGGCATAGCTAAATATGTCCAGAGGAGCGCTTTATTAGAATTCTATTTGTACTAGCGTCTGACAGATCTGTGCCTCTCTGCGCTCTCCCACAGGTCTAGATCAACTCTGTGCCCGAGATGCTCCAGACTCTTGTGTGGAGCTCTGTCCCTGCCTCAGCAGCCTCCTTGGACATTGTACCCAGACTGTGCATTTATCTCCCTTAATTTTTACTTCTCACCTTCCCTGAAATGACTTGCCTGGGACTAAATCTTCCTCCCTCGTGAACTTTGAATTATGCTTTCCAACCTGCTCTTTCCCACGGCCACCTCCAGGAATGCCCGAACACCATGGCTGCTCTTCCTGTGGTAGGTCCATCTGAGAACTACCCTCCTTAGCCTTTCTAGATGTATTCTGTCTGGTGTTCAGAAATTGAAGAAGTCAGATAAATCTGATTATTTCATAAGTACTTGTTGAGAGAATCAATAAAAGAATGAATACTGAATGAGTGAGTGAATGTTAAGAGCCATGGGCTTGGGATCAGGAAACCTAGATTCAAGCCCTGACTTAACCACACTCTGACCATATGATCTTGGACTATGTTTAATTCTTTGACCTTCAGTGACTTAGTTCAAGCTGCTATGTCAAAATACTGTAGACCTAGAATTTTGAAAAGAAACATAATTTCTCATAATTCTTTATAAGGCCTCATAATTCTGGAGGCTAACGGGTCTAAGATCAGGAAACCAGCAAATATAGTTCTTGGTGAGGGCTCACTTCCCAGCATGCAGACAGTTGCCTTTTCACTGAATCCTCACTTCCTGGAGAGGGGGAAGCCCTGTGTCTCTTCTTCTTTTTATAAGGGCCTCATTCTGTAATGTGAGCTCCGTCCTCAGGACCTCATATAAACCTAATCATCTCCCAAAGGACCTACCTCCTAATACCATCCCACTGAACGCTAGGGCTTCACAATACACATTTTGAAGGGACATAATCGTTCAGTCCACGTTGCTCAGGTTGTTTGGTTGTTTTGTTTTCTCTTGTTTTACCAGTAAAATAAGGATAAATATCCCTTCCACCTATTTCATGGTTTTTCTGAATCTTAGGATGGATTTTTCAGACTGTAAAGTTCAACCAAAATATTTTTACTGTTTATGATCAAAGAACCTTACATGTGGACTCTGTTCAATTAAAGTGAAAATACTTGTAGACAGAGGGAAGAATCTGGCAAACAGAACCTGGAACTATGTGCTGTTCTATTTGATATACTGTTCTCTCTGTTTAAAGGGAATCAGTCCTGAACATTCATTGGAAGGACTGATGCTGAAGCTGAAACTCCAATACTTTGGCCACCTGATGGAAAGAGCTGTCTCATCTAAAAAGACCCTGATGCTGGGAAAGATTGAAGGCAGGAGGAGAAGGGGATGGCAGAGGATGAGATGGTTGGATGGCATCACCAACTCAATGGACATGAATTTGAGTAAACTCTGGGAGTTGGTGATGGACGGGGAGGCCTGGCGTGCTGCAGTCCGTGGGGTTGCAAAGAGTCGGATGCAACTGATCAACTGAACTGAACCGAACTCTCTCTGTTTGAAAATTTCCTTTATCCTCCATCCTCCAAACCTTCAACATCCACACCTGGGAAACTGACTTATCTTTTAATACTCAGCTCAGACATCATCTTCAACAATTGTGTGTCAAAGCAGCACAGGACAATTGGGGGAAATAATGGTAAGAGAGAGAGAGCACTAAAATGTGATTACCCAGATGTACCTACTAGAGAAGACTCTTGGGAGCCCCCTTGGACTGCAAGGAGATCAAACCAGGCAATCCTAAGGGAAATCAACCCTAAACATACACTGGAAAGACCAATGCTAAAGCTGAATCTCCAAGCCACAGGATGCAAAGACTGATTGATGGACTGATTGGAAGAGACCCTGATGCTGGGAAAGATTGAAGGCAAAAGGAGAAGCGGGCACAGGATGAGATGGTTAGACAGCATCACCAACTCAACGGACATGAATTTGAGCAAACTCTGGGAGACAGTGAAGGACAAGGAAGCCTGGCATGTTACAATCCATGGACTCAGTCCATGCAGAGAGTCAGACAGGACTTAGTGACTGAACAACGGCAACAAATGCCCAAGGTACTGAATCAGGTCAGTCTGAAGGGAGGGGAAAAAAGGCAAATTATTTCTTCCTATTATTACTAATTCAGTGGTGCCAGAAAAAATGACTTGAAAATCCTTAAGTTCATTTTGGACCCCTTCCTTCCACCTCCCTTTCTGCGTCTCTATCCTTCCTCTCATAAAGTGTCTCATGTTCTCCAACAACTATAAACTGTCTCAAAAGTAATCCTTGTACTCAAATGACTTATTGAAGCCTCCTCAAATCAACCTCCCTCCCTCTGTGCGACTGAACTCAATTGTTTCACCAAAAGCAATAAGTTGAAACAACCCTCCCAGATGTGTTTGCATTTGCAGAATAACTTTTATTGCTTTTCTCTAATTATGAAAGTAATTCACACTTATTGTAGAAAACATATGAAATATAAAACAGTATGAAGATAAAAACAAAAATTCTCAAAGCCTGTAGGATATTTGCATTTCCAAGAGGGAATGTTTGTTGACAGATGTATGCAGACAGGGTAGATATATGAAGGCTTGACAGTATTACCAGGGGATAGTCATAGGGACTTTGAGGAAATCAAAATGAGACAGAACCAGATCTTGTCCTCAACCAACCCATGGTATTGTACGCAAATTATTCTAGTACTAATGAATTAAAGGTCCACAAATGCTCTTCATTTCAAATGGAGAGTATAACCTGAGCTTTGTGAAATTCTATTTTAAAGCTGCAGAAATAAAGGTTCATCTTTGAAGCTGAGCTCATTACAGGAAACTTCAAACCTGAGTGCCAAATTCTCTCTACAGGATCTACCATCCTTGGAAAGCATGAACCAGGCAGAGAGAGAAGGGATTATTACAAACTATATTTTTCTAAGACAAATAACTTCTTTTCTTCATATATACACTTTCTCTCTTTATAGAACTTTCATAAGAAAATGAAATCATCTCATATGAACTCTAAATGCCCCTCCTTCCACTTCTCCTATTTTGGTTTTCGTTACTTGTTTTTCATTTGTATACAGTAAATTTTACTGTTTATGGTAGTCAGTTCTATGAGTTTTGACAAATGCATAGAGTTGTATTAGCATCAAAGCAATCAAGATGCAAAACCATTCTATCACTATCTCTCCACAATTCCCTTGTGTTGCCCTTTTCGGTCACATCTCCTCTCAGTAATCTTTGCTAACCACTGGGCTGTTCTCCTTCCTGATAATTCTGTCTTTTTTTTTCCCCTAAAATGTCATATGAATGAATCTGGTTTCTTTCACTTGCCATAGTGCTTTTGAGATCCATGGATGGTACTGAATGTGTATGTAGTTGGGCTTGTCACTCACAGATTTCTTCAGTCAACTCAGCAGAAACCAAAAGAGAGATAAGATTATCCAGGTTGCACTACAGATGAGCCTCTTGTCTAACAGAGTGAATCTCCATGACATACATGGGAGACCTACAAGGTTCTTAAGAATTTTATACCAAAAGAAACACTACCAGCTTGGATCAAAAGGGAGAAAGGGGAAAATAAAGAAGGCTGTTAAGTCTCCTGCTGGAATTCCTACATGCAGAAAACAGGCTGCTAAAACTACTCAGCTGAAAAATACTACCATTCCACATAAAATGTAGGATAAGTTTAAGGGTGGGATTTGGAACCAAGAGATCAGAGCCTTAAACCAGAGAGGATTATTCCTAGGCCTAATGGAGTTTGCCTAGCTGGTCTTCAAAATTGCTTGGGACTGGTAGCTCCCTCTTTCCTTCTATTTCTGTCCTGTCAAAGAGATTGTTTAAAACAATCCTATGTCTGTGCCATCATAGTATTTTAAAAGCAGGTAACTTATTTTATACTTTTGCAAGTCCACAGATAAAGAGAAATTTCCCCCAGTATGAATCATACCTGGAGTTCCGCCCTTTTATCAGTTTAAATGATGAGATTTTCTTTCTGGCTTACTTCACTCTGTATAATAGGTTCCAGGATGGGATGGGGAGGGAGGTAGGAGAGGAGTTCAGGATGGGGAACACATGTACACCTGTGGCAGATTCATGTTGATGTATGGCAAAACCAATACAACATTGTAAAATAATTAGCCTCCAATTAAAATACATAGATTTATATTAAAATAATAATAATAATAAAAGATAAAAACAAAAAAATTATAAATGATGAAATTTGGGACTTTGAGATGATAAGATTTAGAAGAAGGTATGGAATTTGAGATAATACGATTATGAGTTGAGACTTTCAGTAAACTTGGGAGAGAATAAATGTATCTGGCATATGGGGTAAATGTGAATCTTTGGGTCCCAGAGGGGAGACTATGGTTGGCAGAATAATGGCCTTCCAAGATCTCCATGTCCCAATTTTCAGAACCTGTGAGTATGTCACTTTGCATGGTTAAAAAAAAGAAAGAAAGAAAAACCTTTTCAGATGTGATAAGTTAAAGATCTTAAGATGGGGAGATTATCCAATTTAATCAGAAGAGTTCCTATAAGAGGAAGGCCACAAAGTCAAAGTCAGAAGAAAAAGATATGAAGCTACAAGTAGAGGTCAGAGTGATACAGAAGTGAGCCAAAGAATGTAGCAACTTCTCAAAGCTGGAGCACAGAAGGAGCATACTTCCCCTCCCAGATCCTCCAGAAACAGTGCAGCTCCACCAACCATATTTAGAAAGGCTTTTTCAAATCTTTGGAGAAGGAAATGGCAACCCACTCCAGTATTCTTGCCTGGAAAATCTCACGGACGGAGGAGCCTGGCAGGCTATAATCCATGGGGTCACAAAGAGTTGGACATGACCGAGTGACTTCACATGTTGTTGTTGCTGTTTTCAAATCTTCCCAAACAATAAAGGTTTCTGCTTACGCTTTCTTTTGATAACATGTTTTTGTTTATTTTTACATTATGTAACTGTGTCATTGGGAATTTATCACAATGTATAAAGAGAGAAAATGGATCTCTTTCAAGTGACTAATTGTTTCGGCACTCGACATTTTCAAAATTGATGCATGATGCTACATTATTATATTATAAAAATTTCCAATGCATTTTGTGTATTTCAAGAATTTTAGTCCTGTACCCTTCACTTTTTATTGTTCATGAACCCAAACCATGCCATTTAATTGAACAGGCTTTAAAATACATTTTAATGTTCTATAGGGCTAGCACTGCCTGGCCCTATTCTCTGCTGAGTTATAAGTAGAGCAATTTATTTCTCACAGTTCTGGAGGCTGGAAATTCTAAAACCAAGGCACCATCAGATTCAGTATTTGGTGAGAACCCACTTCCTGGTTCATAGATGGCTATCTTCTTGCTGTGCTCACAGGGGGAGCTTTCTGGGGTCTCTTCCTATACAGCTGCTTATCTTATTCATGAGTGCTTCATCCTTATGATCCAATCATCTCCCAAAGATTCCACTTTCTAACACCATCACATTAGAGATTAGGATTTTAACATGTGAAATTTGAGGGAACAGAAGCATTGAGTCTATAGCACCCCTGTATGGATCTTCTTTTCCCAGAGTTAGTATAGCTATAGTATCTATAGTATAGAATAGTATAGCTATATTTAGACACTTTTTTTGTTCTGTTTTAACTTTATAAATAACTTGTTTATATCCATAAAAATCTTGATGATATTTTAATGGTATTATATTACTATTTCCCATTACCTTACATATAATTGACTTTATTGTGGTGTTTATGCTTCTACCCTGAAAACATGTTCACTAATTTCATTCCTCATTGTAAACCAGCTTAAACTGATTTAATCCATCTCTGAATGTTCAGACAATACAAGTATCTGCAAGAATGGCTGACTCCATTATAAAGAAAAAAAAAAAATCTTCCCCCTTTGGCATATTCTGGAAGCCTCACCAAATTATAGAAAAATCATTTTTTCCTTCTACTATCTTTGTCTCCAGGGGGAAAAAAATGCCTTCATTATATATTACTGAGTTAGTACCAAAATATTTCTGCTTTCAAAAAGTGAGTGCTGATCCATCAGGGGTTCCAAGTTGGTAAAACGTATTAGATGAGAAAGCTCACTGAAGTTCTTTTAATTCACGTGTCTGTAAGTGCAACCGAACTCTTTCTCTCTCAACAGTGGGCAGACCTCTTTTCCCTTAGAGCACTTTAACAATATCCTCTCAGCCACTTCCTTTTCTGCTTTCTCTCCAAGGACATCAAAGCACGTCTTTTCAGATCCTGAATATGCACCATAATTGCATATAATGATAATTCTTCAGTTTGTGTAATTGATGATTTCACACATAGTGTCACAGGATCACGTTAACGAGAACAAGTCAGTCACTTTTACTCATCCTGGATTTTCACTGGTTCATGAAACTCTTATTACAAACCCTCCACACATAAACCCCAACATTTCTGTTTGACTTCCCACCCAGCTGGGGTTATTCACACCTAACCACTTTCCCCACTATAGTTAAAAGAAAAAGAAAAAAAAAAAAAAAAAAGGCTGGTGCTCATGCTTGCCCCTTGCTTTTACCGCCTAACGCACCCATGTGGCTCCACATGGCATGATGGCTTCCTCTTGGTAACTGTGAGTAACCAACTCTTCTTTCAAAGACAGTTGTCTTTGCTTCCTCATCTTACCGTACTCGATTGAAGCAAACCCCAGGTACATTTGAAGACACTGAGACTTCTGCTTCCTTCTTCCCTGGGAGCTCTCTTTTCTATACATCTCAAATATTGTCCAGAGAAGGCAATGGCACCCCACTCCAGTACTCTTTTGCCTGGAAAATCCCATGGACGGAGGAGCCTGGAAGGCTGTAGTCCATGGGGTCGCGAAGAGTCGGACACGACTGAGCGACTTCACGTTGACTTTTCACTTTCATGCATTGGAGAAGGAAATGGCAACCCACTCCAGTGTTCTTGCCTGGAGAATCCCAGGGACGGGGGAGCCTGGTGGGCTGCCGTCTATGGGGTCGCACAGAGTCGGACACGACTAGAGCGACTTAGCAGCAGCAGCAAATATTGTCCATCACTGTTTTGCTTGTATCTTTGATGACCGTGGAACTATCTGTTCACATGATGATGAGAGCATAGCTTTCTCTTGCTTTTTGTTGCTCCTCTCTATCACTGCTTTCCCTGGATTTCATGCACTAACACATCCATCCAAGAGTCAAAAAATCCTCTTCCATGAGCTCCCACAGAATTTCTTTTCCCTGAATAACAGGATTATTTTAGTATTATCATAGATTTCCCTTCTCCCCTGGGTGCATAACTGCCTCCGAGAGAGATGAGCCAATAACAATTTCTGTTCTGCCTAATTTTAGGACAATTCACTGCTTTCTCCCAACATTCAAGACTAGTTGCTTAGTTTGACCCACCACACGCAACAACTTTCTCCATTTTGGTGGCCTTTTCCTATGGAGGGGTTCATTTGTCCTTACTCCCATGCAGTCTAGCTTTTGCAGCTTCTACCCACTCATGCCCATCAAATGTTAATGTCAAAGCACAATTGTCAATAAGGTTTAGGTTCTCTTTTAAGGAGAATCCTAGAATTTTACAAATAAGTGAACTATATGAGATTTGACTAGGATTTAGATTTGACTAACTCCACATATCAGCATACCCTAGTTTCAGCTCTCACCCACCTGGAACTTAAACATCATATTCATTCACTGTGCACAATACTTTTAATAGACTCATGCTATGATTTGACTAAATTATCATTACAACAGAGATCAGCACCAGTATTAATTACGTGAGATCAAATTATTCTATTAAAATGGGGAAAATGTCTGTCATTTCTACAGATGGTTAGGCTAGAAACAGCAGGGCTTAAGGCTGGAGGTGAGTTTTTCATCTCTTTTTCTAGTTAAAAGTCATGACTTTAGAATCAACTAGAAGTTTTAAGATGTGAATAGATAGCTATAGAGATGGTGTCAAAGAAAAGGATATCGTGAGTTTTTTGCATTTTTTTAATTTTAGATTATGACTTATGACACCAAAAAGAAAAGCTCCTGGCAAGGAATAGAGTTTATCTCATGGGGCCTGAGAAGAATATGTTTGCTAGGAGTCTTGCCAACATGATAAAGAGAGATTCCAATTGAAACGTGAGAAAATAAGGGGAAAATGCCCAGATTACACTATAAAATTCTGTCCTTAGAGGTTATAAGGTGTGAAGAAGGCGGGAGGGGTGGGCGGGAAACAAACAGTGGAGGAGATGCCAAGTAATTCAAAACAGGAAATAACAGAGAAGAGGCTCAAACAGTAAATCTGACAACTTCGGAGTACCTGTACCAATGAAAGAAATGTGGCTAATAAACAAAATGAACTCGAGACACTTAACTCAGAGAAATTCACAGAAGTTCATGAATGTCACTGGGACTTGGCAGAATTATTGGCAAATGACTGTTGAAGGACAACATGCCCCTATTGGAAGGGGGAAAAATACCTCATAGAGGGGACAGGGGCAGCTCTGCATTTCAAGACTGCCTAAAACTAAACAGAGTTTCAGGAAGCTGGGTGGTCAAGTATTGAGATGAAGATGCAAGGAAGCCAAATAGATAAGGTACTGAACAGTGCCAGCCAGAGACAGGAGTCAACCATGGCATGACGGTATCATGGGGCTCTGGAGACCCAACTCTCAGTAACTAGCAATGTATTCTTTCAGGAGGTTCAACAGTTCACAGGAGGTTTCCCAACCAGGATGAAGAAACAGAACCATGAAGAGAGCAACATATGATACACCCAGGATATAAAAGTTTCTAAACGCCCCACTCTGAAAATATGTAAATGATGTTATCAGGGACTAGTCATAATAGGAAAAAGGAGGGTGTTCACAG
This sequence comes from Capra hircus, assembly GCF_001704415.2. Classification (NCBI taxonomy): domain Eukaryota; kingdom Metazoa; phylum Chordata; class Mammalia; order Artiodactyla; family Bovidae; genus Capra; species Capra hircus. The sequence continues at coordinate 51,744,775 of NC_030831.1, read as the reverse complement.
AGGTTGAAACATGAAGGCAAATAGTAGAAAGAAGGTGAAATCAAAAGATTTTTAAATCAAAGGATTTTAAGAGGGAAATAAGAGTGCCTTCGCTCCTCCGCAATTTTGCCTGGATTGCCTGGTATGTGTCCTGGATCCCATCCCAAGGCAATCTAACCTGCCCTTGGCCCTCCACTTGGGAGTAAAATTACCAATAGTTCATTACAATCTAGTACAAAGAGGAAGAAGAAAGGACCGCTTTAAAACACAGTGGTTTCCACTCCTTCCATGTATGTGTGTGCATGTGGGCTGGCTGGTTGGGTGGCAGGTGCTGGGGACAGAGGAAGATGCAGCTGTGGAGGAAAGCACCAGATCAGACCCAGGCCACGTGGACCACTGGACGGACTCTGTTTTCAGGTTGAGCCTGACCACTGATTTGCTACAGAGCTGGAGACTAAGAACGTAGAATGTGACCAATTTCACAAAATAATAGGAATGGCTTTTCTTCTTGTCAAAAATGGACTCTTTAGAGACTGTACTGAATTTAGGAAGTAATTTTTTCTGCTCTTCATCATGGATTTAGACTGCACAGTTGGTCCGAATTCTTGTTTGGGTTGTCATGTGTGTGTGTCTGTGTGCATTATTCAAAGACTTCTCCCAAAAGACCAGGACATGGTGAGGTTAGAGGATGGCAGGAAGCAGCAGCCATATATTGAATTCACACTTTTATTGTTCAGTTGTTCAGTCTTATATGACTTTCTGTGACCCCATGGGCTGCAGCACATCAGGCTTCCCTGCCCCAGAGCTTGCTCAAACTCATGTCCATTGAGTGAGTGATGCCTTCCAACCATCTTATCCTCTGTCATCTCCTCCTGCCTTCAATCTTTCTCAGCATCAAGGTCTTTTCTAAAGATTCGGCTCTGCATCAGGTGGCCAAAGCACTGGAGCTTCAGCTTCAGCATCAGTCCTTCTAATGAATGTTCAGGGTTGATTTCCTTTAGGACTGACTGGTTGGGTCTCCTTGCTGTCCAAGGGACTCTCAAGAGTCTTCTCCAACACTACAGTTCAAAAGCAACAAGTGTTCAGGATTCAGCCTTCTTTATGGCCCAACTCTCAGATCCATACATGACCACTGGAAAAACCATAGCTAAGACTAGATGGACCTTTGTTAGCAATGTAATGTCTCTGCTTTTTTAATATGCTGTCTAAGTTTGTTACAGCTTTTTTCCCCAAGGTCATTTAATTTCATGGCTGCAGTCACCATCTGCAGTGATTTTGGAGACCCTCAAAATAAAGTTTCTCACTGTTTCCATTGTTTCCCCATCTATTTGCCATGATGGGACCAGACAACATGATATTAGTTTTTTGAATGTTGAGTTTTAAGCCAGCATTTTCACTTTCCTCTTTCACCTTCATCAAGAGGCTCTTTAGTTCCTCTTCACTTTCTGCCATAAGGATGATATTATCTGCATATCTGAGGTTGTTGATATTTCTCCCAACAATCTTGATTCTAGCTTATTCTTCATCCAGCCCAGCATTTTGCATGATGTACACTGCATATAAGTTAAATAAGCAGGGTGACAATATTCAGCCTTGATCTACTCCTTTCCCAGTCTTGAACCAGTACATTGTTCCGGGTCCAGTTCTAACTGAACTCACACTGGAAGGGGTATTAATATTTCCGCAAAGGGGACTAGACCTCAAACTCCAGGCTTACTAAAGGTGTGGGGGCCTCCCAACTAGGTGATTATACTAGACTCTAGATATATAGCAGTGAACTGCTATATCCACAGAGCAGTGGGAGGAAGGAATGAACAGAGAATCAAATCTAGAGCCCGGAAGGGTGTGCCTGAAGGGTGTGATATTAACACTGCTAAGTGTGAAGAAGGGGTTTGTGCTTTGAGGAGCACTGAGATCAGAAACTGAGGCTACCCATGAAGAATGACAGATCCAGAAGAAAATAGCCATGATGCCCAATCCACTCTGAATTCCCGATCAATACTGCCTTTTTCAGTGTGCCTGTATTTTGTGAGGTATTGGGTTGGCCAAAAAGTTCTTCTAGGTTTTTATGTGAGATATTATGGAACTTTTTGGCCAACCCAATAATTGGGACATACCTATACTAAAAATTGTTATTTACCTGAAATTCAAATTTAACTGGATATTCTGCATTTTACTTGGCAACCCTACCAAGAGGAAACTCCTATTTTTTTTTTCTCTTTGGCTCTGAAAATAGTCCTACAGATCACCCGTCTGCAGTTTCCCACCCCTATGTTTAGTTTGCTCACACTGTTGATGAAGCGTAATCCACAGAGCAATTGCCTCTGTTGTCAGTGAAGATAAGTGAAGGATTAAAGGATGGGCAGAGGAGACTCTTGGGGTGAGGCAGGGAAGGGAGGGGCGGAGCTGGCTGCACCCACTTCTGCTGAAGCCCTTGACTCTTCAAGGCTGGTAGTAACCACACTCCAGGTAGAGATCCATTGAGAGGCAATCAGAACTCTAAGGCAGAACTCAAGCCACAAGTGGGGATCAGGTGAATCAGGAAAGAAAAAGAGAAACTCAAAAGAGAGCAAGTTCAACCCCTGCTAATATCTGGCAGAACCTACCAGGCTGCAGACAACTCAGCCAAGCTCATCAGTATTATTAACCCCTTAGCTCCTTTCTAATTCCTTAGTCACTCAGTTGAGCCCAATTCTTTGTGATCCTTTGAACTGTAGCCTGCCAGCTTCCTTTGTCCACGGGATTTTTATCAGGCAAGAATACGGGAGTGGGTTGCCATTTCCTCCTCTAGGGGGTCTTTCCTACTCAGAGATCAAACCCACATCTCCTGTGTCTCCTGCATTGCAGGCAGATTCTTTACCCACTCATGAAAAGGTTTTCATCTGATGCATGAGTTGCTGAGAGTCTTCTTTCCATTTAATAGAAGTTTTCCTCGCTGAATGCTATAGGCAAGTGTTATCTAATACAAGAGCTATAGCCATACGTAATTACCTAAAAAGTAGCTAGTCAGCACTGAGATAGGCTTTAAAATATACATTGGATCTCTAAGACTTAGTATAATAAAAATAATGTGAAATAGTTCATTTAGTTTGACTGTCCAAATGACACCATTTTGATGATATTGACTTAAATTTTGTATTATAAAATTATATAAAATTATTAAATTGTGTATTATAAATTATGACTTCAGTTATATATTATTAAAATTAACTTTACCTGTTTCTTTTTACTTTTTTTTACAATAGTGTTAAAATATTTTATATCTGTGGCTCAAAAATATCTTTCTATTGGACAATGCTATCATAGACTTTATCCCTAAGTTTTCAGAGCTAGAAGTAGCCTGAAAGATTATCTAGTTTACATGTATAATTTAGTTGGTGTGAAAAGCAAGACCCAGAAGGCTGATGTGCCCAGCCAAGGTCACCCAGCTAGTTAATGAGACAGGACCAGAATAAAGTCAGGGCGTCTTAGTGGGTTCCAATTTTCCACACTACTTCCTAATGCTTAACACAACTTATTATTAAATTATGGTAATTGTATTATTAAATTATTATGACAATTTTTCAAAAAAGCATCTAAAGTTTGGACGGATCTTTAAAGATCAAGGCAATGGTCCTGTGTCATTTCAAAGGTTTCATCTGATGAGAATTCCACTTTGTCCTGACAAAATGGAAAAAATATCAGTGATAGATAATTTTTATTTCTAAAACAGTGCTTTAAGATACACTTTTAATAGGCATCATTTTATTGTGAATAAAACTGCTTTATAACAAAATACAAAAACACAAAAGCAGCACTTGAATTTTGTGATAGAATAGTTTTTATACGTGACCTCAGAGCCAAGGTAAATAGGGCTGACCCCTTACAAAAACACAGAATCCAGTCAAGTCTGACAGCATTTCTTCTTAACTCACACCCCAGCACCTCCAGTGATGGGCACGCCAAACTGCAAAGCTCTTACTCCCTGTCTACCTCTCTCTCACCCTCGAGGCATTAAACGAACAAGAAAATATCTGATATCAGTCACTAAGAATTGTTGGCTGGTCAATCAAATTAATACAATATGTAACAGCAGCCTCTGTGTGTGTGTGTGTGCACACGAACACGCAGTCACTTTAGTTGTGGCTGATTCTTTGCAACACTATGGAGTGTGGCCCACCAGGCTCCTCTGTCCATGGGATTCTCCAGGCGAGAATACTAGGGTGGGTTGTCATGCCCTCCTCCAGGGGATCTTCCCAACCCAGGGATTGAACTCACATCTCTTATGTCTCCCTGCATTGGCAGGCGGGTTCTTTACCAATAGCACCATCTGGGAAGCCCCAAAGCAGAACCTATACACTGAGTATTTCCTACTTGTGGAATTTCATGAAATGATACAGGTAGAAATGAAGCAGTCTTGCCCTTTAGGATAGATTCTAAACTATGGAAAAATTGAAGATAATTGTAGAAGTAAAAAAAAAACACCTACTAATTCACTCACAGTCTATACACTTACATGGACACCCTGGTACAGTCTGCTTGTGTTCCCCTAAAATTCCTATGCTGAAACCTAACCTCCAGGACTCTAGAAATAAATTCATGCTGTTGACAAGCCAGTTCTATTGCATTCCATTATAATAGCCTGAAAGGACTAAGACAGGTCCCCTGCCTTCCCTCCCCAAGGCCTGCTCCTGCAGTGGGCCACATGCATGCTGCGCTAATGTGTGTCTATGAAGACTCAGAGTGCACTGAGCGCGGTTCCAGGTGCTGGGGATACTAAGGCGAGCAAGACAGGGACGGTCCACCCCTCAGAAGCTGACCTCCCACGGCTTCTTACCTCCCATGGCTTCTTACCTCCCGTAATAACAGTCCTCCAGCGTCTCTCCTTTCTGTTTTGGCCTCACGCACATGATACTCATTTCCTGATCCTACTCTCTAGGTCTTGCATGTATCTGTTCCAAATTCTGATCAGCCTGGTCCAAGACCCTTCACCATCCTGTGGCCTCCTGAGAGGCCCTGGCACTCATGAGGTACAGCAGGATGAAGATTCCTCTGTGGTCCATATTAGAAGACCCCCAGTATCTAGGCCTCGCTTGCCCCTAGCTGTGAAGTTGGAGGATCTTCTTCCAAGCCTTCCTGCTCAGGCCCCAGCAGCCCCTTTCCCCTCCAGTATCCCTTTCCTCCTCCCTCTGCCTGAGCACCAGGATGCCTTTATCCTAGTGAATCTGTTTGTCTCGGAACCACCATTCATACTTCATCTTTACTTCCACGGCTGGCATGATCTCAAGTGGCACTCAACGATTTCTTCACGCTGTGGTGCCTTCTTCCTCAGCTGACATCTAAGCACAGATCCGCACGCCTTCTGTGCCAGGGCATGGGATTTCTGAGAAATGCAAATACTATCAAAATGCCTCCTATTTTTCTAGCCTGCATTCTTTCATTTACTCATTCATCCTTTCCTTCCACAAGGATTATTTGAAGGCCTATAATATATCAGGCATAGTCTGGGTATTTGCCATTCACAAATGAGTAGAACTTATCATTGTGCATTAACCAAAGCTCGCAATCTAGACGGCAAAATAAACCTTTTTTTCTTTTTTAATGTACGTGGATATATGTTGCTTTTCTTTTGAAATTTTATTTTTGAAAACAGTTATTTTCTAATTTATCTTTTATTTTTAAATTAATTTTTAGTGGAATATAGTTGATTTATAATATTGTGTTAGTTTCTGCTGTACAGCAAAATGAACTGGTTATACTGATAATATTCATATATCCACCCTGTTTTAGATTCTCTTCTCATAAAGGTCACTACAGAGTACTGAGTAGAGTTCCTGTACTACACAGCAGGTCCTCATTAGTTATCTATTATAAATATATAGTAGTGTGTATATGTCGATCCCAATCTCCCAATATTTCCTTCCCCCATTCCCCTTGAAAACCATGTTTGTTTTCTACATCTGTAATTCTATTTTTTTGGAAATATTAATAGGTTCATTTGTACCGTTTTTTAAGATTCCAAATAAAAGCATTATCATATGGTATTTGTCTTTCTCTGACTAACATCACTCAGTATGACACTCTATTTCCATCCATGTCACTGCAAATGAGAATGCCTCGTATTTGATAACAGAGGTACCATCCAATTACAAAGACAGGGCTTTTAAGGGCTTAATTTCAAACCAATATCTGCTCCTTAATTAAAACAATCTCATAAGCATTTCTCTTTTAAAAGAGTAACATTAAATATTAATTACTTGCATTGGAAGTAAACAACTGAAAGCTAATAAATTTACAAATTCAATTATCACAAAAACTATCAAATGCCCTTTTGTTTAATTGCTATGGATTCCCCTTTAGACATCATAATGGAATTAACAGAACATTCTCATAATCAATGGAAATTGATTGATTGATCAATCAGCAGAACATGGTTAGATTCTTTAACCTCCAGACATTATTATTTATGCCTAAGCAGTACCAGAGCAAGCACCTAGCAAATAGGCATGAGAGCACAGGACCAGGATAGAGGGAGGACATTTGGACATTATCCAAAGTTCAGTGTGGGGTGAGGTGGCTTTTGCATATATATGAAGCATGTCACCCTTGAAGGGTAAGCATTATGCTTCTCATTAATATATTATCAAGGTCTCCTCATAAGTGAAGGAAACACAGTCATCCTTCACGGATGAGCTATTTGCATTTATTCCTGAGGATTTATTAAAAATTAACACTCCATCACTTTCCACTTTTGGTACCTGCGGCACCTTTAAAACAGAAGGATAGATTTCGGCCCCAAACTTTTAAACAAATGTCCTGGTATATAAAGATCTCTAAAATAAACATGACCCCTGTCTCCACCTTAAAACTCCGCCCCACCCCTCCTGGGTTTCTGCTATCACCAGAACATTTTCTGTATCACATATGGGACTGATGAACTCTTAGAAAGCAGGATCTATTTTGGAGGCCGCTGCTGCCGCTGCTGCTAAGTTGCTTCAGTCCTGTCCGACTGTGCGACCCCATAGACAGCAGCCCACCAGGCTCCCCCATCCCTGGGATTCTCCAGGCAAGAACACTGGAGTGGGTTGCCATTTCCTTCTCCAATGCATGAAAGTGAAAAGTGAAAGTGAAGTTGCTCAGTCGTGTCTGACCCTCAGCGACCCCACTGGAGTGGGTTGCCATTTCCTTCTCCAATGCATGAAAGTGAAAAGTGAAAGTGAAGTCGCTCAGTCATGTCTGACTCTTCGCGACCCCATGGACTGACTGCAGCCTACCAGGCTCCTCTGTCCATGGGATTTTCCTGGCAAGAGTACTGGAGTGGGTTGCTATTGCCTTCAGGAAAGGATTAATGTCATCATCGCAAATAGTCTACACTGCTAGTTTACAAAGCAACGGATCTGTTCTGTCCTGGTATGTACTCACATCCTTCCATAGATCAGGGGTATGAGGCTGGAACCGACACTGTGGAAGAAGGCAAGCAGCTCCAGGACAAGGAGCTGGTCGTGGGTCCACAGGTCTCTATCTGACCCACTGTCCATCTGGCGTAGGACCATGGCTCTGGCAGGAACCCTGAACATCTCTAGTTTAGAGTTTCAAGGAAAAGATGTTTATCTTCCCCGCTAGACTGTGAGCTTTAGTTAGTGCAGAGTTGATGCTCCCCCGACAGGCTCTGCTCTCCTTATAATCTACAATGTATCTCATATTCATTAATCATCTAAACCTCTCAGAAGCAATCTTCAGTTTCATCCAGGAACTCTTAGCAAAGCAAAACGCACAATCCCTATCATATTAACAGTATTAGCTACTGTTACTGAACCCACACTAAGTGCCAATTATTCAACAGGCCCTTTACATACATCATGGGTCCACACTCCTCCTTAGTCACTTAATGCCAGCCAGGCTGACTCTCTGCTTCAGTCTTTAAGGGACTACATGCATCTGCTGTCTCTAACTGGAACACCCTAATGCCCTCAAAGCCAACATTTCCCTCTTACTTAGATCTTAGATGAAATATCACATCTTCGGGGAAGACTTCCCATAAAAATACATTCAGTTACTACCACTTACATTCTTGTTTTACTCCTACTTTTTCTTCAAAGTGCTTATTATTGAAAGGAAATAATTTTGGCAGTGAAAAAATCTTTGAATGTTGTCTTTTTTCTGGGATAAGCTTTATAAGGACAGGGAAATTTCTCACTTGCCATTGTATCTCCACTGCTGGGTATGTTACTGAGCACATAGGTGCCCAATCAATAATTTTTATAAGAATATGCTCTTTTTCATCAGATTTGCACAAGAATGTAGGTAACACAGAATCTCTAATAACCAATCTTGACCTAACCAACTGTATCAGTGATGCTTTCAGCTTCAAGTGATAGCAAGTATCAATTCAAAACAGTATAAATAATTCAATAATTACTTTCCCCATACAGCAAGCAATTCAAAGGTCTGGTCATCTCCAAGGGTGGCTGACTGCAGCACAAGGCCATCATCAAGGACTCTCCTTCAGGGCATCACTCGCATTGCCATGCTCTGTATGTCAGCTTTGCCACTGGGCTGGCTCCAATCAGTGTCTCACACTTGCTCCCCCCAGTTCCAGGAGTCACATCTGAACAGGACCGTTTTGGAGACAATTGTCCAGATAGACCACCAAAGATAAGCAGAAAGTACTGGGGACTTCTTTATCAGTAGACAGGAAATTACTTATTATCAAGCCTTTAGCAAATTAATCAGCTCCTATACCTACCCGTGTCCCAGAGAAGAAGACTGTCTTAAGTCATTTTAGGCCTATTACAAAAATATTATAGACAGGGCAATTCCACAGAAATTTATTTCTTGCAGTTCTGTAGGCTGAGAAGTCCAACATCAAGGTGCTGGCCCACTTGGTTCCTGGTCTAGTTTCTTGGTTTGCAAGGTGAGGGCTCTCTCCATGGTTTGGCGAGGGCTACCCCCTTACTATATCCTCACATGGCAAATTAAAAGAGCTCTGGTCACTTATCCCCTTTACAAGGATATTCGATGTCATCATGGGCAAGGGAGTTTGCCCTTTCGTGACCTCATCCAAACCCAATTATCTCCCAAAGGTCTTACTTCCAAATGGCATCTTACTCTTACTCTCCAAGTGGTGATTAGGGCTTCACTATGAAGTTTGAGAAGATGCAAATATTCAGTCCATAACACAGCCCAACACAGGTCACCTGCATGATTAGGACTCTCAAATAAGACTCTATCCTTTTTCTTGCCTCTTTCATTAATGACATGGACTTCCCAGGAAGCTCAATGGGGAAGAAAATACCTGCAATGCAGTAAACACGGGTTCAGTCCCTGGGTCAGGAAGATCCCCTGGAGATGAAAATGGCAACCCACTCCAGTATTCTTGCCTGGGAAATTCCATAGACAGAGGAGCCTGACAGGCTACAGTCCATGGGGTTGCAAAAGAGTCAGACATGATTTAGCAACTAAAGCACCATCGCATTAATAACATACGACTACAGATAACTTAAAAACAGCACTTCTTCAGAAAGGGATGAGATACCCCTGATGTAGGAGGGAAAGGCCAGCTGCTTACCAGGAGACTAGAGCCAGCCTTAGGAGACTAGAGCCAGGAAGGACAGTGAAACCTATAGGGAAAGCAACACTGAGAGCGGGCTGCTGATTAGAAGTAACTTGCTTAAACCAGAACAGCAGGGTTGCCAGACAAGGGGGCAGAGCGAGAGGCAGCAGTGGACTGTACCCCAAGGGCCAGGCTTGCCAGAAATCTATTAAAGCAGTGGCCTCCAACCTTTTTGGTGTGAGGGACTAGTTTTGTGAAAGAAATTCCGCCCCCCTCCCCCACGGACCAGGGTTGGAGGGTAGTGGTGACTGTGGTTTGGTGATGATTCAAGTGTATTACATTTATTGTGCACTTTATTTCTATCAGTATTACATGAGCTCCATCTAAGATCATCAAGCATTAGATCCTGGAGGTTAGGGGCCCCTGCGTCAAAGGCGCTCTGCAGAGGCTCACTTATTAGTGAGCACGTCTTCCCCTCTCTCCTCATCACGGGGGACGTGAACGCCGGGTGCCGAGAAAAGCAGCTGCTGGATATATTGATTTCTTTTGGAAGAGCCGAGATTATTGGATCTTTCACAGTTGCTTATATTCCCATTAAAACTAACCAAAGCCAATAAGGTTGGCAGAAGTACAGTATTTCATGGAGTCAAAAGTGACAGTTACGCTCTATTTCAAACAACCATGAAAATGTCGTCGGTCAAAAGGACAGGACCTCTGGCCAAGCTAGAGAAAGCATATTTCTTTCCTGAATGGCAAGAAACGAGCATTTTGAGTATCTAGTACCATCTGTACCTATGCCAGGGTTGGGAGATAGACAAGCATTTTCCTTCAGGGAACAAGCAATCTAAGTGCTTACAGGGAACACACTGACAGCTTACACTATAACGTGGGCTGTGGAAGATGCAAAAGAAATATCAGGCTTCCAATACCAAGGAAAACAAGGTTAACTCTTTAAAAACAATTCTTATTTATTTCTTAAGGGTTTCTATTGATGTAGACCATTTTTAAAGTCTTCATCCTGTTTTTTTACAATATTGCTTCTGTTGCATGTTTGGGTTTTTTGGCTGGAGGCGTATGGGATCTTAGCTCTCCAATCAGAGATCAGATCCACACCTCCAGCAGGGGAAGGGGAAGTCTTAACCACTGGACTTCCAGGGAAGTCGCCTAAAATCAGTTTTTAAATAGCTTACCTTAAAACAGCGTAAGATGGTATCAGTTGCAGAGTCCTGATCACTAGTATTGTGTAACTCTAATGTAAGCTGGTTGCACCAGAAAAGCTTCATGTAAAAGAAGATGCTAAAAGAGTGACTATGGTTCAGATCAAAGAAGCACCTTATGTTCTGGCCACCTCTTCTCCCCACTACTGTCCTTTCTTTTTATTTGATGGGATACTTATTGAGTTCAGAGTATGTTCATTAAGGAAACAGGAAGTAAATATGTGTCCTTCTCTCCCAATCAGAATGTCTTAGCAGCCCTCAAATTAAGTATTCTTTGGATGGGAAAACATAACCAGAAAACTACTTCAAGTTAATGGAAACAATCTCATCTGCAGCCTAATAACACATGTAAACCAGCACGCACTAGGCCGTAGAAAGAATGAGACCCTCAAGAGGGCAGAAGAGAGGAAACACAGTGCTCTCCACTTTCTTCAACTGCAAAGAATCAGCAGACCTTGTGGCAAACTATTTGCTGTGTTTAATAAGCATGCCAGCACAAATGTGCTAAACACATAAATACAGCAAAGTCATAATCACTGGGTTCAATGTCAAGCACCATTTGAATCCACCGATTAAATCAACTGATGATAGTAAACCTATTTTATTAGAAGTACTATCTGAAAGAGAAAGCAAAATTTAGGGGAAACTGTACTTTTACTCTTTCCTTGCAGGAAAGGAAATCTATTAACTGCATGAATTCCATGAATGGCTTAACTACTTTTCTTTGCTAGGGACCTGGTGCAAGCTAACCTCTTCTCACTTAGAGAAAAACAATCTATCTTGTTCTGTAGGCTAAGGGTAGTGAGTTTGTCTGTGGATGGAATGATGTTTCTGTATGAAGTCTGGGTGATAAGAGGAAGGACGTGTTCTCTGACGGTGCAGGAGTCCATGCCAGGTACCTTAGCTGTGTTGATGATGAAAGTTCAGAAGCCTGGTGCTACCGAGGAAGTTTCTGATACCATTTTGTCAGATTCTGAGCCAATGTGAGGTTACCTCAATGTTGTCTTATAGCACCAACCCCTCGCCTTCAGCAAAACCAAGTTTCCTGCCAACTTAGAAATGAGGGCACCAGGACCCTCACAGAGCAGCAGCTATGATGTGACATCAATCCCACCCTTCAGGGGCTTCAGCAGAATGGGGATGCTGAGAAGGGTTCACAAAAAAGCATGACAACTATTCAGTTAAGTTCTTATCATTCATGGGTTTTCAATACATTTACAAGAAAAAAAACATATTTTTCGGGTTGGCTAAAAACTTCATCTGGTTTTAAGTAAAAATAAAAGGCACATTTTTCATTTCAGCAAGAATTTTATCAAACAATGTATTCACTAACCAAATGAACTTATGGCCAACCCAATACTTTCCAGAGTACATAGTACAAGGTATTATACAACTCATTTCAACATTAGAATGCAATTTATCAGTATCCAAATAAAAAGAAATCCAGCTGAGGTAGAAGTTAGGAGCTCTACAAAGCAAAGGAAATCATCAACAAAATGAAAAGGAATATATTAATAACATACTGAATGGGAGAAAATATTTGAAAATTACATATCTGATAAGGGGTCAATTTCTAAAATATAGAAAGAACATATACAACACAAAGGAAAAAGTACTCAGTTAAATAATGGGCAAAAGACCTGAAAAAAGTTTTGTCCAACTCTTTGTGACCCCCATGGACAGTAAGTAACCCACCAGGTTCCTCTGTCCATGGAGTTCTCCAGGCAAGAATACTGGAGTGGGTTGCAATTTCCTCCTCCAGGGGATCTTCCAGACTCAGGGATTGAACTCAGGTCTTCTGCATTGCAGGCAGAATCTTTACTGACTGAGCCACCAGGGGATCCCAAAGGAAATCATCAACAAAATGAAAAGGTATTAATAACCCACTGAACGGGAGAAAACATTTGCAAATTGCATATCTGATAAGGGGTCAATTTCTAAAATATAGAAAGGACATATGCATACACACAACACATACAACACAACAGAAAAAAAAAAAAACTCAGTTAAATACTGGCCAAAGATCTGAACAGACATTTTTTTTCCAAAAAAAAAAAAAAAAAAAAATAGGGATGATCCATAGGCACACAAAAAGGTGTTCAGCATCACTCATCATCGGGGAATGTGAATCAAAACCACAATGAGATGTTACCTCACATTTGTTACAATGGCAGCTGTGAAAAGATAAATGATGACAAGCAGTGGTAAGGATGTGGAGAAAAGAGAACTCTTGTGCACACTTAGGGAGAATGTAAACCATTATATAACGCAGTATCACAGTTTCTTAAAAAAATAAAAAATAAAACTATACTGTGAAAGTAGGACCATAAATGAAGCTGAGTGCCAAATAATTGATGCTTTTGAACTGTGGTGTTGGAGAAGACTCTTGAGAGTCCCTTGGACTGCAAGGAGACCCAACCAGTCCATCCTAAATGAAATCAGTCCTGAATATTCATTGGAAGAACTGACGCTGAAGTTTGAATACTTTGACCATCTGATGTGAAGATCTGACTCATTGGAAAAGACCCTGTTGCTGGGAATGATTGAAGGCAGGAGAAGGGGATGACAGAGGATGAGATGGTTGGGTGGCATCACCGACTCTATGGACATAGGTTTGAGCAAGCTCCGGGAGTTGGTGATGGACAGGGAACCCTGGCGTGGGGCTGTCCATGGGGTCACAAAGAGTTGAACACGCCTGAGTGACTGAACTGATGATTCAGCAGTCTCATTTCCAGGTATTTCTCCAAAGGAAACAGAAACACTACCTTAAAGAGATACATGTGCTTCCATGTGCAGGACTGTGCACAACTGCCAAGACGTGGAGGCAACCTCAGGGCCCACCAACAGAGGAGCAGGCAGAGAAAATGTGATACACACATACACACAGAGAGAATGTGATTTACCATAAACAGAAGACATATTATTATTTGTGAAAATATGGGTGGACCTTGAGGGTGTTGGAGGCTTCCCTGGTGGCTCAAAGAGTAAAGAATCTGCCTGCAGTGTTGGAGACAAGGGTTCGATCCCGGGGTAGAGGAGAGCTCCTGGAGGAGGGCATGGCAATCCACTGCAGTATTCTTGCCTAGAGAATCCCATGGACAGAGGAGCCTGGCAGGCTACAGGCCATGGGGTCGCAAAGAGTTGGACAAGACTGAGTGACTAACACTTTCTTTCACTAAGGGTATTACTTTCAGTGAAATAATTCAGAAAAGAAAAAGACAAATGCTATATAATCACACTTAAAATGGGAATTCAAAATTAAAAAAAAAAACAAACAAAAAAGCCGTCCAAACTCATGGATTCAGGGAACAGATTGGTGGTTGCCAGAGGCAGGGATCAGGAGTGAATAAAATGGGCAAGGTGGGGGTTAGAAGATGCAAACTTCCATCGCAAGATAAATAAGTCCTGGGGATGTAATATGCTTGATGACTATAGTTAATAATACTGTATTGTATATTTGAAAGCTGCTAAGAGAATAGACCTTAAAAGTTCTCAAGAAAGAATAATTGTAATTATCTGAGGTGATAGATGCTAACTAGGCTTATTGTAGTAATCATTTCACAACATATAAAAGTACTGAATCATTATTTTGTGCACCTGAAACTAATATTCTATGACAATTATATCACAATTAAAAAAAAAATTGGTAATTAGTTCCAGTGTCTGAACTCTTACCATCCGGACCATAACATTCCTACATCTTCAGAAAAAGCCAATCAGTAAAGGTAATTTAGAAAAATAGAGAGGTGGAGAGGTTATGGAAAGCTTTTTGGAAAAGAACATTTTATGTGAACCTTAGTGAGTAGGGTTTCCCTAGTGGCTCAGTGGTAAAGAGTCCTCCTGCCAATGCAGGAGATGCAGGGCATGGAAGTTCAGTCCCCGAGTCAAGAAGATCCCCTGGAGGAGGAAATGGCAACCTACTCCAGGATTCTTGGAGAATCCCCATGGAGAGAGGAGCCTGGGGGGCTACAGTCCACAGTGTCACGAAGAGTCAGACACGACTGAAGCGACTTAGGACACACACAAGCACTCACAAGAGAGTCTTTACCTCTACGTTGGTTTAAAAGGAAAATCTTTGTACAAGAAATCTGCCAACTGTAACTGTGCAGATCCAAGTTTTCAGCCTTACTTTCTCTCAGTTGGATTACTTATTAGGCGTGTTCTTTCTTCAGCTCGCCAAGTCATACATATTCTGTAACGCTGGCTTTTCTTACTAACAAAGAGAACAGTTTACAGCATAGAGCCTTTACCTCAGAAAAGCATTTTTAGGTCTGAATGACTTACTTCAGAGTTCACTTTTAATTAAAATTGATTCCCTGCTTAAACAGAGACATATTTTTCTTACTTCACTTAATGCTTGAACAGAATGAGGGCTTATATTATCTTGCTTTCACATCAGTTATTGAAGTTACATGACTTGTAGCAAAAATGTATACTTTCATTCCCAAAGATTAACAAACAACAAAACATAAATTTGATATGATCGAGTATTGACATGTATGTGTGGGGAAATGAGTATTTTTATGCTCTTTGGTGTAACACTGCTATTTCCATATGAAAGTAGCTTTCTCATTTTCTATTTATCAACCCACCTTTATGATCCCAGGCGGGCTTCCCCGGTGGCTCAGCAGTAAAGAATCCACCTGCAATGCAGAAAATGCAGGAGATGTAACCCAAATGTGGGTTCGATCCGTGGGTTGGAAGATCCCCTGGAGGAGGGCATGGCAACCTACTCCACTACTCCCGCCAAGAAAATCCCATGGACAGAGGAGCCTGGCGGACTACCGTCCACAGTGCTGCAAAGAGTTGGACACGACTGAAGCGACTGAGCACCTTATGATTCCAGATAACTTGAGGTCAAGAGAAGAGAGTAAGAACAAGCCACTAGATGAGAAAAGTGTCAATTCCCACTCTAACTGTGAGTTTTGGAATTGCATGATCCTAGGCAAGAAAATAAAACACGTGTCTGAGGTTTCTCACCTCCCAGAGGAATATCTCAAGGGTGTGCTGACTTGTACAGGCTCATGAGAGGCAATGGTTAATATTCAGGGCATTTGAGAGATGGCTGTTAAAATGCTAGAAGTAGGAAGTCAGCCAGGGTGGAAACAATTATACTCCAAATATTAGCAAGTGACACAAATCAGGGTTCATTTGGATTTTGTAGAGAGCAAGGTTAACAACATGCCACTTGAGGATATCACAAGGAATGGTATTCCACACATTGTAAAAATGACATTAGACTGTCCGAAAAGGTCAAACTCGGAGTTGGTAAGGTAAATTAAAATAAGACAAATAATTTTATATTATTTACTGTTTAAATTATTACATCATTCCTTCTATATTAAAAAGTAATACAAACTGCATTTATGGAGAATTTAACCAAGTAGAGCCATTGCTCTCCAGGTTTTTAATGCCTTTTGAAAAGGTGATTCTCCTAAATACTTATGAGATAGTTATTAATATTATACATGCGATAGCTAAGAATTGAGACTCCAAGAAGGAGAACTGGTCACAAGCACATATGAGTAAAGCCAGGACTGCACCTGGGGTCATCCAAGCCCGAGACCCTGGCTCTTTTAACCAGGTCACTCCATTTTTGTTACTAAGACAATGGAGGACCAGTCTAACCATCTACCAAGAGTCAGTAACACTGTGCTGTGCTGAGCTTAGTCGCTCAGCCGTGGCTGACTCTTTGTGACCCCATGGACTGTAGCCCGCCAGGCTCCTCTGTCCCTGGGATTCTCCATGCCAGAATACTGGAGTGGGTTGCCATGTCCTCCTAAAGGGGATCTTTCCAATCCAGGGATCGAACCCAGGTCTCCTGCATTACAGGTAGATTCTTTACCGTCTGAGCCACCAGGGAAGCTAATGTTTCCTAACAAGGCAAGGATAAACACTGTAAAGTCAAAGCCAAGCTCACACCTTTCACTTCCACTTTCTCTTTCCCATCTAAGTTATCATTAGCAACACCAGCTTGTTGTGATATAAAATAAATGAGGTGGAAAACGCCTCCACTCCCTTCCTCGCTTTCCCAACTTCTGGAAGAGTGGGCTGACTCCAGCTATGGGAAATGAGTTCTCAGTTTCAGACAGGAATGGGTGATTACCCCTTGACCGCCCCACTCTGTAACCACAAAGAAAGCTCCCATCGTTTCACTCATATTTGCAAATGCAATCATCCTCTTTGTACCATACATTCCCATTATCTTTTTTCAGGATCATAGCTTTAGAGGGATGTGTAACACTTTCCGAAACAAATATTTACATCCAGCAAAACAGCACAACCTTAGCTGCTGCACTTGAGCCGTGTGGTAATGTTTCAGAGAGGAGTTCTGGGAAGCCAGAGCACAGACCGATGGGAGGAGACCTTGCGTGGCTCTCTTTAGCCCGCCTTCCAGAGACCATCTGCCGAACATCACCAGTCACAGTACATGAATGCACGTTAGCCAAGGCCTTGTTCTCGCATGAATTTGACATTCACCCTGACAACTAAGAATGGCCCCTGGCGGGCTGGGCAGGAAACAGGGAAGACTCCCTTGCAGCAGTGAAGTGTCCAGGCAGATACGATGACCAGTTATCATGTCTGGAAAATTCCAACAGTGGCAGGAGTTCTTTATCTTAGGAAATTAATCAGGATTGTGAGCCTGTGTTGATGGATCTATCCAAGATGCCCTCTCTGCTTGGGGCAAAAGACCCTCCTTTTCTAGGAGCTTCTCGATGTCAGCCAAAGCGTTCGGAGGAAGCGACAGGCAGAGTTCCTGAGGACCAGTGCTTTTGCCTCTTTAAGATGCAGTGAGTATTTTTATAGCTTTAAATGCTCCCAATAAGTATATCACACTTCAAAAGAGAGAAATTAAGTTCACATAGAAAGTTTGGGTGGAGGGGGTAAGGAGTAAGAGGTAGTTCTGGCAACGTTCAAAAATAACACAAAAGTAATAATCACATGACCACAATACACTCGACTCTTCTAACAATTTTAGAAATACCAGATTTAAAACATCACACTTTAAAATAGTAGGTCCAATTTTTGGACCCACGACGAACTATTCAAATCATCACCAGAGGAGGCGCAGCATTGTTTTCCTTTAGGGGCCACAGGTGTGTACGTGTGTGCTAAGTCTCATCAGGCATATCTGACTCTGTGACCCTATGGACTGTAGCCCACCCGGTTCCTGTGTCCACACTGAGGAGAATACTGGAGTGGTTTGCCATGCCCTCCTTCAGGGGATCTTCTCGACCCTGGAATAGAACCCATGTCTCCTACATCTGCTACATTGCAGGTGGATCCTTCACCAGCTGAGCCGTCAGGGAAGCCTGGGGGCCAGAGGTAGGCAAGCAGTTGACAAAACTACATTTGAACAAAAAGATGGTTTCTTTCCTTTTATGCTTTGGCTTGTATATGCCGAGAAGTCCTGTCTTTGAGTGAATGAGTGAAAGTAGCTCAGTCGCGTCTAACTCTTTGCGACCCCATGGACTATATAATCCATGGAGTTCTGCAGGCCAGAATGCCAGAGTGGGTAGCCTTTCTGTTCTCCAGGGGATCTTCCCAACCCAGGGACTGAACCCAGGTCTCCCACACTTCAGGCAGATTCTTTACTGTCTGAGCCACCAGGGAAGCCCCAAAAGTACATGTTTATAGGCAAAAATACTTTTCTCCTTATTTACCACGGGCTTCCCTTGTGGCTCAGCTGGTAAAGAATCTGCCTGCAGTGTGGGAGACCTGGGTTCGATCCCTGGGTAGGGAAGATCCCCTGGAGAAGGCAATGGCACCCCACTCCAGTATTCTTGCCTGGAGAATCCCATGGACAGAGGAGCCTGGCGGGCTACAGCCCATGGGATTGCAAAGGGGAGGATCCGACTAAGCACACACAGCGCGCACTATTTAAAATGTGCCTTAGCTTTATTTGTCTGCTCAGAATAAATCACACAGGCATAAATGGGCACCCAGGAGAAAGATCTGGCATCTGTTCATTCCAGTTCCTAACCCTGATCCTAATATCACCCTGAGGCTGGGGATTATTCAAAAAAAGTGATGAGCCCATGATGGACTTTTAATAAATAGCAAGTGAATGATAAAACAAAGAGAATGGCAGAATTTCCTGAATAATTGTTTAAATTCAAAAGAAGAGAAATTTTCTTCCAGATACAAATCTGTCTTCTCCAGGCATAAAACTAGATGCTACTTATCTTGACAGAAGGGGAAACTGTGCTCATTTTGCTGATACTCGGCAAAATTCTGTTTTCAATTACTGATGTCCATAAGAACAATTCAACATCTTTAATTGATGCTTAGTAGAAATACAGATGGATAATGCCCTCATAAAGCCTTAAGGATACCTACCATACAGCACCCAGAGTCACAGGAATACATGAAATAAGGTATGATTTGTAAATTGGCCAAACATGTCTTCATTCATTCTTTATTTATTCAACAAGTATCTATTGAGTTTTGTTTGCCAGGAAATGTTCCAGGTGCTTGGGGTGCATCAGCGAATAAGAAAGTGGTGGTATCTGCTAGCCTGGAGTTTACATTGTCAGCAAACAGGAGATAGATAATAAATGATAAACAAAATAAATAAATTATGTAATGTATTGGACAGTGGTATGTGCTATGGAAAAGGAATAAGTACAGCAAGAGGAGGAGTATTTGCTTTGGAGGGGTGATGTAAAGAAGAGTGGCCTGGCAGGCCAGGGAAAGGCGACATTTAAGCACTGACTTAAAGGAAGGGAAAAGCCAAGGAGAAAGGGAGAGATATACCCAACTTAATGCAGAGTTCCAGAGAACAGCAAGGAGAGATAAGAAGGCCTTCTGAAATGAATAGTGCAGAGAAATAGAGGAAAACTACAGAGTGGGAAAGACTAGAGATCACATCAAGAAAACTGGAGATATCAAGGGAACATTTCATGGAAGGATGGGCACCACAAAGGACAGATGCAGTAAGGACCTAACAGACGCAGAAGAGATTAAGAGATGGCATGAATACACAAATGAACTACACAGAAAAAGGTCTTAATGACCCAGATATTCACGATGGTGTTGTAGATAGGAGGGAAAAAGTAGAAGCAATGATTTTTTTTTTTTGCTTGGGCTCCAAAATTACTGTGGAGAAGGCAATGTCAACCCACTCCAGCACTCTTGCCTGGAAAATCCCATGGACGGAGGAGCCTGGTAGGCTGTAGTCCATGGGGTCGCTGAGGGTCGGACACGACTGAGCAACTTCACTTTGACTTTTCACTTTCATGCATTGGAGAAGGAAATGGCAACCCACTCCAGTGTTCTTGCCTGGAGAATCCCAGGGACGGGGGAGCATGGTGGGCTGCCATCTACGGGGTCACACAGAGTCGGACACAACTGAAGTGACTTAGCAGTAGCAAAATTACTGTGGAAAATAACTGCAGCCATAAAATTAAAAGACGCTTGCTCCTTGGAAGAAAAGCTATGAAAAACCTAGACAACATATTAAAAGCAGAGACATCACTTTGCTGATAAAGGACCATATAGTCAAAGCTATGATTTTTCTGGTAGTCATGTATGGATGTGAGAGTTGGACCATAAGGAAGTATGAGCACCAAAGAATTGTTTATTTTACATTGTGGTGCTGCAGAAGACTTGTGAGAGTTTGCTGGACTGCAAGGAGATCAAACCAGTCCGTCCTAGAGGAAATCAACCCTGAATATTCACTGGAAGGACTGATGCTGAAGCTGAAGCTCCGCTACTTTGGCCATCTGAGGTGAGGAGCCAACTCACTGGAAAAGACCCTGAAGCTGGGAGAGTGATGGCGAAAGCAGAAGGGGGAGGCAGAGGATGACATGGTTAGATAGCACCACCGACTCAGTGGACGTGAATCTGAGCAAACTCCGGGAGACAGTAGAGGATAGAGCACACCTGGTGTGCATAGACTGAGGCTGCAAAGAGATCAGATTCAGGGACTGAACAGCAGCTAAGAGAGGGGAGTGAAGAGGGACCTGGGCAGTGGAGAAAAGTGCAGGAGCCTAGGAAAGAAGTGCTTCTGCCAAGGTCAAGGGACAGTAAGGAGGCTAAAGGTGGCTTTAGCAGAGGAAAACATGGATATCTGAGGTCAGGGGGGTCGTGGAGGGGGGGTGGAGATTGGGCAGGCAGATTAAATAGGGTTTACTGGTCACTGTAAAGACTTTGGCTTACTGTCTCACTGAAATGTCACTGCAAGCGTTTGCATAGAGAATGATATGATTTTAGTTTGTTTTAGACAGATCACACATGTTGAGAACAGACTATCAGCAAGTATAGAAACAGGTAGACCATTTAGGAAGCGAGACCAGATACCCAGGTTAGGTGGGGAGGAGCTGGAACCCAAGCAGCCTAAGGAAAGGTGGTGAAAACAGGTCAGACCGCAGATGTTTTGAAGAAAGAGCCGACAGGGATCCCTGACAGGTGCAGGGAGTGAGGGACGAGGAAGAATAAAGGGTGAGTCAGGTGTTTTGAAGGAGAGGGTTTTACTGACTGAGACAGAAGGGTTCCCAAGTGAGGATCAGGAGAGGAGGATGAGGAGTGTTAGGATGGGGTCTCCGGGGAGGAAAAGGCACTCCTCAGATCTCGAAGTACAGAGAGCATAACTGCTCAGAGAACAGGGGCCCAGCTGCCTAAGACGGGCTCCTGCTCAGGGACCGAGGACACCAGAGCCAGCAAGACAGACCCAGATCTCCTAACAGGCAGCTCTGCCTCTGAGACCCCCGTTGGGTCTGCTAATATTTTCTTAGGCCTCCACTGCAGTCTAAGAGCTGTCCTGGCCTAGCTTCATCTCCTCCTTCCTCCACAGGGCCCGCCCCACCATCCCCCAGTTCCCTCTTTCTTCTTTCATTTGTGTTTTCTCAGTAAGCCTTCTGCCTTTCTACTTCCACCTAACTCTCTGCTTCTCCGGAAACCAGAAGTAACTCAGGGTATTACAGTGAGTAGGTTGGGAAGGTAGAAGGCGGGAATTGGAAAGAACAGAGAGCTCTGAGTTCATGGAGCTGCAAGTCCTGGTCATTACAGTGTCTAGGATGTGTTCGCAGAATGAAAAGCTGAGTGAAGGTGAAGGACAAGATCACTGTTGACGAATCCAAGATACTAAAGGCCAGCAGACGGGAATAATCATGTTTGTATGTTCCGAGCTTGCAAATAGTACAGTGAGCCAGGAACAATCAAAAATGAGGGGGGAAATGATATAAGATCCATAGATGAAACCACAGTGAGGAATAGAGGCTGATGTAATCTAATGACACGATAGTCCCAGCTAAAACGCCTGGCGGGGTGGGGGCAAAGGAAGGAGAATGGACTGATGAGACAGGAAGTAGCGAAGAACCCACCTCGGCTGGAATCACAGGAGAGTCAAGCCAGGGGACAGATAGGGAAAGGCAGCAGCTCCACCTTGAGAGTGTTTCCAAAGAGGCAGTATCTTTGGAAGGGAGCCAGTTCTTTTAGCAAGGGTTCTTAGGGGGGATGATTTTACACCACCCAGCTTCCCTCCCCCAGGGGCGGCTGGCAAGGTCTGGAGGTGGGGAATTTTATCCACCTGCCCCCAGTGGATAAAAGCCAGGTATGCTATGAAATATTCCACCACTCACAGGACAGCCTCCCCCCGCGAGGAACTGTCTGGGCCAAATGTCCACAGTGTTGAGGTTGGAAAACCCTTTATTGGAAGAAATAAGGTGCAAGGAAGTTCAGAGAAGGGGTTGTGGAGACTGAGGATTTTTGCTACGCCTGCATTCTGAGTTACTGAGGGCACAGAGGGAGGGGTTTAAGAGTTGAGCAGAATGGAAAAAAAGAGAGAATAGGCCAGGTGCAAACCCTTATGGAAATCAGAGTTTGGAGACAAGAAGCCGCGGATTCCGTGTGCTGACCAATATCCAAGAGACGATGTGTGTGCTGGTGAGGGCTGCAGAGATGAGTTTCTGTCGGTCTCTCTTCCTCCTTGATGATGATGGTGAGAGGCAAAGATCATGTGGACTGAGGTCTCCCTGGCAGGAGAACTAACTTGAACCCCTGCCTGGAAATGACAAGCACACGTGAAGTGTGTGCGGTGTCCTGGCTCATGCTGACAGCTCATCTCTTCTCTCCTCTCTGCAATCACGTGGGCCCGCTGGGGCAATCACGTGGGCCAGCTGGGGCAATCATGTGGGCAACCTGGGGCAATCACATGGGCCCCCAGTGGCAAAAGTCTTCCTATTTTTTTTTTTTATGATAGTCCTCACTAGCAGTCAGCTTCAAGTCCTCATATTTTCTCAGAAGCCCTACCAGAATCTATGATAGCAGCATCCCTGACAAGAACCATTACTTTTTCCCCTAATTTCTCCCTACATGCACACACACACACACACACACACACACACACACACACACACACGCACACATGACTACCAAGATACGCCTGCTAGCCATTCCATTACCTCAGGGGTTTGATAAATCAAATTAGTGGCTGCATTAATTACTGCCCCTATATTAATATGTTAAAAATACCAGAATGTAATGAATCTGAACAAAGGATTTCAATATTTTAAGGAATCATTACCATTCGGATTTCAGACATGGAAGCAGAACTACTCTTAGAGACACTGTCCAATCAGTCTACCCAGGCGGCCAATTCCGTTCAAAAAGTGAACGTGTTAGTCGCTCAGGCGAGTCTGACTCTGCGAAGCTATGGACTATGGTCCACCAGGCTCCTCTGTCCATGGAATTCTCCAGACAAGAATATTGGAGTGGGTAGCCATTCCCTTCTCCAGGGGATCTTCCTGACCTAGGGATTGAACCTGGGTCTCTTACATCTCAGGCAGATTCTTTACTGTCTGAGCCACTGGCCTTAAAGAAGGCACAGATCTTGATTAATGTAGTTACTTTCCCATGGCTGAAAGACTCTGCCAAGACAAATCCAAGGAAATACTCAGATACACCCCGAGAAGAGCTGCGTCTCCTACGTTGCTCTTTGCTTTTGCTCCCATTTAGCTTTCCTCATGGATCACAGGCTGTCGCTACTGTGACTTGGTCTGTGCATCCTCTCCGCAGTCCTGATTCTCGTGTAGCGCAAGATTCATCTCCTTACCTGACAATACCCCCTCTTACCAGTTTCCTCCCCTCTTTTCCTGCCCTCTTGCCCACTAACTAGTGAGATACGGCTTCTCTGTGCTCCCAAGGCACCCAGTGCATTGATTCTTCTTTTAGTCACCATTTCCCCTAAATTTATTGTTGGTTTACTTACTTCTTGCCCCAAATAGGCTCTGAGCGCTGTAGAAGCAGGGACCATGGGTTTAGCTTAGCCTTAGTCACTCCGTTGTGTCTGACTCTTTGTGACCCCATGGACTGTAGCCCACAGGCTCCTCTATCCATGGGATTCTCCAGGCAAGAATCCTGGAGTGGGTAGCCATTCCCTTCTGCAGGGGATCTTCCCAACCCAGGGATCAAACCCAGGTCTGATCTGCTTTGCAGGCAGATTCTCTATCATCTGACCTATAGGGAAGCGCCTACCCATCTTCAATAGGAGCAGACTTACAACAATGTGTGTAACACAAATACTTGCTAAATTAGTGAATAAATGGCAGGACGGATGAGCAGATGAGTAACTTTCGCGTTTATAAAAAGTTCACAGGTCTCTAACACTGAGGTCTTTTTGTGAATAACTGAAGTACTGGAGTTTTGAATTGTCATCTTGTATTACTTTTTTTCCCCGTCTTTTACTGTCATGCAGCCAACTGTTGCCATTAATTGTCTTGCCTGTTTCTAAACCAGGGATGCCTACAGTTTCACTATCTTGTTTATTTTTATTCTGCTGTGAGACTGTGGTCAGTTTATTAAAGTTGCATGCAAGTAGATAATCTAAGGACTCTGAAAACACTTAATGAAACTAGCACATGATTTTTAAAAGTCAGTCTTGTCTCTCAGAAGCCCTTTTGCTTCTGGCGTGGTGTTGTCTGTGCTCCTGATGGCTGAGGTCATGGGATGAAAGACACATCATCACACCCACAGCCATGTTGGTTAGAGACTGAGATGCTAGGGGCATCCTGGCCTAGGGGTGTCACCTCAAAGGTGAGAATGCTGTTTAAACTTCACTGCATACTCTTCAGTGTCTCATATATTCCTCTCACATGTCTTAAGAATTCAATAAAAACCCTTGTCGGCAAGTATTTTAAAACACTACTTCCACTCAGTCACAACAACTTAATATACCGGGAAAATTCCTTGATGCCTTCTAACCTATTTTCCTTTGCTTTCACCGTAAGGCAAGACAAATGGTTGAAACACAACTTTTAAAGGAAAGGCTATAATTCAACTTCCAACTCTACCACTTAACTAGGTAAATAGATACTGGGGGTAAAACCTTTTCGCTTTTGAGGCTCAACTTTCTACAGAAATGGGGATAACGGAAAAACTTAATTCCCAGGATTTAGATACGAACCGAGTGTCCTATTCTATTAAGACAACCATGGTTAAGGTCCAGTGGTTAAGACTCTGCACTTTCAACCCAGAGGGCACAAATTCAGTCCCCAGTGGGAGAACTAAGATCCCATGTGCTGCACAGTGCAGCAAAAACAAAACAAAACAGAAAGCCATGGTGAGCTATGAAACATCGCAAGCAAAGCATTTCTAAATTAGAAGCGAAGGAGAAGACAAAGAGGCCAGGGAGTTACCTCAGTGCAGAGATTTGGAAAGAGCTGATGTGTGGGGGATATGAGGAAGCAGAGGACATATTTGCTAAACCCAAGGATTACACAATCTATTTGCAGAAACAAGAGTTCTATGTAAGAAACAATTAGTGAACACTACCAGATAATATATACAATCAAGCGAGAAACTGCGTGGCACAGAATATTAACCACTTTAGGACTTTAGAGAAGGGAGGCATGTGTGAGCTGAATAGATTAAGGACAACATCTTAGAGATATTACACTCTATTTTTAAACCTTATAGGACTCCTAAGCCATGTCTAGAATGGGACGTATAGGTAATAAGACACTGTGATAAGCCAGTGCGTGGACCAGGGGGTGAGTGCAGAGGAGCTGGGGCAGACAGGGAAGCTGTAGCCAAACTCCGTCGGGCCAGTGATTAGCTCTAGAGACCAAGGTCAGGAGAAACACCGTATGATTCTCTCTGAGCTGTCTGGGGCTATAAGGTGTCACCTCAGCCTTCTCTTGGAAAGAGATCAGCTGTCTTGGTCCTGCTTCTGTGGGGCAGTGACAGAAGGTTTGGGCTCAAAGTCTCTCTTGCAGTGTTCTTTGGGGCCATGATGTTATAACTGTCTCCAACTCTTTCTCCTCTTCCTTCCTTCCTCCTCTTCTCCCTTCTTTCTGTGTATCTCTCAGGCACTGTTTATTCTGCCTATTCAATGGTGCCAGACTTAGACTCTAACTCACATAACCATACACTTGACATGACCCTCCCCATAGCTCCACACACCATGTAACCTGAAAGAAAATTATGATTCAGTTTAGGAAAAAACCAATGCCATTGTTTTATCCAACGAGATGTCCCTCAGCACAAAATCCCTCAAGCCTCATGGGAAGGTACTCAGTCTTCATCTCTTTTCCCTAAGTATTCAAATATATAACACTCTACATGGAGCAAGGCATTTTCCCTGGCTTCTTCATGGAAATCACTTTGTGTGCGGAAGTATGAGATTTAATTATCCATATCATTGTCTTGGCCTGCATGGCTACAACTGTTGTTAATGATCATCAAATTACCTACTTCTTTGATATAAATTTAGTCACACTTATGCAGTTCCAATCATACATCAACCAAGTACACTAAAATATAATTTTTTCTTAACAAAATTCATATCCTACTTAAGACCAATTAAAACACCACACACACACACACACACACACACACACACACACACTTCTGAAATGTAAATGACTGAACATCCTAG
Organism: Capra hircus; assembly: GCF_001704415.2. Taxonomy (NCBI): domain Eukaryota; kingdom Metazoa; phylum Chordata; class Mammalia; order Artiodactyla; family Bovidae; genus Capra; species Capra hircus. Next base: position 51,718,170 of record NC_030831.1, on the reverse strand, counting down.
CTATTATCCAAATTAAGAAAATGCTTCAAAGAGGAAATAAGGTGATTCTAAATAAATGATGTGTTTATTTTCTTTACTGTGTATTTTGATCTAGGTCTCTATTTGGGGTGATATGTGCACTGTTTTTAAGATACAAACTGAACTAGTCATGGGTCTTTCCATTAATAGGTGGGAGAACGGCCTTGAGACGGAGGACACAGGATTTATTACAACCAAGCCAGCACAGCAAGGGCTGAATCTTGCCTACTGGTGTGAGAGTGAAATTGCAGGCTACCCCTGAGGAGCCTAAAGTCAAAGCGAGTGAAAGTCAAAGTCGGTCAGTTGTGTCCGATTCTTTGTGACCCCACGAACTATACAGTCCATGGAACTCTCCAGGTCAGAATATTGGAGTGGGTAACCATTCCCTTCTCCAGGGAATCGTCCCAACCCAGGGATTAAACCCAGGTCTCCTGCATTGCGGGTGGATTCTTTGCCAGCTGAGCCACAAGGGAAGCCCAAGAATACTGGATTGGGTAGCCTATCCCTTCTCCAGGGGATCTTCCTGACCCAGGAATCAAACGGGAGTCTCCAGCTTTTCAGGTGATTCTTTACCAACTGAGCTATGAGGAGCCTATGAAGTCCTTAAACCTCAGAAAAGGAAGTTTCCTGCTGAAATCTCTTAAAAATCAATGCTACTTTGCACTCACTCTCCATGATGTTCTGGAATTGCACAGGACAGTAACACCCCATACATTTTAAATTTTAGAAATCAAACTTTTAAACATTTCACCTTCCAGCATACATACCTTTAAAGATTTTTTTTAATGTGGACCATTTTTAAAGTCTTTATTGAATTTGTTAAAATATTGCTTCTGCTGTTTATGTTCTGGTTTTTTGGCCAGTAGGCATGTGTGATCATAGCTTCCCAACTAGGGATTGAGCGTGGACCCCCTGCATTGGAATTTGAAATCTTAACTACTGGACTGCCAGTGAAGTTCTTTCAGTATACATTTCTAAAAGATAAGGATTCCCTTACGTTCATTTTTTTTTTAACATGGCTACAATATCTTTGTTATACAGAATAAAATTTTTCAAATGTGTTAATATCAAATACCTTGTAAAATATTTAAATTTCTAATTATGCATTAAATATCAATTCCTATTTAATGTTTATTTCATTGAATTAAGATCCAAATAAGACCTAGTCATTGATTAACATGATTTTTCATTCTCTTAATATTTTAAACCAACTGCACAGAGGTTTAATTTACATACCATAATATTTATCTGTTGCAGTTGTATGCTGATGACTTAAGCAACTTTACATTGTCTCTTTTAATCTGCAGGTTTCCCCTTTACTTCTGTTTCTTTTACTTTATTGTTGTAGAAACTAGGTCATTTGTCCCACCATTTCCAGATTTTTTTTTATCTTACTGAGTTCATCCTTCTGTATAGTTTTTCCATTTTTCTGTTTTTCATTGTTTTTAATTTACCATTTAATTTTTTATAAATTTAGTTTTATAAATCATATTAAAATGATTTTTATAGTTTTCAGTAAACTCATTATTTACTATAATTTTTTTTTTACTATAAATTGATAGTTAGCACCACTGGTATGAAGTTTCTGTAGCTACAACATTCATAGATGGTGATGCATATTTCATCTGGATGTATCCTCTTGTGATGCCATTGGTGGTTGATGCCTACCTCCATTAATTCATTAGAGGTCGCAAAACAGTCATATCCTAAATGTGTCATTTCTTCTTCACTGATTAGCTGAAAAGACTGTCATAAAGAATTGTTCCCCTACTCAGTATTTATTTACCTATTGGTACAGTTTACATAGGAAAGCCAGGATAAAATTCTTGATTTATTTTCTTTTATTTATCACTTTTTGAAGTAATGCATTAGTTTCCAAGCACTGTCCAATAGTAAACAGTATTTATTTTATTGATGTAATGTGTAGATTTAAAAATACTTGAATTTTTAATACTTTGCGTTTATTGTCATCATTTCTCAAATTGCCCTATTTCTGGCCAGTGGTGTCCTCATCATACTACTTCCTGAGTCCTTACGACCCAATCTGGAATAAGATATTTCTTATCCAAACCTGGAACTGGCCCTGAGAATCTCAAGATTAAATTTCAATTTCCTGTGCATATATATGCATGCTCCATTTGACTCCTTACACCTGGGTTACTGCTGTCTCTCTCAGCGTCAACATTATTCCCTCCCTCCCAATACATTTCCTAAGCTTTCCCCTTTTGAATAGAATACAACAGGTGTTATCTCTAAACTTAGGCTGAGAGTTCTTTATTCATTCATTCAAACTGCAGCAGTCAGGGAGAAGGCAATGGCACCCCACTCCAGTACTCTTGCCTGGAAAATCTCATGGACGGAGGAGCCTGGTAGGCTGCAGTCCCTGAGGTCGCAAAGAGTCAGACCCGACTGAGCGACTTCACTTTCACTTCTCACTTTCATGCACTGGAGAAGGAAATGGCAATCCGCTCCAGTGTTCTTGCCTGGAAAATCCCAGGGACGGGGGAGCCTGGTGGGCTGCCGTCTGTGGGGTCACATGGAGTCAGACACAACTGAAGTGACTTAGCAGCAGCAGCAGCAGCAGTCAGAGTTTGATCAGAGACTCAAACCATGAGATTAAAATAAAGGATTTGTTGTTATGGGAGTGGGTGGAATTGTCTATGCAAGGCTATCACCTCTGTGTCTGGTTCAGGGTTGAAGCCACTCTAGGCTAGCCAGCTTACAACAGCACACTAGATCCCATGAGGACTACCTGGTATCTGCACCCACATTTCAGAGCCCCCCACTTGAGTGATGCGGATGGTATTGAGGAAAACCTGACTCCTCCATGACAGAACCACACACACGGTCCAGGACACTGAGAAGCTGGAGAGACTCATGTAGCAAAGAGACAAGGTGCAGGCTGGCCAATGCCCCACGCTAACAAGAGGTGGGCCCGCAGATCGGTAATGAGTGCACAGCCTTTCATAGTTCCTGGGGTCTCACACCAACCTTCAGAGCACCGAAAAGTGGCTGCTGCTTTACCTCCACTTGCGAAACACTGAACAAATTTTTCCTATGGCCAACATTAACCGAGTAAAGACAGGGAAGGAAATTGTGGAAAAGATCTTTCAGCTTAACTAATTTGAACAATACATGGCCACTAGCATTTATCCCTTATCAACTTGGCATTCACACACTCATCTTTTAATCATACGTAATTTCCAAATAAACAAAATAGAAACATGGTGCTTTAGCTAACTTTTCCCACCTATCCCTCATAAAACTGCCGCTGCTGCTGCTAAGTCACTTCAGTCGTGTCCTAAAAACATGCAATTTCATTCCCCAAAGAGGATACAAGACCCTTTATTCAACTTTGAGAGTGCTCATTCCCCCTCCAGATATGACCCACCCACTACTCACCTTTGATATGTTGTAACTGCATAGTGAGATAAAAAATTGATACCACTAACATACGTCACTTTAGGTGGTAGAGATTCGAGAGAGAGGAGGAAAAAGAATTGGGCTGGTTAATACAGAAAATAAATTCATATCAGAACAAGAAAGATATATTCTTAAATATCACAGCCCTCATTTCTGTAACCTGTCACATGATTAAATATGGTTTTTAGTTTTTTAGTGGACTTTTTTGAATTTGTTACAATATTGCCTCTGTTTTATGCTGTAGGGTCTTAGTTCCCCAACCAGGGATCAAACGTGCACCCCCTTCATTGGAAGGTGAAGTCTCAACCACTGGGCCACCAGGGAAGTTGGGGGTCCAAATATTGTTTCTAGAACCACCGTCTTCACCATTCATTCCATGTTTCCTTGGCCCTGAGCAACCAACTCGGACACTTCTGGTTCTGTGCTTGGTAGGGTGATCCGAACCTTCATTCCTGAAGGATTTGGGCCATTAGCAGTCTTGGCTCCATTGGGTTGCAGTCAGTTTTCATTGATTTTTGTAAGAGGATACGAAAAAAGGGCACATAATCATGGGCTTAGAGTCAGTGTCACCTGTTGGCAGGTTGAACACTCAGAAACGCAGCAGTCACTCTAATGAACGAAAGTCCGCATGGCTGAGTTCATGTCCAACTTTTACCCTTCCCACCCTGGCCACTTCATCAGTGAATCCAGTAGGTAAGGGCAGGGAGGCTCGGGAGACTGATGCCCAGAGGAGAGGCCACCTTCTCCACTCCCTCCCTGCTGCTCCCTCCCAGTCACACCCTCACCTGCTGAAGCTGTTTTTCCTGAGCACTCACATGACACACAAATATCTTCACAAATTCTGCTAATTGGGAAAGATGAAGCAACATAAAGTTTATCCAGACTTCTTGTCACCAATTTCAAATCGTGTTTCTTCTAAACCTCTGATTATGTGACCAAACCAGTTGATACTGTACAGGAATCTGTAGGTGCATCCCTCTGGCCATGTCTCCTTCCAGGCAAAATCCAGGTGCACTGCTTGAAGTTATGCCCGGTGAAAGAATTTTGTTCCCCCTCTGTCCTTTTTTCTTCTTCAATCAATTGATCATAGGGAAATCTCCTGAAGACTAGAAATACACATTGAGAAGGAGGAAGAAACAGCAAAAGAATGAGACCTGACCATCCAGGCCACACCCACGCCTTCAAGATCTGCATGAGCCCAATATTATATACACCTTTTCCATTTTATGATAAAGTGCTGATGTAAATACCCAAATTACACATGGTGTTTCGACAGTATGCATTTAATAACAGGCATCTTAGATCACATGGTAATTAGGTGGTCCATGGCCAAGCATTCAGTCTTTCCCAGGGCTCAAGAGCAAGCCAGAAATAGTCTTTCAAAATGATTATTATCATCTACAGACAGTAACATACAGGTGTTCCAAAATCTTGAGGGTCTGAAATGTGATCTGCCTGTGAGAGCCTTCCAAAGGCATCCTTGTATGAGACTTTATGGGCCATGGGTCGCTAAAGTGACCACACACACACATCCAGGAGGACAGGCAGTTCACATTGCCAGCTGGACCTATTATAGAGTTTATTTCTCTTTCTTGTCTTAAAAATTGGTAGCTTTCAGCTCACTCTATACCTGGTTGTAGTATCACACCTCAATGAAACACATGTTTCTTCCAAAATACAAAGAGGTCCATCAGTTACTATGGATATTTCTTAGTGGTAGGAAGCACCAGAAGCAGCAACTTATCCTTCACTTTGAAAAGGATGTCCTGACAGCCTCAGATCAAAGAAAGTGCACTGAGGTATGTGGGAGACAAAATAAGGTCCTCTCAAAGATGCCCACATCCTAGTGCTCTAAACCTGTGAATATGTTCACACATGAAATGACTACGAGTGTGATTAAGCAATTTGAGATAATCATATTGTATTATCCTGGTAGATGCAACACAATCACAGGATTCTTAAAGAGAGAGATGGAGGGTTGAAGTCAGAGTCGATGATGTGATAATGGAAGCAAAGGTCAGAGAGAGATGGAGGAAAGAAGTTCAAAGATGCTGTGGCTTTGATCCTGGAGAAAAGGGGCAATGATTGCAGGTAGTTTTCCAAAGCCAGGGGCTTCCCTTGTGGTTCCCTGATAGCTCAGTTGGTAAAGAATCCGTCTGCACTGCAGGCGACCTGGGTTCAAGTCCTGGGTTGGGAAGATCCGCTGGAGATGGGATAGGCTACCCGCTCCATTATTCCAGGGCTTCCCTGTGGCTCAGCTGGTAAAGAATCTGCCTGCAGTGCAGGAGACCGGGGTTCAATCCCTGGGTTGGGAAGATTTCCTGGAGAAGGGAAAGGCTACCCACACCAGCATTCTGGCCTGGAGAATTCCATATAGTCTATGGGGTTGCAAAGAGTCGGACATGACTGGGTGACTTTCACTTTTCCTTTGCTGGAAAAGGCAAAGAAACAGATGCTCCACTAGAGTATTCGAAAGGAACACAGTCCTCTCGGCACTTTGATTACATGACTTCTGACTTCCAGAGCAATGAGACAGCAAATTTGTTTTGCTTTTAGTCCCCTAAGTTTGTGGAAATGTGTTACCATGGCGACAAGAAACTAGTACTAGTTGACAAGGAATTTGGGGGATTACCTTCCACTTCTTCAATGTCTAAATCAGCGAAGTATAGATTTTGTTACTCCCTGCTCATCAGATCAATGTATTACAATATAATCAATGTAAAAGGAAGTGTGATGCCCAGTGGACTGGAATTGAGGCAAGTCCTATCAGCAAGATTATGGCAGGATTTGAGAGTTGACAGAACTCTGAGTTACTATAAAACAATAAAGGTGTACTGCTAATCCTTCCAGTTGAAAGAAAACTACTCCTGATGGTACTTGAGTGAAACAGCATTTGCCAGATAAAGAGCTGCATACCAGATGACATGGGATGGGTCCATTTGCCATAGCAATGAAGCCATCCCTAGATGCCTAGACCAGCCTAGATCAGCAGGTGCACTGGGCTCACCATCTAAGTTTACAATGGCCTCCTGTCCTTCTTCAATATCATCAGTTTTTATCCCAGGCCGAGAAACACTAACTGCCTTATAACAAGGACCTACTGTATTGCACAGGAAACTATACTCAATATTTTTTAATTGTGTGTGTGTGTGTGTGTGTGTGTGTGTGTGTGTGTGTGTCTGAGGGCTCCTGTGCTTGTAGCTAGTTGCTCACTCACGTTTGATGTTTTGTGACCCTTTGGACTGCAGCCCTCCAGGCTTCTTTCTCCATGGGATTTTTCAGGCAGGAAAACTGGAGTGGGTTGCCACATCCAGGTGGCATCCTCCCCACCCTAGGATCGAACCTGCGTCCCTTGCGTCTCCTGCATTGCAGGTGGAATCTCTACCCGCTGAGCCATCAGGGAAGCCATATATTATATATATTTATTCACTGTGCTGTGCATCTGAAATTAACACAACATGGTAAATCAACTACACTTCAGTTTCTAAAAATGTTGTGTTAGGAATCACCGCTCCTGCATCTCTCAACCTCAGGTCCTTGATGGCGACAGTAATTCTGCAGTTCTCTTTCGAATGTGGCATTGCTATTGTTAATAAACTATTTCCCTAGGGAGAGGGAGTTTTAGTGCCCTCTGCTTGACCATGGCTACCTGCAGTAGTTTTCCACTGCTGCGTAACAATGACCACACATGTATTGGCTTAAGACACCACTCACTGAATAGCTCATATTTCTGAGGTCAGAAGTCTGGCACAAGGTGGGCGGCTTCTCCGCTCAGGCTGGAATCAAGGTGTTGACCATCTGCTTTCTCATGTTGAGTTCAAGATTCTCTTCCAAGCTCATGCCTGTTTCTGGCAGGAATTCAGAGAAGAGCTACCAGAGAACTCTTAAAAGTATATTCTCCTCGCAACTGTATTTTATTACAGCCTTGGTGAAGGAATTGTCTTATGGATCCTCTTGGGAAACACTGTTAGAGGGTAGATGAGCAGATCTTACTGGAGAAACATACGCCAGCATTAAGGTCTCTCTAAGATTTTGGATTTCTTTCTCTACAATATACCAAGGAAGTTCTGGCATTTCCACTTGATTTCATTTTCAGTTTGGCATTTCAATCCCATAGGAGATTTGGGGGTACAGTTTAAACCAACCAAGCAGGCTTTTAGAGAGATACCCAGTGGCTCAAAGTAACTTACTGAACCCAGAATTACTGCTTAGTAAGCCAAATCAACAAATCCGTCCAACATCCTATTCCTTCCACATTGCCCCAACACACTTAGAACGCATTCCTAATTCTCTCTCCCCAGGCTACTTGTCAGGATATATTGGCCAAACCTTGCAACTGTTCTTCACATTGCATGTCCTCATGGGTCTCATTTTGTGCCTTATCCTCTTAGGCATTGTCTGGACTTGCATTTGGCTATAGGTCTAGAAGCAATGAAGGCTTAAGTATTGGGCCTTGTCATGGAACAATAGTCCCCTGCAAGGAACATATCTTTGGGGTCCATTTCAGGTACTTCAGGTAAGGGGACACTAACCTATTTTGACAGGAAGAGAAGACAGAAAGGCTGCTTCTACTGTAAAAGAGGCTCAGGAAAATTTAGGGGTTCAACATCCCCAGATATATTGGAATCTGCACATGTGAATCCAGTTTCCAGGATACCATTCTTCCAAACAAATGCCTTAACCTTAACCTAAGAGACTCTGTGATACTGGCAATTCCACTGTGCTATAATTCAGCCCCATGCAGGTTTAGACCTGGGATTAAATACTCAGAAAGCTCAGTCATAAGGCTATAGGAGATATGGGTTTCCTTCAGGTCCATCTATACTCCTGGTTTCTTCCTAGACATTGAACCGGACATTTAAAAGCCCTGAGCTGATAATATTTTCCCCCAAGTTCTCGCCCACACTTAAAAGCAACTTCTCGTTGTTTAGCTGCTAAGTCTTGTCCGACTCTTTGCGACCTCATGGACTACAGCATGCCAGGCTTCCCTGTCCTTCACTACCTGCCAGAGTTTGCTCAAATTCATGTCTGTTGAGTCAGTGATGCTATCTAACCATCTCATCCTGTCACCCTCTTCTCCTTTTGCCTTCAGTCTTTCCGAGCATCAGAGTCTTTTTCAATGAACCAGCTCTTCGCATCAGGTGAGCAAAGTACTGGAGTTTCAACTTCAGGATCAGCCCTTCCAATGAATATTCAGGGTTGACTTCCTATAGGATTGACTGATTTGATCTCAAGGCTCTCAAGAGTCTTCTAACTAAGCCCATTGTTACCCTTACTCTCACTTAAGTTAGTTATTCCATGCCAGACTCCTGGTCACTCAAAGGCTAGCTCCACAGGCCCCTGATTATAATGTGTTGCTGGAAGAACAAGGTGCATTATCAGAGGAGGGACACGCGTCAGCTACCCCAGCTAATTCAACACCGGACTTCAGAGCAGAGACATGGCTGCTGCTTCACTTTTACCTCCCAAATCTCGTGTCTATTTCTCTTTTTCCTAACCTGGAACCACAGGAAGAAGAAAATTGGTGGAAATTCAGTTCCCACTCAGCCAAGATGGCAAAACCACTACTGAAAGCCCCTTCCTGTGCCCTCTAGTGAGCTACCTCTTCAAGATAAGAAGCTGAAGGACCTCTTAGCACTGGAGAAGATAATTCTGAGTAAAATGTGGTTGACAGACATTAAGAAGAGAAGATGCACTCTAACACAATGTTTTCTGGGGAGGACAAAGAAGGAACACTAGCAACTTTCTCGCTTACCCAGTCTAACGCAACATGAAACAATGAGAGCATTTACTGTTTCATGGAACGCAAAGAACTGTAAGCCACATTGCAGGTTTGGGAAAGCTGTAGTTTTCTGAAAATTCTCCCTTTTTAGTTCTCCTTCCACCTGTTGTCCTTGGGTTCCCAATACTGTCTCCATAGAATTAACATCTATTACTTTATTAATGGACAGTTATGTGTCCATCTGACCATTTGCCGTCCTCAGCCTTCCACTGCATTCCATCTGACAGATCTCAGTAGATCTGTTTTACTTTCATGTTGTCATTTTCCTGCTCAAAACTAGTTAGGAATAACCCACTCTCCAATCCCCATTCCCCAACTACAGGAAAATGTCCTCACTCCCTGTAGGAGTTTTTTTCCATTTTTGTTCCATAACCACAGTATATTAAAAAACAAAAAAATCATCACTTTGATTAAGCGGCAAAGGGGTGATCTAGCTAGCAGCACTGAGGACTCCACAAAAGATAGAATTGTGGCTCTGCAGGAAGGGTCTGACTAGTTCCATAAGTCAAGCAGCGTGCAGGTCAGTTCTGCAGTTGTTGCTCACACCACAAGTGATCCAGTGTATTGTATAAGTTCAAGCAGGTCAGGGTTTGTGTCCATAGAAGTTCACTAATGCAGAAAAAGAGTGAAGGAAGAAAAATAGCTCTCAAACGGCAAAGTCCAAAGTTCAGGAGGTCAGCCTGTCAAAAATAATTAAACTGGAGTGCAGACACTGAGCCAAACCCAGAGCATAGCGCCAAAGCTAATTTTTCTCCTCTACACTTGGCTCAGACCAAGGGAGGGTCGCCAGCCCTGCTGCTGCTGCTAAGTCGCTTCAGTCGTTTCTGACACTATGCGACTCCATAGACGGCAGCCTACCAGGCTCCCCCGTTCCTGGGATTCTCCAGGCAAGAGCCAGCCCTGCTCACACAATTACCAAAGCTGGAACCAAGTTCAGGATATGAGGTCTCTCTGCTAATTGGTCAAGGGGCACAACCAGGTTGACCATGGGTCTCAGTTTGCATGGGGCAGTCACATCCCCATGTGTGAGGCCCACTACTCTCAGAGTGGCCCCATTTGGAAAATAAATTACGTTCTCATTTTATGCTTAGATAATATCTTGGCTCCCTCAAGACTGAACTAGTTTCGCACATCCTACTTACAAACTTTGACTTACATGAACTTGAACTTCCCTTCCTAATTGTCTTTATCTTCCTAGTGATTAATGCCTTTCATGTTCCAACTTACATCCAGCCCCTTAATAACATTCTGTAATGCTGCTAACCTGGCTTCTATTCCAGGCTTTGTTGCCAGTTGCATGACCTTATGTAAGCTACTTAACCTATCTGTGTATCAGTTTTCTGATCTTTCAATTTGACATAACAGGTATCTACAACATTTATTGTAAAAATTAAAATAGGTTAATATATGAAAAGTGTTCAGATTAGCACTCTGAAACCTAACATATGTTAAATAAATGTCTGTTAACTTTATCAGTAGCAATAGCATGGACGCTCTCTCCCTTTATCTGAATTCATATAGCATCCTTATTTGGCACTTGACTCGTTAGTTAAATATTTGTGGTTATTTTGTTTTCCAACTTAATTCTAATAACAGGGACTATGTCTTATTTGGTATTCTCCAAGAACCCACCACAATACCTTGTAAAGAGTAAGAGCTCAGTAAATAAAGATGGTTTACTTTAAGATAATCTTTCGAAAATAATTTGCCATTGTTAAACAGGGCCCATGAAGAAAGCAAGAACTTTATTTCCTGTGTAGGACTGCACCTCAGAGCCTCCATCTTGTGAATAAATTCTGTACAGATTGGAACAAGGGGTGCAGATGTGAAAGAGATTCAAGGGCCTTGAACCAAATCCTAAGAAATCAGAAGAAAGCAGGTGATTTTTGCTTTCTCAATGAAACATTTAAGTAAAAGTTGTTTTACTGATCTTTGTCCATTTCTCTCAAATTTGGTTTATCTCTTTGGACAATTAAATGTTTTATCTGGCAGTTTCTAGATAACAAAAATTAGTAACTTCATTCAGTGTACGGGCCGTTGGGACTAATTGGGCTCCCCTGGTGGCTCAGATGGTGAAGAATCCATCTGCAATGCAGGAGACCTGGGTTCAGTCCTTGGGTGGGGAAGATCTCCTGGAGAAAGGAATGGCTACACACTCCAGAATTCTTGCCTAGAGAATTCCATGAACAAAAAAGCCTGATGAATTACAGTCCACGGGGTTGCAAAGAGTCAGACACAGTTGTACAACTAACACTTTCACTTTCATTCAATGTGCAGAAACTGGTACCATTCTTAGCACTGTTCTAGGACAGTCAGAAGATAAGGATTAAAAGACAAACAATAATATTTATGTCTTATGAGACTTATAATCTAAAGGAAATAATTTTAAAATGCAGCTTACACATCTAAATTTGAGTAATAAAACTATAAAAATATGGACACAAAAATAGGAATCAAAGTAAACACAGTTATTGCTCTAGGGACACAGTGGATAAAAGAAAAAGTTAGTATTCTTATTTTCTGCACTATCCAATTTACTTCTCATTGCATACCTATTCCATAATCATTTTTTTTCTATTTTGAATCAAAGTACAAACTTATCAAAAACAAAAACTAGATATTTTCCCTTTCATTTCCAAAGAGAAGAGCAAACCTTAGTCAATCAGCATTAGAAGTTAGTTTAAAAATCACCACACTGAGGATAAAGTCAGGATTCTTCACAGTGTTTTTAAATATTACTGTTAAAAATCAACACTTAGTGCAACTCTCCCTGTGCTTGAAAAAAAGGGGAGAACAAGTGTTGTTTCCTCAGATGAAGAGAGACTGATTGTTTTTATATGTCTTCAGTTAATAAGAAGTGAAGCTATCATCACTTGAGTCAACACTACAAGTTGGATGTAAATCCAAATTTGACTTCCTGTAACACATATATGACAAGTTAACCTATTCCTTATAATACATAGGAAAATAAGCATCATAGTCTCAGAGTTAAAGGTTATATAACCATGTATCACTGTAGTTAAAATAGAATCTAGAGAACTTCCGTGAGGAGGAGGCTGTTTAAATCCACATTATGTCACTTTTCTTCCTCGTGAAACACTGATAAAACTGCAGTAAAGAGAGAGATGTTTAAGACACAAACTCCTAAAAAGCTAAATTCTAGACCAGTGATGAAAGAGCCAGTCAATAACCAATCTGATTTATTTCCTCCAGAAATGGTGATACCCATCACATCTAAAGGTTAGTGGGGAGTTAAAGGGGGTTTACATAGCAGTTACATCATTAGATCCCTTCATCAGTGGGGAATTATCTCTCTCAACACCAGCAGAATACAAGATGTTTAACTTCTGAAGAAGCTAAACAGAGGAGCTCTGGACAGATCATTGCAGACCCCAACTGAGAGACTGTAATAAAAATGGGATATGAGAAGGGAGAAAGATTAAGCAAATTATTCACAGCTAAATTTCAAAAGCTGCATTTAGAATGTGAGTCAAGGCTGATCTTGAAAAAAAATGTTATCTACTTCAGAAGTTTCTTCCAAAGATTTTAAAACCAGTGCATAAAACTAACCACCAATATCACAGTTTAAAGGTAGAAATTAGAAGGTAATTTTATACAAGCTATAAGTTCAGATCATTTGTAACATCAGTGGTAGCAAAGGACTCAATGGCAGGTCTCTCCAACTTGCTCCAGTACCTCTTCCAGGTGCAACAAATACCCACACACACACTCAGATGCCAAAGGTAAAAAAGCTGAGAGGTGGGGAAAAAAAGATACTACAATGAAGGAAAAAAATCATTTCCAAAAGTATACATGATATTAACAAAAGCAGAAATGTTCCTAACTAATATATAAAGACTGAATGAGGTTAGGAATTTAAAATATATATTTCAAGTAATTTAATTATGCTATGCATCCTATGGCCAAAATTGAAAAGAATTAGAAATTAATAATAAAAAGAAATTGGAAAAATTCATAAATATGTGCATATGAAACAATATACTCCTAAATAGATAAAGATGTAACAAAGCAAATTAGAAAATACTTGGAAATAAATAAAATAAAACTCAACAAACCAAAACATAATGGAATGTAACTAAAGGAATATTGAAGGGAAATATATAGCTCTAAATGCCTAAATTTATTTATGTTTTACAATTATTAGTTTCAGGCATAAGAGATAGTGACTCAATATTTTTAGATATTATGAAATTATCACCTCAGTAGGAGCAGTTACCATCCCCTGACATTTGGATGTCAGCTTTCATAATGTTACTGTAGCATTATACTCCCAGTGACTTACTTATTGTAATAGCTGGAAGTCTGCACCTCTTAATCTGCTTCACTGATTTCGTCCATCTTTCCATCCCTCTGGAAACCACCAGTTGTCCTGTGTATCTATGAGTCTGTTTTGTTTCTTCGGTGTGTTGTTTTGTAGATTTCACATACAAGTAAAATCACACAGTATTTGATTTTATCTGACTTATTTCACTTAACATAATACCCTCCAGATCTGTCCATGTTGCTGTAAATGACAAGATGTTGTCATTTTTATGGCTGGGTAATATTCCACTGTGTATATATGGCACCCTTCTTTGTCCATTCAGTGACCAATGGACATGCACTCAAACTTCAAACTACCATAAAGCTACAGCAATCAAATGTGCCAGTATGACCCTGGCACGAAAACAGATACACAGATCAGCAGAACATAATAGAGAGCCCCAAAACAAACCCATAGTCACGTGGTTATTTAATCTACAATAAAGGAGGCAAGAATAGTCAATATGCAATCACAGTCTCTTAAAGGGTTCTGGGAAAACTGGCCAGCTATGTGAAAAAGCATAAAGTGCTACTTTCTTCAGTTCAGTTCAGTTCCGTCGCTCAGTCATGTCCGACTCTTTGCGACCCCATGAATCGCAGCACGCCAGGCCTCCCTGTCCATCACCATCTCCCAGAGTTCACTCAGACTCATGTCCATCGAGTCCATGATGCCATCCAGCCATCTCATCCTGGGTTGTCCCCTTTTCCTCCTGCCCCCAATCTCTCCTAGCATCAGAGTCTTTTCCAATGAGTCAATTCTTCGCATGAGGTGGCCAAAGTACCAGAGCTTCAGCTTTAGCATCATTCCTTCCAAAGAAATCCCAGGGCTGATCTCCTTCAGAATGGACTGGTTGGATCTCCTTGCAGTCCAAGGGACCCTCAAGAGTCTTCTCCAACACCAGAATTCAAACGCATCAATTCTTCGGTGCTCAGCCTTCTTCACAGTCCAACTCTCACATCCATACATGACCACAGGAAAAACCATAGCCTTCACTAGACAGACCTTAGTCAGTAAAGTAATGTCTCTGCTTTTGAATATGCTATCTAGTTTGGTCATAACTTTCCTTCCAAGGAGTAAGCGTCTTTTAATTTCGTGGCTGCAATCACCATCTGCAGTGATTTTGGAGCCCAGAAAAGTAAAGTCTGACACTGTTTCTACTGTTTCCCCATGTATTTCCCATGAAGTGATGGGACCAGATGCCATGATCTTTGTTTTCTGAATGTTGAGCTTTAAGCCAACTTTTTCACTCTCTTCTTTCACTTTCATCAAGAGGCTTTTTAGTTCCTCTTCGCTTTCTGGCATACTTGATTCCAGCTTGTGCTTCTTCCAGTCCAGCGTTTCTCAAGATGTACTCTGCATAGAAGTTAAATAAGCAGGGTGACAATATACAGCCTTCACGTACTCCTTTTCCTATTTGGAACCAGTCTGTTGTTCCATGTCCAGTTCTAACTGTTGCTTCCTGGCCTGCATACAGATTTCTCAAGAGGCAGGTTAGGTGGTCTGGTATTCCCATCTCTTTCAGAATTTTCCACAGTTTATTGTGATCCACACAGTCAAAGGCTTTGGCATAGTCAATAAAGCAGAAATAGATGTTTTTCTGGAACTCTCTTGCTTTTTCTATGATCCAGCAGATGTTGGCAATTTGATCTCTGGTTCCTCTGCCTTTTCTGAAACCAGCTTGAACAACACGAAGTTCACAGTTCATGTATTGCTGAAGTCTGGCTTGGAGAATTTTGAGCATTACTTTACTAGCATGTGAGATGAGTACAATTGTGCGGTAGTTTGAGCATTCTTTTGCATTGCCTTTCTTTGGAATTGGAATGAAAACTGACCTTTTCCAGTCCTGTGGCCACTGCTGAGTTTTCCAAACTTGCTGGCATATTGAGTGCAGCACTTTCACAGCATCATCTTTCAGGATTTGAAATAGCTCAACTGGAATTCCATCACCTCCACTAGCTTTGTTTGTAGTGATGCTTTCTAAGGCCCACTTGACTTCACATTCCAGGATGTCTGGCTCTAGATTAGTGATCACATCATCATGATTATCTGGGTCATGAAGATCTTTTTTGTACAGTTCTTCTGTGTATTCTTGCCACCTCTTCTTAATATCTTCTGCTTCTGTTAGGTCCAGACCATTTCTGTCCTTTATCGAGCCCATCTTTGCATGAAATGTTCCCTTGGTATCTCTAATTTTCTTGAAGAGATCTACTTTCTTACGTCATACACAAAATTAAACTCAAAACAGATTTAGGACACGAATGTAAGATCTGAAACATCAAAATTCTTGGGGAAAAAAAATAGGCAGTAAGTTCTTCGACATCAGCCTTAGCAAAAATTTCTTTCTTTCTTTTTTTTTTTTTAGATCTGTCACCTCAGAGAAAGCAATAAAAGCAAAATATACAAATGAGACTACATCAAACTAAAACTCTTGCACAGCAAAGGAAATTACCAACGAAATAAAGAGGAAGCCTACTGAATGCAATGAAATACTTACATTAACCATGCCTGACAAGAAGGACAGGGGAGCCTGGTGGGCTGCAGTCCACGGGGACGCAAAGAGTCAGACACAACTCAGCAGCTGGACGAGAGTACCTGACCACAGATTGATATCCAAAATATATAAAGAATTCATATACTGAATATAAAAAATAACCTAATTTAGAAATGGACGGAGGACTTGAAATAGACACTTTTCAAAAAATATATATATACAGATAGCCAACAGGCACAGGAAAAGGTACTCAATATCACAGATTATGAGGAGAACGCAAAGCAAAACCAGAATGAGCTATCACTTTACACTTGTCAGAATAGCTGTTGTCAAAGAGATAAGAACAAGGTTTGGTGAAAATGTGGAGAAAAGGGAACCCTTGTACATTGTTAGTAGGTAAATTGGTATAGCTGCTATGGAAAACAGTATGGATATTCTTTAAATTTTTTTAACAACTGAAAATAGAACTACCATATGATCCAACAATTCCAATTCCGAATGTTTATCTGAAGAAAATGAAAACCCTGATTTGAAAAGATACATGCACCCCTATGTTCATCACAGCACTATTCAGAATAGCCAAGATGCTGTTTTCTTAAGAGCTCATCCTTTGGTGCTTCTCGTCGAAGAACCTAAGCATCACTGTAGAAGAATACTTTTATACAATTCTTCAAATTATATTGGCTTAGCCTTGAACTTACTGGTTCTTTTCCACCAAAAGAACGCTGATGAAGAGAGGGAGAGGGTGACGATCCCAAGTGGAAAATAACTTCCGGGAGCCCATCTGAAGGGGGGAGTTTGCTGTTTACTCAAGAGTCATACGGTGGCATGGAGAAGAAAGGAAGCTACTGATGTGAGACCTCTTCGTGCTTCCGATGCTTCTTACCCACCGTGTCAGTTTCTTAAAGTGCCACCCTGGACAGAAAAGGGCAGATGTATCGTTCACTGTAATTAGTGGCGCTTTGAAAATAATCCCCTTCCATGGAGCCAGTAGGGTTCAGCATTTCTTATACCTGGCTGGACTTGCTAATTCAGACTGCAGAACTCAGGAACAGCAGTAACATATGGGCTCAGTAAGGGATCTGCTCAAGTTGTATAAGAAGGCAATGTTTGATATTTTGTATTGTTTGGGTAAAGTTGACCCACTGAAAAGATGTTGAACAGCACAGAACTTTAATATACAGCCAGGGAAATTTACATCTCTCCTAAAAATTGGGGATTATTTCATCTGCATATTTATGATTGATTGTTTCCAAAAAGATGGAAGAATCTTTTCCCCAGATTCTGCATCATCTTTGCAAATTAGGTACATGGTGAGTCCCCTGAGAGCTGTAACTCTGCACTACACTTAATATCCAAACAGCTGGAAGGAAACTTAAAGGTCAACTACTCTGATTACTCATATAATATATAGTAACTATACAGCATTCCTGACACACAGCCATAACTCTGCTTAAAAACATTCATGAACAAGAAACTTACTACCACAAAAAGCCATTCAGCATCTTTTCATGTCCATCCTGGCCATCTGCATGTCTTCTTCAGTGGAATCTAAAATATAGCACAAATGGACCTATCTACAGCAGAAACAGACTCAGACATGGACTCAGACATGGTGGTTGGCAGGTGGGAGGGGGCATGGGGAAGGATGGACTGGGAGTTTAGGGTTGGTAGATAAAAACTATCACATTTAGAACCGATAAACAACAAGTGCTAATGTATGGCACAGAGAACTATGTTCAATATCCTGTGATAAACCGAAATGGAAAAGAATATTTAAAAAGAATGTATCTATGTGTATAACTGAGTCATTCTTCTGCAGAGCAGAGATTGGCACAACACTGTAAATCAACTATACTTCAATAAATTTTTTTTCCTTAAAAAGCCATTCAGACCATGTTTGGGCATTCCAAAGGTTAGAACAGTCTTTGCAGACTTTCTCGGCTTAAGACCCATAATACCAAAGGCAGCACTTCTAAGGAAAAGATAGCTAAATGTGACTACATTTTAAAAAAATAATAAAGTAAACAAAAATATCCCTATGGATAGGTTAGACGATGCTACAGTAAGAAAACAAACAAACAGAAAAAAACCCAAATCTTAGCAATTCAGTACAACAAAGGTTTATTTTGTTTACACATGTTGTAAGTAGGAGGCGCCACCCATTTTTGTCACTTGGGGACGCAGGTAGACACTGTCACCATCTCTGCCATGATCACATGCTCTCACAATCAGCGCAGAAGAGGAAGCTACACACTCACCCACAGGGAACACAGTCTTGGGCTCACAGTCAGACACGGCTGAGGGTCTGAGCATGAGCACACGGACACAACCACCGCTGCTCTCTTTAAAGCAAGTATATGTGTGCTCAGCCGCTCAGTCACGTCTGACTTTTTGCAACCCCGTGGATGGTAGCCCATCAGGCTCCTCTATCCGGGGGATTTTCCAGACAAGCATAATGCGGTGGGTTGCCATTTCCTCCGCCAGGGGATCTTCCTGACCCAGAGATCGGACCCGGGTCTCCAGAGTCTTCCGCACTGGCAGTCAGGTTCTTTACCGTTAGCACCTCCTGGAAAGCTCCAAAGCGAGTCGTATAACCGAGCTTAATTTCAAAGAGGGTAGGAAAGAGAGCTCAAAATTTAGGGGCGCAAAACTTGACCATTACTTTTCTGGGTTAAAAAGCAAAATATTACAGATACCATTAAATGATATGGGACAAATAAGGTAAAATTACTCAAAATACACACATCAAAAAGATGCACTATCTTTTATGTATGGTAAACTTTCAGAACTCAGTAAAAAAGAAAAAGAGCATTAATTACCTCCAATATACATATTAATAAAAGGCCTGAAAAGAGAGGACTGTAAAGAATAGAGATAATATTTTAACAGATATGGCCAAATAATCTCATTGGTAATGAAACACTGATACAGTACTTGTAAAAATACAAGCCAGTACTCATGGAATAATTATACTGTGTCAGGCACTGTACTTAAAATTTATATACATTATCTGAATGTTTCCCCAATTTCGCTACAAGGTGAGTATCTTTTATTCATCCACCTTAGAGATGAGGCTGAATATATTAAATAAACTTCTCGGGGTCATTCAGCTTGCAATCGTGGAGCTGGGTTTCAAATACAGGTGTGTCTGCACTTCTAAGCCATATTTAAATATGAGTGAAAATTATAATATAAATGAAAATCATAACTATCACTCATTTTTTCAGAGTTACAATGCCAGCATTGACAAAGGAGTGAAAGCTGATGGATAGTGCAGGTATAGATTCTTAAAATCTTCCTAGAGAGGATTTATATTGTATATAAAAAAAATTTCCCTGTACACTGTCTGATTCATCAATTCTACTTGTAGTAATCAAATAGAATACTTAGAATAAAAGGAAATAATCAAAGTTGGGAACAAAGACACACTGTGTGAGGGCCAATTCTGTAAGCAAGAGCGCAGAACGTGCCTGTCCACAGGCACATTCAGTCCTGCAGTAATCACGAAAATCTGAAAGTCACTCTCTTCATTGAGAAAAAGCGCAGACATGTGAAGTACCCACTATACCACATCTGTTGCCACCTACTGAGTCCAAACTAGATTCCCTGTACAAAAAATCTAAGATGCCCATGTGGTTTTCTTTGTTTTGTTCTGACTCTCTTGTCAGTTCCGCTATGTAAAGGTTTCATCACTGCCCAGATACTACCAACATTTACTGAGCACACTGTGTAAAGTACTAGGGAAAACTAGATAAACAGATGACCCATAGCTCCTCTTTTCAAAGGGGTTACCTAGTGGAGGTAATCTCCACACAATCTGGTAAAACGCTTTGATATTATATGTTAGCCAGGACACAAAGAGACAGGGAAGGCAGCTACCCCATCATCAAAGAGGCAAGGAAGACTTCCCGGAGGAAGTGAAAGTCGCCCAGTTGTGTCTGACTCTTTGCAAACCCATGGACTATACAGTCCATGGAATTCTCCAGGCCAGAATACTGGAATGGGTAGCCTTTCTCTTCCCCGGGGGATCTTCCCAATCCAGGCATCGAACCCAGGTTTCCCCCATTGCAGGTGGATTCTCTACCAGCTGAGCCACCCAAGAACACTGGAGTGGGTAGCCTATCCCTTCTCCAGGGGATCTTCCAGGCTCAGGAATCGAACCAGGGTCTCCTGCATTACAAGTGGATTCTTTAGAGGGTAACAATTAATTTGAGGTAATTTAATTGTGATACGTTTGAGTTAGCCAGGTGAGAAAAGTCAAAAGTCATCCTGTCCAGGGAAGCCGGATAAACAAAGCCATATAGGCGTGAAATAGCATCACAGGGGTTCACTGTGTCAAACTTTTGTGGTCTCATCTGTGGGACTGACTTTGGAACTTCTGGTGCAAACTTTGGAGGAGAAAGAAAATAGGAAAACTTGTACCTTGTTATCTGTAGCCTGTAAGACTGTCGTTCAGTGAAAGATAATAAAATTCTGTCTCATGACTATTTTTTTCCCTTTTCACTGCTTGCCTTAAATTCAATACAACACCACGCATATTGATTTGGGATTTGAACATGCTATATATTTAAAGGAAAGGGCAGGCCGAAAATGTGAGGCGATAAATCAAAAGCTACCAGAACCTTGTGTGGTATGCACTTTATGGGCAAAAACAGGAGTTCCCTTTCAAATGTGAATGTTGTTTACTGATATGACGAATGGGCTTTAAGTTCCATTCCTCTGAGCATTCTTTTTACTGTTACAATTAAATGATGGTTTCAAATAAGCTGCATTGCTTCCCTCTAAAACTCATCCCAGGGATGTGGAGGTGAAAGGCTACCCAGCCTGGGAGAATTTGCTGGCTTTTTCTGTTAATACGTGGTGTCCCACGAAAGCACCATTGATTCATCAAGAGTTTATCCTTTGTAAGAAAGATCACATCCACCTTAAGGAACCAGAAGAAATATGCACTTTAAAATTGTACCCAAGGCAATTACAAACTGGGATCAGAAACTTGTGCAGCTGGGATTAATACGAAACAGTGAAAATCATTCTCCAATTTCACAGGTATTTTTGGTACAGTCATATATCAGTTTACATAAATATTACAGGAGAATACAGCCAGATATTTATAGATACTTAAAATTTTAATTTTGAGACAAGTGCATATTCCTATGCAACTGGGAAAAGTGAAAGCCACTCTTTTGCCCCTTTCCCCTTTGCCCATTTCATTCCTTCCTAACCTTAGAAAGACCTAATTATAGGAATGAGATCATTAAGCAATTGGAACTAACTCCAGACTTATGCTCACCTGATGTACACCATGCCTTGTCTAATCTGTTGATTCCTTCTCTAGATAAAAAGAAGTAAGATTGAAGAATTCAGCAGTTAAAAGATGACTAGCTCTGTTCGCCCAACAGCCCCCTCAGCAATTCTGTAGGCAGATCACACACACACATCTGAAGGAAGTCCTCCAGTCCTCCAGCACTCAGTGGTCAGTGATGCAGAACCCAACTTCATGCCTCGAAGATCCACTGAGATTCCTCCCCTTCATGTTCACTTTAAAACACAGCTCAGCAAAATCTCTGGAGTTGGTCTCTGGACACGAACCCACCACCTCCCCAGGTTGTTGGTTTCTCTAATTAAAATACCCTTCCTTTCTACTGACACTTCTCTCTCAAATTACTGGCTTATGAGCGGTGAGCAGTTAAACCTGAGTTTAGTTATAAGAGTAGTATAGAGACATCATGCCAGCTTAACCGTGATACTCCCAAGGATAACATCCTCTGAACCTCTAGTCTAACATCATGACCAGCATATTGAGGTTAATGCAAAGATACAGAACATTTTCATTATAAGACTCCTCATTTTGCCCTTTTATAGCCACACCCAGTTCCCTTACGTTCCCCTCTATGCTGCGCTCTCTTCCCTCCCACTCCCCTCTCTCATCTTTATTTAATCCACTGGTAACCACTGATCTGACCTTCATTTCAATAATTTCATCATTTCAAGAGTTATATAAAGGGGATCATAGCTGGTACAATCTTTCGGGACTGAGTTTTGGCTTAAGCATGATTCTCTCAAGATCCATCCATCCATGATTCTCTGTGTGTATCAATAGTGTGTGCTTTTTACTACAGAGAAGGATTTCATGGTATTGCTGGACCACAGTTAAATTGTTTATCAACTGAAAGACAGGGGGTAGTTTCTAGTTTCTGACTATTACTAAAAAAAAGCTATAAATATTGTTATCAGATTTTTGTGTAAACAGAAGTTTTCCACTTCTCTTGAGTAAGGATTGTTATTTTTGTTGAGTTGCTAAGTCATGTCCAACTCTTTGTGGCCCCATGGACTGTGGCATGCCAGGCTCCTCTGTCGTCCACTATCTCCTCAAGTTTGCTCAAATTCATGTCCATTGAGTTGGTGATGCCATCTAACCATATCATCCTCTGCCAACCCCTTCTTTTGCCTTTAATCTTTCTAGCATCAGGGTCTTTTCCAGTGAGTTGGCTCTTCGTATCAGGTGGCCAGAGTACTGAAGCTTCAGATTCAGAAACAGGTTTTCCAATAAATATTGAGGGTTGATTTCCTTTAGGACTGACTGGTATGATCTCCTGGCAGTCCAAGCGATTCTCAAGAGTCTTCTCCAGCACCGTGACTTGAAAGCATCAATTTTTAGGCACTCAGCCTTCTTTATGGACCAATTCTCACATCTGTAGATGACTATCGGAAGAACCATAGCTATGACTACATGGACCTTTGTTGGCCAAGTGATGTCTCTGCTTATTAAAACACTGTCTACATTTGTCACAGCTTTCCTTCCAAGGAGTAAGTGTCTTTTAATTTCACGGCTGCAGTTATCATCCTCAGTGATTTTGGAGCCCAAGAATATAAAATTTGTCCTTGCTTCCACTTTTCCCCCTCCTGTTTGCCATGAAGTGATGGGACCATGTGTCATGATCTTAGTTTTTTAAATGCTGAGTTTCAAGCCAGTTTTTTTTTTTTTTACTCTCCTCTGTCACCCTCATCAAGATTCTTTTAGTTTCCCTTAACCTTTTGCCATTAGAGTGGTATCATCTGCATATCTAGGGTTGTTGCTATTTGTCCCAGCATTCTTGATTCCAGCTTGTGATTCTTCCAGCCTGGCATTTTCCATGATGTACTCTGCATATAAGTTAAATAACTAGGGTGACAATATTTAGCCTTGTTTGCTTCTTTCCCAAATTTGAACCAGACTGTTGTTCCATGTCCTGTTCTAATGGTTGCTTCTTAACTCACATTTAGGTTTCTCAGGAGAAATGTAAGGTGGCCTGCTATTCCCATCTCTTTAAGAATTTCCACAGTTTGTTGTGATCCACACAGTCAAAGGCTTTAGTATAATCAATGAGGCAGAAGTAGATGTTTTCTTGAATTTACTTGTTTTCGCCATGATCTAACAAATGTTGGCAATTTGATCTATGGTTCTTCTGTCTTTGGAAACCCAGCTTGTACATCTGGAAGTTCTCTGTTCATGTGCAGCTAAAGCCCAGCTTGAAGGATTTTGACCATAACCTTGCTAGCATGTGAAATAAGTGCAACTGTATAGTAGTTGGAACATTCTTTGGAATTGTCCCTCTTTAGGATTGGAATGAAAATTGACCTTTTTCAGTCCTGTGGCCATTGCAGAGTTTTCCAAATTTCCTGAGATACTGAGTGCAGCAGTTTAATAGCATCATCTTCTATGATTTCTAATAGCTCACCTGGAATTCTGTCACCTCTACTAGCTTTCTTCATAGTAATGTTTCCTAAGGCCCACTTGACCTCACACTCCAGGATGTCTGGTTCTAGGTGAACAACCACATCATCATGGTTATCCAGGTCATTAAGACCTTTCTTGTACAGTTATGAGTATCCTTGCAACTTCTTAATCTCTTCTGCTTCTCCTTGATTTTTAACGAAATTTTCTGATTGTCCCTCAGAGTGGCTATACTGTTTTACATTCTCCCCAGTAATGAATGACATCATTTCTCTATATTCTTGTAAGCATTTGATGTTATCACTAATTTTTATTATAATAATTCTAATAGTAAGTAGTTATGTCTTATTATGGCTTAAGTTGCATTTACTTGATGGATAATAATATTAAATATATTTTCTTGTGCTTTTATGTCAGGCTTATATCCTGTTTGGAAAAATGTCTCTTCAAGTCTATTGCCCATTTTCTAATTGAATTGTTTGTTTTTACTACTGAGGTTTGAGAGTCCTTTATATATTCTATACTCATCTTGTGTAGTGGTTAGCAAATATTTTTGCTTCTTTTCAGCCATTTACATTTTATATGATATGTTTATGATACACTTTGAGTTCAATTTTTTAAAGTATGATGTTGAGGCTTTACTTTTTTTTTTTCTCTTGCTTATTAATGTCCAATTGCTGTAGTACCATTTGTTGAAAAGGCTATCCTTCCCCCATTGAACTGCTTTTGCAACTCTGTCAAAATCAGTTGGTCCTGTCTGTCTTCATCTATTTTTGAACGCTTCGGTTTCACCAGTTTACTTGTTTGTCCCCTCTCTAAGTTGCCTTGATCACTAAACTGTTATTAATTGAACAGACATTCTTTTACCTTTATTCTTCTTTTTCAAACCATGTTTCAGCCATTCTTCTTCCTAAGCTTTCCATTTAAATTTCATATTTTTTCTATATATCCCCCAAAATCTTGCTGGGATTTTAAAATATAGTATATTAAATCTTTATATCAGTTTTTGGGAAGGACTAGTATCTTTACTCTGTTGAGTTTTCCAATCTACAGACGTGGTATATCTCTCCATTTAATTAGCTCTTGATTTCTTTCATCATCCTAAGGCCCTCTGGTTTCTGATGCTGAGGCAGATAATACTGTATCTTAATTTCAGGACTTAAAGGGGTTTAGTTGTATTTCACACGAGGATAGGGAAAAAAATCTACTCCATGTTCCCAGAAGTGGAAGCGATCTTTATAACATAACCATACAATTAAAGAAGTTTTAACCTCGGCAAAAGTATGCCTCCCTATTATCTCCCTCTAAACAAATGCTATTCTTATTCAGATTTACCAAACATTTAACACCTGTTTATAGTATAATTCACTCCTTTGCACCAGTGTAAGTCACCACCAATATTTTTCCATTTCTCCCCTAAACCATTGGAAACTTTACTATTACAGAGAAGTAGAAAGCTTGCCTCCCTTTTGCAATCTGTCCACTGTGGCACTACAGATAACTTGCAAACAAGAAGCTGATTAAAATCAATAGTAACTGAAGTTAAACAAGTTTGGAAACTCAAAAGGAAAAGAACATTTAATTTACCAATTAACCAACAAGAAAATCTACTTAACAATTTTACGGAATCCTTCATTTTTTAAAAAAGTGAGGTCTTATTAATAATGGCCCATGAGATTAAAGACTAATAATTAAACAGCATATAGAAAATATATTAAACATAAAGGTAACATTTTTGGTTTAAGGGATACCAAAATTATTTTTAGGTGACATTTCAGTTAATTTAAGCTGAATCTGCTAGAAGATGCAGATTTTTTCATATTTATTTCCCTATTTACTGACTTAGTAAGATTGGTATTAATAAGGAAACAACTTTATTTTAACATGCAAAGTGACATATTCTCCTTCCAGTGGGTGATGATGACATAAAACCCCAAAGAATAAAAATTTCACAGCTAAACTTCACTAAAGAGAACATTGCATGCTAAGTCACTTCAGTCATATCCGGCTCTTTGTGACCCTATGGACAGTCGTCCCACCAGGCTCCTTTGTCCATGGGATTCTCCAGGCAAGAAGACTAGAGTGGGTAGCCATGCCCTCCTCCAGGGGATCTTCCTGACCCAGGGATCAAACCTGCATCTTTTAAGTCTCCTGCATTGGAAGGCGGGTTCTTTAACATTATATTCCTGGAAATTATAAAACCCGAATCTATAAATAATTAGTAGCCAGACTTAATACTTATAATTTCATAAATGTTAAACTGCTCCTGGAGAAAAATATGGGAGCAAAAAACATAAGGGAGACAAAGAGAGGAAGAACAAAGGGAAGATACTGGGTGTAGGAGTTACCTACAGGCGTCTACAGGCAGATTTAAATGCAACTGTTTCGAGTCCCAGAAACCAAGCTCTGTCCTGGAAGAAAGTGTGTGCTCAACATATGTTTTCTGACTTCAGACAGGTTGAAAAAAAAGGAGTTTGGGCTCCTCCTCTCTGAATTGTTTTTCTTCTGAGGTCTGATGAATTTCAGAGAAAATAACACTGCCACCTTTAAGGCATTTTGAGATTTCCTCCAATTCTTGATTCCAACATTATTTTTTCTTTCTTTGTCTTTTAATAATCTCAAAGTTTTCCTTACCTGGTTCAGTATGAGAAAACATATCTTATCTTACCTTATCTTCTGCCAAAAGAATACATTTCTTAATGTCAAAGAGGGTCTCTAAACTTAAAAAGCAAAGGGATCAATGTTTTAAATCATAATTTTCTGTAAATAAAGATGCTTATGAATGAACTATGGGCTTGGGAGAAGCAGGAGCAGGATGCTGAGGTCTGGTAAGGGAAGCCCAGTCCACATTCTGCTCTCAGTGATATCTTGCGTACCACATCCCATGAAAAGAAAAGATGGACAGGAGAGGGATTCTACAGTGCTTCTCTACACGAGTTCAAAAAAGTCCACGAGCAAAGTTCTCCTGGTTTAGAACATGCTATTGGATGAAGTAACTTTTCCTTTACAAATCTGTTCTATGGGAAGAATAAAAGGGCTGCAAACTCCACCGAGGAGGAACAGAAAATCAGCCAGAAGGCCAGCAGAAATAACAAGAATGCTACATTTAAGCCAGGTATCCTAATAAAACCAAGGAAACCCAGAGACAATTCTAAATGACCAATTAATATTTTTGCCCTACCACACAGCACGTTTCTCTTGTGCTTAAAACATATTTGAATATTAACAATGGCAGCTGCATCTTAAATTTAGCGGCATCGTTTAATTTTAGGTGTGGGCATTAGCAGAGGATTCAAGCTACCCTGTCTCAAGTGAATAACCAAAAAAAGAAAAAAAAAAAAAGGAGAAAGGGGGCTCCTGACTGGGCTTTGTGTTCATAGCAATTAGTTTTAACAGTCTGGAAGCTGACTTTAAATAATTTTATAGCCTGGGCGAGATCTCTGCCATTTACCATGTGCGCCCTTCCTATTTTTATGGAAACCAGGACCTCCTTCTGAATCTCCTGCCTGTCAGAGCTGCAGGTGAAGGCCAGCTGGGGCCAGCGGCACCGTGTGTGAACATTAGCATCTGAAGAGGGTTTCAGGAGGCCTTGTGTCTTTGGGGACTTAAAACGCTCTAGTCAGATGGAATAGCCTTCCTCTAAGGTGCCCTGCTAGCAAACACAAGTCTTTAGGAAAAGAGCAGTCTGAGCCTGGAAGCCACAGTCAGAAAAGAGTCTGGTAGAGGTTTTCGGGTAAGAGGGAATGAGGGGGAAAATGGGGGGCAAGGCAGGATGTCAGAGGCTGCATGCTTCTGGCAGAGTGACTGAAGTTCATTAACAATTATTTCCAGCTCCCGGTGGCTGTGTGTGCAAGATTTCATATATGACGCATGCTGCCCTTGATTAATGGATGTAACAGTATCTCTGGGATGGGAAATGCTGGCTTGTAAAGAAAATCACAGCAAAACAGTCTGCCAAAAAGATACTTGTGAAAATCTTTCCTGTGTCAGTTATTAATGCCGACTATACACACAGAAATTGAAGACTAATTAATTCCTGCACTGAAAAAAAGAGAATGAATCCAGTTTCCAGTATCCTGAAGCCTGTAATCCTTACAAAGACAAATCTTCCAGGAAGAACACCCAAAATTACACATGTGAAAAATCCTTAGTTTCAGAGGAAGTTTGTTTTAGGAATAAAAAATTTAGCAGGCTTGTATCTCCACCCACCAGTAAAACAAAGAGGTGTTTCTTAATCTTTATTCCTACTGCCTGCCTGAAAATCAGACTCAACCTATTTGAAGTCTACCTGGTTGAAGTCTTAGGATCACAAATAAGTCATTAGCACATACCGATTAACTGAAACCAAGACGCTTCTATTTGGCAGGTTCAAATAGAGTTATAAAATCAAAATATTTTCTTTCTGTAGGGAACTTCAGTGGACATAAAAAGTTTCTCCTGGTTGAGCAGAGTAAAAGTGAGGGTTGAAGTGTGGAGCCAATTTTACAAAGCCCAGATTGGCTGGGGATGGAAAACACAGTGATTCTTGAATAGAAAAGGGAAGAAGGTACCAGAGTACATTTTGAGTGCTACATGTGTTTAGCAATTTTGCCTTAATTAACATTTTTAAAAATCAAAAATATATACATATACATAGTTTAAACAATTAGAAGTCCATGAGTGGTCCACTCACCTTAATAAATGGTGAGAAATTTTGGAAGCTCTCACTATGACACCCCCTAATGACACTCTTCTCTTATTTTGTCCTGTAGAAGGGGCCAAGGAACTATTCTGATTTTGTTTTCATCATTCCTCTGTTGTTATTTGTAGTTTTACAACTAACACGGTCTCCAATTAGCATGCAAGATTTCATACTGTATTCATCAATAGCTCACTTTTTTCACTGTTTTTGAGACATCCTATTCGTGTTATTTATGTGGCTACATGAATTTTCACTGCTGTGAATAACATTTCACAATTGTTCATACAATTCAAGTATATAACAAGTGTATACAATACAAGTGTATAACAATGCCATACTTTGATCCATCCTCCTACTCTGTGGATAAGTGAAACTTAGCTATTTGGGGAGACAGCTAGGATGACCTCGGTCAACATAATGGAGCTGTTTGCACAAGAAGAGCCTCATGCAGAAAGATAGGACTATAACCTGATAAATAGCATCCCTATTATCTTCAGGATCATCCCAGGTGGCTCAGTGGGAAAGAATCTGTCTGCCAATGCAGGAGACACAGGATTGAACAACATGCAGATTCAATCCCTGGGTCGGGAAGATGCCCTGGAGTAGGAAACAGCAACCCACTCCAGTATTCTTCCCTGGAAAGTTCCATGGACAGAGGAACCCTAGCTGGCCACAGTCCATTGGGGTAGCAAAGAGTCGGACACAACTAAGCGACTGAGTACACATTATTTTTAGGTAATTTCTGCAAATCACTTTAAGCACACAAATAATTCGCACATTTGGAAAAAGATAATTCTTTTAAAAGTACAAGAGTCTGATCATCTGGATGCAGGGTGAGTGTATCAGAGCAAAGGCATTTAAAAAGCTCTTCTGTTAACTCCAAAGAAGGCAAGGAAACAGGGAAAGGGGATCCAGCGAAGACGGGGCAAACAGAAAGAAGCTAGCAAGATGGTGGGTTTAAATACAGCCCTCTCAATAATAACATTACATGTAGGTTGTCTAAACATGAAAAACACATAGCAACTCTCGATGTAAAGAATAAACAAGTTAACAGTAAAAGGATGGGCAAAGATACAGCGCCAGAACACCAGGCGAAAGAGAGCTGGCTAATTTAACACAAAATACCATCTCCGGTTCCTTTGCGGTTTAAGGACACATCTGAAGAAGCCGAGCAGGAAAAAGGAGTGGTTTACGAGGAAGACGCAGCTCCAAGGAGCCGGCCACACTCACCACAAGGAGGAGAAGGACACGTGGGCCTCAGGCTACGGGGCCCAGAACATTTAGCTGGGCCCAGATATGGTCCGGGATTGTGACTGTAGCTGCCGCTCTCAGCAGCCCTGCCCCGATCTCAACATCACAGCTCCCGGATGAGAGAAGTGATCCTAGAGGCCATTTTGCATCAGAAGGAGGAGTTCACACAGCAGATGAAGGCCGACCAGAAGCAGAAGTGCCAGGAGCAGAAATAGCGGCAGCGGTCAGGGCGCAAGACCAGGGCCGGGGCTTCCTGGAGGAGATGGCCATGGCGAGCTGACCCCTCGTCCCCTTCTCACCCGCGGCTGCCTTGGGAAATCACCAGAATGATGCCTGACCCAAGTAGGTGCAGCCCTGCAAGCAACGACAGGGCAAAATGCTCCCGCCTTGTGGATCACGTCACGGATCCTCGGAGATCCCGGCCGCCTCGCTGGAGAAGCTGTCGCTTACAGTGACCTGCCCCCCATGATCGAAGCCCACGCACAGTTCAGACCTGAGGCCCTGGACCTTCATTTGGACTGGGAGAAGGCATGACCCACGTGGGGCTCGCCTTGCTCCGTGACCAGGACAACTGAGCAACGCCATGGCCCGCACAGTCCCTCCGCCCTCCAGGGCTGTGAGCATGTTTGAGCACGGTGGAGAGGCAGATTCAGAGGAACGTGATGGACTGCGTGACCAGAGGAAGCTCATTATCCAGATATCCTGGCTGCAGAGGGTCAGTACCGGCTTTGCAAGCTGATGATGCAGGCCTGAGTGTGCTGGAGATCAAATAAATGAGCTTAGACAAGGGGGAAGTAGTTCTAGAACCAGACTGCCTCAGTACAAACCCTGGTTCATGCTTAGTAGCTTGAGTGACGGAGAAGGCGATAGCACCCAACTCCAGTACTCTTGCCTGGAAAATCCCATGGACAGAGAAGCCTGGTAGGCTGCAGTCCATGGGGTCGCGAAGAGTCAGACACAACTGAGGGACTTTACTTTCACTTTTCACTTTCATGCACTGGAGAAGGAAATGGAGAAGGAAATGGCAGCCTACTCCAGTGTTCTTGCCTGGAGAATCCCAGGGATGGGAGAGCCTGGTGGGCTGCCGTCTACAGATTCGCACACAGTCAGACACGACTGAAGCGACTTAGCAGCAGCAGCTTGAGTAAATCACCTTGATCCTGGCCACCGGTTGGGAGGGGAGGTGGGGGTGTGTGGCTTTGATTGGTTATAGGACCTCCACACCAAAATCCACCTGAGGATGCTTGAATATCTTATTCAGAGTGGGGAAGAATTTGCATATAACTTACACACATCCTCCCATATACTTTAAATCATTTCTAAATTACTTATAAAGTGTAATACAATGTAAATGCTATGTAAATAGTTGTAAATGCTATGTAAATACAATGTAAATAGTGGCTTGTGCTCCTCAAATTCAAGTTTTGCTTCCTGGAACTTTCTGGATTTTGATGGGGAGGGAGAATGTTTTATATTTGAAGCAGGGTGAATCTGTAGATACAGAACCTGCTAACTGTAGTCTCTTTCTCAAAGGATTGATGTGAAGATTAAATGAGTAATTAAGTGATTAGTACAGTTCATCCTGTCCATTCCTGTTCAGTCACTTAGTCATGTCTGACTCTTTGCAACCCCATGAACAGTAGCCCACCAGGCTCCTCTGTTGATGGGATTTCCCAGGCAAGAATGCTGAAGTGAGTTGCTGTTTCCTTCTACAGGTGATCTTCCTGACCCAGGGATTTTAACTGCATCTCTTTATCATGAGTGCCACCTGAGAAGCCCAGTACAGTGCATGGCTCATAGTAAATACTCAATAAACAGTATTTATTAGTTGAGGTGACAGTGGACATTCTTGAAATATCTTTACGATAGGACTGTGTCAAATATCGTACTCTTGAGTATGACACAAGATGCTTGTTTACCATAAAACTATTCATCAATTAAGAATATTTGCAGCTTATAGAATTCTTCAGTTCGGCTCAGTTCACTCAGTTGTGTCTGACTCTTTGCAACCCCATGGACTGCAGCATACCAGCCTTCCATGTCCATCACCAACTCCTAGACCTTGCTCAGACTCATGTCCATCAAGTCAGTGATGCCATCCAGCCATCTCATCCTCTGTCATCCCCTTCTCCTCCTGCCTTCAATCTTTCCCAGCATCAGAGTCTTTTCAAATGAGTCAGCTCTTCTCATCAGGTGGCCAAAGTATTGGAGTTTCAGCTTCCACATCAGTCCTTCCAATGAGTATTCTGGACTGATTTCCTATAGGATGCACTGGTTGGATTTCCTTGCAGTCAAAGGGACACTCAAAAGTCTTCTCAAACACCACAGTTCAAAGACATCAATCCTTTGGTGCTCAGCTTTCTTTATAGGCCAACTCTCACATCCATATATGACTACCAGAAAGACCAAAGCCTTGACTAGACAGACCTTTCTTGGCAAAGTAATGTTTCTGCTTTTGAATATGCTATCTAGGTTGGTCATAACTTTTCTTCCAGAGGGGTAAGCGTCTTTTTATTTCATGGCTGCAGTCACCATTTGCAGTGATTTTGAAGTCCAAAAAATAAAGTCTCTTACTGTTTCCATTGCTTCTCCATCTATTTTTGTCACGAAGTGATGGGACCGGATGTCATGATCTTAGTTTTCCGAATGTTGAGTTTTCAGCCAACTTTTTCACTCTTCTCTTTCACTTTCATTAAGAAGCTCTTTAGTTCTTTGCTTTCTGCCATGAGGGTAGTGGCATCTGTGCATCTGAAGTTATTGATATTTCTCCTGGAAATCTTGACTCCAGCTTGTGCTTCATTAAGTCCAGCATTTTGCATGACGTACTCTGCGTATAAGTTAAATAAACAGAGTGACAATATGCAGCCTTGATGTACTCCTTTTCCTATTTGGAACCAGTCTATTTTTCAATGTCCAGTTCTAACTGTTACTTCCGGACCTGCATACAGATTTCTCAGGAGGCAAGTCAGATAGTCTGTTATTCCCATCTCTTGAAGAATTTCCCACAGTTTGTTGTGATCTACACAGTCAAAGGCTTTGGCATAGTCAATAAAGCAGAAATAGATGTTTCTCTGGAACTCTCTTGCTTTTTTGATGATCCAACAGATGTTGACAATTTGATCTCTGGTTCCTCTACCTTTTCTGAATCCAGCTTGAACATCTGGCAGTTCATGGTTCACGTACTGTTAAAGCCTGGCTTGGAGGATTTTTAGCATTACTTTGATAGCATGTGAGATGAGCGCAATTGTGCAGTTTGAGCACTCCTTGGCATTGCCTTTCGTAGGGACTGGAATGGAAACTGACCTTCTCCAGTCCTGTGGCCAAGGCTGAGTTTTTTAAATTTGCTGACATATTGAGTGCAACACTTTCAAAGCATCATCTTTTAGGATTTGAAATAGGTCAACTGGAATTCCATCACCTTCACTAGCTTTGTTCATAGTGAACAAGGCTTCCTAAGGCCCACTTGACTTTGCATTCCAGGATGTCTGGTTCTAGGTGGGTGATCACACCATTGTGGTTATCTGTGTCATGAAGATCTTATTTGTATAGTTCTTCTGTGTATTCTTGCCACCTCTTCTTAATATCTTCTGCTTTGACTAGGTCCATAATATTTTTGTCCTTTATTGTGCCCAAATAATTCTTAACATAGTGGTAAGCAAACAGTTTATTTGCTACTACCCACAACAGGGACTTTATTTTGGGGGGGTTCCAAAATCACTGCAGATGGTGACTGCAGCCATGAAATTAAAAGACACTTGCTCCTTGGAAGAAAAGCAATGACCAACCTAGACAGCATATTGAAAAGCAGAGACATTACTTTGTCAACAGAGGTCCATCTAGTCAAGGCTTTGGTTTTTCCAGTGGTCATGTATGGATGTGAGAGTTTGGCTATAAAGAAAGCTGAGTGCCAAAGAATTGATGCTTTTGAACTGTGGTGTTGGAGAAGACTGTTGAGAGTCCCTTGGACAGCATGGAGATCCAACCAGTCTATCCTCAAGGAGATCAGTCCTGAGTCTTGATTGGTAGGACTGATGTTGAAGCTGAAAGTCCAATACTTTGGCCACCTGATGCGAAGAGCTGACTCATTTGAAAAGACCCTGATGCTGAGAAAGATTGAGGGCAGGAGGAGAAGGGGATGACAGAGGATGAGATGGTTGGAAGCATCACTGACTCAATGGACATGAGTTTGGGTAAATTCTGGGAGTTGGTGATAGACAGGGGGACCTTGCATGCTGCAGTCCATGGGGTTGCAAAGAGTCAGACACAACTCTGAGCAACTGAACTGAACAACAGGGTCAGGGACTTGTTACCTCGATAAACTGGCGCTTGCCTTTAGATTAATCCCTGATAGCATCTCTGGCCCACTTGCCAATTGCTTGCCTTCTCAGCAAATAAGTGTTGCTGGTAACAATTCAAGAAGGAGCAAAACTGGTTCTCAATATGAAATGTAAAACCTTAACGTCTGAGACTGACTTCTGAACTACTTTCTTCCTCAAGTTTCTTCATTTCATAGTTTATTGGAAACTGAAAAGTGGGGAGCATTTAATGTTTATTTGGCTCACATAGTAACCAGTGAGCTAGGTTATGCTTTGAGGGCCAAAGGACACCTCACTTGAAGATGTCATGAATTGAACACATGAAAATTCAAAATGGAGAAACCCATATAGGGTTTCAGTGTCTCAAGCTTGGACAAATGACATTTAAGGGGGAGACTATTGTGTTCACATCTTGACATTTGTAATATTATTAAGAAAGATCCATGAAACAGAGGCAGAAAGAGGGAGAACAGGAAAAGAGGTTTCAGATTGGAGATAGAATCCAATTCAATTTGGGCAGCCTTGATGAATGGCTTAGAAGTGAACTGGAAACTGATCAAACTCTTTTTGTGTTTCCTCTGTGTTGCTCAAATCCTCACTCTTTCAAATGTTCAGTCCCTACTCTGTCAGATGATCCCACAAGGATCATCCAACAACAGAAAGAACAGAAATACCTAATATTTACAAAAAGCAGAAATGGCCACTAACAGAAATATGATATGTGATCACAGCACCTCAATCAATGGCATGGATCTAGATTAACCATGTCCCAGGAAGGTAATGATCTATCCACCAGCTTAGATTGGAGAATGACCACAATGAAAAGGAAACAGACTTCTCAGTATAAAACTGTTGAGATGGTCCAAGGTAACACAATTTAAAAGACGGGGTGGCCTGTGTCAGCAAAATTGTGATGTTAGCTTGCAGAGCTTCTTGCATACCAAGTTATCTGAACAGTTTGTTCATCTGGAAAAACAACTCTCTTATCAAGACAGTGGTTTGCTCAAAAGACTTGTCTTCAGATCCTTGCCCTCTGTCTAGTAGTTCTAAATTACTGTGGATCAAACCTAGCCTAATATAAATCACTCATCCTCTTGATGAAAGAGGAGAGTGAAAAAGTTGGCTGAAAACTCAACATTCAGAAAACTAAGATCATGGCATCTGGTCCCATCACTTCATGGCAAATAGATGGGGAAACCATAGAAATAGTGACAGACTTTATTTCTTGGGATCCAAAATCACAGCAGATGGTGACTGCAGTCACGAAATTAAAAGACACTTGCTCCTTGGAAGAAAAGCAATGAACAACCTAGACAGCATATTAAAAAGCTTTGCCAACATTACTTTGACAACAAAGGTCCGTCTAGTCAAAGCTATGGTTTTACCAGTAGTCATGTATGGATGTGAGAGTTGGACTATAAAAAAAGCTGAGTGCTGAAGAATTGATGCTTTTGAACTGTGGTGTTGGAGAAGACTCTTGAGAGTTCCATGGACTGCAAGAAGATCCAACCAGTCCATTCTAAAGGAGATCAGTCCTGGGTGTTCATTGGTGGGACTGATGTTGAAGCTGAAACCAATATTTTGGCCACCTGATGTGAAGAGCTGACTCATTTGAGAGGACCCTGATGCTGGGAAAGATTGAAGGCAGGAGGAGAAGGGGACGACAGAGGATGAGATGGCTGGATGGCATCACTGACTCGATGGACATGGGTTTGGGTAAACTCCAGGAGTTGGTGATGGACAGGGAGGCCTGGCATGCTACAGTTCATGGGGTTGCAAAGAATTGGACATGATTGAACAACTGAACTGAACTGAACTGATCAGCTCTTCTTAAAATTGTTTTTTTAATTGAGTTGATGAAGACATAAATCATTTATTGCTATCTAAATTGTTATTTCTTCTTCTCAATACTTGGGTTAAGATCTCTAGCATGTTTTGTGTTAATAATGATAGTGAACATTCTTATTATTTTGCTGTTTGAGTAGAATTATCCTAATGTTTCACCATTAAGCACAATGCTTACTATGTTTTACTGGTACTTACACTTTATCAGACTGAGGAAGTTTCCTTCTATCCTTAATTTATTCTGTTTTTTTAAAAATCTATATAATTGTCAGAATTTGGAGTATCTTATCAAAATTTACTATTTAACGCGTTTGTGAACACTTT
Source organism: Capra hircus (assembly GCF_001704415.2). Lineage (NCBI taxonomy): Eukaryota > Metazoa > Chordata > Mammalia > Artiodactyla > Bovidae > Capra > Capra hircus. Next base: position 51,681,998 of record NC_030831.1, on the reverse strand, counting down.
AATTTTTTGTGTGTGAACTATTTGATGTACTGTCTGTATTTATACCTAGGCCTTAACTGATTATAATGCAATTCTCTTTGATACAATCCTAGCTTTGATTTACTGAGGTTCTAATTTGGATTATTTATTTTTTGTAAGTAAGTTAGATTTGGCTCTAAGTTTGTTTTCTTTCTGTGGGTGCATAATCTCCTTATCTTGCTTGAGGAAAATTAGGAAACTTTAAGTAATTTTCCTATGCTCTGGAATAGTGCATAGAATATAGACATTTTTCTTTTTATGGCTGTTTGGTCACACTTATCTGCAAAATTACTTGAAATTAGTGCCTTTTAAGGTAAAGATTTAGAATACCTTTTCATTTTTTCTCATAGTTTCATAGTTTCTCTTTTCAAGAGTTAATTTAAGTAACATTTTTTAAAGGCAAAGATCTGTACACATTATTCTCTAAGAGTTTAAAATTTTCTCTGCATTTATGTCTACATATGTGCTTATTCTCATAGTTAATGTTATGTATTGTGTATTCTTTCCTTTTTTTATTTGATAACATTTACCAGTGACTTTTATTGATGTGTTAAATGAACTTTATTTCTTAACAGATCAAATTTACTGGATAATATTTTCAATTTTATTATTACTATTCTAAACATATTTTAATTGCTTTCCTTCAGTCATTGTTTTATAATTTTCTTTCTCATTTCCTTAGTTGAAGGTTTAAATAATTTAATTTTAAACTTTTTTGTTTCCAATATAGGTGTTTATGATTAAGAATTTTCCTAAGAACTTTTCTCCCTGCTTTACGTGCAGTTTTTTTTTTTTTTTTTTTTCTGTATTTCTGTCATCCTGGGTGATGAAGAAAGGACAGATAATGCCTGTCTGTTATCTTGATGTAATTTCTTTTCCTGCTTTCTTTTGATGAATTTTCATTTTAATTAGGAACTAGTAAAGTACCTAGGGCTTCCCTGGTGGCTCAGTGGTAAAGAATCCGCCTGCCAATGCAGGAGACACAGATTCGATCCCTGGGCTGGGAAGATCCCCAAGAGAATAAAATGACAACCCACTCCAGTATTCTTTCCTGGGAAATCCCATGGACAGAGGAGCCTGGCAAGCTACAGTCCATGAGGTCACAAAAGAGTTGAACACAACTTAGCAACTAAACAACAACAAATAAGTACATAGCTCTTGAGCTGATCTAGACTATCAAGCATTGGCTTGCAAAAAGTGAGTTAAAGGGTGCTGAGCCAGGAGTTATTTGTGATCTCTAAATATTTCTCTTCTGTTGCTTTCTGAACACTGCCCTTTGAATTTAAGCTTGGCCACGTGATTCGTTGGGCTAATATAAAGTAAGCAGAACTATCTTGTTCACTACGACATGAAACAAGAGCTAGTTATGATTCACTTTCTTTTTCTTTAAATGTTATTTATTTATATTTATTTGCCTGTGCCAGGTCTTAGTTAGGGCATGTGAGATCTTTAGTTGTGGCATGTGGGATCTAGTTCCCTGACCAGGGATTGAATGTGGGCCCCCTGCACAGGGAGCATGGAGTCTTAGCCACTGGACCACCAGGGCAGTTCCGATGATTCACTTTCCCACTACTGTGGTGATTACAGAAGCAGGAATCATGATACAGCATCTATCAGTCCAGGCCCCTAATGACGAAAATGAGCAGAATCACCTGCTTACCTTATATGAGTATGGTACGTGGACAGGAATAAACTCAAGTATTTTGCCTATTAGAGTTCAGAAGTTTGCTACTCCTAGTTGATGCATGTGCTCATACAACTCCTTTTTCATAGTCAGAGATCTTGAATCACCCTTCACCAGCAATGTCACTCTCACAAAAAATAAGTAGGCTTTTTTCCTCCCTAGGGTCACAAAATGTTGAGATACAGTTTTGTTTCCCTGAAGTGACTAGTTATATCTCTGTATTATGAGAGATGAGAGCAGAAAAATACATTTTATTAGATAAAAATATAAGAACAACTGTTTCTGGTAGCCACCTGTGTCTAACTCTTGAAGAGTTGCAAGCGTGGTAGGTATTTGGAAGATGACTATTAAATTTTAATTGAGTGATAATTCATATAGTCACTGCACATTCAAGGTGGCCACTGCCAAGGTTTCCCTCTAATAGGCTCTGAGAGTACTCTTCCTTGTTTGCAATACTTATTGATCTGGCTAGGCAGGTAATACATTTGTTTTCTTCTTGTATGTAGAAAGTCATGTGGCTTTGCGTAAGATTATAAAAGATATTTACTCACTGTCTTAAAAGCTACATAATTTTTTGCAGAAACTACCAACTCCCACATTCCTCCTATGCAGGCAGGAAGAATACCCTGAGTGGATTCAGGGATAAAACTTGCTGCTGTTAGTCTTCCAAAGGCATATCTATACTCTTGGTAGGCTCCATTATATGGGTCTGCACATAGACATAATTACAAGATCATCTGTCTCTCTTAATAGTTCATGCTATGCCTCCAGGAAGCGGGTAAGCACATCTTCAACCAGTTGTGATAGCAGAGGCTATTTCTCTAAGAAATATGTTTCCACACTTTATGAATTTACAAGCATTTGTGAGAATGTGGAACCAAAAAAAAATGTGAAGCAAAACATCTACTTGCTATTCCAGCACTGTTACATAGTAGTACTAATCATATCATTTTTTAAAATACACATGGGTTGCATTAGCAATAGTAAACTAAAATAGATAAACCAATTTCTTAAGTAGTGCCAGAGCAATGGATTGACTACATCATTACTTGTATAAGTGTTGTTTTGTAACTATTGAATGTAAACTTCCTTACAGCCTACGCACATCAAAGAAGTATACTTTTCATTATTTTAAAAAGCAAAGACAGGGAAATTCAAGTCTGCTTTGCTAGGAGAAAATTTCTCGTATTTAGTCTAATATGATGAATCCATATAAAATTTCCCAACAAAGATACATGTTGACAGCTGATGATATTCAAATGTTACGTGTGTACTAGGTTGCTTCAGTCATGTCCAACTCTGCATGACCCCAAGCTCCTCTGTCCATGGGATTCTCCAGGCGAGAATAATGGAGTGGGTTACCATGCCCTTCTCCAACTCAAGTATTAGATGAATCAAATCCAATAAATGAGGGAAAAATTTAAATATATTTTAAAATCAACTTGCTACTATATTATGAGCAGAAAAATTATCAGTGTCACAGGTAACAAAATGGAAATACTTAGAGAATTACCTCTCTGAATAAGTAAATCGCTAAAATACAATATTTATGATAAAGTTCTAGTCTTCAGGTCTGTAAAATTAAAGTACATTCACTAAAAGCAGCATTAACTGTAAACAGTCATAAAATGGCAATAATACATCAAATTATTGTGTGACTATCAAGTAAGTTATTATTAGAAAACAGATCTCCATGGCTGGACTAAGTCAAAGGGAAACATCAAATATGATTACCTGTAATGACAAACTCACAGCAACATTCAAAACTCTACTGAACAGAAGGCCTACAGTGGCCTCTTTTATTATTTAAATGAAAGACACTATAAACAGTTCTCTGAAAGTCCCATGCTGGGCTGTTGTTCTGGCCCAATCAGACTTGATTAGGAGTGCACGTTCGGTCTTTTATGAACACCTGTGTCTAAAGCCCACAAATAATTAGCTTAGCCATACCATTTCACTCTAATAATGGTGTAATTTGCCACGCCTTTCAGGCTCAGGACAGCTGGTGCTATTGAAAAGCACCTCAGGATTAGGGCCTGACTCCCAGGCCTGAGTCTTTGATGGAGGGGGCTGCGGGTGGTGGGGTGGAGGGGTTCTTAGGTATCCATGGCAACACACTTAGACTGCAAATTATCACCTCTAATAATAACTGGGACAGTCTATCTTTATTTTATTTGCATTATCCACAGAAAAATAATACATATGAAATCACAGGAAACCTCTAAAATTGAAAATATACATATATTTTATTACCTTGTCAACAGACATATAAGATTGAGAAGGACAAGGAATTTTTTTTTAATCACACCTGTTCAAAGTTCATTTGGTTATTTAATAAAAGATCTATCAAAAGATATGGAGAAGGCAATGGTACCCCACTCCAGCACTCTTGCCTGGAAAATCCCATGGGCGGAGGAGCCTGGTGGGCTGCAGTCCATGGAGTCGCTAAGAGTCAGACACGACTGAGCGACTTCACTTTGACTTTTCACTTTCATGCATTGGAGAAGGAAATGGCAACCCACTCCAGTGTTCTTGCCTGGAGAATCCCAGGGACAGGGGTGCCTGGTGGGCTGCCGTCTATGGGGTCACACAGAGTCGGACACAACTGACTTAGCAGCAGCAGTAGCAGCAGTAGCAAAAGATAATTGAGGGAAAATGAGGTCCACCTCTGAATCTGTCAGTGCTAATTGATACTGTTACCTACAGCTGCATAGAAATCCAAAGGTGAATTATTATCTTGAAAAGCTCTTCAGCTGAAAGCAACTCTGTGACTGCTGTACTTTTATCTGAGTTCCTGGAAGGTTATAAATTGGACAGCCTAGAAATGCTGATGGCCATGCTCTGGCTTCCCACAGCTTCTCAGCACTTCAATCAGTGTGTTCCATTCACACAAACACGGCAGGCAGGTGGGACTAACTCATGACTTACCTCAAATGCCGGACCAGTGACATATCCATTTATGGAATATGCAGGAGACAGAAAAGGAAATCCTTCTTAAACCAAGCTACACCAAACTTGGCTCGAACCAACAGATGAAAAGGCTCTGATATCTGCGTGTATTCAAATGGGCATTCCTTTTTTTTCCTTAATAGAAGAATATTCATTGTATGTTGATTATTAAGATTCAAGGAGTTGCAGTTAAGTAAGGGGTGTGCCTCATAGGATTCCTTTGTGTTTAAATGTTTCAGCTTTGGAGTGAGACTGCCTGCATTATCATCTAGGCTCTACCACTTAAAATCATTGTGTGACTTGGAAAAAGCCAATTACCCACTCTTAGTCTGCTGTCTTCTCTGTACAATAGGAGGAATAATCATACCTATTTTAGGGGCAGGAGGTGAGGCTTAATGAGCTGATGTGCATAAAAGCATTTTTGTAGTGGTCCTGCACATGGTGAACAAGAAATACTAGCTATTATGGCACACCTGCCACCCAGATCCCCCTTCCAAGAAAAGACTTGTCACTCTACCTGAGGGCAGATAGCCTCCAGATATTAAAGGATGTGCTTTAGCTTCAGAGTTGATTCACTCAAAGTCGTGCCCTTCTGGGATCAGCCCACTTCCAAATGACTGAGCAGAAGACCCAGGCATTTCAGCCCAACATGGGATATTTTTGGAGTGAACCCTCCCAAAGTCAGTGAAAGCTGTGGCAAGATAGCACTGCCGATCCACATCCTTCTCCCTTGTAAGGTTATTGAGCCCTAATAAATACCTTGCACATCAAACTCCTTTTTATTTTTTTTTCTTTCACTACCTGTACTTCTTTATTAGAAAAGAAATTAACCATTCCCACTAGAGACTACAAAAGGAAATTAACTTAATCTTACAATTCTAGAACAGACAGCCTTCATAGTCAGAGATTCTTAAGCCTTCAAAAAGTGGGGGAGGAGAGAAAATCATTTGGGGCAGTGTTTTTCAAATTTGGCTCCTTTCACAGACATATTCTCAAATGAGATAGTTGGAAGTTTTCTATGAATGTTTTAGATATTGAATTTGACTTTAGTTGATAATTGAAATCAAATTAGTACCCCTCATTCATGATTACTCAGATGACCGTTTTATATAACAGATATGACCACGGTATCTGAACTTCTACCTCTGATCCCTGTGGTAAATGAAGACCAACCAGGCTTAACTGCTCATGTGTTGTTAGTCGCCCAGTTGTGCCCGACTCTTTGTGGCCCCCACGCAACCCCACCAGGCTCCTCTGTCCATGGCATTCTCCAGGCAGTTATGCTGGAATGGGTAGCTATTCTCTTCTCCAGGGGATTTTCCTGACCGAGGGACTAAATCTGGGTCTCCTGCATTACCGGCAGATTCTTTACTGTCTGAGCCACCAGGGATCCCAAATTCTCAAGCCCCAAACTAGGGGCTAACCCCAAATTCGGTCCTCAGAATTTCCACAGGATTGTTGAATATGTCCTTTGAGATCCATGAGTTGTCCAGGTTGAGAACGCTGCAGCAATGAGGTGGGGTGGGCATGGTGACAAGGGAGACACGTGTAGTTTGAAAAGGCACATTCAAAATATCTACTGATTTCATAATACAAGCTCTGCAAAGTCAAATCAACAAAGTAATTTGGCTGATGGGCAGTAGCAGAAAACCAACTATAGATTCATCCTAGGGAGGTTGGAATAAACTCAGTTCAGCAGCACTGGCTCAGAGGTAGAGGAGTCCAGTACACGGTGAACAGTATGTAAGAAGCACCTTCCAAAGATGGCCTCTCAGCATCTGCTTCCAAGGCCGCACAAGCTGCAGCGCTGGTAAACAGCACTGAAGATAGGTTCATATTCAGGATTTCAGAGACTATTCCTGGATGCTGCAAAGCAACAAAATCTAAATTATTAAAATTATTTCACAAAGAACATTGATATTATGCTCTAGGGAGTACAAAGGAAAATAGGACACGGCTCCCATTTCTTGAGGAACTGCTCAGAGTCAAGCAGAAGAGCATCCTACCTGAAGTCGATGTCCATAAAAGAATAGGCTGACTACTAACTACTCAGTAGAATCACACATAAACTGCCTTCACAACAAAGAACAAATACACCTCTTGCTAGCACTGGTAAATGATACATAGAAACATGAAAATGTCACTTTATTTTGATCTTGAAAGATGAAGCAGAGGACTGTGAGGTGGAATTTGAGACAGATTGCTCAAAATAGAACAGAACAAGAATGGGGAAAGATGGCAGAGCAGGAAGATTCTGAGCTTGTCTCCTCCCCAAAACAGACAAAAATTCTGCCTGCATATAGGCAAACTATCGGTGGGAATGATCTGAAGACTAGCAGAAGATAGTCTCCACAACTAAAGATAAAAAGGAAAAATTGCATTCAGACAGGTGGAGGCCCAGAGACACAGTCTGGCTGTGATCTTTACCCCAGCACTGTGACCCGTAAGTGGGAGGAAAATCATAACCTAACCAGCTCCCCCTAAGGATTCTGAGCCCCACATTGGGCCTCCCAGCATAGGACACCTGTACTGGGAAGGTGAGCCCCCATAACATCTGGCTTTGAAAATTAGTAGCACTTATATCTGAGAGCCAGAGCACTACAGAAAACTGTCAACTAAAAAAAAAAAAAAAAGTAGTCACAACCTGAAAGCAGAGAGTTGTTTAATTTGATGGGTATTCTTGGTATTTCAAGTCTGGGAGACAGCATCACGAGTAACCCTGGAAAACTGCTCCAAAAAGGTGGGGGAAGGAGTTAAGTTATACAGAATTTTGCAACAAAGGGGGGCAGTCTGAAATCAAAGAATATTGTTAATTAAGGAAAACCAGATATCTCAAGTTAAGAAATTTAGGGCTCTTCTGTGTATGGGAAGAGGCAAGCATCTGGCCTCTCTGAAATCACTCTTGTCCTATACATCTCAGCTACCTGGGGCCAGCATCCTGTGTTTTCACATCCCACATCCATAAGGAGTGGCTGCAGCCTGATGGCTTTTAGACAGCAGGAGTTCTTCTCCTTCCTGAATTCCCCTACAGCTCACTGGGTCACACCAGAGGGAGGGCTGCACTTGCTGATGACTGTGACATCCTTGTTTAGTTGTATGACAGGAAATACCCCATTTCACAAAATCCAGAGTCCACTCTTAAAGGGCGCATGCAAAAATTCACTCATTTCAAGCCTCAGTACAGAGGCAGCAGTCTGAAAAGTACATAGGTCTTACATGAAGGAGATTCATTGAATAACTTCAGAGCATACACTCGAGAGTTAGGGTTCTGTTGGAACTTTGTGTGTTTGTGACTCCCCTTTTACCTAGCTGGTCTTGCACTGGCAATCACGATTTCTGACTTTCCCTATGTAACCTGTTATCACCATTTACTCTGCCCAGATTCACCCATGGACCTAACACTGCTAGTACACTCCTGCAAAGCAGCCCATATCCAGCCACTCCCAACAGGAACACTTGGCTACCACTAGAGTACCTCTAGGGAGGCCCCTGCCTTGCCAATCATTGTGGGCAATCTAGGCTGGCAGTGGAGCCCCTCCAAAGTGGTTCCCCACCCTGACCAAACTCAGAGGATGACCTTGACCAGCACCTGCACCATCCCAAAGCAGCTCCTGCCTCGGGAACTAACCCATCTTACCAGAGCACCCACAATAGTTGCAACAGGGTCTCACAGCCAGCCACACTGGGGGCCAACCTCACACACTAGCATGCCCACAGTAGGCATGGTCCATCCACGTGTGTACACATGCAGTCCACATGGGGGCATTCCTAGAGCACCTGACTCTGGCGACCAGGGGCAAATACATTTCTGATGAACACAGAACATCTTCTACACAAAGCTACTCCTTTAAGACAAACAGACATGGCTGATTTACCTAACACAGAGAAACAAACACAGAAAGTTAGACAAAATGAGGAGACAAAGGAATATGCTAAAAAACAACTTGTCCAAACTTCAGAAAAAGAAGTAAACCAAACAGAGGTAAGCAACACATCAAATAAGGAATTCAAAATAGTGGTCCTGAAGATACTCCCTGAATGGGAGGCCCAGAATGGAAGACCACAGTGAAAGCGTCAACAAAGAGCACATAACATAAAGAACTGATCAAAGCCAAAAAAATATGATAATGGAAAAGAAAACTACACTAGAGGAAAACAAAGAAGATTAGATGATGCCGAAGAAAGGATTCAGTTCAGTTCAGTCGCTCAGTCGTGTCTGACTCTTCGCGGCCCCGTGGACTGCAGCACACCAGGCTTCCCTGTCCTTCACCATCTCCCGGAGCTTACTCAAACTCATGTCCATCGAGACAGTGATGCCATCCAACCATCTCATCCTCTGTCGTCCCCTTCTCCTGCCTCCATCTTTCCCAGCATCAAGATCTTTTCCAAGGAGTTATTTCCTCGCATCAGGCGGCCAAAGTATTGGAGTTTCAGCTTCAACATCAGTCCTTTCAATTAATATTCAGGACTGATTCCCTTTAGGATTGACTGGTTGGATCTTTACCACTCTAGAATACAGGCTAGAGGGTATCACTCAATCAGAACAACAAAAAGAAAAATTTTTTAAATGAGCATAGTTCAAGGGACCTCTTGTACAACATGAAGTGTACTAACACATGTCAGAGAGAAAACAGAGAAAAAAAATGAAAGAACACGTATTTGAAGAAAGAAATGGTTGAAAACTTTCCTAACCTGGTGGACAAAAAAGACATTCAAGTCCAGGAAGCACAGAGTCCCAAACAAGATGAACCCAAAGAGATTCACAAAATGATGTCAGTGAAAAGGTCAAAAATTTTAAAAAGAGAGAAACTTAAAAGCAGCAAGAGCAATACAACAAGTTACTTATAGGGGAGCCCTCATAAGACTATCAGTTGACTTTTCAGCATAAATTTGAAAGGCTGGAGGGAGTGGCATGACTTATTCAAAGTACTGAAAGGAAAAAAAAAAAAAAAACCCTTCCCATCAAGAATACTCTATCTGTACCATCTTTCTAGAATCCATATATTTAATATATGTATTTATAATATATATTTGTCTTTCTCTTTCTGACTTACTTCACTCTGTGTAATAGGCTCTAGGTTTATCCACCTTATTAGAAGTGAATCAGATATGTTCCTTTTAATGGTGGCGTAATATTCCATTGTGTATATGTACCGCAACTTCTTTATCTATTCATCTGTTGACGGACACATCTAGGTTGCTTCCACATCCTAGCTACTGTAAACAATGTTGCAATGAACATTGGGATGCATGTGTCAGAACAGCGGTGGAAATAGAGACAGAGAACAGACTTACGGACACAGGAGGGGAAGGAGAGGTTGGGATGAATCGAGAGAGAAGCATTTAAACATATACATTACCGTGTGCAAAATTTGAGAGCCAGTGGAAATTTACTGTATGATGCAGGGAGCTCAAATCCAGGGGTCTGTAGCAATGAAGAGGGGTGGATATGGTGAGAGGTGGGAGGGATGTTCAAGGGGGAGAAGGCATACATGTGACTATGGCTGATTCATGTTGATATACGACAGAAACAAACACAATTTCATAAAGTGATACCCTCTAATGAAAGTAAATACATTTTTTAAAATAAAAATAAAAAAATACTATGCTGTCTGGAAGTTTATCAATAGAATTGAAGTACAGATAAAGACTTCCCTGAACAAGCAAAAGCTGAAGTATTTCATCACTACTAAACTGACCCTGTAAGAGATGTTACAGAGATTTATTTAAACTGGAAGAAACATAGCTAGAAATATGAAAATCATGAAAGAAACAAGTCACCAGTAAAAGTAAGAATTAATCAAGATAGTGGGTCAACTACCTGTACAGCTAATATGAAAGTCAAAGGAAAAAAACTAGGAAAAGATGTTCAACATCAGTAATCACCAGGGAAATGCAAATCAAAACCACAATGATTTATCATCTCGCATCTATCTAAATAGCTACCATCAAAAAGACAAGACAACAAATACAATTGTGGATGAGGATGTGAAGAAAAGGGAAAACTCATGAACTGTTGGTGAGAACGTACGTTGGTGTAGCCATGATAAAAAACAGTATGAAGATTCTTCATAAAACAAAAATAGAACCATCTTAAAAATCCAGCAAGTCCATTTCTGGATATTTATCAGAAGAAAACAAAAACATTAACTCAAAAAGATATATGTTACCACTGTATTCATTGCAGCGTTACCCATAATAGCCAATAGTCTATGTGCCCATTGATAAATGGATAAAAGGAGATGTGGTATGTATACAAATGAAATCTTTCTCAGCCATAAAACAAAATGGAATTGTGCCATTTGCAAAACATGAATGAACCTAAAGAGTATTATGCTAAGTGAGCTAATAAGTCTGACAGAAAGAGACAAGTATTGTATGATTTCACTTGTTTGCAAAATATATAGAACCAACCAAAGAAACAAAAAGGACGCTTATAAGTACAGAAAGCAAACTGATATTTGCCAGAGGGGAAATGAGTTGGGGGAGTGGGTGAAATACTTTAAGGGGGTTAAGAGACACAAGCTCCCAGTCATAAGATAAATAAGTCAGAGAGATGTAATACATAGCATAAGGAATATAGTAAATAATACTGTAGTAATTTCATATATAGCAACTAGACTCGTCACGGTAATCACTCCATAATCTGATTGTCAGATCACTGTTACACAAGTGAAAGTAATGTAATATCATACATCAACTATACTTCAATGAGAAAGCTGGTAAAGAGAGAATATAAATGTAAAAAAAGTACTTTTGCATGAAAGTGTGCAATTTCTTGATAAGTTTAGAAACTAACAAAAGGCAAAAAGGATACCGCGTTAGCAAGGGAAGTAGCTATAGATGGAATCAGAAAGGTTATGTGTCTGCTTTTTGTTTATTCTATTTTGAAGCTCTGTTTTTTGACGTGTACGCATTTAGGTTGCTTACATTATTCTGTTGGCTTGTCCTTCTATCATTACGTAATAATCCTCTTCTCTAGTAACTGTTTTCGCTCCAAGTTTGCCATGTTTCCCTTGTTTTCCCTACTTTTTCAGATATTTCACCATTCCTGGGTTTTAAATTAATATTTGCACAGTACAACTTTTCCCATTCTTTCATTTTTCAAACCATATGTGTTGTTGAATTTTAAATGAGTATTTTTTTAAATAAGTGTTAATAGTAGGGCCATTTTTAAACTGATTCTGCCCATTTCTATCCTCTGATTGGTGCATTTGGACACTTCTAATTACTGGAATTTTGGTTCTTAAGTCTAGACCCTGATTTATAGTGGTAGTACAATACTGAATACGTTGTCAGAGTTCAAAAAACTTAGAACGGGTGATTCTATTTTATGTTCCATGCAGATTGTTAAGGAGAATAAGATCTACAGCTCAAACTTAGAAGTTACCATCCTGGATGAAATCAGCAGTGCAAAAACACACTAGAGACAGGCAGATGTTCATCTTGGCCTCTGCACTTCACCACTTACATCTGCTTGACCTTGGATATTAATAATTCTTTCTGGGCTGCCATATACTGATTCTGCTTATGAAGGGCAGGACACATGGAAATAATTCCACAATTACGATTCACCTTCTCCTTCCACCACACCATGGTGATGACTTTTATGGTTCTTTTAATTCTGAGATTTTATCATTTGTCAAGACAGGTACTCTGATTTAATGTTTGACTACTTATTTTAGTTTCTTAGTGGCTTAGAAATAGAGGTTTAATTAAACTTCTTTTCAAATTGAAGAGATACTTAACTGCAAGGAAATATTTTGCCAAAAAAATTTTTGGAGCATCTGTAGAACCAAAATTCTATATGGTAACTAGAAATCACCTTAATTTAAATGGAAGTAATCACATTTGAAAAATGATAATATTTGCAGGTGGTTTTGATCTGAAAATCAAGTGCATTTCAACTATTTCTTTAAAATTAATTTTTACCATCAAAAGAAACTTAGGAACCTAAGCAAGTTCACTCTTACATGGTACCTTTAGTGGTGCTTCATTGTCCACAATCAAGAATCAACAGCCACCCGTCAAACACAGGAGAAGGTAGCCAAGTGCCTATTTACAAGGTACACAGTAAAGGCCACCACCTGCCCTCAACTAGCTCCCTCCTGATTAAAATTTGCCCATGATTTCTTGGGTAGTCCACAGCATGCGTGAACATGTGTGGTTGTCTTTAAGAGCCTCACATGTGAACAAATATCAGAGTGAAGCTGGCACCTTACAGAAACTCCCTGGGGGCAGAAATCCTAGTAGGTTGGTGCAAAAGTAACTGTGGTTTTGCATTGTTGAAATTGCATTTGATATTGGAATACATTCTTAAATAAATGTGATTGTGTTATACATCATTTTAATGCACACTTGTTACTTCATGCTTTTTGTCAATGAATTATTACTTGCTGTTATTGTATTTTAGACTATGGAAATGATGTTAGACAAAAAGCAAATTCAAGCAATTTTCTTATTTGAGTTCAAAATGAGTCATACCGCAGCAGAGACAACTCACAACATCAACCATGCATTTCGCTCAGGAGCTGCTGATGAACGTACAGGGTGGTGGAGGTTCAAGAAGTTTTACAAAGGAGACGAGACCCTCGAAGACGAGAAGTGCAGTGGCCACCCATCAGAAGTTGACAATGAGCAATTCAGAGGATCGCTGAAGCTGTTCCTCTTACAACTACACGAGAAGCTGCCGAAGAACTCAGGCTGACCATTCTACAGTCATTTGACATTTGAAGCAAATCAGAAAGGTGAAAAAAATCGTAAGTGTGTGCCTCATGAGCTGACCACAAATCAAAAAAATTGTCACTTTGAAGTGTCACTTTCTCTTATTCTTCACAACAATAAATTGTTTCTCAATTGGATTGGATGTGTGATGAAAAGTGGGTTTTATACGACAACCAGGTTAGCGATTGGACCAAGAAGCAGCTCCAAAGCATTTCCCAAACCAAACTTGCACCACAAAGAGTCATGGTCACTTTTGGTGGCCTGCTGCCGGTCTGATCCACTACAGCTTTCTGAATCCTGGTGAAAACATTACATTTGAGAAATACGCTCAGCAATTGGATGAGATGCACCGAAAACTGCAATGCCTGCAGCTGACATTGCTCAACAGAAAGGACTCAATTCTTCTACATGACAACACCCAACTGCGCATCGCACAACCAACATTTCAAAACTTGAGCAAATTGGGGTATAAAGTTTTGTCTCACCCCCCCCTCCATTCACCTGACCTCTCACCAACTGAATACCACATTTTCAAGTACCCTGACCATTTTCTTCAGGGAAAATGATTCCACAACCAACAGGATGCAGAAAACGCTTTCCAAGAGTTGGTCGAATCCCAAAACATGGATCTTTATGCTACATGGAATAAACTTCTCTTTGGAAAAAAAAAAGTGTGTTGATTGTAATGACTTTTACATTGTAATGATTTACATTAATGTAACGGTTGTTCCTATTTTGACTAATAAAGATGTGTTTGGGCCTAGTTATAATGATTTAAACTAAGGGTTCTGAAGCCGTAATTATTTTTGCACCAACCTAATATCTTTGGCAAATCTCAGTTCTCCTGTGTATGAGACACAAAATGATGTCTGTGAAATTAAGGAAATTAATCATTTACAATTATCTCTCTCAGTTCTTCTGTAACACTAATGAGAAAAATCTTGGTTTGGTGCTTGTTTTTATCCCTTGTTGAACATATTATATAATAATAACCTTTTCAATAAACTGCAAACAGAACACAGGTGGAGAGTCAAGAGCAGGCTACAGTACCCATTTAAAACAGAATGTCAGAAAGTATTTAGTTTTTCACCTACCTTCTCTTTCTGGCAAGGGATGCTGGTTTTGTATTTATGAGAGCAAATGCTACTTACCTGCATGTCGATTGAATCAAGATTGCAAAGTGAGTGAAGTTCAGGCAGACTGAAAGTAAGTGCTCTCTTCCAGGAAAAATAATACTGGGGCTGAGTTCTAAAAGGTAAGAACAGAAGAAGATGATGGAAAAAGTTAAGTGAGACATTTAAATAGCGGGAAAAGCATGGACAAAAGCATCAAGAGGTAACCTATTCCAGAAGTACAGTTTTAAATGATCGCTGTTGTTATTTAGTTGCTAAGTCTCGTCTGACTCTTTGGAGACTCTGTGGACTGCAGCCTGCCAGGCTCCTCTGTGTGTGGGATTTCCCAGGCAGGAATACTGGAGTGGATTGCCATTTTCTTCTCCAGGAGATCTTCCAACCCACAGATCCAACGCACATCTCCTGCATTGGCAGGCAGATTCTTTACCACTGGGCCACCAGGGAAACCCTTCTAAATAATTACATCAAAGAATAAGCAGAAGATTATGGAACTTCATTTAGACCTGTAGGAAGCCACGTCATGGTGATAAGCAAGGTAGACTGTGATCATATTCTCTATTTAAGAATATCAGTTAAGGAGAAATCTGGCAAGTGGACAGGTGGGAGAAGAACCAGTAGCCCAAGAATTGAACAAGAAAATGTATGAAAGAGTGGGAGAAAGTATGTGTCCGGGGTGCACTTGTTTTTCCTATCATTTCAATTTTTTGATGGCTATTCTTGCATTTTTTAAAATTTTGACTGTACTTTATAAAACCTGTATTGCTTATCTAGGTTACCCAATCTGTTAGCTTACAATTGTCCATTGTATTTTGTGCCTTTCTACAATCTGCTATATTTTATAGATTTTCTTATTTTTAAAAATTTTCTTATTATATGTTTCTGTATAGCAACATAGTTATTCGTTACTTTTGTTTTTCAAAGAACAAACTTTAAAAAAAAAATCCTGGTTTCCTGCACTCCACTGATTTCTGGCCTCATTTTCTTTTTATCCCCTGAAATGTGTTCTGTTTCTATTTTTCTAGTCTATTGAATCGAACCTCATGTTTCTCCAGCCTCACTTGTTTTCTGATAATTACAGTCAAAGCTCTACATTTCCTTCTTGTTACTCTCTAGAGCACATCAGACATTTTGAAATACATTGCTTTCATTTTATTTGGCTGTAATAGTTTACAATTTCCCTGTTTATTTCCTTTTTAACCCATAAGTTATTTAGAGGCACGGTTAGTATCGTTCCCTTTCACATGGGAATGCTAACCATGTTCTTTCATTATTAATTTCTAATTTTATGTGGTGGGCAGAGGCCATAATGTGTGGTGCTGAGTCTTTGAATTTATGGAAAGTCCTCTGTGGCCTGATACATGAGTGGTTTTGAAGAATGGTTTATGTGTGCCAAAGAAGAAATGTGTTCTGTTTACTCAGATAAACATGGTATTTATGGTATTCAAATTTTCTAATGGAATTAACAAACCACAAAAATCACTCATTTAAAGTACATACGTCTGTGGTTTTTACTTTATTCTCAGGGTTGTGCAATCACCACAACTAACTTAGAACATTTGTGTTATCCTTGAAAAAATCTGTACCCATTGTAAGCCCTTCCTCCTTCTCTCCTACCTTCAACCTCGGGCAACCATGAATCCACTTCAAGTGTCTATGAATTTTCCTATTCTGGATGTTTCATGGAAATGTAACCATACAATACGTTGCTTTTATGTCTGGCTTCTTTCACTTAGGATAATATTTTCAAGATTCATTCATGCCATAGCATTATCAATATTTCTTTTTATTGCCAAATAATATTCCATTGTATGGATATGCCACATTTTTTATCCATTCATCAGGTGGTAGACATTGGTCGTTGTTTGTTCTGTATTTCAGCTCTGATAGATTATACTACTATGGATACTCACATACAAGTTTTTGTGTGAACATAAGTTTTCATTTCTCAAAGATATGTATATTAAGAGTGGACCAGCTGGACTACATGATAATTCTGCTTGACATTCTGATGAAGAGCCAAACTGAGGAATTTCCAAAGCAGTGGAACGAATCTACAATCCCAACAATAATATCTAGGTTTCAAATCTCTCCCCATTTAGAAAACACTTTATTTAAGCCATTATGTGGATATGAAGTGTAACCTCAATAGTGTTTTCATCTGTATTTCTCTAATGATTAATGATGTAATTGTTGGCTACTTGTATATATTTTTTAAATGAATACCTGTTTAGATTCTTGACCCGATTTTCAATTGGACGTTCCTTTTATTACAGAGTTTTATAAGTTATTTTTATATTCTTGATGCAATTCTCTTATCTTATCAACTTTACCATTTGTAAAACGTGAACCGTGAACTTCCAGATGTTCAAGCTGGTTTTAGAAAAGGCAGAGGAACCAGAGATCAAATTGCCAACATCTGCTGGATCATG
This sequence comes from Capra hircus, assembly GCF_001704415.2. Lineage (NCBI taxonomy): Eukaryota > Metazoa > Chordata > Mammalia > Artiodactyla > Bovidae > Capra > Capra hircus. Next base: position 51,665,061 of record NC_030831.1, on the reverse strand, counting down.
GAAAAGCAAGAGAATTCCAGGAAAACATCTATCTCTGCTTTATTGACTATGCCAAAGCCTTTGACTGTGTGGATCACAATAAAATGCGGAAAATTCTGAGAGAGATGGAAATACCAGACCACCTGACCTGCCTCTTGAGAAACCTATACGCAAGTCAGGAGGCAACAGTTAGAACTGGACATGGAACAACAGACTGGTTCCAAATAGGAAAAGGAGTACGTCAAGGCTGTCTATTGTCACCCTGCTTATTTAACTTACATGCAGAGTACATCATGAGAAACGCTGGGCTGGAAGAAGCACAGCTGGAATCAAGATTGCCGGGAGAAATATCAATCACCTCAGATATGCAGATGACACCACCCTTATGGCAGAAAGTGAAGAGGAACTAAAAAGCATCATGATGAAAGTGAAAGAGGAGAGCGAAAAAGTTGGCTTAAAGCTCAACATTCAGAAAACGAAGATCATGGCATCTGGTCTCATCACTTCATGGGAAATAGATGGGGAAACAGTGGAAACAGTGTCAGACTTTATTTTCTTGAGCTCCAAAATCACTGCAGATGGTGACTGCAGCCATGAAATTAAAAGACTCTTACTCCTTGAAAGAAAAGTTATGACTGACCTAGATAGCATATTCAAAAGCAGAGACATTACTTTATTGACTAAGGTCTGTCTAGTGAAGGCTATGGTTTTTCCTGTGGCCATGTATGGATGTGAGAGTTGGACTATAAAGAAAGCTGAGTGCTGAAGAATTGATGCTTTTGAACTGTGGTGTTGGAGAAGACTCTTGAAGGTCCCTTGGACTGCAAGGAGATCCAACCAGGCCATTCTGAAGGAGATCAGCCCTGGGATTTCTTTGGAAGGAATGATGCTAAAGCTGAAACTCCAGTACTTTGGCCACCTCATGCGAAGAGTTGACTCATTGGAAAAGACTCTGATGCTGGGAGGGATTGGGGGCAGGAGGAGAAGGGGACAACAGAGGATGAGATGGCTGGATGGCATCACCAACTTGATGGACATGAGTTTGAGTGAACTCTGGGAGTTGGTGATGGACAGGGAGGCCTGGCGTGCTGCGATTCATGGGGTCCCAAGGAGTCAGACATGACTGAGCGACTGAACTGAACTGAATACTTTCTTACTTTCTGTGGATTGTTTCTTTCTTTCTTAATGTATCATTTATAGTACATATGTTTTTAATTTTGGTGCTTTTTTTTTCTCTTGCGGCTAATGTTTTTGGTGTCAAATCTAGCAACTGTTGTCTAAACAAGAACTACTCCTATGTTTTCTTTGAAGGTTTATAGACTTAGCTCTTATATTTTGGGCTTGTTGTTGTTGTTCGGTTGCTAAGTCATGTCCAACTCTTTGCACCCCTATGGCCTGCAGCACACCAGCCACACCTGTCCTTCACTATTTCCAAGAATTTGTTCAGATTCATGTTTATTGAGTCAGTGATGCTATCTAACCATCTCATCCCCTGTTGCCCTCTTCTCCTTTTGTCTTCAATCTTTCCCAGCATCAGAGTCTTTTCTAATAAGTCAGCTCTTCACATCAAGTGACCAAAGTACTGGAGCTTCAGCTTCAGCATCAATCTTTCCAATGAGTATTCAGGGTTAATTTCCTTTAGGATTGACTGGTTGGATCTCCTTGCTGTTCAGGGAAATTTCAAGAGTCTTCTGCAACACCACAGTTCAAATCATCAATTCTTCAGCATTCAGCCTTCTTTGTGGTCCAACTCTCATATCTGTACATGACTACTGGAAAAACCACAGCTTTGACTATGCAGATCTTTGTCGGCAAAGTGATGTTTCTGCTTTTTAATATACTATCTAGGTTTGTCATAGCTTTCCTTCCAAGGAGCAAGTGTCTTCTAATTTCATGGTTGCAGTCACCATCTGCAGTGATTCTGAGCCCAATAAAAGAAAATCTGTTACTGCTTCTACTTTTCCCCCTATTTACCATGAAGTAATGGAATCGAATGCCATGATTTTAGTTTTTTGAATGTTATCAAGCCAGCTTTTTTCACTCTCCTCTTTCACCCTCATCAAGAGATTCTTTAGTTCCTCTTAAATTTTAGCTATTAGAATGGTTTTTATCTGCGTATCTGAGGTTGTTGATACTTCTCCCAGCAATCTTGTTTCCAGCTTGGATTCATCCAGCCCAGCATTTCCCATGATGTACTCTCCATAGAAGTTAAATAAGCAGGATAACAATACGCAGCCTTGTCATATTCCTTTCTGAGTTTTGAATCAGTCCATTTTTCCATGTCTGGTTCTAACTGTTGTGTCTTGACCCTCATACAGGTTTCTCAGGAGGTCAGTAAGGTGGTCTGGTATTCCCATCTCTTAAATAATTTTTCACAGTTGGTTGTGATCCACAAAGTCAAAGGTTTTCACATAGTTAATGAAGCAGAAGTAGATGTTTTTCTGGAATTCCCTTGCTTTCTCTATGATCCAACGGATTCTGGCAATTTGATCACTGGTTCCTCTGGCTTTTCTAAATCTACTTGTACATCTGGAAGTTCTCAATTCACATACTGCTGAAGCCTAGCTTGAAGGATTTTGAGCATACCCTTGCTAGCATGTGAAAAGAGCACAATTGTGTGGTAGTTTGAACATTCTTTGGCATTACTCTTCTTTGGGATTGGAATGAAAACTGACTTTACCTGTCCTGTGGCCACTGCTGAGTTTTCCAAACTTGTTGACATATTGAGTGCAGCATTTTAGAAGCAGCATCTTTTAGGATTTAAAATAGCTCAGCTGGAATTTCATCACCTCTACTAGCTTTGTTCATATTAATGCTTCCTACAGCCCACTTGATTTCACATTCCCAGTTATCTGGCTCTAGGTGACTGACCTAGAGCCATCATGGCTATCTGAGTTATCTAGTGTAGTTCTTCTGTGTATTCTTGCCACCTCTTCTTAGTCTCTTCTGCTTCTATTAGATTCTTACTATTTCTGTGCTGTATCGAGCCCATTTTGCATGAAATGTTCCTTTGGTATCTCCAGCTTTCTTTAAGAGATTTCTAGTCATTCCCAATCTATTGTTTTCCTCTATTTCTTTGCCCTATTTACTTAAGAAGGTCTTCTTATGTCTCTTTGCTACTCTCTGGAACTCTGCATTCTGTTCAGCATATCTTTCCCTTTCTCCTTTGCCTTTCACTTCTCTTTTTTCTCAGCTATTTTTAAAGCCTCATCAGACAACCACTTTGCCTTCTTTCATTTCTTTTTGGGGGTGATTTTGGTTACTGTCTCCTGAACAATGTTACAAATCCCTCTCCATAGTTCTTCATGCACACTGTCTACCAGATCTAATTCCTTGAATCTATTCATCACCTCTACTATATAATCATAAGGGATTTGATTTAGGTCACACCTGAATGGCCAAATGGTTTTTCCTACTTTCTTCAATTTAAGCCTGAATTTTGCAATAAGGAGCTCATGATCTGAGCCACAGTCATCTTCAGGTCTTGTTTTTGCTGACTGTATAGAGCTTCTCCATCTTTGACTGCAGAGAATATAAACGATCTGATTTCAGTATTGACCATCTGGTGATGTCCATGTATAGAGTTGTCTCTTATGTTGTTGGAAGAGGGTGTTTTTCATGACCAGTGTGTTCTCTTAACAAAACTCTGCTAACCTTTGTCCTGCTCCATTTTGTGCTTCAAGGCCAAACTTGCCTGTTACTCCAGGTATCTCTTGACTTCCAACTAGGATCCTTTAAAACAGCCTGTTAGCTAGCATTTTTTGGATACTATTTTTGAACAATTTTAAAAGAACATTAGATTTACAGAAAAATTATGAAGATAACATAGAATGACCCAGTTCAGTTCAGTTCAGTTCAGTTGCTCAGCCATGTCCGACTCTTTGTGACCCCATGAATACCAGCATGCCAGGTCTCCCTGTCCGTCACTAACTCCCAGAGTTTACCCAAACTCATGTCCATCAAGTCTGTGACGCCACCCAGCCATCTCATCCTCTGTCATCCCCTTCTCCTCCTGCCCCCAATCCCTCCCAGCATCAGGGTCTTTTCCAATGGGTCAGCTCTTCACATGAGGTGGCCAAAGTATTGGAGTTTCAGCCTCAGCATCAGTCCTTTCAATGATCTCCTTTAGGATGGACTGGTTGGATCTCCTTGCAGTCCAAGGGACTCTCAAGAGTCTTCTCCAACACCACAGTTCAAAAGCATCAATTCTTCTGAACTCAGCTTTCTTTATAGTCCAACTCTCACATCCATACATGACCACTGGAAAAACCATAGTCTTGACTCAATATACCCAAAAAACAATATCTCTATTATTTGTATCTTACATTGGCATGGTTCATTTGTTACAATTAATGGACCAATGCTCATACATTATGATTAAATAAAGTTCAGACACTATTCACGTGTCCTTCGCTTTTACCCAACATCTATTTTTCTATTCCTGGATCCTATCTAGAATACCATATGGCAGTTAGCCATCGAGTTCCCTCAGGCTTATTTTGGCAGTGACAGTTTCTCAGACTTTCATCATTTCTGGTTACCTTAACCAGTTTTGAAAGGTATAGACAGGTATTTTATAGATGTTACTCATATAGGAGTTGTCTGGTGGTTTTTTCGTGATTAGACCGAAGTTATAAACTTGGGAGAGGAAGATCAAAAGGAACATGCCATTTTCATCTGTTGATAGGAATCTTGATCACTTGATTGAGGTAGTTAATATTTGTCAGGTTTCTCTGCTGTTAACTTATACTTTTCCCCTTTCTCCATACTGTACTCTTTAGAAGGAAGGCACTATGAGCTCTCACTTAAAAGTAGAGAGTTATGCTCATTATTCTTAAAGGCAAAATATATACACAAGTTATTTGGAATTGTTTTGCATCAGAGATTTGTCTATAATTTATCTTGTAATAATATCATTAACAATAATTACAACTAGCTTTTCTATTGAGTGGTGCCAAGTTGTGTTCTATGCTATTTCCTAGCTCAGATGTATGTATTATATATATGTGTATGTATATTTTTTAATTCCACTTTATTGGATATTACCTAGCTAATGGACAGGGGAGCCTGGTAGGCTGCAGTCCATGGGGTCGCTAGGAGTCAGATGACTGAGCGACTTCACTTTCACTTTTCACTTTCATGCATTGGAGAAGGAAATGGCAACCCACTCCAGTGTTCTTGCCTGGAGAATCCCAGGGACGGGGGAGCCTGGTGGGCTGCCATCTCTGGGGTTGCACAGAGTCAGACACAACGGAAGCAACTTAGCAGCAGCAGCAGCTAAAATTAGCTAGCTAAGTCACATTTTATTTAGGTCATACCTGAATGGTCTAGCAGTTTTCACAACTCTCTTCAATTTGAGTCTGAATTTGGCAATAAGGAGTTCATGATCTTAGCCACAGTCAGCTCCCTGTCTTGTTTTTGTTGACTGTATAGAGCTTCTCCATCTTTGGCTACAAAGAATATAATCAATCTGATTTTGGTGCTGACCATCTGGTGATGTCCATGTGTAGAGTCTTCTCTTGTGTTGTTTGAAGAGGGTGTTTGCTATAACCAGTACATTATCTTGGCAAAACTCTATTAGCCTTTGCCCTGCTTCATTCCACATTCCAAGGCCAAATTTGCCTGTTATTCCAGGTGTTTCTTGATTTCCTACTTTTGCATTCCAGTCCCCTATAGTGAAAAGGACATCTTTTTTAGATGTTAGTTCTAAAAGGTCTTGTAGGTCTTCATAAAACCATTCAACCTCAGCTTCTTCAGCATTATTGGTTGGGGCATAGACTTGGATAACTGTGATATTGAATGGTTTGCCTTGGAAATGAACAGAGATCATTCTGTCATTTTTGAGATTGCCTCCAAGTACTGCATTTCAGACTCTTTTGTTGACCATGATGGCTACTCCATTTCTTCTGAGGGATTAGTAGTAGTAGATATAATGGTCATCTGAGTTAAATTCACCCATTCTAGTCCATTTTAGTTAGCTGATTCCTAGAATGTTGACATTCACTCTTGCCATCTCTTGTTTGACCACTTCCAATTTGCCTAGATTCATGGACCTGACATTCCAGGTTCCTATGCAATATTGCTCTTTGCAGCATCAGACCTTGCTTCTATCACCAGTCACATCCACAGCTGGGTATTGTTTTTGCTTTGGCTTCATCCCTTCATTCATGCTGGAGTTATTGCTCCACTGATCTCCAGTAGCATATTGGGTACCTACTGACCTGGGGAGTTCCTCTTTCAGTATCCTATCATTTTGCCTTTGCATACTGTTCATGAGGTTCTCAAGGCAAGAATACTGAAGTGGTTTGCCATTCCCTTCTCCAGTGGGCCACATTCTGTCAGACCTCTCCACCATGACCCACCTGTCTTGGGTTGCCCCGCAGGCATGGCTTGGTTTCATTGAGTTAGACAAGGCTGTGGTCCTAGTGTGATTAGATTGACTAGTTTTCTGTGAGTATGGTTTCAGTGTGTCTGCCCTCTGATGCCCTCTTGCAACAACTACCATCTTACTGGGTTTCTCTTACCTTAGGCATGGGGTATCACTTCATGGCTGCTCCAGCAAAGAACAGCCGCTGCTCCTTACCTTGGATGAGGGGTATCTCCTTACCACCACCCTTCCTGACCTTCAACGTGGGATAGCTCCTCTAGGCCCTCCTACGCCCACGCAGCCACCGCTCCTCGGGTATAAAGTAATGCTCAAAATTCTCCAAGCCAGGCTTCAGCAATACGTGAACCGAGAAGTTCCTGATGTTCAAACTGGTTTTAGAAAAGGCAGAGGAACCAGAGATCAAATTGCCAACATCCACTGGATCATGGAAAAAGCAAGAGAGTTCCAGAAAACCATCTATTTCTGCTTTATTGACTATGCCAAAGCCTTTGACTATGTGCATCACAATAAGCTGTGGAAAATTCTGAAAGAGATGGGAATACCAGACCACCTGACCTGCCTCTTGCAAAATCTGTATGCAGGTTAGGAAGCAACAGTTAGAACTGGACATGGAACAACAGACTGGTTCCAAATAGGAAAAGGAGCACGTCAAGGCTGTCTATTGTCACCCTGCTTTTTTAACTTCAATGCAGAGTACATCATGAGAAACGCTGGACTGGAAGAAGCACAAGCTGGAATCAAGATTGCCGGGAGAAATAGCAATCACCTCAGATATTCAGATGACACCACCCTTATGGCAGAAAGTGAAGAGGAGCTAAAAAACCTCTTGATGAAAGTGAAAGAGGAGAGTGAAGAAGTTGGCTTAAAGCTCAACATTCAGAAAACAAAGATCATGACATCCGGTCCCATCACTTCATGGGAAATAGATGAGGAAACAATGGAAACAGTATCAGACTTTATTTTTGGGGGCTCCAAAATCACTGCAGATGGTGACTGCAGCCATGAAATTAAAAGATGCTTACTCCTTGGAAGACAAGTTATGCTAACCTACATAGTATGTTCAAAAGCAGAGACATTACTTTGCTGACTAAGGTCCATCTAGTCAAGGCTATGGTTTTTCCTGTGGTCATGTATGGATGTGAGAGTTGGACTGTGAAGAAGGCTGAGCGCCGAAGAACTGATGCTTTTGAAGTGTGGTGTTGGAGAAGACTCTTGAGAGTCCCTTGGACTGCAAGGAGATCCAACCAGTCCATTCTGAAGGAGATCAACCCTGGGATTTCTTTGGAAGGAATGATGCTAAAGCTGAAACTCCAGTACTTTGGCCACCTCATGTGAAGAGTTGACTCATTGGAAAAGACTCTGATGCTGGGAGGGATTGGGGGCAGTAGGAGAAGGGGACGACAGCGATGAGATGGCTGGATGGCATCAGGGACTTGATGGACGTGAGTCTGAGTGAACTCCGGGAGTTCGTGATGGACAGTTATGCTTGGCGTGCTGCGATTCATGGGGTTGCAAAGAATCGGACGTGGCTGAGAGACTGAACTGAACTGAAGTCACATTAGTCATGTCTGACTCTTTGTGGCCCAATGAACTGTAGCTCTGCAGGTTCCTTTATCCATCGGATTCTCCTGGCAAGAATACTGGAGTGGGTTGTCATGCTCTCCTCCAGGGGATCTTCCCTGCCCAGGGATCGAACCCATGTTTCTTTTTTTTTTTTAATTTTTATTTTTACTTTATTTTACTTTACAATTCTGTATTGGTTTTGCCATACATTGGCATGAATCCACCACTCAAACCCATGTTTCTTAAGTCTCCCACTCTGGCGTGCAGGTTCTTTACCACTTTATCTCAGCTTTATTTTTATATTTCATGATTGCGTATTATCTCTTTTCTCATATCTTTATTTACAACCTTTTTTGCCTTATTTTAATTTAAAAAAGGATATTCTAGATTCTTAAACTTTTCTGTTTCTAGATTTATGTCTTTAATACATTTTATTTATTATTATACCAGGGAATATGGATGTATTTCTAATGTCTTTTTAGTTTGTCTCAGAACAATTTTTATTGCTTAGATTAATCATCTTTCTTTTTTTTCCTTCTTTTTCTCCTTTGATACTCCATTGCTTATTTAATCTTATGCATTTCATTGCATTTTCTGATGGTTGCAGTTCTCTTACTAAAGCACACAGTTCTCTTTTCCTGGCGAATGCCTCAATTTCTTTAATACTTATTCTCCTCTTATATGTTAAGAACCTTGGCTGACTTTTAACTCCCTTTGTTCTCCACAACAACTCACCTCAGCAATTTTGATGTGACGTTAAGCTGTAGATTAGATGTTGTAGATATATTTCCTTTTAGTTACTCTTTATTAAAACAAATAATATTTATTAATGTCCTTACTTGTTCTTGCTTTTCATAATTATTGCTTCTTTGTGGACTAACATAATCTCACTAGGGAATATGCTTAAAAATAATACTAGATGCAGTCTGTGAGTGATAAGGTGAAAAGATTTTTATTTTGCCCCATCGTTTGAACTATTTCCTGGGTAATCTAGAATCCTTTCCTACCAACAAAATGTGATCTCATTGTTTTGTTGATTTTGAGAAACTTGAGGTCCTATCCTCTGCCTGTGGCTTTATAGGTAATTGGTTTTTCACTCTGGAAGCCATTTATTAAATTTCATTCTGCTGTGTCTGGACGTACAGTTTTATTTATCTCCTTATTGTGGGCTGCTACACTCTGAAACCATTTTTAATCCAAAGTCATGTGTCTTTCTTTAGTTCTGGAAAACATTCACTTTTTTTTCAAAGATTACCTTCCTACATTGCTTTTTCAAATCTTTCTTTCTGGAATGTTTGCTCTGTAATTAGATCTATTTCTTTAATTTTTTTTCAAATATGTTCTGTCTACTTATGCCATCCCGATAATCTGGATAATCTTCTCAACATGATTTTCCAGCCCATTAATTAATTCTTTGTAGCTATTCTGCTATTTAAATTTTTATAACCTTAAATCAAAGGTTTTTATAGAACCTTTGATTTAAATAATTACACTGTTTCACATCTAATATTTCTAACTGGTTCTTCCTTAAACATATCTGCTCTTTTTTTCATGTTTGCAATAAACCTTTCCTTATTTCCCTCAGGATATGTTTTATGCTTATTCAAAGCTCCTATTTCTTCTCCATTAGCTCTGCTTTCTCTACTATGTGTTTCTTGTTGTTATCGCTTTATATCGTTGTCATCAAATATTTTGTGATCTTTTAATTTTATTATGGTCTTATTGACATTCCTTTTACAAGGTCAGCTCCCTCAAATTATAATTTTTGTATCTGAGAAGGGTGTTGTCTAATCCTGGCCTTATTCTTCTAGCTGTGTTTTGAAAGGAAGGGAACTACATTTTAGGTAGATTGTCTATTAATATAATCTGCTTAGGGCTTCCCTGGTGGCCCAGTGTTAAAGAATCCTCCTGCTAATGCAGGAGACACATTCTATTCCTGGGCAGGGAAGATATCCTAGAGAAGAAAATGGCAATTCATTCTGGTATTCTTGCCCAGGAAAATCCATAGACAGAGGAGCCCGGTAGGCTACAGTCCATGGGATCAGAAGAGTTGGACATGACTGAGCAACTAAGCAGCAATATCAACATGATCGCTTAACCATTTCTACTCTTTTCCTGGACTCTGTTCTCCCCCATGATATCATTTTTCACAGCATCCCAAACTCTCTTTTATACAGAGACATTCACCTTTTATGGTACTTATCCAGCCCATGATGAAGAAAGAACACGGGGAAAGGGCTCATGGTCAATTATCCAAACAGGTAGATCCTAAAGATAAGCAATCCTGAATATACATTGGAGGGACTGATGCAGAAGCTGAAGCTGCAATGCTTTGGCCACCTGTTGCAAAGAGCTGACCCATTGGAAAAGAACCTGATGCTGGGAAAGATTGAGGGAAGGAGGAGGAGGGCTCATCGGAGGATAAGGTGGTTGGATGGCATCATTGACTCTATGAAAATGAGTTTGAGCAAACTCCAGGAGACAGTGAAGGACAGGGAAGCCTGGTGTGCTGCAGTTCATGGGGTCACAAAGCAGTGGGCATGACTGAGCAACTGAACAACAATAACTACACATTGATTATCTAGTTCCTTTAGAGTGTAAATTTCTAGAGGTGGGAATTTTGCATTGTTTACTAAAATCTTCAGCACTTAGAACAATGCCTGGCATAGAGCAGTCACTTCATCAATATCTGTTGGATGGGCAAATATCTACTCCATCAGGGTTCTAGGTCAACTTTATGTGACTCAGTCATGCCTAGGTCTCATTACAGCCTTCTTGATTATGCTACACATGGGGTAGATCTTATGATCCAAGGTAGGGTGTTGAGGCAGTATACAGATACTTATTCCAACCTCTTTCTTTTTGGGGCTCTGAGGATTTGGTTTTTGCCAGCCAAATTTTGCATCACTAAGTTGGAATTGTACTCAGATGTAGCCAAGACAATTCCCTATCAGGTCGTGACTTCCAGCCTGGGCTTCACAAGGCAACCCGAAAGAGAGACAATGGTATACCTGGGAGCCTTCACTCAACTCTTCCATTGTTGCTCCAGGTTGCCATTTCCTCCATGTAAAAAGTAACTGTGGCTGATTCTTGTTGATGTTTGACAGAAAACAACAAAATTCTATAAAGCAATTATCCTTCATTTAAAAATAAATGAGTGAAGTCACTTAGTCGTGTCCAACTCTTTGTGACTGTAGCCTACCAGGTTCCTCCGTCCATGGGATTCTTCAGGCAAGAATACTGAAGTGGGTTGCCATTTCCTTCTGCAGGAGATCTTCCTGACCCAGGGATTGAACCCAGGTCTCCCGCATTGTAGACAGATGCTTTACCATCTGAGTCCCGCAACTCAGAGACTTTAATCCTCCTGAGGAATGTTTACAGTTGTGTACCACTTGCTACAAGAAACTCCATACTCCTCACATGAGTGATAACTTCTCTAACATCTGCCAGATTCAGTATGGAAGACAGAGTCAGCTAATTTGCCTTTGTGGTGAGTAACACAAACTCCAAAATCTACTTTTGATATAAATCCAAGCAAAGAGTGAACTGATTACAATGAAAAATATTAAGTTATTTTGGAGGTGATATGGCCAAGAAATTTGTAGGTAATACAAGGAATATGATTATGACAGAAATTATGAATATGGTAGACAAATAACTAATGCTTTGAACATAGTAGATGTTCAGTGAAAAACTTTAGGATAACTGGAATAAGTGAATAGTGCTTTAAATATGAATTTATGAATTGGGATATTGGATCCTTTTTTGACTGACCGGAGATGGCACAAAAGATCCGTAAAGCTGCAGCTAATTGCATAAAGATGCAAGAGCAAGCTACTGAGCACAACCTGTTGAGCCCCTCCAAAACAAGACTCCTGGACCTCAGTTCTATGTCCAGCATGTCCAATATCTATGATACTGTTAGCCCTTCTGCTATCTGCAGGAAACACGGATCTAAATGAGGACAAAAACCTAGAAATTGGAAGTCACTTAAAATTTCCAGATTTATCATGCATGAGACATGATAAATGGATCGCAAGCCAGAGTGGAGCGGAAAGCAAAAGGGAAATATCCTGGTGCTATCAGTGAGCATAGGAACATTCAGGCCCCTGGATGAGGGAGCTGATCTTGGCTCCACCATACTGAGCTTTCTCATCTCCAGGTACCAAGTCATTCATGCAACAGAAATTTGCTCATAGAACTATATTTTCAAAGCTCCTGAACACCCAATCTAAGTAGTCTATTGCCTTAAGGAAACATGGAAAGTTTAAAAGGAAAGGAAGCATTCTAATTTTCAGAATATCATCTCTCACTCTGTACAACCTTATTTTTCTATTTGTGTTGATGTATTCATGCCTCTCATGGGCTCTATGATTGAGTGTAATTTCTAACTTCTGTGACTTACAAGAAGGGAAGAATACCATAGTAAATCAGGATGCATTAGACCCCAGAAAATGAACAAGTGACATAGAGCCTGTGGGATAGAGCCATAGCGTAAATATCAGAGACTACTGGTTTCCTGACGACCTCTGTGACCTTGGGGAATTCCTCTATCTGAATTTCAGTAAAATCATCAATAAAGGAAGGTAGGTAGGTTAGGTAATCTCAGAGGCTCCTTCTGTTTGACATTTTAGTTTATTTTTGCCAGTGTTCTTTCCGTATAAGCTTCATTATTAGGAAGACGAGCTGAGGCTTCCCTGGAGGCTCAGTGATAAAGAATCCACCTGTCAATGCAGGGGACATGGGTTCAAGCTCCAACCTGGGAAGATCCCACATGCTGCAGAGCAACAAAGCTCATGCACCACGACTGTTGAGCCTGCACTCTAGAGCCGGCGAGCTGCAACCGCCGACGCACGCGGGCCCCGGAGCCCATGGTCCAAGCCAAGAGAAACCACCACGATGAGAAGCCTGAGCACCGCAGCTACAGAGCAGCTCCTGCTCGCCACAACTAGAGAAAAGCCTGCACACCAACGAAGACCAGCACAGCCAAACATCTAAATAAATAAATATTTTTTTTAAAAAAAGGAAGACAAATTTGGAGATGCAAACAATTTCTTGTCATTTTACACATTGCCAAGACTGAGAGCTCTGTACTGATTCTGAGGCTTATTTTCCATCGTTTTCCTCATCCTTTCTTAGACCTGTGCTGTTGAGGTCCAGGTAGACCTCTTGACCCACTGAGCTGCAGTCAAATAAATATATGTACACATGCAAACACATGAACACACACACACTGATTTTCAGTAGTCTATTGCCTTAAGGAAACATGGAATCTAATAGTTCAGTTTTGCTTGATAGTATCATTGAAAAAGCAAAAGAGTTCCAGAAAAATATCTACTTCTGCTTTGTTGACTACACCAAAGCCTTTGACTGTGTGGATCACAATAAACTGTGGAAAATTCTGAAAGAGATGGGAATACCAGACCACCTAACCTGCCTCCTGAGAAATCTGTATGCAGGTCAAGACACAACAGGTAGAACCGGACATGAAACAACAGACTGGTTCCAAATTGTGAAAGGAGTACGTCAAGTCTGTATATTGTCACCCTGCTTATTTAACTTATATGCAGAGTACATCATGAGAAACACTGGGCTGGAAGAAGCACAAGCTGGAATCAGAATTGCCGGGAGAAATATCAATCACCTCAGATATGCAGATGACACCACCCTTATGGCAGAAAGTGAAGAGGAACTAAAGCTCCTCTTGATGAAAGTGAAAGAGGAGAATGAAAAAGTTGGCTTAAAACTCAACATTCAGAAAACTAAGATCATGGCATCCGGTCTCATTACTTCATGGGAAATAGATGGGGAAATAGTGGAAACAGTGTCAGACTTTATTTTTTTGGGCTCCAAAATCACTGCAGATGGTGACTGCAGCCATGAAATTAAAAGAAGTTTTCTACTTGGAAGGAAAGTTATGACCAAACTAGACGGTATATTCAAAAGCAGAGACATTATGTTGCCGACAAAGGTTCATCTAGACAAAGCTATGGTTTTTCCAGTAGTCATGTATGGATGTGAGAGTTGGACTATAAAGAAAGCTGAGGGCCAAAGAATTGATGCTTTTGAACTGTGGTGTTGGAGAAGATTCTTGAGAGTCCCCTGGACTGCAAGGAGATCAAACCAGTCAATCCTCAAGGAAATCAGTCCTGAATTTTCATTGGAAGGACTGATGCTGAAACTGAAACTCAGGTGGCCAATACTTTGGCCACCTAATGCGAAGAGCTGACTCATTGGAAAAGACCCTGATGCTGGGAAAGATTGAAGATGGGAGGAGAAGGGGACAACAGAGGATGAGATGGTTGGATGGCATCACTAACTCGATGGACATGAGTTTGAGCAAGCTCTGAGAGTGGGTGATGGACAGGGAAGGCTGGTGTGCTGCAGTCCACGGGGTCACAAAGAGTCAGACACGACTGAGCGACTGAACTGATCCAACTCTAGGTAATCTGTTAGGCAGTGTGGAAGTAACTGCATCTTAGTTGGACTGATTGAGAAGAGTATGATCCAGAAGAAGACACATGACTGGACAAAGTTTAAGGAATTTATCCCCTTTCAGGTAGCAGTTGAGATAATGATTTTTTGAATGGATTTGAGGCAAAGGTCCAGCAAGTTCAACCACAAAGGGAAAACAATGATTGGGGTTTACCAGTGAATGGCTAAAATATGTCTCCAGAAGTGATCCCTCCAAACTGAGAGCATCATGGAAAAATTTTACTACATCAGAAGAAGTTTATACTTTGGAGCTTTGTCTTTGCTGCCACTGTTAAAAGGATTCTTGTCCTGATCCAGCCAGACAGAACATTCTCTCTCCTCCTCTACTTGGACAACCAATTAAGTTGTCAGTTCCAAATTTAGACAGAGGCTTGAAATAAGCTTAATTAAAGTTAAAACGATTGGGTTATTGAGTAAAATTTCCACTCACCATCTTTTGTTTTGGGAAGCAGAGAATTTCATTATCAAGCTGGCCTGTTGTTAAATGAGGTGGAAAGCTGAGTCAGGTAGGAGTGGGAGGCCAAGCTGATCATTGTGTTGCCACCAAAGTGAAAGACAGGACCAAAACCAGCCAGGCAGCTCTGCAAAAACAAACAAACAAACAAACAAAAATTAGAACCTGAACGCCTCTTCTGATTTCTCAGTGGAGAGATTATAATAATAGGTAAACGATGTTTCCTTCTGAAGAATGTTTTAAACCTATGTTTTTAGAAGCTTTTTCATATAGAGAAGACCACGGCCACGGGAACCTAGTTTTTAATCCAGGCTCTTTGATATCCTGGTTTTGTAAACTAAGGCAACTAAGGAAACTTCTCTGAGTCTTGGTTTCTTTAACTCTAAGACATGGATAATATGCTTCCATCTCACACCTGTTGTAAAAATTTTAAATAGTGTTAGTCCTTTGCTTGGTGCTATGCAGCTGAGCAATTCAGATTCCATAGCTAATGTCTCTTCAGTTCAATGGAAAGTGCAAGTCAAAATTAACATTCAAAGAGTGTCTTATTTAAAAATAAGATAAATTTGCTACACACCATTTTATAAAGTAAATAATTCTGCTACAAAGTGGTTAGTCGCTTATTGTTCAAGGTTAGATTTTTTTTATTAATGAGATTTTCTTAAAACAGGAGAATGCATCAACATTTTTATTAATAAGACATGATTCAAATAAATGATGCCTTGAGTCTTTGCACCAGAGACAGTTTGACCTGGGGATCTACAGGCTAGAACTGTCTTTCACAAAGGCTGCAATAAACGGCTCCTCCACAGATAAGGGCTACTTGTTCTGATGCAGAAGAGGGAAAAAATCCAATGGTATTATCACTTTCTTTTCTCAAAAACAAAAACAAAAACAAAAACAAAAGATGTAGAAAATGGCA
This sequence comes from Capra hircus, assembly GCF_001704415.2. Classification (NCBI taxonomy): domain Eukaryota; kingdom Metazoa; phylum Chordata; class Mammalia; order Artiodactyla; family Bovidae; genus Capra; species Capra hircus. Next base: position 51,649,260 of record NC_030831.1, on the reverse strand, counting down.
AATCTTCTGTGGTTTCTTTCCTGAAAATTTCTCTACTCCAGTAAATTGTTCCTTCTCTATATTCCCACAGTTCTTTGCTCATACTTCATTCTCCATCACTCTAGGACAAATATCAGTAATAGCTAATGTTTAGTACATACTTACTTGTTAAACACCAGACTGTGTCCCAAGGTTATGACATATAACCAACCACTTAATCATGTGTTTAAGGCTAAGAGGGCTTCCCTGATAGCTCCGTTGGTAAAGAATCCGCCTGCAATGTAGGAGACCCCGGTTTGATTTCTGGGTCGGGAAGATCCCCTGGAGAAGGGAAAGGCTACCCACTCCCGTATTCTGGCCTGGAGAATTCCATGGACTGTATAGTCCACAGGGTCACAAAAAGTCGGACACAACTGAGAAACTTTCACTTTCATAAGGCTAAGAAATAGCTGTTATTATCACTTCCTTTTATAGATGATAAAACTAAGGCACAGAGCAGCTAAGGTGTTTGCCTAAGGTTATTCAGCTGGTGGGGCTTCCCTGGTGGCTCAGCAGCAAAGAATCCACCTGCAATGCAGCAGATACAGGAGACTCAGGTTTGATCTCTGGGTAGGGAAGATTGCTTGGAGGAAGGCATGGCAACCCACTCTATTATTCTTGCCTGGAGAATCCCCATGGACAGAGGAGCCTGGTGGTCTACAGTCCATAGGGTGGCAAAGAGTCAGACAAGACTGAAGTGACTTAGCATGCATGCATCCAGCTGGGAAGTGATAAAGCCAAGGTCTGAAGACAGACCTGGTTTGTTCCTGTACTCTGTGCTCTTAACCACGTCAAGCTGGCATTGATTCTCTGGGCCACATATTTGAGATTCAGTCCATTGCAACTATTAGAATTATTTCCTGAGCTGTTATGACTGAAACAAGATCTGAAAGAGAAGTAATCCTGGCAATGCAGAAGTGATCATTAAGAGAAACCTAGGGTAGCCAGAGAAAACTTTTTTTTTCTCTTTGAAGCTTTTTCTAAAGGCTGCACTGGAATGAGACAAAAGTCTAGAATACCAATATGCTGAAAAATTGCTTACCAATGCTGAACAAATTTGTCAACAATTCTATCTCCATATGTTACATATGAAAGAAAGTAAAATCTTCTAAAATTATCCACGTGTTCTAAATGGAGGATTAGAAAGGGAACACCTACCCAGGCCCCCACCCACACCCCACTTGTGAAGGCACCTTAAGGCCCCTTGAGGATTGGTCACTGTTGACTTGTTCAGCCTCACATGTTCCTTTTTACCTTTCAAATTCTGCATTCCAGTTATGTGGAAATGGATTCATTTGTCTGAAAATGCTCCAGATGTTTCACCCCACAGGTCACAGTACTTGCTGCTTCTGCTCCAGGGTCCCCCGTTGTCAGCCGAATTCCTCTTCCTGATTCAGGTGACCAAGCGGGCATCTCTGCACAGGAACTCTTCCCTTATCCTTTACCCAGGTTTGGGTCTTTGCCTCTTGTTCATATTACATGCTTTTTAGTTCCCACCAATACCCTGCAGCTTGGTCTCCTGCCTAGAAGGTACAGGTTAAGAATGGAAACTTTTGAAATGGAATCTCAGTTCTACTACTGACCAGTCACCAAACTCTGAGCAAGTTATATATATACTCTGAGCTTCAATTCTTTATTTGTATAATGAAAATAAAAACAGCACCTATCTCATGAGCTTGTGGTGAGGATTAGTTAAATGGAAGTCAAAGCTTAAGAACAGCCTGACACGGAGTAAAGTACATATGGCTGCTATTATTAGGAATAGCAGTAGGCTTTCCTTAAAAGCTTGTCAGCTCAGTCTGAATAGTTGGAGACCAGGATCAGAGGGTATGGTCACATTGGGCTATTTTACCACTTTAGGGAGATCTGGAGTCTGTGCTTCTTAGAGGGCAGTTCTAATTACTGATCTCAGGGTGATGACAGAATGTGCTCTTCTTGCTGGGGACCCACATAAAACACCGTTACACTTGCTCATTTGTTTTCTGGCCCAGTTGCTCTCTCCCTTGAACTCTGGGTGTCAAATATCGCATCAGCATTTTCTCTGCTGACAGCATTACAAGTTCAGGGATATTGCTCCTTGGGGCATCGTTGGCCACTTCTGGTAAACAGTGCTCCAGTGTGTTTACTTTAGTTTTACAAAGAAGCTGTGGAGAAATTGAGTTTGAGGCCCTTGGGAGCCTCGTAGCTAGAGGCAGGGCCGGGAGTTGGCTTCTTCTCTTCCTTGAGAACAGGTTCCGTTTGTCACCCTCTCCCTCTGTCTTTCTGGACAGCCCCCTCCCTCTCAGCCTGACTCTTCTTTATCATCTCTACTCCTGATATCCAGAGCCCTTTGGAATATCGCTCCCTGGCAATTCTAGACTTCCAGGTTGCTGAGGGAGGTTGGTAGGGATGGGGCAGGGTCTGTCTTCTGAACGACTCCCCTTGTTCTATCCCCCCCCCCAGAATTGACCTTATATGGGCCCTTTCCTTTACGCTTTTGTTCCTGTTTCCTCTGTTTTGGCTGTTAGTGTGTGTGTATGTGGGTGTGTATTTGACACCTCCTTCCTAGGTAGTATAACTGCTTACTTTCAAATAAACAAAGAAGAAATAGCTTTGGACCAGGAGAAAAGAAACTAAGATCCATTTTGATCCTATTTTTATATTGCCAAGCGACCTTGAGCAGATCCATGTTTTAGATTCTTGGATTCCTGATTTGTTAAATTAGCATATGGGAAATCCCTCACTGGAAGTCTGTTTTGAAGTTTTATAACTGTGTTGAAAATGGAAGACTCTTGGAAGACTGGATAGGTCAGTATGCATGGACAAAGGAACTTCCTGAGATTTATCTACCATCACATCAGCATCTCTCAATAAGCAGTTGATGTATAAATCTTGATTTTATGTTGCATAAAAAGGTGCCTTGTAAGGCTGGCTGGGTCAGATCACTCTGGTGACAGCTTAACCAGGGCTCCCAGCCCCTGGGATAAGTGGAGAACATTTACAGCTTCCGCGAGCCTCTTATCCTTATCTATCAGAAGGCAGACAGAATGAAGACCACAACCACAGAAAACTAACCAAAATGATCACATGGACCACAGCCTTGTTTAACTCAATGAAACTATGAGCCATGCCATGTAGGTCCATCCAAAATGGACGAGTCATGATGGAGAGTTCTGATAAAATGTGGTCCACTGGAGAAGGGGATGGCAAACCACTTCAGTATTTTTGCCTTGAGAACTCCATGAACAGTATGAAAGGCAAAAGGATATGACACTGAAAGATGAGCTCCCAGGTCGGTAGGTGCCCAATATGCTACTGGAGAAGAGTGGAGAAATAACTCCAGAAAGAATGAAGAGATGGAGCCAAAGTGAAAACATCCAGTTGTGGATGTGACTGGTGATGGAAGTCCGATGCTGTAAACGACAATATTTCATAGGAACCTGGGATGTTAGGTCCATGAATCAAAGTAAATTGGAAGTGGTCAAACAGATGGCAAGAGTGAAAATTGACATTTTAGGAATCAATGAACTTGAATGGACTGGAATGGATGAATTTAATTCAGATGACCATTATATCTACTACTGTGGACAAGAATCCCTTAAAAGAAATAGAGTAGCCCTCATAGTCAACAAAAGAGTCTGAAATGCAGTGTGCAGAATGAACTCTGTTCATTTCCAAAGCATACCATTCAATATCGCAGTAATCCAAGTCTATGCCCTAACAACTAATGGCAAAGAAGCTGCCGTTGAATGGTTCTATGATGACCTATAAGACATTCTAGAACTAACACACAAAAAAAGATGTCCTTTTCATCATAGGGGATTGGAATGTAGATGTTGGAAGTCAAGATATACCTGGAGGAACAGGCAAGTTTGGCCTTGGAGTACAACATGAAGTAGGGCAAAGGCTAATAGAGTTTTGCCAAGAGAATGTAGTTGTCATAGGAAGCACCCTATTCCAAAAACACAAGAGATGACTCTACCCATGGACATGAACCAATGGTCAATACCAAAATCAGATTGATTGCATGCTTTTCATCCAAAGATGGAGAAGCTCTATACAGTCAGCAAAAACAAGACCAGGAGCTGACTGTGGCTCAGATCATGAAATCTTTATTGCAAAATTGAGACTTAAATTGAAGAAAGTAGGGAAGACCACTAGACCATTCAGGCATGACCTAAATCAATGCAGAGGAAATGACAAATAGATTCAAGGGAATAGATCTGATAGACAGAGTGCCTGAAGAATTATGGACGGAGATTTGTGACACTTTACGATGGAGGTGGTGATGAAGACCATCTACAAAAACGAGAAATGCAAAGAGGCAAAATGGTTGTCTGAAAAGGCCTTACAAAGAGCTGAGAAAAAAAGAGAAGTGAAAGGCAAAAGAGAAAAGGAATACCCATTTGAATGCAGAGTTCCAAAGAACAGCAAGGAGACATAAGAAAGCCTTCCTCAGCGATCAATGCAAATAAAAAGAGGAAAACAATAAAATGGGAAAGACTAGAGATCTCTTCAAGAAAATATCAAGGGAACATTTCATGCAAGATGGGCACAATAAAGGACATAAATGGTATGGACATAACAGAGGCATAAGATATTAAGAAAAGGTGACAAGAATACACAGAAGAACTATACAAAACAGATCTCCATGACACAGATAACCACTATGGTGTGATCACTCACCTAGAGTCAGACATACTGGAATGCAAAGTAAAGTGGGCCTTAGAAAGCATCACTATGAACAAAGCTAGTGGAGGTGATGGAATTCCAGTTGAGCTATTTCAAATCCTAAAAGATGATGCTGTGAAAGTGCTGTACTCAATATGCCAGCAAGTTTGGAAAATTCAGCAGTGGACTGGAAAAGGTCAGTTTTCATTCCAATCCCAAAGAAAGGCAATGCCAAAGAATGTTCAAACTAAAGCACAAGTGTACTCATCTCACACGCTAGCAAAGTAATGCTCAAAATTCTCCAAGCCAGGCTTCAACAGTACATGAACTGAGAACTTCCAGATGTTCAAGCTGGATTCAGAAAAGGCAGAAGAACCAGAGATCAAACTGCCAACATCCGTTGGATAATCGAAAAAGCAAGAGAGTTCCAGAAAAATATCTACTTCTGCTTTATTGATTACGCCAAAGCCTTTGACGGGGTGGATCACAACTGTGGAAAATTCTTAAAGAGACAGGAATATCAGACCACCTTACCTGCCTCCTGAGAAATCTGTACGCAGGTCAAGAAGCAACAGTTAGGACTGGACATGGAACAACAGACTGGTTCCAAATTGGGAAAGGAGTAAGTCAAGGCTGTTTATTCTTACCCTGTTTATTTAACTTATATGCAGAGTACATCATGAGAAATGCTGGGCTGGATGAATCATAAGCTGGAATCAAGATTGCCAGGAGAAATATCAATAACCTCATATACACAGATGACACTACCCTTATGGCAGAAAATGAAGAAGAACCAAAGAGAGCCTCTTGATGAAAGTGAAAGTGTAGAGTGAAAAAGCTGGCTTAAAACTCAACATTCAAAAAACTAAGATCATGTCATCCAGTCCCATCACTTCATGGCAAATAGTTGGGGAAACAATGGACACAGTGACAGACTTTATTTTCTTAGGTTTCAAAATCACTGCAGATAGTGACTTCAGCCATGAAATTAAAAGACACTTGCTCCTTGGAAGAAAAACTATGACCAACCTAGGCAGCATATTAAAAAGCAGAGACATTACTTTGCCAACAAAGTACTGTCTAGTCAAAGCTATTATTCCACCAGTAGTCGTGTACGGATGTGAGAGTTGAACTATAAAGAAAGCTGAGCACCAAAGAATTGATGCTTTTGAACTGTGGTGTTGGAGAAGACTCTTGAGAGCCCCTTGGACTGTAAGGAGATCAAACAAGTCAAACCTAAAGGAAATCAGTCCTGAATATTTATCGGAATGACTGATGCTGAAGCTGAAGCTCCAATACTTTGACCACATGTTGTGAAGAACTGACTCATTGGAAAAGACCCTGATGCTGGGAAAGACTGAAGGCAGGAGGAGGAAAGGGACAACAGGGGATGAGATGGATGGATGGCATCACCAACTCGATGGACATGAGTTTGAGCAAGCTTTGGGAGTTGGTGATGGACAGGGAAGCCTAGCATGCTGCAGTCCATGGGGTCAAAGAGTCAGACACAAAGGAGTGACTGAACTGAACTTCCCTAAGGCTATCAGCTTATTTTCAGCAGAAACTTTGCAGGCCACAAGGGAGTGGCATAATATATTATAGTTGCCAAAATAAGGAAAAAACCTACAACCTAGGGTATTCTACCCAGCAAGGAAATCATTCAGAATTGAAGGGATGATAAAGAGTTTCCCAGACTAAAAAAACAAGTAACATGCTTCTCCATGTTCATGGAAACAGTATTTACATAGCCAAGAAATTGAAGCAATTCAATGTCCATCAACACACAAATGAGTAAGAAGACGTGGTATATGTGTATATATAGTGGGCTACCACTTTGCCATAAAAAAGAATGAAATTTTGCCATATGTGAAAACATGCATAGATCAGAGGGGTATTATGCACATTGAACTAGGTCTGACAGATAAAGATGACTTTGGTATGGTTTCACGTACATGTGAAATCTAAACAATAAAATAAATGAACAAATAAAACAAATAGACATATAGATACAGAAAAACTAGTGGCTACCAATTGGGAGAAGTTCTGGAGGGCTAGATAGGTGTAGGGGATTAAGAAGTACAACTACTATGTATACAATTAAATAAGTCACAAGGATGTAATATACAGCACAGGAAATATAGCCAAAATTCTATAACTTGGTATGGTGTATAATCAATAAAATACCAAATAACTATGATGTACACCTAAAAATAACATAATACTTTAAGCCAACTATGCTTCAATTAAAAAAAAAAACAGAAAGCAGGGGCTCTGTCTTATCAACCTAGAGGGGTGGGATGGGGAGGGAGATGGGAGGGAGGATCAAAAGGGAGGGGGCATAGGTATACCTATGGCTGATTCATGTTGAGGTTTGACAGAAAACAACAAATTTGACAGAAAACAAAGCAATTATCCTTCAATTAAAAATTAATAAATTTAAAAAATTAAATTAATGATCAGAAAAAAAAAAAGAAACAGAAAGCAGGAATTATGGAGTGTATTACGTGCCAGCCATCGTTCCGTCTACTTTGCAGGAAGAAATATCCTTTAGATGGTAGAAGTTTTACATTTGCTGAAGTGGAAAAGTAGAGACTATTGTTTCAACAGCATCTCTCTTCTTTTCTATAAAGTATCTTATAAAGATAACAGAAAGATGGTAGGTTTAACATAAGGGTTACATAACATGCTGTATAGGAAAACACTTTAAAGCTGGACATACTACATACATGAAAGCTAATCATGTTAGCTAATGCTGACCTCAGCTGGGATATCTCCTAGAACAGCTGAATGGATGGTGACCATGATTAAACTTTCCCTGGATTGGGAAGATCCCCTGGAGGAGGAAACAGTAACCCACTCCGGTATTCTTGCCTGGAGAATTCCATGGACAGAGGAGCCTGGTGGGCTATAGTCCATAGGGCCACAAAGAGTCAGACACGACTGAGAGACGTAACTCACAAACATGATTAAATTCTGCCTGAAAGCCAGCAGATCTGGGGGGTAGAGACATTCTCAAAACCGCAAAAGCCCCTTGGAGCAGTTATAAGAAGCCTATATGTATGATATAGTACTGGGAGGAAATGAACCATGTTGGACAAAGATCAAAATATACCTATGCCAAACTAGACACTTTTTTTTTTTCCCTCCAAATTAAAATATTCCGTAGGGGCAGAAAGCTGGACTATTGTTGAATTGCTTAATTTTCTAATGTGTTCCTTCCTGTTCATTGTCAGAGATTTTTGTGCAAATATGTTCTACAAATCCAGGTAGAGAGATCTACTCCTAACTAATGGCCCAATGAATCTTTTTATCTTTCCACTCTCTGGATAATATGGCTATCTTCCTGTTGCACTGAAAACAAAATCTATCTTTTCTTGTAATATTGGTTATCACTATCTTTTCCTGTAGTGCTGATTTTAAATTCAGACATGAATCCTGCATTTTTAATTTAAAAAAGTCAATAGAACATGGCAATTTAAGAGACAGCAACAGAGTGAGGGAGGAGGAAACTATTGATAAATGTGTATTAAAAGATAGATTAATTTCAAAGACAAAATTTGACTTCCTCTTAAGGAGATACGGTTTCTGCAGTAGAGAATATTAAGCAGCGATCAGTGGGTCTCATCTTGCTTTACACTTGAGCTCAGACAATTGGGTGGAGAACTGGCATGGTCACGTGAACACCTGGGTTGAAGTTTTAACTCTTGATCTTTTGCCTTTTGGAATTTATTTTCTGTATTAATTGCAATAAGGCCAACGCAGGGACAGGGTTTCTCTAAAGGAGTTAGTGCAGCAAATGGCGAGACAGATGATCTTAGGTCACTGGGGCCTCATACCCTTCCCTAGTGCTGATCGTAATCAATTTCCATCCTCTTTTTATTAATCTTGTGAGTAGATAGGGTAACTAATAAACATCATGACTATTTTTTAAATTACTCTAGCTTTTGTGTGTGTGTGTGTGTGTGTGTGTGGAGAATTTTAAAGTTATAAAGGTTATATCTGAAACAGTCACCCTGGTGGCTACTGCAGTTACTTTAATAATGCAGCTTTTACCCATAAATTTTACTACTCGAGGATGGACTTGAGTCTGCTTGAAAATCACACCATTAATTGGCCCTATAAATCTAGTTCTGTCCAATCTACTGCTTTTCAAACAGGATTTCAGGCTTGTGTCATTTAATATTCAGTCTATATGCAAAGATCCCTAATTGTCCCAAGACTGTCTTTTGTGTCTGTTTTTCCCCTCCCTTCCCTCTTTCTCTCCCCACCCCCTTCTCTATATTGTGATTTCTATTACTGAGTCAAGATCGTATAAAGGTTAATGAATTCCACATGTTTTTTTTTACAGTGTTTAATCGTTCCTAATAGTTATTAAACACCAACTCTTTTATCTATTTATTATTAGTATAACACTGACCTTTTTGAAGGATTCAGACCAGTTATTTACATTTGGGGATTTTTCTGACTTGTACTTCTTGATTTATTTTACTTTGTTTATCTACTGCCTTTCTTTTCTGTAAACTTAACATTAGAACTCGAGACCTGATTGAATTTGAGTTAATCACTGGAAGCAAGACTATGTCACCCGAGGGGTCTGCCACCTTTTATTGAATAACAACACAAGGCTTGAAAGATCATAACAGGTCAATGCGTCTCACGTTGCTGATGCCAAATTCGATCACTTGGCTAAAATAGCAACGATCAGATTGCTCCATGTTGAAATATATTCCACTCTTTGCAATCATTTAGCCATCTGTGGAATCATTCTTTGGCATAAGATGAACATAATGTTTCTGAACAAATTATTACCTAATGGTTTCTAGTATGTAAGTTTGTCGCTTGCCTGAACCAGTTCTTACACTAAAGTTTCCAAAATGCTGTGCTGTGCTTAGTCGCTCAGTTGTGTCTGACTCTTTGCAACCTCATGGAATGTACCCCACCAGGTTCCTTTGTCCATGGGGATTCTCCAGACAAGAATACTGGAGAGGGTTGCCATGCCCTCCTCCAGGGGATCTTCCCAACCCAGAGATCAAACCCAGGTCTCCTGCACTGCAGGCTGATTCTTTACTATCTGAGCCACCAGGGAAGCCCATGAATACTGGAGTGGGTAGCCTATCTCTTCTCCAGGGGACCTTCCTGACCCAGGAATTGAACCAGAGTCTTCTGCACTGCAGGCAGATTCTTTACCAGCTGAGCTACGGGGGAAGCCCAGAGTTTCCAAAATAATGATATTCAAATGCTACTATTTCTTTCTATGTGTGCTAGCCAGCATCCATCTCAAAGAACTTTTGTCACCCTTCCTCCTTGAGTATCACTGTAGACTTAGAGATTTTCATTTCATTGAGTGTTATAATTAATTACACTTACTATTTGCAATAATGCTTCAGTTCAATTCAGCTCAGTTGCTCAGTCATGTCCAACTCTTTGCGACCCCATGAATCGCAGCACGCCAGGCCTCCCTGTAATGCTTAAGTTGTCCCAAATAGAGCCAGTAAGAGCATGCTTAAGCAAGCTCTTGTGTGTTATTGACATGCTCATATTATGAGCACTTCCTTGATTTTTAGCATAAGCAGAGGTTCCAATTTTCATTGCATGTTCCTATAGATCTGAGCACAGGTTTTACAAAATATTCACAAATTCTTCGACATACTCCCTGTTTAAGACCTCACTGGTGTTATATAAGCATGACCTGAAAATAGGCAACTTTAGGACAGCTTCTGCTTTCTCTTGATCATTATAGAGTTTTGTGGAAAAGGTTCTCTTTAGAAAAACAGTAAAAATGGATAATACTTAATGCCAGTGGGCTTTAGTGTCCTCATGTACCACCTGTCACAACATACACTGGTACAATTATTTTGGATTGTTAATGCAAAGCACTGGTCAGAAAAAACTCATAACTTTCAGCCCAGTCATCCCATTCCAAGGAAGATACTCCAAAGAAACAAAGAAGAAAGCATATCTAGAAAACTGTTCACTACAACTTAAAAAGGCAAGCTTTGCATAGTCCCAGGTATATATTATGCACTAAAAAATATTTATTGAAAAGCTAAATGTGTGCAAGAGTCTGATAATGATTGAATAAATTTTGATACATGAAAAATATGGGGGAAAAGGTGGATTCTAGCTCCTTTCTGCCGGGGGCCAGCGTGAGGAACTCCGCCCATGGCAAAGGTCATGAGGAAGGAGGCTTGGCATATGCAAAGGCGTGATCAAGCCTCAGGAAACCCCCTGTTCCCGAGCATCTAACCCCAAAACCAGAGTCTGTTTTATGCTCTCACCTACACCTCTGACTCTACAGGGGGCTCTCCCCCATAACCGTTTCTCTCGGAGAAGGAGTAAACGTGCAGCTCCAAGGCAATAAAAATTCCTAGGCGTGACAAAAGTGTTTCAGCTTACGGACTCCTCTGAAGGTTATCTAGCCCACCTGTATAGGTTCGTCCGGCCACATGTGATTGTTTACAGCCTCCCAATCTGAGAGGCATGAGATGTTTTAGACTTACTAAAGGCAAATTCTTTTGGGGAGTTGGAAATTATTAGTATAGTGGGTTGGTTAGGAATTATATTAGTGAAGAGTTTTTCATTTGTTGTGCCAATAATTGCTGCTAATTCCCTACCCTGGGTGTGACAAGGGTGTTTCAGGTCAAACCTCTCTGCTGACAGACTAGCTTGTGTGACAGGATTATCCATACTCCTGCCACTAGGCACATGATTGTTTACTACCTCTTAACCATTAACAGCACAGAGAGTTTCGGAGTATTTTGAAGTCTTAATAGGGCTTTTTCTTCTTGTTGAGTCAATGATTGCAGCCAGGCCTCCATATCCTTAGGCACCTGGGAATATATTAATCAATGTATTTGGAATATAGAAAAGGAAATACAGTAGTTTTTAAGGTTAGCCATACTAGACTTTTTGAGTTAATGGATTTTCTCTTTTGTAATAGATCACTGTGCTTTGTTATAAATCACTGTGTCCTTGTTATGTAAAAATGTAAATTTATCACTATCTTAAGACTAAATAGATCTTAAGGGGAGCATTGGTGAAAGGATTTTCATTTGTTGGGCTGATGTTTGCTGCTAAATCTCCATGTTCCCTACCCTTATAATGAATATAACTAGCATATAGGAAGAAGTAAGTCTTAACCTTTAAGCATATAGGAGAAATAAGCATTAACCTGTAAGATTAATCATGTTAACCTTGGGTTAAATAAATTCCTTTCTTGATTGTAACTCACTACACCCTCACCCTATAGGAATGTAACTTTATTTGGAGGGTGGTGCCTGGTTTAAGAAAAAACACCTTTGGAAGAAATAAGTTTTTTGGTTATCAGAAAGAAAGGATCATAAAATCCCTAAGACCTTTTTATGTAAAGCACCTGATTTTGATAAAGGTCAGGACTGCTGACCCCCGCGTGACTCTGTATTCATTTGTATGTGTAACAAAAGGTATATAAGCAAACCCCAAAATAAAGAAATCAGATCAGTTTCCGGAAAGACTGATTCCCCCATGTCGCTTCCTTCTTGCTCCCGTTTCTCTGGCTGAATTCCCATCTGGATTCAGCCTCCTTTTCTCCACTACACTATCTCCTACTACACTATCCGTTTCTAATCTCTCTATATATCTGTAATTAAATATGTATTTTTCCAAAGATGCCGACACTGTCCCCACCTTCAAATTCCCTGGATCCACCGGGGCTGGACCCCGGCACCTTTCCTCTTGAACATGAGCTAGCCCTTGATGACTCAGTTCTAACGAACAGAATGCATCCGCTGTTAGGTTTGAGACCCTGTCACGGAAGGAGACGCAGCTTATTGCTGACTTGCTTTCTTTGGAAACATATTCCTTGGAAGTTTTTAGCAACATGTAAGTCTACTTTCCCTGATGCTACCAAGGGGAAGAGGTCACATGGTGATGGAAAAAACAAAAAACATTCAAAGAACCCTAGATGTTCTTGCCCCCTGGTTTTCCAGTCCTTGGCCTTTTTTGGCTCTTCCTAGCATCATCTGTCGGACATGGAGTCAAGAGATTCCAACTCCAGCCAGCACTGAGTGGAGTGGTGTAAAGTTAACCATGCTGAGTCTTGCCCAAAATGCAGATTCATGAGCACTAGTGTTGCCATTGTTTTGGAAGCTACTAAATCCTGAAATGGTTTCTTGTACAGCCATAGCTGATTGGAACAATCTAATACCAGTCAACTTTTAAAGGAGCACTGTTTTCTATTAATGGGAAATGGTATTAGAAATAAAATTTGGGTGCTGGCATTAGCTCATTGCTCCTGGGAACTTTTGATTCCAGATCTTTTTAGTACACAGGGTGGGGAAAATGTATTCCAAATGTATAGGTTTGTGTTTATATTTCTAGTTTACTATTAAAGGAATTTTTCACTGCTTTTACTTCATTACCACATTTTTTTTACCCTGAAAATCTTACTTTGTAATAGCATTAATGTATTTCATATATTTGCTTCCCTGGTGGCTCAGATGGTAAAGCGTCTGCCTGCAATGCAGGAGACCTGAGTTCGATTCCTGGGTTGGAAAGGTCCCCTGGAGAAGGAAATGGCAATCCACTCCAGCACTCTTGCCTGGAAAATCCCATGGACGGAGGAGCCTGATAGGCTACAGTCCATGGGGTCACAAAGAGTCAGACACGACTGAGCGACTTCACTTTCACTTTCACAGTACCAGGTGGCACTAGTGGTAAAGAACCCGCCTGCCATTGTATGAGACATAAGAGATGCTGATTCAACCCCTGGGTCAGGAAGATCCCCTGGAGGAGGGCTTGGTGACCCACTCTAGTATTCTTGTCTGGAGTGGACAGTGGAGCCTGGTGGGTTATAGTCCACAGGGTTGCAAAGAGTCAGACGCAACTGAAGTACCTTAGCATTCCTCCTCAGTAACATACCTTACTACTAAGATATTAGTAAAAAGTATTACTATTAGCATTCCTAAAGCTGTATATTGTGACCCTGCTTATTCAACTTATATGCAGAGTACATCATGAGAAATGCTGGACTGGAAGAAGCACAAGCTGGAATCAAGATTGCTGGGAGAAATATCAATCACCTCAGATATGCAGATGACACCACCCTTATGGCAGAAAGTGAAGAGGAACTAAAAGTCTCTTGATGAAAGTGAAAGAGGAGAGTGAAAAAATTGGCTTAAAACTCAACATTCAGAAAACGAAGATCATGGCACCTGGTCCCATCACTTCATGGGAAATAGATGGGAAAACAGTGGAAATAGTGTCAGACTTTATTTTTTTGGGCTCCAAAATCACTGCGGATGGTGATTGCAGCATGAAATTAAAAGATGCTTACTCCTTGGAAGGAAAGCTATGTCCAACCTAGATAACATATTCAAAAGCTGAGACATTACTTTGTCAACAAAGGTCCATCAAGTCAAGGCTATGGTTTTTCCAGTAGTCATGTATGGATGTGAAAGTTGGATTGTGAAGAAAGCTGAGCACCGAAGAATTGATGCTTTTGAACTGTGGTGTTGGAGAAGACTCTTGAGAGTCCCTTGGACTGCAAGGAGATCCAACCAGTCCATTCTAAAGGAGATCAGTCCTAAGTGTTCTTTGGAAGGACTGATGTTAAAGCTGAAACTACAATACTTTGGCCACCTTATGCGAAGTGTTGACTCATTGGAAAAGACTCTGATGCTGGGAGGGATTGGGGGCAGGAGGAGAAGAGGATGACAGAGGATGAGATGGCTGGATAGCATCACCGACTCAATGGATATGAGTTTGGGTGAATTCCAGGAGTTGGTGATGGACAGGGAAGCCTGGCATGCTGCGATTTATGGGTTCGCAAGAGTGGGACATGACTGAGTGACTGAACTGAACTGAAAGCATGATTGTTAATAATAAACATACTGAATCAATTTATTGATTTTTGTGCAATTCTTTTTGTCTATTTGTTTTTAGAATATTCCCTATGAATGATACACAGTCATGGTATAGGGTTCAACATCACTTGAACTCATTCTTTTCTTTTACTGGATGTGTGATCAGTTTGATGTAAACTTTAGGTTCACTAGTTATCGTTTGGTTCAATTTTAGGTTTTGCCTTTATTCTTTCTTATTTAGCTTTAGTTTTAAATGTATAAACTTTTCCATGGTTCAGAAATCAAAGCTACATAACATGTTAACTCAACCCTTCCACACTATTCTCACATACATTCTAAAGTTGTTGTTGTTCAGTTATTAAGTCTTGTTTGATTCTTTGTGACCCCATGAACTGCAGCATGCCCTGTCCTTGACTATTCCTGGAGTTTGTTCAAACTCATGTCCATTGAGTCAGTGATGGCATCTGACTATCTCATCCTCTGTCATCCCCCTCTCTTCCTGCCCTCAGTCTTTCCCAGCTGCTGTTGCTGCTAAGTCGCTTCAGTCGTGTCCGACTCTGCTCGACCCCATAAATGGCACCCACCAGGTTCCCCCATCCCTGGGATTCTCCAGGCAAGAGCACTGGAGTGGGTTGCCATTTCCTTCTCCAACACATGAAAGTGAAAAGTGAAAGTGAAGTCGCTCAGTCGTGTCTGACTCCTAGCGATCCCATGGACTGCAGCCTACCCAGCTCCTCCGTCCATGGGATTTGTCAGGCAAGAGTATGGGAGTGGGTTGCCATTGCCTTCTCCGATCTTTCCCAGCATCAGGGTCTTTTCCATGAGTCAATTCTTCCCATCAGGTGGCCAAAGTATTGGAGCTTCAGCTTCAGCATCAGTCCTTCCAGTGAACTGTGATGGTTTATTTCCTTTAGGACAACTGGCTTCATCTCCTTGTTGTCCAAAGGACTCTCAAGAATCTTCTCTAGAATCACAGTTCATTTCAGTTCATTTCAGTCGCTCAGTCATGTCCGACTGTTTGTGACCCCATGAATTGTAGCACGCCAGGCCTCCCTGTCCATCACCAACTCCCGGAGTTCACTCAGACTCGCGTCCATCAAGTCAGTGATGCCATCCAGCCATCTCATCCTCTGTCCTCCCCTTCTCCTCTTGCCCCCAATCCCTCCCAGCATCAAAGTCTTTTCCAATGAGTCAACTCTTCGCATGAGGTGGCCAAAATACTGGAGTTTCAGCTTCAGCATCATTCCTTCCAAAGAAATCCCAGGGCTGATCTCCTTCAGAATTAGAAAGCATCAATTCTCTGGCACTCAGCCTCCTTTATGGTCCAACTCTCACATTCATACATGACCACTGGAAAAACCATAGCTTTGACTAGATGGACATTTGTCGGCAAAATAATGTCTCTGCTTTTCAATATGCTGTTTAGGTTTGTCATAGCTTTTCTTCCAAGGAGCAAGCACCTTCTAATTTCATGGCTGCAGTCACTGTCCACAATGATTTTGGAGCCCAAGAAAATAAAATCTGTCCCTGCTTCCACTTTTCCCCTGCCTATTTGCATTGAAGTTCATGCAACTAAGTTCATGGATGCCATGAACTTAGTTTTTTCAAAGTTTAGTTTTAAGCCAGCTTTTCAGTCCTCTTTCACCTTCATCAAGAGGCTCTTTAGTTCCTCCACTTTTTACCATTAGAGTACCATTACATTCTAAAGAAAACATTTTCAAAAATAAATATATTCATTGGTTTCTCCTTGGTCCTTCCTATAAATATGTACTCATTTTTAAAAATTTGTTATAGAAAAACAATAATAATCTTACTTTTTTCCACCTGGTAAAATAACTTAGAATTCAGTTGAATCTGCTCATGGAACTATCTCGCATTCTTTCTACAGACTATTGTATTCAGCCGTATTGATCTACTCTCATGTATTCAACCAGTCACTTTGGGGGGCATTTTATTACCACCCCTTTGCTACAACAAAAAGTTTAGTAAGATGTAATTTTCTGCATGTATTATTATGGCTGTGGTGGTGGTTCTGTTGTTTTGTGGAGATCTGTCTCCCAGGTCAATTGCAAGAAGTGATATTTAGGGATCAAAAAGTAAATGCGCATGCAATTTTATGGAATGATACCAAATTCTCCCATTTAGCACTTGTACTATGTTGAATTCCAGCTCATTCATTTGATTGCCCGTTTCTTCATAGTTTTATGAAGTAAAAGTATATTGTCAAGTGTTTAGACTTCGGCTTTCACTTTCACCCATCTGATGGTATCTCAATGACTGGTCATAATTTTTCTTTCATTATTACTAAAATATAGTTTTATATGTTTAAAAGATGTTTATGTTTCTCTTTTGTAAACTGTTCATGTCCTTTATCTGTTCTTCTATCAGATTTAGTATTTTTTGTCTTACTTTTAAAGACTTCTTTATGTATCAATTGGTGTAAGTTGCAAAAATATTCCTTTAACTTTGCTTGTGGCATCTTTTACTCTAAAATTTTATTTAATAAAGTTTATCATTCTTTGTGGTTCTGCCTTCTGATTTTGAATCATAGTTCAAATATCCTAAGTTTATTAACTTACCAAAGTTTTCTATGAGGCATTTTAGATTTTATTTTTTACCTTGTGATCTTTGATCCCTTTGGAGTTTGATACCTGATGTGAAGTGCGTGTCCAGCTTTACGTGTTTTCTAAGTGGCCATTTAGTTGTCCTAGCACCATTT
Organism: Capra hircus; assembly: GCF_001704415.2. Taxonomy (NCBI): domain Eukaryota; kingdom Metazoa; phylum Chordata; class Mammalia; order Artiodactyla; family Bovidae; genus Capra; species Capra hircus. The sequence goes on along the minus strand of NC_030831.1, from coordinate 51,632,031 downwards.
ACTCAAAAGCCAGTATTTTCTCCAGTGATATCTGATGCTACCTCAATCATATAGCCAACACCATTATGTAGCTATGCTGGGGTCCAGCCCCGGTGGATCCAGGGAAATTCGAAGGGTGAACGGCGTAGGCGAGGAACGCTTATTTATTTAGAAATATAAGATTAGATTAGGAAAAAATAGTATAGCAGGAAAATTTAGTGGAGAAAAGAGGCTGAATAACTTGGTTTACGTGGAAAACCAATAAAATTCCAAGACAAGGAACTTGCACCATCTACGTTAGGCCACCAGCGTCCTCTTGAATAGCGGGGAGTGCCCCACCTTGGGCTCCCTCTCGCATGGATCTTAGAAGCCGGGGCAGGTAGGTAGACATGGCAAGCCTCCACGCCCCAGATGGGAATTCAGCCAGAAAATAGAGTAAAGAGGAGACATGGGGGAAACCAGTCTTTCCCATGACTGGCCCATCCTCTATTGTTGTAAAGGCCTTTTATACCTTTTCAACGTACATAGAGAGATCAATGGATAATATAAAATTATGTAGCATCAGCAGCCCTGACTCTTATAAAAACCAGAGCTTTTCTCTCTGCATACTTAGTTGTATACACAAGTCTTAGGTGATTTACATCATCTTCTGGCCAGAGGGCCAATTAACATTTTACAGCCCTTTTTCTGATAAGGGTTTGTCAACCAGAAGACTTATTTGTCTTAGAATGTTGTTCTTCCCAAAGTCTGGTGCTACTCTCAGAAAGCACTAAATAAAGTTATATTCTTACATATCAAGGACACAAGAGGAGTGCAGTGATAAAGAACAAAGAAAAGTAATTAATTCAAAAGTCTAGTGTTGCTAACATCAAAACTACTATATTCCTATTTCTATATCCCAATTACTTTGATTAATATCCTTCAGGTGCCTAAAAGATAAAGAATATGGAGGCCTGGCAGCAGTCATTGACTCAACAGTGAAAACCCGTCACCAATACAGTTTTTAGCTCTTTAGAAAAGGCTCTGTATCTTTAAGATACTTTAAGCCTTGTGCCTTTTGCAGTTGAGGGGGCTCTAAGCAATCCACAAGTTGTAAAGCAGACCAGTCAGATAGGTTAGAAAGCCATCAAAGGGGTTAAGCCGAGACATTCTTTTTATATGCAAGAGGCTGTTAACTGGAATCCTAAGTTAATTCCGTTTAGAGGCAGAAGAGTGGAAAGCACAGTACAATAAAATCAGGCCGACTCTGGTTTTTGGGGGTACATGTTCAGGAAAACTCAGGGGGAACCCCTGAAGCCAGATCATGCCTTTGCGTTTTGTCGGGCTTCCTTCCTCATGACCTTTGCCATGAGCGGGATTCCTCACGCTGGCTCCTGGCATAGCTGTTTTCCTTTCTGGACCTTGTACTCTCTTCCATTGATTTATTTTCCTAATCATGGGTGGATACCACACTATTTTCACTATAGATAGTTTATTGTATGTCCTAACACTTACTGACACATTTTTTGGAGATTTTTTTTTCTAGCTATTTTGGCAAGTTTACTTTTTTTCATATGGACTTTTAGAAATACTTGTCTAGAAAGAAAAAAAAAGGTAGTATTTTAGTGAGCTTACCCTAAATTTATATGTGTGCTTAAGGCAAATTAATATTTTCCTGCTCTTTAGTAAGTCCTGTCCAAGAATGAGTGTCCAAGTTTACTTTTGTGCCTTTCAGGAGTATCTGCAATTTCACCCAAACAAATTTTACATATATGTTGTTGAGTTTATTCTTAAGTATTTTATCTTTACATTACTACTGCTAGTGGAGGTTTCTTTTCCTTTATATCCTGTAAGTGAGTATTATTTATTTCTAAAAGCCAAATTCACCATGGAGAAATGAAACAAAAATGTCTAAATTGGGGAAAATCTTGTCATAGTCATGGAAATGGATTGCTTTTTGAAACTCAGAAACTACAGAGACATGAAACTCAAAAACTATAAAGATTGTGTTTATCTATTTAAAATTTTAAAACATCTGTACAAGAAAATATTATAAACATAGTTGAATATATATGACCAGCTCAGGAGAATATCAGACCAAAATAGCAAAATACTAATTTACTTAATCATAAAGAATTAGTAAATATCAGTGTGAAAACAGAGAAGGCAATGGCACCCCACTCCAGTACTCTTGCCTGGAGAATCCCATGGATGACGGAGCCTGGTGGGCTGCAGTCCATGGGGTCGCTAAGAGTTGGACACGACTGAGCAACTTCCCTTTCACTTTTCACTTTCATTCATTGGAGAAGGAAATGGCAACCCACTCCAGTGTTCTTTCCTGGAGAATTCCAGGGACGGGGGAGCCTAGTGGGCTGCCGTCTCTGGGGTCGCACAGAGTCGGACACGACTGAAGTGACTTAGCAGCAGCAGCAGCAGCAGCAGCAGCAGCAGCAGCAGCAGCAGCAGCAGTGTGAAAAAATACCAATAACCCAACAGGAAAATAAACTAAATTCACAAATAGATTATTCATGTATATAGAACCATAAACTGTGCAGAAGCATATAACAAGATAACAACAACAATAAAAAGGTAATAACAATGATAAGTAGCAGTAAATTTCAAGACGCTTACCTTGGGTCAGATACTGCCCTAAGTTCTTCACCCATATTAATGTATTAAAACCTCACACAAACATTTTGAGCTTGGCATGACTATCATCCTCATTCTACCAATAAGAAAGCTATTGATTAGAAATAAGATTATTATAAATAAGGATAGACATGTAAACTGATTAATCATTTTTGAAGCTGAAATATTTTCACCAGTCACATTGACAAATGTAAAAAAGTCTAACAATACACAGTGTTGCTGAAAGTATGATGATGCTGCTCGCCTCATGCATTTTGGGGAGAGTATTAATTTTGGTAACCTCTTAACAGCCTCTATCAACTTGTTAAATGCTTGTATCACTTAAAAAAATTTTTTTTGGTTGTGCTGTGTGATCTTAGTTCCCCAACCAGGGATCGAGCCGGTACCCCCTAAAGTGGAAACATAGAGTCTTAACCACTGGACAACCAGGGAAGCCCCTGGTATCATTTTTCAGCCATGAGAATTTCTGATAGGAATTTCTCAGAAATAGAGTTTAATATGTATGTAAATATGAAAGTACAAGAATTTCCATGATGGCAATTTTTTTCTAGTTGGAAAAGACTAAAACAATGCACCTTCCTGGTAGTTAAATAAAATGTGTTACCTGTAGACAATGAACCTCTTGACAGTATCATTATTATGAAGTCCATCCCAATATACTGGTGATGGCAAGATGTCAAAAATCTTAAGGGATAATGGCAATGTGCGGAATTGTGGATGGTTTTCTCCACAATAAAGCAAAGTGCCTGCAAATACTTGTGAAGTTTCTGGAAAGGATACAGGAAACTCAGCATTATTTGTCTCTGGAGAGGGGACTGAAGGTCTGAGGTGGAAGAGAGCTTTACTTTTCATTATGTTGTATTTTTTTTTTTTTGGGGCCATATCAAGTATTACTTCAAAACTTAGAAAGAAAATACTAGAGACAGAGGGAGAGAAGGTTTAAAATACGTTTAGCCCTTGGGATAGGCATCCAAGTCTCCCACTGTGGCTACCTTGAAGGGAATCATGTGCTTTGTGGTATTCTAGTTTTGTCTGTGTATTATAGTTAGACAGATGATGTATCCTCACGCCTTAAATTCAGGGTCTCTCTCCTGACTTCTGACTCTTCAGGTCTCATAGGAATATTTGCTAAATTGGTTGAAAGGGTGATGAGCCCAGCCTGTATTTGACTAGAAATCTGATACTGTAAGACAAGCTTCAGAGTTGATCCAGGCAGTTGGAGCTGCAATTGTTTATAAACTGAAGCAATGCTTTGAAGCTGAGGGTTTCTTTTACAGACCAGGAAGCCTGCTCAGTAGGTGGGATTCCATTAGCTTTTGGTTCACTTGCAAAAGCTTTCTGCCAAATGCAAAATCCATATAATAAGCAGTTTTCAAACTATATCCCAAGAGACCAAGCTTGTTAAAATTGTTCTACCCTAAATAAATGTGTATCTGAAGGACTAGGGAAAATACTTATTTCGCAGTTATGTTGTGGCCCTAGGGACGATGCAGAGAGCCTCCTGTGGAATGAGGACCAGCCTGAGGGACATAGCAGCCAATGCTGGTAGTGGTCAGTCCCAGGCCCAGTGTTGCTGAATGATGTTTTTCCTGCTGGAAGAGGACAGGCTCATCAAAGGTGCAGATGGCACCAAGCACTTGGGAAGGAAGCAACATTTTGGAGACAAGAACAGAATTCAAATTCTGTTAGTAAACTGGAAAGGTGAAGAAGAGAAACAAACAGAGGAGGGAAAATATGAGAAACACTGAAGATGTCAAAGAGTAAAGGCCAAAATCTAGGTGAACTGCTTACAATTAAACCTGAGTCAGAGTAGACAATCAATTGGAAATTGACAGTAGACAATCAGTAGCAGATCAATTCTGTGAACCACAGATGATGGAAGAAAACCGTTCTTGCATACCAAGAGCTAGTTAGGCATCATTTTGAGGTATCTTAGTATTTCTGGAGTCTGATGTCTGCCTGGAATTATATTTGCAAAATCAGACATGGTGATACAGTTGAGAATTATGACTGAAAAGGAACTACATGAGCAGGAAATATGTACAGAGATTTCTAAGAAGCATCATGTGACTGACTTTAGGAAGGGTGCCTTAACCGCAGAGTTGCTCAACGTTCATGTCAGGGTATTGCAGAAACCAGTAATCGAGAAACCAAGCGCCACACTTGGAGAGTTGAGAACTCAGGTTTATCACACTGGTGGGCCCAGAGGAGTTAACACCCCAAGTTCCGAGCCCTGAACACAGGGCTTACAGAGTGTTTATAGACACACTTTAGTGGGCAACACTAGCTGTTAATAGGCTGGTTTAAACTAAGGGGTTTCGTGCACATAGGAACAGTGCTCAAGGCGAGGAGGGGGATGTCTGACCTTTACACAGACAGGCATGATTAGGCAGGTTTGCAGGGGCTGGGCAATTGCAAAGAGCAGGACAAGGGTGAGTGAGATAAGCTCCAGTTCCTAGTATTGTGAGTCTCCACTTTCCAAGACTGTGTGACCTGTGTGATCCTTTTGCAAGGAGCAAGCTGAGTTACACAGGCGGAACAAATAGGAGGTTATGTAAAATTTTAACTTTTCCTCTTCAAGGGCCCCATTATATTTTAATGGTGATAAAGTCAGCCTCAGTCCTAATTCAAATGCCCCTGGAAGTAGATTAGGGATATGATTGTTTCTGTATTATAGATTCCCATGGAACTCTATATTTCTTATTCGTAACACTTGCTGTAATGGTAAAAAAGTCTTTCCACAAATATTTATTGAGCACCTACTGAGCGCCAAGCACTAGTCTAGGCTCTAAGTATATGTAATCTCTTTAAATCCTTTTTTCAAATTTCAAAATTTTTATAGAGTTCATCTCTTCCTTGAAGTAATATATCTTATACAGTTAGTAAAAGTCAGGTGACCCTCTCTGTTTGACCTGGAGATCTCTTTGTTCACATCTGAAAGATTATTAGTTACTTTTTTTTATCTCCTATGTTACCACAGGAGATTGCTTTCCAAACATTTTCATAATTATATACAATGCCTCCCATTTTCACAGTTTCTTGTAGCTCTTTCCTTGACATTTTTCCAGCCCTTTGCCCATTTCCAGAGATAAAAGCTAAAATAAATGTCACTGACTTTAACAACTCACTCCTGGCATCAATTTCAGCATAAGCCATGCTTTGCCACACACACACAAAAAGTACCACATCATAAACCACAAACACACTGGCTTAAAATAGAAAGTCAACACGAGCCACGGGTTAGCTGGGCAGCTCATGCTCGTCTGCGGTCAGCTTCAGGTTGGCCAGGCAGCTTTATTGATACAGAATGGATTCAATGTGGGTAAGTGCAGTGACTTGACTCTGGGCCACCTGCTTTTTTATTCTCCAGTGAGGCAACCCAGGCTGGTAATTAAAGCAATCAAAGAGCAGCAATAGAGACAAAATGGACAAGAGCTCTCTGCTTGCCTCACTTTTGTCAAAACAAATCTGATGGCTGAACTCACAATCAAAGAGCAGAGAACTCTTCTCCACCTCTAGGTGAGAGCAGCTTCAAAGTCACATGAGGAGGGGCAAACAACGGATGCTGAGAATGCAGTAAAGCTGCCAAAGAGATGACTGGCGTATTCCATGTCCCCCCAACCCCGCAAAAAAAAAAAAAAATTATGATGTCTTGATTGTGGTGGATGTGGTAGGAAATAGTCAAATTCTGGCTCTCTATGGAGGTCAAGACAACAGAATATTCTGATTGACCAGATGAAGGATATGAGAGAAAGTGAAAAAAAAAATTGACCTTGACAAAAGTTTGGTCTGAGGATGTGGGAGGATAGATTTGGTACTAATCAAGGTAGAAAAAGTGGACTATGAACAGGTGAGAAGGACTTTCATTTTAGACATTATTCCAGCTAGGGCAGCTGCAAAACAAGCCACTTCATACGTCAAGGGCTTACGATAACAACTGTGTTGACATGGCTCACATATCTGAGGTTCAGGCAGAACTTGGGAGAACAGCCCATCTTTGCCCCACTTGGCATCAGCTAAAATGGCTCGAAGGCAGGGCTAGAATCTCCTAAAGGCTTGCTCTCTCAATACATCGAGGGGTTGATGCTGGGAAGACTCCAACAACTAGGGGCTAGAAGAGTTGGGGTCCCTCATGCATCTCTATCATTGGGTGGTCCCTATAGGACAGCAGCTTCAGGGTAGCCAGATTTCTTAAGTATCAATTCAGGACTCCCAAGATGTGTATATTAAGGAGAGGGTATACTGGGTATAAGCTTATAAAGCTCATTAGCTTTTCCAAACTCGTCTCAGGAGGCTCGCAGCATCATCTCTCCTGCATTAAATTCATTAGAAGTGAGACCCTAGGTCAGTCCACTTTCAAGGAAAGGGGCTTTCAACTCTACTTTGGAGGTGACTCAAATCACTAGTGGGCATTTTTTTTCAAGCCCTGACAAAGGTGACACGCAAGATACCCATTAGACTTTCAAGTAGAGATGATAAGGAGAAGGCTCCGGTTTCCAGTCTGGAGTTCAGAGCAGAAACCCAAGACACAAATTTGAGAGCCAGAGGAGAGGCCCGTGGATCATGTCTTGGGACCCTCCAAACTTAAAATATGGTGAGATGAGGCAGATGCAGTCAAGGAGGAAAGAATTAACAGTAAAAAGAAAACTGTTGGAGAAAACCCAAGAAGCATGATATTTCTATGATTATTTCCCAAATAGAATGTAAACTCCAAGAGGCAGGAACTGTATTATCTCTTTGTGAATTTCCAGCACAGTATTTGTAGAAACTCAAAAATAAATACATTTTAGATGAATAAACATGGAACTATATGAAGATTCAGGGTATGGGCTCAGCATCTGCAAGGATGGGAAACAGAAACACATGGAGAAGGAGATGAGGGTAGGGAGTCTAATTCTTGGCACAAACAGAAAGCACATAGAAGTGCATTTCTACGGTTTGTCTGGGTCAGCCAGTGTATCACAGGGGCTTTCCTGGAGGCTCAGACGGTAAAGAATCCAACTGCAATGTGGGAGACCTGGGTTCAATCCCTGGGTTTGCAAGATCCCCTGGAGGAGGACATGAGAAGTCACTCCAGCATTCTTGCCTGGAGAATCCCATGAACAGAGGAGCCTGGTGGGCTACAGTCCATGGGGTCGCAGAGTTGGACACGGCTGAGTGACGCAGCGTAGCACGGCACAGTGAATCACAGAGATGGCATCTGACATACGGGGGGAGAGTAAGCCCGCCAAGGAAGGGAGGCAGCAGAGAAAGAAATCAACCACAGAACCTTGAGGAATAGAGCTCCTCCCCATGCCCCTCCCCCTGGCCTCCCAATAGTCTGGTTCCTGCTTAGCTTTCCAGCCTCAGTTTACATCTTGCTCTCTCCTTGGTTTCTATGTTCTAGCCACAACAGTACCCTTTCTTTTCCAAAATGACTGTGCTGGTTTATGGCATAACAGGGGCTTCCCTGCTGGCTCAGTTGGTAAAGAATCTGCCTGCCATGCAGGAGACCAACTACAATGCGGGAGACCCAGATTCCATCCCTGGGTCAGGAAGATCTCCTGGAGAAAGAAATAGTGACCCACTCCAGTACTCTTGCCTGGAAAATCCCATGGACAGAGGAGCGTGGCAGGCTACAGTCAGTCCATGGGGTGGCCAGAATCAGACATGACTTAGCGACTAAACCACCCATACCATGGCATAGCAAGGATTATTTCTAAAAGCACTACTTGACATGCTGTATCATATTTGGGGTGTGTTTGGTCCCTGGCCTCATCTATGCCTGTTTCTTGGTCTGGGGACATGCATGAAGGGGAAGCAAGGGAGAACGAAGATGAGGTTTAGCACAGCAGTCCCCAAACTTTAGGCACCAGGGACTGGTTTTGTGCAAGACACATTTTCCATAGGGTGGGGGATAATGTGAGTGATGGTTTAGGTGGTAATGCCAGCCATGAGGAGCTGTGGGGAATGGCTTATTTCGCCAGCCCACCACTCACCTCCTGCTGTGTGGCCCGATTCCTAACAGGAACCAGTACAGGTCCATGGCCGGGGGTTGAGGATCTCTAGGCTAGCATATTAAGGCCAATAGCTAAAACAATAGGTAGGTTGAGAACATAAAATAAGAAGAGAGCATAGACTATGTATAATGTTCAATTAATTCTCACAGCGTCCATGTAAGCATTGTATTAGCTCCATATTATACAGTAGAAAATAGAAGTAATTTTTCCTAAGTCACACAGCTAGTGGTCAGATCTAAGGCTTTGAAGCAGCGAATATTATAGGTGTGTGAACTCAGGCATGAGAAGACAGCAGTTCCTGATCAGGAAACCCAGCTATTCGAAACTAGTTTTCAAAGCAGGAATTAGTTATCAGAATTATAAGTCCAATACCAGTGTCTTGGAGGGTAAGCCAAGACAAGTTCCTGGGAAAGTAGCAAGTCAGGTACTGTAAATGTGAACAAATGAAATCATGCTTGATATTCTAATAGAATTACAGTACCTGCATGGGTTCTTTTGAATAGCATCTGGAGATAGCATTTGCATTTCATATGTTTGTGATAATTAGCCATTTTGAGAGGTAGTGTTGGTGGAGATAATTACTCAACTGCACATATATTTATAGTTCCCTATACAATCATAGGTGAGCAGAACACTTCAGTGTTCAATTAATGACTGTTTAAATAATAGTCTGAACCACTGGATCAGCTCTCTTGTCGAGATAATATACCTTTGCAAAATAACTACAGGAGTGCAGAGAAAGGCTGTCGGAAACCGTGGCTTTATAATGGCTAAGAGTGGGAAACACGGTCCACAGTGATGTGACCTGAGGGTAATATACAGAAGCATAGCAAGTCTTCTAATGCAGTAGAGGGCTCTGGTAAACAAAAGGATGTCGTGAGAATCACTAGGCATTATGGAGAGGGATGGGACGATGAAGAGAGAGAGTTTTCGTCCTCCAAGAGCTTACAACGTGTACTTGGCAGTCCCAGGTGCCAAACTCGGGTGTAAGAGAGGAGTTAGAAAGTGAGAATTACCCTTCCAAATCTCCCATAACAGAGAAATCACCATGGGTTGGAGGTAACTTGGGAAGGAATCCCAAGGACTGGGAAGAAATACATAAGCAAAGTTCCAGAGGAGAAACGGGATATAGTATATTCAGGGCATGGCGAGTGGCCAAGTCTAGCTCAGAGGGAGGATTCATCCTGTCCATCACTAGAACTTGAACTTGAGTGAAAGACTGGGCCTAGGGTTAGTGTTTGGACTCAGTATGTTGAAGAAATTTATGCAGAGATGTGATAATGAAACAAGTTTTATTAAGTTTTATTGGCAGACTATGCAAAATGTTTGGATTCCCCTACCTCAAATGACTCTTCATAATCCAAGGGAAGATATATTTCCTGGCTAAGCCATAGTTACCACACTACGGAACTCTGAACCTCCATATTCAATTCTAATTTTAAAACAAATTCCCTTCTGTATAACCAAATCAGGCCATCCACTGGTTTTATATTTTATTTTATTTTTTTATTCTTACTTTGTTTTACTTTACAATACTGTATTGGTTTTGCCATACATTGACATGAATCCACCACGGGTGTATACAAGCTCCCAATAGCAGAAAAATAAAAGGAAAGCAAGGTACCAATCCTTTGGGGGAAATGCTACGATGTGATAAAATTCAAAGAAACAAACATTTGTAGGCCAAGTAACTCCACGTTGTTTTATAACTTTCAGAACAAAATCCACCTTTCCTGGGTGAGGATCCATGAATAATGACTTTGTTCTACAGCAGATTAATGTTGAAACTGGATCTCAGGCAACTAAGTCAAGTGAAAAATAACTAATGAAAAGATACACATAAAATACACAGTCAGTGTCCAGCTCATAGTAAGTATTGATGACACTACTTTTAACTACAAAGATCAGTTTCAACTGACCACTTGGTTCACAGTGTCAGGAGCATCCACGGTGTTACTACACAATCTTTTCATTCATGAGAAACTCTTAAGAAATGGCCTGAAGTAGAGTAAACTAGAATTAGCACATGCATGCACGCATGCGTGCACACACATACACACACACACAAGAGAAAGGAGTGAGAAATAGCTGGGCTATACTGATAGCAATTTGGCCAAAACCAGGTCATTTTTTGGTAATGCAGTTTGCTGCCGCGTTTCACAGATCCTGTCAAGCATGTGGGTCTGAGTCTGAGAAGAAGGTGGGCTAACGAGGAGGACCACAAAATGAAGGTCAAAGCAGAATGTGGTCAACCTCAGTTTCTTTGGATATAGGGGTTACTGAGACCTAAAGGCTTACTTGGGTGCCACGGGTAGGAATGATGTTAGTCATCCTTTTCATATTTGAACTTGAAAAAATTAGTTGCAGGTAACGGTGAGAAGCAAAGGTAGGAGGTAACTGAAGAACACAAGGACTTTTTCATACTGGGGGGACTTGATTTTATGAGCATAAACCAGCCTGATTGCCTAAATTCTCTCTGAATAAAATAGAGCTGAAATCAAGAGATAGCCACTGTCAGTTGCTAGCTTAGGATTGTTTCAGGCTTCAGACTAAATGCCATCAGCCTTTATTTGGAACCCCTTTACCTCAGTTCCTTTTTAATCACAGCCACCATTGTACACCTTCCATATGGCAGATATTGTATAAGACACTTTACATTTATTATTCCATATTTATGATACTCCCACGGTATACTGAATATCATTACAGTCATTTTATAAAATGAGACTTAGAGAGGTAACACTAGTGATTCCTAATTCATCTGTGCGGATACCCCACATACAAGACAGGCTGTGAGAAATACACAAGGAGTTGATTGGAACACAGATTCTTTGGCTTTATTACTCAGAGACTTTCTGTTAGAGATTATGACCTTTTGCTCAAAAATCTGTTTATTTAAAAAGTTACTTGGTTTTCTAGAAAATTCAGAGGGGTTGGATTCACAGGCAATAGATTAGGTTACTCACATTGTTGGTAAGTCATGAAGTGAGAGTCTGAATACAGATCTCTCCTTCCTGGCAGCCCATGCTCTATTTTATGCAGTCCTATTTTCCCTGCTCTACCTGGTACATTCTCAGGCTACTCTCATGGATCACTTGGACTTCAGCTATGTTCCTCTGGCTCTACTCTGAACCTCTTGTCTTTATATGACGATCTGATAGAAGAGCTATACTGTCACATTCGCTGAAGAACTATTCAGTTCAGTTCAGTCGCTCAGTCGTGTCCAATTCTTTGCAACTGCATGGACTCCAGCACACCAGCCTTCCCTGTCCATCACCAACTCCCAGAGCTTACTCAAACTCACGTCCATCACGTTGGACGTGATGCCATTCAACCATCTCATCCTCTGCTGTCCCCTTCTCTTCCTGCCTTCAGTGTTTCCCAGCATCAGGGTCTTTTCCAATGAGTCAGTTCTTCACATCAGGTGGCCAAACTATCGGAGTTTCAGCTGTAGCATCAGTCCTTCCAATGAATATTCAGCACTGATTTATTAGCAGCTTACTGATCGAGGCCCAGATCCCCAAAGTGATTCTGTGTGATCCATTTGATGTCTCAATATCCACATATTGACCACAATATCACATAGTAGGTCATGGACAATAGAGGTGAGTTATGATAAGGACAGAAGGCTTCAAAAAGCTGCAATTCTCAGAAAACACCAGGTTTTATTTTCTTCATTCAACAACCTCAAAACCATTATCTTTCATTGCCTGTCTCATTGACACACATTTTCGCATTCTTTTTACATTTCCAGAGAACACTTGCATTTGGAGGGTATATTCTATTGTGGATTTTCATAAACAAGTTGTAATCTGAAGTTTTATAATTGTACAGGTATTTAAAAAAAATAAACTCTGGCAAAAAAGGACTTACTTTTCCTTACTCTTCCATAGTTACAGAAATAAAATGTCTCCATGGCAAGCCTATTTCTCCAAATGCTATATGAAATTAGGCAGCTAAAAATATATTTCATCTTTTCCAAGCATGTCAAGTGGTTACAATATGTCAGGCTGTTACTTTGAAACTGATTGTGATATCAAAAATGAAAGATTAGGATTTCAGGTAGGAGAAAGGCAGTGGTAGCCAGGGGAGACTTTTTATCTATAAAAGATACTCTCTCCATGTTAATAGCCTCAAGAAGGAAAAGTAGCAAGGAATCTCAGGCGCAACCAGACCACTTGATATGGAAAAGATTTTGATCTGAACTCAAACGCTTTTCCAAGTTTTAGATGTCAAATCAACCTCTCCTTAACCCTGGAAAGGTAGAACCAGAGTGCAATTGATTAATTTAACCACTTCAAGGGGCAGATAGCTTTTATATTAAGGAAAGGAGAAACAGGGAGCCACGAAGAACGCAGTGGTTTATTTCTACAGGAATGTAATGAAGGCAAGGGAAATGAAATTAAGGCAGAAAATATACCAGTAGACCATTGGTATATTTATGAGCATCTCTCCCCTCAAAAGGGAAAAAATGAAGAGATCATGGTAAACAAAGAGTGGAGCTACTTGCAAGTCTGAACATACTATCTTATGAGATTTAAGGGAGACTTTCTCCTTGGGGATGATATTATTCTTTATACAAACTAAAGATTTTCAAGGGAAATAATCCACCTGGCTTAAACTTTTTCTTGCCAGATTCTGGCTTATTTGAGACAAAATATTTTAGCTGTTTTTGCTGATGTTTGAGAGATTTGTTTTGTTTTGGTTTTAATTCTGAGACACAAAGAAATAAACAGAAATGTAAGAATTCTAAATGAGGCATTTTAGGTTCATTCAAGCATGTCCATCAATAGCTCACATGTAAGTCAAGACAAAGATTCCTCTTTACACAAAGGAAATTTCCTTAGTTCAAGAACGGATGGCTTGGAAATCTAGCATAAATTCTGCAGTTAATTTCTGTTGCAGGGTGGCCCACAGTAATTCACACAAATCTCTGTCCTTATCTCCTAGGCTGATTTTCCCAATCCTAACCTTATAACCATATAATAAGACTTAATAAGATAATGGTTCTTAAGGGACTTCAATAACCCGAAAGAGAGAAGCAATAAAACATATCTTATTATCATCAACATATGCGTTTTAGAATAATTATCTTAATGGCTCAATTTTCTCTTTTAATAATGAGGACTACAATCTTGACTAATTTAACTGGGGAGTGTCTTTCACGCTTGAGTCACTATAAGTGAGATTCAAATAAAAGTCTCCCTTCCTCCCTTCATCCCTTTCTTCCTTCTGCTGTTGCTTTTGTCATTAGGTATTTCCTCCGTGGATAAGAGGTTTGCCTCCTGTAACTCACCACCTTATTACCTGTTGTAAGACCTCATGCTACAGCCCTATGCAAACAGCCCCACTGTTGGTCATTAATGCCTGCGATGGACTGCTATGGCACTGCCTCTCTTTCATCTTCTTTCTCTATACTGTCTTTGCTGATGAATGTACATTCAGAACAGCATCTGTGGAGGATAATTTTATCTGTCTTGGCTTTGAAGAAAAGGAAAGAACACAGCCATGGAAGCCAGAGGGGCTAGCTGTGCCACTGCAAGAGCCATAACTTTAAAGGATTAAAAATAATATGTTTATATGTGCAATTTTCAGAAAAGAGTTAAATATTTTATAATATGCAGGAGATAAAGTATCGCCAACATGAGCAGGAAGTCAGGACAAATTTGTGGCATCTGAGTGTTTCATTGCAATGATATATTGATGCATAATGGGGAGAAAAAAAAAACCAGGAGAAAAAGAAATAAAATTATCTGAGTCAAGATGTTCTGTGGTTGGCAAACTCTTAGTCCAGGGCTTGAGGGAACTCAAGTATTAGCAGATAAGAGCTCCAGTTCCCTTGTTGATGCTTTCTATTTTTGGACTTTTAGTTCAATAAACAGTTATTGAACACCTCATATGGTAGACAGTGTGCAAAGTTTTAAGAATCTAGAGAAGACTAGAATGTGTTTGCTATAACAATCACTGTATGTGATTCTGTTTGGTATCTTTTTTAAAGACAGCTTTTTTATTAATTCAACAATTGATCCTTGCTGCTGCTGTTGCTAAGTCGCTTCAGTTGTGTCCGAATCCTAGCGACCCCATGGCCTGCAGCCTACCAGGCTCCTCCATCCATGGGGTTTTCCAGGCAAGAGTACTGGAGTGGGTTGCCATTGCCTTCTTTGAACTGATCCTTAGATGCTTACATAAACTGAGACACTGTGTTGGACAATCTCAGGGTACACAGAAGTATGAGCTTGTTTGTTTGAATGCAAAGCACGCACTGAAATTACTGCTGCATACTGGGATGTAAGGTGTTCGGCAGGAGATTCAATAATAATAATATGGTAACACTAATGATGATTGTGATGATTCAGCAGCAGTCCAGAGAATGAATGGACAATTTCCAGCTAAGAAGACCAATGAATTCCTCGTGAAATAGTCAAGTTTTGGCTCTCCACTAAAAGATCGACATGATCATACTCGAAAGAGATGGAACCAGGAAAGGATCCACAAAGATAAATGCATGCCAAAGACACAGATGGGGCTGCACAAGGCAGGATTCAATAACAACATATGGGGTATTTAGCAACAGGCATATGAAAAGATCTCAGCATCACTAACTCTCAGGTAAATGCAAATCAAAACCACTGTAAGATATCACCTCATACCTGTCAGAATGGCTATTAACAAAACACAAATTGACAAGTGTTGGGAGGATTTGGAGAAAAGGGAACCCTCTTACACTGGAGGTGGGAATGCAAATTGGTGCAGCCACTGTGGAAAACAGCATGGAGGTTTCCCAAAACAATCCAAAACTAGAACTACACTATGACTCAGCAATTCCCTTCCTGGTGGAGAAGAGACAAGGAAACAAAAGCACCAATTGAAAAAGATACATGTACTCCACTATTCACAGCGGCGTTGTTTACAACTGCCAAGGTACAGAAGCAACCTAAGTTGCCATCAAGATGAATAAAGAAAGAAGATGTGATATGTATACATACATACGTATATATACACACACATACACATGCCTACATACACACACACACAAGGGAATAAGAATCATTAAAAAACAATGAAATTAGGCCATTTACAGCAACATAGGTGGGATGGGTTTGCCTTGGAGATGAACGGAGATCATTCTGTCGTTTTTGAGATTGCATCCAAGTACTGCATTTTGGACTCTTTTGTTGACCATGATGGCTACTCCATTTCTTCTGAGGGATTCCTGCCCGCAGTAGTAGATATAATGGTCATCTGAGTTAAATTCACCCATTCCAGTCCAATTTAGTTTGCTGATTCCTAGAATGTCAATGTTCACTCTCGCCATCTCTTGTTTGACCACTTCCAATTTGCCTTGATTCATGGACCTGACATTCCAGGTTCCTATGCAATATTGCTCTTTACAGCATCAGACCTTGCTTCTATCACCAGTCACATCCACAGCAGGGTGTTGTTTTTGCTTTGGCTCCATCCCTTCATTCTTTCTGGAGTTATTTCTCCACTGATCTCCAGCAGCATATTGGGCACCTACTGACCTGGGGAGTTCCTCTTTCTGTATTCTATCATTTTGCCTTTTCATATTGTTCATGGAGTTCTCAAGGCAAGAATACTGAAGTGGTTTGCCATTCCCTTCTCCAGTGGACCACATTCTGTCAGTAACGCTGAAGAAGCTGAAGTTGAATGGTTTTATGAAGACCTACAAGACCTTTTAGAACTAACACACAAAACAGATGTCCTTTTCATTATAGGGGACTGGAATGCAAAAGTAGGAAGTCAAGAAACACCTGGAGTAACAGGCAAATTTGGCCTTGGAATGCGGAATGAAGAAGGGCAAAGACTAATAGAGTTTGCCAAGAAAATGCACTGGTCATAGCAAACACCCTCTTCCAACAACACAAGAGAAGACCCTACACATGGACATCAGCAGATGGTCAACAATGAAATCAGATTGATTATATTCTTTGTAGCCAAAGATGGAGAAGCTCTATACAGTCAACAAAAACAAGACCAGGAGTTGACTGTGGCTCCGATCATGAACTCCTTATTACCAAATTCAGACTTAAATTGAAGAAAGCAGGGAAAACCACTAGACCATTCAGGTATGACCTAAATCAAATCCGTTACAATTGTACAGTGGAAGTGAGAAATAGATTTAAGGGCCTAGATCTGATAGATAGAGTGCCTGATGAACTATGGGTGGAGGTTCGTGACATTGTACAGGAGACAGGGATCAAGACCATCCCCATGGAAAAGAAATGCAAAAAAGCAAAATGGCTGTCTGGGGAGGCCTTACAAATAGCTGTGAAAAGAAGAGAGGTGAAAAGGAAAGATATAAGCATCTGAATGCAGAGTTCCAAAGAATAGCAAGAAGAGATAAGAAAGCCTTCCTCAGCAATCAATGCAAAGAAATAGAGGAAAACAACAGAATGGGAAAGACTAGAGATCTCTTCAAGAACATTAGAGATACCAAGGGAACATTTCATGCAAAGATGGGCTCGATAAAGGACAGAAATGATATGGACCTAACAGAAGCAGAAGATATTAAGAAGAGGTGGCAAGAATACACAGAACTGTACAAAAAATATCTTCACAACCCAGATAATCATGATGGTGTGATCACTAATCTAGAGCCAGACATCCTGGAATGTGAAGTCAAGTGGACCTTAGAAAGCATCACTACGAACAAAGCTAGTGGAGGGGATGGAATTCCAGTTGAGCTATTTCAAATCCTGAAAGATGATGCTGTGAAAGTGCTGCACTCAATATGCCAGCAAGTTTGGAAAACTCAGCAGTGGCCACAGGACTGGAAAAGGTCAGTTTTAATTCTAGCCCCAAAGAAAGGCAATGCCAAAGAATGCTCAAACTACTGCACAATTGCACTCATCTCACATGCTAGTAAAGGAATGCTCAAAATTCTCCAAGCCAGGCTTCAGCAATATGTGACCATGAACTTCCTGATGTCCAAGCTGGTTTTAGAAAAGGCAGAGGAACCAGAGATTAAATTGCCAACATCCACTGGATCATTGAAAAAGCAAGAAATTCCTGAAAAACATCTATTTCTGCTTTATTGACTATGCCAAAGCCTTTGACTGTGTGGATCACAATATACTGTGGAAAATTCTGAAAGAGATGGGAATACCAGACCACCTGACCTGCCTCTTTAGAAATCTGTATGCAGGTCAGGAAGCAACACTTAGAACTGGACATGGAACAACAGACTGGTTCCAAATAGGACAAGGAGTACGTCAAGGCTGTATATTGTCATCCTGCTTATTTAACTTATATGCAGAGTACATCATGAGAAACGCTGGACTGGAAGAAGCACAAGCTGGAATTAAGATTGCCAGGAGAAATGTCAATCACCTCAAATATGCAGATGACACCACCCTTATGGCAGAAAGTGAAGAGGAACTCAAAAGCGTCTTGATGAAATTGAAAGAGGAGAGTGACAAATTTGGCTTAAAGCTCACCATTCAGAAAACAAAGATCATGGCATCCAGTCCCGTCACTTCATGGGAAATAAATGGGGAAACAGTGTTGGACTTTATTTTTGGGGCTCCAAAATCACTGCAGATGGTGACTGCAGCCATGACATTAAAAGATGCTTACTCCTCAGAAGAAAAGTTATGACCAACCTATATAGTATATGCAAAAGCAGAAACATTACTTTGCCAACTATGGTCCGTCTAGTTAAGGCTATGGTTTTCCCTGTGGTCATGTATGGATGTGAGAGTTGGACTGTGAAGAAGGCTGAGTACTGAAGAATTGATGCTTTTGAACTGTGGTGTTGGAAAAGACTCTTGAGAGTCCCTTGGACTGCAAGGAGATCCAACCAGTCCATTCTGAAGGAGATCAGCCCTGGTATTTCTTTGGAAGGAATGATGCTAAAGCTGAAACTCCAGTACTTTGGCCACCTCATGCGAAGAGTTGACTCATTGGAAAATAGTCTGATGCTGGGAGGGATTGGGGGCAGGAGGAGAAGGGGATGACAGAGGTTGAGATGGCTGGATGGCATCACTGACTAGATGGATGTGAGTCTGAGTGAACTCCAGGAGATGGTGATGGACAGGGAGGCCTGGCGTGCTGCAATTCATGGGGTTGCAAAAAGTTGGACACGACCGATCGACTGAACTGAACTGAGATGGGATTGGAGGGCATTATACTAAGTCAAATAAATCAGATAGAGAAAGATAAATACTGTATGATATCACTTATATACGCAATCTAAAAAAATACAAAAAATTAATGAATAAGACAAAATATAACCAAATTGACAGATTTAGAGAATAAACCAGTAGATACCAATGGTGAGAGGAAGGAGGCAATAGCAATAAGGGGCAGGAGAATAAAGGGTTATTGTGGGATTGTATGAAATCATGTGTGTGAAACTTTGAAAATTTAAACACTCTAAAGTTAAAGAACATTTCATTCCATAAGAACATATGGGCTATTTGGATTGGCATATGGGTCTATAAAGAGAGCAACTGAAAATCTATCTGAAAAATAATGACTTTGTTTTAGACAAATTTTAACTCAAGTTAATAGAAATGGAACTACAGGTCATAGCTGGGCTCTTCTCCACTCCCTCCTCTCCTTAGATGTCATCACCTTTGGGCCCAGATATTCCCTCTTATTCTGATGTGTTTTGCTTTTCATAGTGCCCATGACATTAAAACTATCAAATATAAATTTACCTTTTAAACTTCAGGCTATCTGCCTCTTTCCTACACTAAAATCAATGAGAGTGGAGACAATGCCTCCTCTGTTTATCATTCCATAACAAACAAGGTACCTGGTAGTACACAGAGACACTTACTATCCCTTGAATATTTACTTGAAAAATCCCCCCAAGTGGCATTTTAGGAACTTCCTTATGACTGTCAGTTAGATTGGCTAAGAGGACAGAGCCTGAGGCCCAGAAGCTCTCAGTTCAGTCAGTTCAGTTGCTCAGTTGTGTCCGACTCTTTGCGACCCCATGAATCGCAGCATGACAGGCCTCCCTGTCCATCATCAACTCCCGGAGTTCACTCAGACTCATGTCCATCGAGTCTGTGATGCCATCCAGCCATCTCATCCTCTGTCGTCCCCTTCTCCTCCTGCTCCCAGTTCCTCCCAGCATATCGAAAGTCTTTTCTCAATGAGTCAACATCTTCGCATGAGGTGGCCAAAGCACTGGAGTTTCATCTTTAGCATCGTTCCTTCCAAAGAAATCCCAGGGCTGATCTTCTTCAGAATGGACTGGTTGGATCTCCTTGCAGTCCAAGGGACTCTCAAGAGTCTTCTCCCACACCACAGTTCAAAAGCATCAATTCTTCGGCGCTCAGCTTTCTTCACAGTCCAACTCTCACATCCATACATGACCACTGGAAAAACCTATATAATATTAAGTGATGTGAAGCTTAATCGGGAAATGGAAGTGGAAAAGAATCATACTGATAAATTGAAGAAAGTGAGAGTCAATAAAATTAGACTTGGGGAGCCACGAAAATTGAGAAAATACAAACAGCTCAAGCTTCAGATCAGAGGGCTTAGAAAGAGGTTTGATTGTAGGGGTATGATTTGGGAGCTTCAGAGACATTGAATTTAATTAAGATGTCAAGAGAGCATGCGGGTGGACATACTTAGTAGGTGGTTGGGGCTGTATAAGTGAAAAAGACTAGAGATGTAGATTGGGGATCACCTGATCTGAGATGAGACACTGTAGCCTACCTAGTAAATGGTATCTCCAAGGTGAGTGTAAGGGAATCAGAGCAGAGGGCCAGAGAAATCCATAATCAATGGGCAATGTCCAAGGTGAAGTGTTGGGAGGAAGGGGAAAAGGCAGCAAAGGAGACAGAGCTCCAGCACTCAGACAGTTATAATAAGGCCCTGGATCAATCATCTACAGTTTATAACAGCCTGTAACGAGAACAGCTTCTAACATCTCAACACCCAGGCCCCGCTGCTAGCTCTCTGCAACCACTTGTATCTTAGCGGGTCTCAGTTGCGCGTTCAAACATGTGAACCACAGTAGCTAAACTAAGAGGCAAACTGGGGTCTTAGCCCCTCCATAATCACTGTTGGACTTCTGAGGCCATTCCCTGACAAGCGTACAATCTAAATAAGACCTCATGCTTGCTGCACAAATGCAACCTCCCCCACCCAAGCCCCCTAGATGCTAGTCTTCCCACACAATTGCCCCTTCTGCTGGTCTGATAAGTGGGAAATCTGGAGCTGCCACTGGAGCACGTGGACAGACAAAAGCAGGCCCCAGGGGACCAGAAGGAGGGACACTCACTCTCCCGTAATGATCTGTTCACCTGAGCGCTGACAGAGGCAAGATGACCTTAGTGACCATCTTTCTTCAGAGACCCCTAAGGCCATCTTGCCTGGGCACACACAAGTCTTCCGATTGACCCCCTATTCATTACATAGAGTCTCTGGAGCCAGGGATTAGGACACAGGTCATCTGAGGGCCATTTTTCCTAACTTCCAAAATGAGTCAGTTCTTCTGGTTACTTCTCATTTCCTCTATTCAGAGAGAACAGTCAACTCTTACGATGAAGGTCACTTAAAAATTGGCTTCAGTCTGATCATCCATGAAGACGTGGGAGAATTTTCATGGGTGAGTGATGGTGCTGGTACGTGGAATTCACCAGGTTGTGGTCCCCGCTGAGGATGAGCAGAGAAATTATGACGACTCCTTAAGTTTCCTTCCAGTGTGAGGGTTTTCCATGAAGAGTGATAAATCCTTACAAATCCTTCTTGGTTATTAGAAAGTAAATAAATCAAACTGACAGGATTAATCAATACATAAACCCATCACATTGACCTCATATTTGAAACCAGGAGGACTTAAGCAGCAAATTTATTGCACTATTTTGAAGCTCTGTTGCAAACTACAATAGTTCATGGTCTTGTCAGGCTACAATCAATTTTCTTCACAGATTTAACTGGTATGATTCCCAAGATAACACAATGTCAGCCTGTAATCAAGGAGTTTCAATAGCTAATCAGAGGTTATAATTTAGGCAAATCAGGGTAAGACCCACTTTTGAGAAGGAATGATACTTTGCTTTTAAATTTTATGGAGGTGATAAAAATAATTTAGAGAAGTTTTTATCACCTCTTTCAAAAGGAGCTCAAAGCACTGAGCAAATATCAACTTATTATTCCTAAGAACACTTCCAGTGGAAGTAGAGAAGAAAGCAATTATGGGGTTGTATAGTTTATAGATTCAGCAGAGGAAATGTTATAGGCAGAGTTCCTTTTCTTTTTTAAAACAGCACATTTTATTCAAGTTCGTGCAAGCACTTTGGAAATAATCATGTGGGTTACAAAACCCACACTGGGGATACTAGGAATAAGAGCACCAGCTTGGGGATCAAGATTTTCCAGCTGTAACTCTAACTGGCAATGGTGCCTTGTATTAAGTCTTCTTTTCTAAAGGAGATCAGTCCTGGGTGTTCTTTGGAAGGAATGATGCTAAAGCTAAAAGTCCAATATTTTGGCCACCTCATGCAAAGAGTTGACTCATTGGAAAAGACTCTGATGCTGGGAGGGATTGGAGGCAGGAGGAGAAGGGGACGATAGAGGATGAGATGGCTGGATGGCATCACTGATTTGATGGACTTGAGTTTGGGTGAACTCCGAGAGTTGGTGATGGACAGGGAGGCCTGGCGTGCTGCGATTCATGGGGTCGCAAAGAGTCGGTCATGACTGAGTGACTGAAATGAACTGAACTGATCTTCCTGTGAGGTGAGGTGATTGTTCCAGATCAGGCTTCTCAGCCTTGGTATCATTCACTTTGGGGGCTGGATAATTCTTTGTTATGGGGTATTGCTCTGTGCATTAGAAATTATTTAATAGCACCCTTGACCTCCACCAGGTAGATGCTATAAGTAATCCTATAAGCAATCCTCCACCCCAGTTATTGCAACCAAAAATATCTCCAGGTCTCCAGTATTTCCCCAAATCCTTAGGGGCAAAGAGAAATGAAATGGCCCTGGTAAAGAGCCTCTGCTTTCAGGGACCTCAAATCCTTTCCTGATCTACCATCTTATCCCTTTTTCTTCAGTGGTTAGATTGCACAATAGGAAGATGAGATCAGAGGAGCAAGCATGTGGACTTTGACAGAACTCACAAGAATACCACAAGGAGGTGCTGGTCAGAGCTGATCCCCAGGTACATGGCACCTTTCCTGGCAGTAGAATTGGACCCTCCTACTCAATACCCTGTCATTACAAATGCCTGGCTCTCTCTCTTCATGGCTTCACTTATGCGGCCTAGGCAACGGCCCTGGCTTCTGGGAATTTGAACCCCTGGATAGGAAGAGGCTTTCATTCATTCTTTGACTTTTTATTGTTGAATCATTCTGGCAATTGCCTTCCAGAAAAGCTTCTGCTCCAAAGACTCTTTCATCTCATCCCAACTAGAAATTTTAAGTTTCTGGGAAATTTTAGGTCAGAAAAATAAAACATTTATATTAAAAATAGATGTAAAGTTTCAGTGTTTTGTTTCTTTTGTTTGGTAGTCTGAGGTAAGAAAAAGGGAAAGGGCAGTGTGAGAGGCAGTGGGAATTTGGAAAAACAGTGATCAATATAAAGCTTTTAAAGATGTTGTTGTTGCCGTTTAATCGCTAATACATGACCCACACTTTTGGGACCCCATGGACTATAGCCCACTAGTCTCCTTTGTTCATGGAATTGTTCAGGCAAGAATACTGGGGTGGGTTGCCCTTTCTTCCTCCAAGAGATCTTCCCTACCCAGGGATAGAACCCATGTCCCTTGCTTCTCTGGCTCTGGCAGGTGGATTATTTACCACTGGGCCACCAAAATAAGCCCAAAATAAGGCAGGCAGAAAAGACCAGATACGGTATGGTTTTGTCTAGAATACCTAAAATAAGCAAATTCATAGAAACAGAAAGCAGAGGAGAAGTTATTGAGTGTTGGAGGAAGAAGAGAATGAATTATAGTTTAAAGGATGTGGAATTTCATTTACAATGAGGAAAAAAATTTCTGAAGAAGCATGGCAGAGATGTCTGTATGACACTGTGAATGTACTTAACGCCACAGAATACACTTTAACGTAGTTAAATTGGTTAACTTTATGTTATGAACATTTTACAATAGGGAAAATGGGGAATAGATAGGAAAATGCAATATGAAACCAAAGATACATAGGACAGTTTTTGCTCTGAAATTTCACACTAAAGAGAGAGTATCATCTGCACAACTATAAAAATATGAGAAAAGCATGATAAACTTTTAGGGACAACAAAGGAGAGGGCTGATCTTTGCAGAATAATTTAGGACTAAGAAGAGATACAGATTTGGAGACTGCAAGATTCTTTTATGATCAAACAATATATTGATGCAATCATTTCCTAAAATGACAGACTGGTGTGGCCAGGGCTGATCTTGGGGATTTAAACAGAATCTGAGTGTCCAAAAGGGCAGTAGTTAAAACGGAATCACTGAGTTAAGTATGAAAACCTCAGGCAGTGCAGGTAAGGTAGCAGAAAGCAGGACATGGAAACAAATGCGTGCAAGTCCCGTAGAAGCAGGGCCACACTATCAATGGTCACGGCTGGTGCCATGAAGGCACGTCACAAGAACGTGTTGAATTAATTCTTTCTGCCCAACTCTTCCTTCTGAGATGGAACTCTTTGAGTTCCTAGAAGAAGAATGACTTCATTCTAAAGACAAATCGAAGTTTGCTAAGTGAGAAAAGAGGTGAAAGGGCATTTGAGACATAAGTCATGATGTGAAAGAACATGGGGGAGACAGCTGCACTTGGGTCTATGTGTGTGTGTGCGTGTGTGTGCTGGGGCTGAAGGTGGTCATGAAACTTGATAGGTTAGGGCCAAATTATAAGGAACTGTCACCCTTTGCTCCCATATTTTGTAACCATGCACCACTTTGTTAATTAAGAACACAACAGTATATCACCTATAAGTAGATTTAGTTCCATTATTAGAAAATGATTATGCCCTATTGTTCCATGGACTTCGAATATTTCTAAGTTTTGTCTTAAATTAATTTACTAGACTATAAGGAATCTCCATGTTCTTAGTTTGTGCTGGAAGTTAGAATGGCAGCAGAATGTGCAAATAGAAGAAAGAACACAGTATTCCTTGGCTCTAAAATGAGACTATTAATGCTATTTCCTGGGACCCTTGTAAGGATTAGCTAAAATAAATGCTAAATACTTTTCATATTGCTTGGTATGCAGCTATTGTGTACACAAGGTAGTTATTAGTAATGCTCTTATAAAACGAAATTACAGCTCAGCCTCTTCACTTGGCATGATCAGAATTAGTAGCAAATCAATAAATTCCATTAAAACAGAAAATCATTAAAATGGTATATACAGGTCATAGCAAACACCCTCTTCCAACAACACAAGAGAAGATTGTCCACATGGACATCACCAGATGGTCAATACCAAAATCAGACTGATTATATTCTTTGCAGCCAAAGATGGAGAAGTTCTATACAGTCAGCAAAAATAAGACCAGGACTGTGGCTCAGACTGTGATCTCCTTATTGCAAAGTTCAGACTTGAATTGAAGAAAGTAGGGAAAACCACTAGATCATTCAGGTAAGACCTAAATCAAATCCTTTTGATTATAGAGCAGAAGTGACAAATACATTCAAGGGATTAGATCTGATAGAGTGCCTGAAGAACTATGGACAGGGGTTCATGACACCATATAGGAGGCAGTGATCAAGACCACTCCCAAGAAAAAGAAATGCAAAAAGGAAGAATGGTTGTCTGAGGCGGCCTTGCAAAGAGCTATGAAAAGAAGAGAAGCGAAAAGCAAAGGAGAAAGGGAAATATACACCCATTTGAATGCAGAGTTCAAAGAACAGCAAGAAGAGATAAGAAAGCCTTCCTCTGTGATCAGTGCTAAGAAATAGAGGAAAACAACAGAATGGGAAGACTAGAGATCTCTTCAAGAAAATTAGAGATACCAAGGGAACATTTCATGCAAAGATGGGCACAATAAAGGACAGCAATGGTATGGACCTAAAAGAAGCAGAAGATATTAAGAAGAAGTGGCAAGAATACACAGAAGAACTGTACAAAAAAGATCTTCATGACCCAGATAAGCATGATGGTGTGATCACTCACCTAGAGCCGGACATCCTGGAACGTGAAGTCAAGTGGGCCTTAGGAAGCATCACTACGAACAAAGCTAGTGGAGGTGATGGAATTCCAGTTGAGCTGTTTCAAATCCTGAAAGATGATGCTGTGAAAGTGCTGCACACAAAAACTCAGCAGTGGCCACAGGACTGCAAAATGTCAGTTTTCATTCCAATACCAAAGAAAGGCAATGCCAAAGAATATTCAAACTACTGCACAGTTGTATTCATCTCACACTCTAGCAAAGTAATGCTCAAAATTCTCCAAGCCAGGGTTCAACAGTACGTGAACCGTGAACTTCCAAATGTTCAGGCTGGTTTTGGAAAAGGCAGAGGAACCAGAGATCAAATTGCCAACATCCATTGGATCATCGAAAAAGCAAGAGTTCCATAAAAACATCTACTTCTGCTTTATTAACTACGCCAAAGCCTTTGATTGTGTGGATCATAACAAACTGGAAAATTCTTCAAGAGATGGGAATACTAGACAATCTGACCTGCCTCTTGAGAAATCTGTATACAGATCAAGAAGCAACAGTTAGAACTGGACATGGAACAACAGACTGGTTCCACATTGGAAAGGAGAACATCAAGATTGTATATTGCCACCCAGCTTATTTACCTTATATGCAGAGTACATCTTGCAAAATACTGAGCTGGATGAAGCACAAGCTGGGATCAAGATTGCTGAGAGAAATATCAATAACCTCAGATACTCAGATGATACCACCCTTATGGCAAAAGCGAAAAAAAACTAAAGAGCCTCTTGATGAAAGTGAAAGAGGAGAGTGAAAAAGTTGGCTTAAAACTCAACATTCAGAAAATGAAGATCATGGCATCTGGTCCCATCACTTGATGGGAAATAGATGAGGAAACAATGAAAATAGTGAGAGACTTTATTTTTTGGGCTTCAAAATCACTGCAGATGGTAATTGCAGCCATGAAATTAAAAGAGGCTTGCTCCTTGGAAGAAAAACTATGACCAACCTAGGCAGCATATTAAAAAGCAGAGACATTACTTGCCAATAAAGGTCCATCTGGTCAAAGCTATGGTTTTTCTAGTAGTCATCTATGGATCTGAGAGTTGGACTATAAAGAATGCTGAGCGCTGAAGAATTGATGCTTTTGAACTGTGGTGTTGGAGAAGACTCTTGAGAGTCCCTTGGACTGCAAGGAGATCCAACCAGTCCATCCTAAAGGAAATCAGCCCTGAATATTCATTAGAAGGACTGATGCTGAAGCTGAAACTCCAAAACTTATGTCATCTGATGTGAAGAGCTGACTCACTGGAAAAGATCCTGATGCTGGGAAAGACTGAAGGCGGGAGAAGGGGACGCGACAGGATGAGACGGCTGGATGGCATCACCAACTCAATGGACACAATTCTGAGTAAACTTCGGGAGTTGGTGATGGACAGAGAGGCCTGGCGTGCTGTAGTCCATGGGGTCGCCAAAGGTCGGACATGACAGCTAAACTGAACTGAACTGAGCTGTACCACCTGTATTGCACAAGGTCCAGCCTCCATATTTCCTGTCAGATTTTATTTGAGCTAAAATTTCAAAATACCTGACAAATTTTTCTGAGTGTAAAATCTATCTAGATTCTGATTATATTGAGTGACTTTCTAACACTTAATTGGACCCTTTTTTAACTTAGGAAAATTTGCCTTTATTGAGATTTTCAAAAATTCAAGTTATTTTTCAGAGTAACAAGGGATCAAGGGATGGGGGGGGGTCTTGTTACTTTCTTTTCAGAGTAATACTTTATTGGCTTTCAAAATATTTAACTAAAATAAAATTTACACCTGTTGGGACCTGTTTGGGAACTAATACTGCTGACTCTCAGTTAATAAAAGCAGCAAACAGTGGGCCTCTGCTAGCCTAGAGCATCTTTGTGGGACATGGCCAATGGTCAGTACATCTTTAAGTCTTGCATTCAGACTGTGGTCCTGTTACCAGCTGAATGGACATCACTGGGGAACTCCTTGGAAAAGCAGGCTCCGGGCACCCATCCCCGTCCTGCTAAACCATGCCTACAATTTAGCAGAATCCTCAGGTAAGTTTCGTGGACATTACAATTTGAGGAGTTTCTCAGACTTTTACCAGCACAATCTACTGGTCTCAACTCTGAACCTTAAAATCTCCTGGGGAGCTCTTAAAATCTCTGGAGACTATGCTCCAGACCAATTACTTCAGCATCTCGGGGAGTGGAAATGCTGCGTATTTTTAAAAAAGCAAGCAATAAGAAAACACTCACCAGGTGATTCTAAAGTACAGCTAAGCTTAATTTATTCTCAAAGTCGCAGTCCATAAGAATCTCATGGAGGATGTGTTCAATGCAGATAATTGGGCCCACCCTCAGAGTTTGTGAGTCTAGTGTGAAGCCAGGTTAATGTGCATACTGTTGGCACCGAGAACTTCCTTTTGAGAACTGCTGGTTCTGAGGGCAAGAAATCATTTGAATCTGATGTGTTTGGATTGACGATAATGACTTGATTCCATGGGGTTCTTTGAGACAGCTTCAGACGTATGCTATTAAGGTCGTACGCTATTGAAGTTTCAGAAAAGGGGTTACAGTGAAAGAAAAGAAAACGCGCAGCACAGGGGGCCCAGATGTGCTGAAGAAGTCTGTGCATGTGCAAAATACCACTCTGGGGACTTCCTGGTGGTCCAGGGGTTAAGAGCCCACCTTCCAATACAGGGGATGGGGATTTGATCCCTCGTGGGGGAACCGAAATCCCATATGGCCTGGGCAATTAAGCTGATGTGCTGCAACTACTGAGCCCACAAGCTCTGGAGCCCACGTGCTACACCAGAGAAAAGCCCTTTACATCACAGCGAAAGATCCTAAGAGTTGCAACTAAGATCCTGCTGCTGCCGCCGCTAAGTCGCTTCAGTCGTGTCCGACTCTGTGCAACCCCATAGACAGCAGCCCATCAGGCTCCCCCGTCCCTAGGATTCTCCAGGCAAGAACACTGGAGCGGCTTGCCATTTCCTTCTCCAATGCAGGAAAGTGAAAAGGGAAAGTGAAGTCGCCCAGTCATATCTGACTCTTAGCGACCCCATGGACCACTGCAGCTAATACAAACAAAAATACAACTGTGTCTAGGTGGTTTCATTTTCTGAGCTTGGCATTTGTAACAATTCCTCTTTTGGAACAAACTTTGTCCGCTTAAGAAAGCCCCCTGTGTTTCCATGTGGTTGGCCTATCTCTGAACATGGACTCTTTCCTTCCTGCTGCAGGAGGTGTGGAACTCTGAGAAGGTCGCGTGGCCGGGGTGCTAAGTTGCCTTATTCAAAGGACTTGCAACAAACTGCCTGAAGAATCTGCTGGGTCTCAGGCTGCACTTTTGCATTAACCAAATAAATGCTCTGTCAAGCATGCTTCTTACTGTACTTAGTCCCTCAGTCGTGTCTGACTCTTTGCGACCCCATGGTCTGCAGCCTGCCAGGCTCCTCTGCCCATGGGGATTCTCTAGGCAAGAATACTGGAGTGGGTTGCCATGCCCTCCTCCAGAGGATCTTCCCAACCCAGGAATCGAACCAGAGTCTCTTGCATTGCCAGCGGATTCTCTACCAGCTGAGCTACCAGGGACGCTCAGTTTATTTCATAACCCTGCTAAACTGAGCCTGGGACAACTCTTGGGAGTATGTCTTTGAATTCTCACTATTAGAGATTTGCAGTATAACATGAAGTATACAGGAGATAAATGTTCTTTAATTTTCCCCAAAGTTTCCCCCAAAATGTGGCAACACAGCTTGAAGTAAAATGTATAAAGGATTTCTATTTAACAGAAACCAATCCAATTTTACAGATGGAAAAAAAATAAGACACTGCAAGTGTTTATCCTGTATTCCAGAGACATGTAATATAACTCACGAATTTTGCTTACCAGGTCAGTATATTTGGAAATGGAATCAGCTCAGCTCTATTCACTACATAGCAATAAGATACAATCCAAGCAAAACGAGATAATCAGACAAAGGATGAAGGCTTTCTTGGCTGTTGGTTGGAGATCTGATTGTGGGTCTGTCATAGACCAGAATCCACACTGGCAGCTCTGCCCATGATTCAGGGAGTGTGTCTAAATGCCAGGTACCATGACTAAAGGAGTCTAGGAGAAAGAAAGGCTTGCTTGGTGCCTGTTGATAGCAGCTCATCTGAGCTG
Organism: Capra hircus; assembly: GCF_001704415.2. Lineage (NCBI taxonomy): Eukaryota > Metazoa > Chordata > Mammalia > Artiodactyla > Bovidae > Capra > Capra hircus. The sequence continues at coordinate 51,602,142 of NC_030831.1, read as the reverse complement.
GGCAAGGCCACGGCTGAGAGACGCCAAGAACACTAAAGAACAGCGACTCTGTACAGTCACGTCTACGCCTCGCTGCTCTGGGCAAAGCCAGAGAAGATCCTGAAGATCAGAATGGAAGGAAAAGATGTGCTTGGTCAGGCAAAAATTTCCAGCAGCTGACAGGCTTAGCAGAGCCAAAGTCTGAAAGTATGGAAACTCTGTGTCGGGCAGAGAAGCGATAGGGAGTAACCCCTGGGCGGATGGAGGAGGAGTCCCTGCTGGCCAGCTGCCACACTGCCACATCTTGCTGGAGGATTAGATGACAGATCCCCTTGACAGGTTGAACATAATCTCTGGAGGGTGTGAGGTGATCCTGAGAACCGGAGCATCAAAAAATCAGAGACTTTTCGTTCTGAGAAAAAACCTCCAGGTAGCCATATTCCATTCCTGGGGGCCCATATTCCATCTCTGCTGACGTTTCATAAACTATGTGTGAGAGAGAGAGCGAGAGAGATAGAGACAGAGAGACAGACGGAGAGAAGAGAGACAGACAAGTAGATTTGAATATTGGGAAAGCCACAACGAAGCAACAGTTCTGTCATTGTCCTGGATTTCTAAATTAATTGTCCAGACCTCGCAGTCCCCTGCTGTTTCCCATCAAGGACCCAGTTTTCTCTTCTCTGTGTTCTGAGCTGCCCTGTCCTGTGATTCCATTCGACATCAGTGGGAAGTAGCAAGAGTCTTCACTGGCAGTGAGGATACTTGCACTAAGAATCAGTCTCTCTGGGGTATGTTGCTCAAGTCTGCCCTCCAGGCCCCCAGCAAACCCTGGACTGTTGGGAAGGATGCTTGAACTTCAAGGTGCTTCTGCATGAACGCTGTCTGGCCTGAGTGCCTGCATCTGTGCTTCTGAGATACCCACCCTGGGTTCAGCTTGCTGCCTTGCCACCCTCTGAAATGACAGCTTCCTCCCTGACTGCCTCATCTCCCCTGACTCCTGCTGATTGGGCCAGTACTGTTTCTCTGAAATAGCCTCTAATTACATTACCAAATCCTCCTTCCAACCTGACTCCTGGATTTATAATGTATGTCTGTGAGAATAGGGATAAAGGGCTAGTGTTGCCTACCTGTCCGGCTTCAAACCCAGAGCTATCACTTCCATGTTGGATAACATGGGGAAGGTTAGATAACCTCTCTGTGTCTCAGTTTCTCCATCTGGAAAGTGGGGCCAAGGTCCTAATCTACCATTCAGTGGTCTGATAAAGGTAAGATGGTTAAAGTCTGTAAAGGGTCTACAGTGATGGGACACAAGTGAGCAATAGGTAAATGATAAATCCACTCAAGTCCCTTCCCTGATGTTGACTCTGCTGCTGGAGATTGAATATTTGTGTCCCTCCAAATTCATGTTTGAAACCTATTTCTCAATGTGACGATAATGGGAGGCAGAGCCTTTGAGAGGTGATGAGATCCTGAGGGTATGGGATAAGTGCCCTTATAAGAGATGGCCGAGCAAGCTCCCTCACCACTTCTGCCAAGTGAAGACCTGGTGAGAAGGTGGTAAGTACCAGTAAGCAGGCCCTCACCAGACACCAAGTCTGCTGGTGCTTAGGAACTTGGGCTTCCCAGCCTTCAGAACTCAGAAACAAGGGCACAGGTTATAAGCTACCTAGTCTATGGTGTTTTCTTTCAGTGACTCAAACAGACGAAGACACCTGCCTTTCTCTTAACCTAGGCTTTCATTCCCATTTATCCTTCCCATTTCACCATCTTCTACAACACACAGCCATGGTTAAGTCAAGTGCTTATTCTGAAGTTTTAGGCTCAGAGAAATTACCAATATACTTAGTCAAGCACTTTCCCCCTGGAATTCTAAGACCTTGTTAAGAGAACACTCTTTCATAGCCCTCTGAGCATATTATTCCAAACTCTTCAAAATATTGCTTTGGAAAAGTTGTTTAGAACAAGACCCAGATAAACCAATCAACCCACTGATGGAGACATGCAAATCAGAAGTACAACGAGGTATCACCTCATGCTGGTCAGAATGGCCATTATCAAAAAGAGTGCAAACAATAAATCCTGGAGAGGGTCTGGAGGGAAGGGAACTCCCTACATTGTTGGTGGGAAGGTAAATTGGTGCAGCCACTTTGGAAAACATTCTGGAGGAGGTTCCTGAAAAAACTAAAAGTAAAGCTACCATGTAATCTAACAATCCCACTCCTGAGTATATTTCTGAAGAAAACCATAATTCAAAAGATAACATGTACCCCAATGTTCTTTGCAGCACTATTTACAACAGTTAAGACATGGAAGCAACCTAAATGTTCCTTGACAGATGAATGGATAAAAACCATGTGGTACATGTATATAATGGACATATATCAGCAATAAAAAAGAATGAAATCATACCATTTTCAGCAATATGGATGGACATGGAGATTATCATACTAAATGAAATAAGTCAGAGAGAGAAATAAATATGTGATAGCACTCATGTAGAATTGAATTTTTAAAAAAGATACAAGTAAACTTAATTACAAAAAAAACAGAAAGAAACATAGATACCAAAAACAAACATGGCTACCAAAGGGGATTTGTGGGGGAGGGGGGGGCATAAATCAGGAGCTTGGGATGAACACATGTATACCTCTGTATGTAAGACAGATGACCGACAGGGATCTAGGGTATAACACAGAGAACTCTGCCCAGTAGTCTGTGATAACCTTTATGAGAAAAGATTCTAAGAAAATGAATATATGTCTAAGTGAATCACTTTGCCATGCACCTGAAACTAACACACGTTGAAAATCAACTATACTCCAATAAAAGCAAAATATTAAAAAAACACCGATGACAACAGAGACTATTTCTCCAGCAGGAGATATACTAACTTCCAACTCTAAATCTATGGGCTCCCAAACTCCTTTTGAAACCAGTGCCATCTAACATTTTGAAAGGAGAAAGTTTGAACTGATTATAAATTCTCAAAGAGAAAGCAAACTAACTCATTCAGAGGATGGAGCCAGGTCAGTTGAATAATCTCTCCATATCTCATAAATAATATAATTCGTACCTATTAAAAAGGACCAGGTATTGGATGGCTCAGTGGGTTTGAGTTACAGAGACCTTCATCTCAAGGTCATTAGTCTGAAGTCAGCCCACTTTAAGGGAAAGCTTGTAAATCCTGCCTTCTTTGTGTGCCAAAAATGTATTTTCAGTAATTAGTACTTATGTGCGTCTAAAGGATAATGAAAATATAGCCATTCATTTACTCATTGAACACAAGGCTAATACAAATTACTCTGAGTGCCCATGTTCATCTATTGTACAAATAGAGCTTCTGTGAGGAGCCAAAGCAGAAGAAAGAAAGCAAAACTAACATAAGATAATGATAAAATAAAAATCAGGGCTTGGAAGGGAGGGAAGGATGAATAGATGGAGCACAGATGATTTTTATGGCAGTGAAAATACTCTGTATGGTACTATAATATTAGATACATGTGCTTTATATGTTGGTCCAAACATGTAGAATGGTTTAAGATGAAGAGTTGTATGTAAACTATGGATTGGGGGTGACTATGAGACAGGTTCATCAGTTGTAGCAAATGCACCAGTCTGATGGCAGATGTTGATAATAAGGGATGCTGTGCTTAGGTGGGGTCATGGGGCATGTGGGAAATCTCTGTATCTTCCACTCAATTTTGTTGTAAACCTAAAGAAAGAAAGAAAGTGAAGTTGCTCAGTCATGTCCGACTCTTTGTGACCCCATAGGCTGTAGCCTGCCAGGGTCCTCTGTCCATGGGATTTTCCAGACAAGAGTATTGGAGTGGGTTACCATTTCCTACTTCAGGGGATCTTCCCGACCCAGGGATCGAACCTGGGTCTTCCACATTGTAGGCAGACTCTTTACCATCTGAGCCACCGGCGAAGTCCATAAAACTGCTCTAAAAATAATTTAAATAATTTAAAAATTTAGAGGACTTCTGTGGTCGTTCAGTGGTTAAGACTGCACTTCCACTGCAGCAGGCAGGGGTTTGATCCCTGGTCTGGCAAATAAGATCCCATATGCTGCACGGCATGACCAAAAAAATTTGTCTTTTTCATTAAAAATTTAAGAGAAATGGGGAAAAATTTAAAGTACTAGAACGAAAATAGGAAGCATTGTCTAAAAAGGGAACGGAATAGACTTTATGTTCAGCTCTCGCTTGGACAAGTAGAGAGGTCTATCTCCTGTAAAGCTGAATGAGACAATGGCGATGGCGGAGGACAAAGAAGACCCCATCACTTATGACTAGGAAAGCAGTCAAGGGACTCTGCTCTGATAGGTCACGCTCTTGGCTCTGGGTTGCAGGCCATGTCACTTGTCATCTCATTTGTATAATGACAGAACTGCACCAGGCCCCCGCTCTGGGCTTTGAAAGACTGTGAGGCTCTCCAGTAACTTAAATGAAGAGTGGGAGAAATGCTGACAGTATCCCCAAGAAGATGTGCATCAATGAGTAGAATGGAATGCTCCCATGATTAGTGAAATCAGTCTTGCTATCCTAACAGTCTACCAGTTGCACCATAAGCATGGATTTGGCACTCATGACTTGTGACGCATTTTCAACATTATTTGAACTTCACTTCCACCATGTGAGGGCTGTCCTCCCAGGTAATCAGGATCTCTTCCCTAAAATCTGACAAATTTTGTCTGTAGCATGAACTTGATGCTTACAGTCTCGTGTTCTGGGTCTATTTATTGATATGTGTTGTTATTTTTTATGTGTAGTTATCTTGTCTTTTAGCTAGGCAATATAAGCAAACCTTACATTCTGCCAGCAAGCTGTCACTTCTCCTTGCCTAACAGAATCATCAAAGCACAGTTTTCAAATTTAGAATGATTCATGAATATATTCCAATGGATTTTTGTTTTGTTTTGTCTATTTAGAGAACATCACAAGTAACCTTGATTATTTTTTATTATGAATATCACGTTTCAAATATGATTTAGAATAGTCCCAAAGAACTTGCTGCCTTGGTCAGGGCCTTGTTACCCCCTTACAGTTTCTAAGAGATAGATTTCTACAATATTTATCATGCAAATAGATGGATCAGATGAGCAATTAGATGAGCGATTAAACACATTAAGATGACTTGAGGTAGAGCAACAGACAGTCAAATGGCCTTTTTCTCTGGTTGCCTGAAAGGTTTCCATCAATTTTCTCTGCTATCAGAGAAGAACCAAGTTGAAGGGAGTCAGAGGTAGTGGCAGTCAGTAAAAATAGAAATGAAAAATTTTAAAACCTGATAGATGGCAGTTTGGAAGGGCTGGTTAAAATCTGGTCAAATTACTAGACATGTATATCCAGTGGCAAAGGGTAATAGTTAAACACACACATTACATTACGACCGTAAGAAATCATGCCTTGACAGTAAAACCTCAGAAGGCCAACTTTGAAAAATTCAAACAGCGGCTGTTATTGCCTAAATGACTAAGTGTCCTTAATAAAAAACATCAGATAATCCAAACCCAATTAATTCAGAACTCATTTTTCTGGTCCCTTGCATTTCAAATTAACAAAGTTTTTTACTCTACCTGACTGGTAAATGTTTCCTATCACATTCTATTTGCATCTAATTATTTCTCTAGGCAGCAGATTTAAGTGGTCTATGGAGCATGGGTTATTACAGGCTTTCTCTACAGGTGAAGTTATCAACATTGTCAGAGCTCACCTGCATTTGTGGTCCATAGTATCAGTGCTACGTGGTCTTCCCATTTCACTCCATAGACAGATAATTACCTTCTAATAAGAGATAATAAGTTTGTGCCATGTGGTTATACCAATATATGTGTGTAGAACACCAACTAATCCTATTTGTATTGAGTATTGGCTAAGACCTGCAGGCTAAGCAATGCTGTGGAGAAGGCTAAGATCTCAGGGTGTGTATATATGTATGCATGCATTCAAGTTATGGAAAACAGCAGTAACACATACACACTGCTAGATACTAATAATGAAAATTCTATTCCAAGATGATTGAAAGTAGGAGTTTTAAAAAAATCTTCCATTATCTGCCTTGCTAGCTTTAATAATGCCCTAAACACAATAGCAAAATATAAACATTTGTTAAGGAAATAAAATCATGAATAAAATCTTAAAATGTGAATTAAAGGATAAGCTTCAAAAAGGCTGTAAGTTCATACAGAACAGATACACTGCTGTGGGTAGGAATATTCATGACAGGCTCTATGAAGGAGGCAAAACTTTAATTGATATGCTGAGACATAAATAGATTCTGTGGAACTCAGCTATAATCTGTGTAATTCAGCATTAGAGTCCCACTGCCTATCAGACACTGTGTTGAACACATTTGAAAATGAAAACATGAATGATGCCAAAGGGACCTGTGATCTTTTAATTTGGTAGAGAGTGCACAAGATAAGTAATGAAACATGGCAGAAAGTGCTGTAATAGAGTCAGAAAAAGGTGCCAGCTGAACATTGTCACTTGCCATCTATTTCTACAGGGATGAAATCACTGGCCACTGCAGTTGCCAATTCAACACACCCTGAAAAGAGTTCAGAGAGGAGATCAGGAATGAGGCACTCTGTGCTCTGGGAACAACTGGCAGAACAGACCTTCAGAGAGTTAGATACTCACAGGAGAACACTTTATGAGCCCAAATTTTGCATCTTCTCCTATCTAGAAAAGTTTTAAGATCATTAATAGAGACATCTACTCGTTGAGACTAGCAGCACCTTTCTGTCAAAACGAGTGCTTGATTCATGCATTCCCCCTTCAGTAAAGTCATATACATTCTGACCAGGTCCTCAACCTCTTCAGACAGTTCCTCAGACCTGCCTGAGAGGCTATTTCCTGGACTATTATTCGCATTTTTTTCCAAATTAAACTTAAGTCACAACTCTCACAGTATGCATGTTGTTCTCAGTTGAGTTTTAGGGGATGAATAGTAGCCAAAAATGCAATGACAAGAAAGATAGGTGGGAAGACAGTCTCATTCTAGGTGAGAAGAGAATTGTTTCTTGCTAAAAGCAAGCAATTCCAAATTTTAAAGCATTAACAGGTGAGTAATGTGTTTAGGAGATTGAATTTTAAATGTGTTGAGCAGAATCTCTTTACTATTCACTTGTTCATCCAATGGGTATTTATTTAATACTTCTTGTATGCCAGGTACTGTTCTAGATGTCAGAAATACAGTTAACCAATAAGACGAGATTAAGCTCCTGAGAAAACATTGTGAATACAACTTGCCATTGTGAAATGGAAAGCTAATTTCAGATAGCCAGGAGTCTTTAAAGAAGATGAAACAGAGTGAAATGTCCTTTAACTTCATCCGTGTACCTTGCCCCCTGAAACCGTAAGATAATTTCCTGGACAGAAACCTCAAATGTGCAAAAAGAAGTCATGAAACATGAGATTTAGAAAGAAGGATGTGACCTGAATGTTTAAGTTCTCAAATGTCAAGTTAAAGGATTTTTCTTAGCTCATGGGGAGCTTCTTATGGGTGAGAAGGAGAAAATAAAGCTGTACTTTATCACAGTGCTACTCAACCCCATGGCCCAGGGATTGGTTCTGACCTATAAACTGTGTGTTACAGGTCTACAGTGTGACCCTGCCCTCATGTCCAGACATTCAAGCCATAGACTCATTGAGCAGGTTACAGATCAGTTTGCCTGTTGTAACACCCCAGGATTGAGCTGCATGTTGTGTCATGCACAGTAGAGCGCAAATTGGCTCGTGATGTATCAGAAATCAAATAAACAAAAAAAGGGATCCTTGACCACAGACAGATTGAGGAGCATTGCTTTATAGTCATGGCTATTATTATTTCTCATTTATCAGTTGTCAGGAACTATTGGAGTGCTTCCTGGATTGACCCATTTCACCTTCACCACGAACTTATGAGACTGCGGCCATGCTATCATTATCCCCACTTTGCAGGCATGGAGCACTGAGATTACCAAGAACCCTATGATTGAGGATGTCAGAGCCACGACTGGATTCAGGCCCTTCTGGTTCACTCCTCACCATTACCTTGCAGTCTTCTGGGTCTCTGTTTCACTCTACCCTGAGTTCCCTGAGATGAAGATCCATGAATTTTTCATTTTTTTGTTCTCCTGCCCCCCAAATTCAATACAAGTGTAATAAACATGGATTGACTAAATCTGAAAATTCAATGGGGAAAAAAAGAGCATAGGACAGAATGGGAGGGGAACACTGGAGGAGAGGAAAACCTACTATAAAAGTGTGTGATGCCATCAAGAAACCAAGGATAAATATCAAGTGTTGCTCATGGAAATGAGGAGAAAGACATGAAAAGTAGTACCGCGGAAGAACCCACATATCTTGGTGATAGATTGGATGTGAAAATCAAGGGACAAGAAAATAATGATGGCATCAATACTTGCAGCCAAGTGACTAGAAATGGTGAGCCAGGATGAGGGCAGCTCTTAAAAGAAGTCTATGGAACATCTAGGGAAAGATGTCCAGGAAGAAAATATTCAGTTGGAAGTATTAAAACACCCAAAGAATAGTGCTTTATTTCACGTGCACTGATTTAAACTGTGTAAGGAACTCATGGAATGGTACCAGGATTTCCTTAGGGGCTTGGCAATATGAAATGCCAGGGAGAATTAGGGAGACAGTCCTGAAGCTACACTTGACTAAGCTGAGAAAATGTCATCAATCGGCCATACTACGGAACAGGGGATGTGGTGGGACAGATGAACGTTATCAGAACAGGGCTGAACCATCCTAATTTGTCGCCTGAGCCTACCAACACTCTATCTGGAGCAAACTACTCAGAAATATATCTGATAGACTCCAGCAACCCACAAGCTTGTGTTTTTAAATGGAGAAATCTCTCTCCTTTGTGAAGCTCATGATTTTTCTCACAGAGCTAGTGCTGGCCTGAATATTCTTGGTTTTTGTTTCAGTAAGAATGAGTCTGTGTCACATGAAGGGCCCAGCGTGAATGATTTCCCAGTACCCAGTGTCTATGTCAAAGATGTAGTCTTATCTAGGAAATGAACAGTCATTTAATTATGTTATGGTGGCCTATCAAAAGACTAGAGGGGACTTATCTAGCTTTCTGCTCTGTTATACCTGTAATTAGGATGACTGCTGTATTTCCTAAAATCCATCTATTATCCTCCTTCATGGTATTTAACCCAGTGATCTTTTTATTCATTTCAAGTCTCCTTAAATTTAGCAGAATCTCATTTTCCTTCACAGGACAGTTGACGTGGCTCTTTTTCTCTTTACTGACTCATAAATCTTGGCAAGGACACTCAATGGAAAGGAACAGTCGTGGAAGGAACTCTGGCTCAGAGGCACTTGGGAAGATGAAACAAGCCAACAGAAGCCTGGCCCATGTCTCTGGGGAAATTTAGCTCAACCCTCTAAGGCTTGGAGGTTAAGAAAAATACTGCTTATGCTAATAGAACCCTTTATTCACAGGGTGAATTTTCTACTCAAGGATAAGACAAGTTTTGAAAGCTGGAAGGGCCAGAGTGGGAAAAGCAAAAATGGCCACTCTATCTAGACTGTCACAAAGAATCTGTATATTTCATTAGCTGGGGTGCTGGGGCAAGACAGCCCTGGAGACACCATTCCTACAGGTTGGGCCCTTTCCCAGGGGCAGTAATTAAATTACTGCCCCTTCCCACTATTCCGCAGGGAATCAGAAAATGCAAAATTCTGGCTCCTTCTTTTGAGAGCTTGAGGGTTTGACTTCACCCTTGGGTTCAGTTTGCTGATCTGTAAATCAAGCGAAGTCCACTACATTAAACTTGAGGACCCCTTTTACTTGTAATGTTCCACAATCAACTGCTTGTAGGTCCCTCCCTGTGGACCACAACCACAGGAAACTTTGGGGTGCAGGTATCAGGGGTAGAGGGGTATGAAGCATGGGCAGGAGGACAGTGAAACAGACAAGGGGGTGGGGGGGAAACTGAGTACAGAAGCTAGAAGAGAGAGAAAAGGAACAATCTTCATTCCAAGGCACGGGGACTTCTGCTCCTCTTTCATACCAATAACATTGCAGAAACAATTTAACCCATGTCACGTTTTCAAGATTTTCAGAAGTCAAATACTGGATGATATATTTAAATAAGAAAAAAAATAGAAGAGATAGCTTGAGGGTAAGCCTCCCTTAAAATTAAAAATACAAGAATGTGACAAATTACATATATATGTGTATAACTGAATTACTTTGCCGTACACCAGACACTAATGTAACATTGTAAATCATACGTACTTCAATAAAAAATAAAATAAATGCTTCTAGGAAAAAAGAGGAAAAATCAATTTGAAATTTTCATGAGAGAACGGTATCCGGAGGGTAACTACAGGCATGTAATTTTCTTTCAGATCTTGCTCAAATACATATGTAGTCAAGCATCCAACAAATATTTATTGAGCACCTATAATGTGTCAGTACAATTCTAGACCTAGATGTATAGTTGTGTAGATACGCTTGTGTTCCTGCATCATGACATAAATCAAACATCTGATTTTCCATTATTCATTTGCAGCAACAAACGTTTTCTCACATCCCATGCATTTTGATATGTATATCCTTGTGAGTGAGTGCAAGTCACTAAGTTGTGTCCAACTCTTTGTGACCCCATGGACTTCAGTCCATGGAATTCTCCGGGCCAGAATACTGAAGTGAAGCCTTTCCCTTCTCGAGGGGATTGTTGCAACCCAGGGGTTGAACCCAGGTCTCCCACAGTGCAGGCGGATTCTTTACCAGCTGAGCTACAAGGGAAGACCATGAATGTCCTTAGTAGGGAACATATACTGAAATTATGATAAAAAAAAACTGATGAGTTTTGGGTATTAAAAATAAGCTCAAGTATGGTAAAGCTGCACCCTTCAAAAAGCTCCTTGTATTATGGACTGGTTCAAGAACTCATCGAATACTTAATTTGGAGAGCCAGTCTCAGTGTTTTCCAGAGCCCCTCAGATTACAGGAATCAAGTTGCAAGAAAAAGGCACAACAAAGACATTCCTATTCAATTTGGTTCAGCAAATATTTTTAAGAACCTCTTTGGGTTTGGAGGTTTGGGAGAGAAAGAGGAAAGAAATAGAACTTTACCGATTAGTAAGAGAAGACAATTTCACAAGTGATTACTTGGCAGACTATGCTAAACTCTGTTAGAGAGGCGTACACAAAAGGCCACGAGAGAACAATGGAGAAAAATCCAAAAGTCCTTTATAACTAGGGATGAGCAAAACTGTGTGAAGTAAGTGGCTTCTGCATTGAACTTTGAAACAGTTTTAGAACTTGAAAGGACAAAAAACGTGGCGATGCTGGGAAGCAAAAGAAGGGCTGCTAATGGGTCAGAACCTATGGCTATTTCCTGAGCATTTACCCTAATAAGGAACTGAATAGGAGTTTCTTTAAATCCTGACATCCTTGTAAAACAGGTATGTCATCAACTTTATCAGGATCTAATCAGGGAAAGGAACTGCTTCTAATAAAATTTAGCTCATCCCTGGTGTCATGAGTGGTAAAGAATCCACCACCAATGCAGGAGTCACAAGAGACGTGAGTTTGATCCCTGGTTGGGAAGATGCCCTGGAGTAGAAAATGGCACCCCACTCCAAAACGCTTGCCTGGAAAATTCCATGGGCAGAGGAGCCTGGTGGGCTACAGTCCATGCGGTTGCAAAGAATCAGACACGACTGAGCTACTGAGCACACACACACAATATTTATAACCAAGGACATTTAAAGGGGGAAACTGAGGCAACACAAACATTGGCCAAAGCAGGAAGCAATGAGGAATGTAGAAGGGAAGGTGGAGTGATAGGAGCCTGGCCAGGGGCACACTCTCTGAGGCTGAATCCCAGAGGAGACTCAGCCTCTCTAGGGGATGCACCTCAGGATAAGCAAGGGCCCCAGCAGCCTCGCTGCTGCTCCAGCCTGCCTACTACCATCTCCTGCCAGCATCTCCCTGTGGCCAATCCCAGTCAGAAGCCAGCTGACCTGGCCACCTGGAAATCTGCCACCTGTGGGGTGAACAGATCAAAAGTGCTTCTGAGCCACAGCTGATACACACTCCCTTTGCTGATGAGACATTCAAGCACAGATAAGATGGAGGTGGCCTGACCCACACCATTCAGTAAATGATGGAGCCGGTACTGGGATTCAGTGCTGTCTCCAAGTCTGATTTTCTCTGAATGTCAGCTCCACGAATGTCCAGTGTACTCATCTATGACCAACAGAGGTGCTTTGGTGAAGGAATCAAAGGCCATTCATTCCAAAGAATCGACATTCACTTGAATCGCTTGGGAATTTCTTGGAGGAAAGGAAGCTTGATGAATGAGAAAACAAGCCTTGAAACCTCTTGGTAAATGCTAAGGAAGAGGAAAGAAAACACATTCCTCTCCCATGCCTGTCCCTCCACATACCACTCTGCTTTTGCAGACTGAATAGGAAAAGGAGAACCTAGGTTAAAAAGGCTCAAAAAAGAGGCCATCACGGCCCAGGCAGGGGCTAGTGGGAAATGTCAGTGGAACCAAAGCTTCATCTCTGTGTCCAGATGCCATTAAGCCTGGACCATGTGATGATGTCACCCAGCTTGGCTAGATCTCCATGGCCTTCTTCCCCTCCCGGGCAAGTAATGACGGCAGCACCTGACACTCTCATGATACTTTGTTCCTGACACCTGTAGACAACCTGGGGCTTCCCTGGTGGTGTGGTCAGAAACCCACCTGCCAATGCTGGAGACACAAGAAACGCGGGTTCTATCTCTACATCAGAAAGATCCCCTGGAGGAGGGCAAGGCCACCCACTCCAATATTCTTGCCTGGAGAATCCCATGGACAGAGAAGCCTGGCAGGCTACAGTCCATGGGGTCACACAGAGTAGGATACGATTGAAGCATCTTAGCACAGCACACAGACAACCTGAGCTTGGTGTGTAGACCCTCGCAACATGATCAATGTGGGAGCAGGAGGGGAAAGAAAGGAGTCTAATTTGAAGGTTAAGACCACCAGGCACTGAGAGGTTAAGTGACTTGCCCTGGGGTCCCACAGAGACCCAGCAAGGAGGAACGAATAAAGGAAGGGCTCTCAGCTCAGGGCTCTCTTCTGCCACTTCAGACAACCTCAGAGCAGGGAAAACAGCACTCCTATGGAGAGGCTCGGATCCAGCAGCCCCTCATTACAGTGCAGAGATAAATGTGACGCTTATTAGCACTTCTCCCTGAGCACCTGCCCAGCAGAGGAAGCAGGCAGGCTGCAGAGATGCCCTCGATCCTCATTAACCCTTTATCATTGGGTTTCTTTCCACTTCTTCCTCTACAGATAAGAGGATGTTAGAGACAGAAAATCCTCAAGTTATCAAACTTCCTGTGGATGGGAACAAAAAAAAAAACCATGAACCAACAAAGTAACTGCTGGAAATCATGTGACAAATTAGCGGACTATCATTTCACTCCCTCTGTCTGGAATATATTCATGCCCACAAAAGTTAAATAACTCTGAGCAGGGTGGATGTGGAGATCCCAAATTGCAGCGTTTGCCCATTTCCATGGCAAATCCCCACAGCTCAACCGAGGATTGATTGGCTAACCTCTTGAGAAAAATTGGCTGTCATGAGCCATGAGCAAGCATACCCCAAATCCCCAATCTCTGTAGATCAAAGTTACTGTAGATCAAAACTCAAAGCCTTTCTCAAGATTTCAGCTTAAAGGCCACGCACAGTGCCGAGCATGTGGTCGGTGCCTGCCCAATATCATTTCAAGAAATCAAGTGCATAGAATTTCATCTAGACAAAGGAGCCTTTCCCAAAGTCTGTTCTGACAGCTAAAGTTTTGTCTTATGTAACCTTAAATAGGATTTTTATGTTTCTTTTACAGAAGTTTTTTTACCTTTTAAAATCTACATTATTTAGCATTTATTCAACACTTAAACATCTGGTACATATTTCATCTCCAGAGCTAAATGTTAAACTTCTTGAGGGTAGGAATCATGTCTTGCTCTACTCTATATCCCTGAAGGATCCTTGACTGGGTCTTGCATATGATCAACACCTAATAAAAGTTGGATGAATGAATTCTGATGAATCAAGGCTTGCCCTGATCTGCTTACAACTGAAAATAACAATGCTCTAAAAGGGGAAACTTTGATATGTTAATGACTTAAGCTATGGTGTGCCTACAGGAAAAACGAACACAAGTTGGCTGTCTAAATAAAACTGCACTCCTTACCAGGGCAAGACAGCAGAAGAAGGTTTTCTTTAATAGGGAAAAGCATTCCAGGGCAGTTACTTGCCGGGGGCCAGCGTGAGGAACTCCGCCCATGGCAAAGGTCATGAGGAACAAGGCTTCGCATACGCAAAGGCGTGATCAAGCCTCAGGAAACCCCCTGTTCCCGAGCATCTAACCTCAAGACCAGAGTCTGTTTTATGCTCTCACTTATACCTCTGACTTTATGGGGGGCTCTCCCCCATAACTGTTTCTCTTGGAGAAGGAGTAAACGTGCAGCTCCAAGGCAATAAAATTCTTGGGCGTGACAAGAGTGTTTCAGCTTACGGACTCCTCTGAAGGTTATCTAGCCCACCTGTATAGGTTCATCCAGCCACATGTGATTGTTTATAGCCTCCCAATCTGAGAGGCACGAGATGTTTTAGACTTACTAAAGGCAAATTCTTTTGGGGAGTTAGAAATTATTAGTATAATGGGTTGGTTAGGAATTATATTGGTGAAGGGTTTTTTCATTTGTTGTGTCAATAATTGCTGCTAATTCCCTGCCCTGGGTGGGACAAGGATGTCTCAGGTCAAACCTCTCTGCTGACAGACTAGCTTGTGTGATGGGATTATCCATACTCCTGCCACGTGATTGTTTACTACCTCTTAACCATAAACAGCACAGAGAGTTTTGGAGTATTTTGAGAGTCTTAATTAGCATAGGGCTTTTTCTTCTTGTTGAGTCAATGATTGCCATCAAGCCTCCATATCCTTAGGCACCTGGGAATATACTAATCAATGTATTTGGAATATAGCAAAGGAAATATAGTAGTTTTTGATGTTAGCAATACTAGACTTTTTGAGTTAATGGATTTTCTCTTTTGTAATAGATCACTGTACTTTGTTATAAATCACTGTGTCCTTGTTATGTAAAAATGTAACTTTATCACTATCTTAAGACTAAATAGATCTTAAGGGGAACATTGGTGAAAGGATTTTCGTTTGTTGGGCTGATGTTTGCTGTTAAATCTCCATGTTCCCTACCCTTATAATGAATATAACTAACATATAGGAGAAATAAGTATTAACCTTTAAGATTAATCCTGTTAACCTTGGGTTAAATAAATTCCTTTCTTGATTGTAACTCACTACACCCTCACCCTATAGGAATGCAACTTTATTTGGAGGGTGGTTCCTGTTTTAACAGAAAACACCCTTGGAAAAAATAAGATATTTGGTTATCAGAAAGAAAGGATCATAAAATGTCAGCAGGTCTCACTCATGGCCAGAAGATGATGTATCTTTTTTTATACATTTATGTGAAGCACCTGATTTTGATAAAGGTCAGGACTACTGACCCCTGCGTGACTCTGTATTCATTCCTATGTGTAACAAGAGGTATATAAGCAAACCCCAAAATAAAGAAATCGGATCAGTTTCCGGAAAGACTGATTCCCTCATGTCGTTCTTTTCTGCTCCCCGTTTTTCAGGCTGAATTCCCATCTGGAGCGTGGGTGCCCTCCAAGTCTACTTATTTGCCCCGGTTTTCAAGCCCACGTGAGAAGGAGCCCAAGGAGGGGCACCTTCCGATATTCAAGTGGCACTGGTGGCCCAACGTAGATGGTGCAAATTCCTTGTCTTGGAATTTTATTGGTATCCCACGTAAACCAAGTTATTCAGCCCCTTTTTCTCTCCTACTATTTTCTGGCCGAATTCCCATCTGGTGCATGGGTACCCACTAACCCTATTAATTTTGCCTGGGCTTCTAAGATCAGACCAGGGGGGGCCTCAGTGCCTTCTCTCCTTTGGGAGAACGGGAAGATGCCTGCGGCCTGCGTAGGTGGTGATTGGTATTCCATGTGAACCAAGTTATTCAGCCTCTTTTTCTCTGCTAATCTTCTAATCCCTTTCTAAGTCATTTCCAAAGATGCCGATGCCGTCCCCACCTTCGAATTCCCTGGATCCACTGGGGCTGAACCCCAGCAGTTACTGTACAGTAAGAAGATATCGTGTGACTGCTCTCTTGCCTCTTATTAGATGCTTCTCTGAATGCCCCTTCATTGACTACTACCCCTTTCTGTGTCTTCAGATAAAGTGGCATGAGAGTAAGATTGGGCAGGGGCTCACAGCAGGTATTGAATACAACAGTGGCTCCAATTCTTCTGGCTGGGGAATGCAGACCAGGATTCTGGTTGGAAGAGAGTGGAGAACATACAAAGTTTTCTAAACTAATAGTAATGCCATTGTAAGAATACCTTTGTATTAACACTTTCAGAATTACTGTATCCAATGTGAAGTATATTTATTAGTATATCAGACATTATTCTTTAGACAAAGAGAAGTAAAAGAATGTTAAAGTTTTGTTCATTGGAAAAGACCCTGATGCTCAGAAAGATTGATGGCAAAAGAAGGGGGCAGCAGAGGATGAGATGGTTAGAAAGCTTGAGGATGAGATGGTTAGAAGGCTCCACTGACTCAATGGACATGAATTTGAGCCAACTCTGGTAGATAGTGAAGGACAAGGAAGCCTGGCATGCTGAGGTCCATGGGGTCACAAAGAATCAGACACCATTTAGTGACTGAAAAACAACAAAAAGTTTTGTTACAGAAAGAGTTGAAATACTGAATAGCTGAAATGTTTGCAAGTAGGCAAACCAATACAATATAACTGATACTGAAAGGGTTTTCTGCTCATATAGAATATTTAAGAAAATTATTTGAATGTTCAAAATAGAAGATATTGGTTAAAATTATAGTATTTCCTTATTTTAATTTAAACTCTCATATATGATTTTTTTCCTGAGCAAATTCTCTTCTTGGGGAATAATAGTACACAGTATTTGATTGTTGCTTATATTATTTTTTATCATTGCTTGGCTTCATATCATAAAATACACTATAAAGCCTCCATTTAATCTCTGCAATTAGTCTTATTTCAAATTCTATGGAAGAAGTGCTTTGCATTATTGTAAATATTTTACTACAGAATCCCTTCTGTCAACATACTTTCTCAGTTAAGAATATTATCAAACTGTACTCGCCATGTCTTGGACAGTGGGTGTCCTATATTTACCCAACACAGTTTACTCCATGGAGTCATATCAACACTGAATGCAAGTCTGTGATATGGAACCAGATGGTGTTTGAACTTATGAAACCCTGGTGAGGTTGACGGTGGTGCTGGAATAAAAGGTTGTACGGGGGAGAAAAAGCAGACAGCCCATGCAGAGACTCGGTACCAAAGACTATATTTTAAAAACTTGTTCAGGTGTGTCTCTCAAACCCATGGCTTTGGTGAGAGAGCTTTCAAAGAGCAGTGAAAGCAAATAATGTCTGGATAGTTTCTGCATTCAAGGGGCATCCACATCTGCAGAAAGACTTTAAGTGAATTTTAATTCTTGTTAACTTGATTGATTAAACACGTTAAGTGAAGTGAAGCTGATATTACCCCCTTGTTGATGCTGTGAATACTGCATAGTAGATAATGTCTTATTTTTGATACATAACTGGGGTTTGAGAATTGATGCTGATGGAGGATTATGATTGAGAATATTGAGTTTAAAGTTGCCTTCGCAGAGTTCACCAGTGAGCTCAGCATGTATATTGCAGGGAGAAATATGTTCCAATGACTGTGACACCCTCAAGAATGCTGTTTGGTGCAGTTCTGAGTTTGGGGCATGGATGATTTTTATATGGTTGTTAATGCTGAAAATCCTTAAAACTATTTTTTTAAAGAAGGAAATCAACTGCTCTCACTTTGACTTTAGAAGCTTTAGAGATTCAAAGCATTTAGGTAATTTGTCCAACATCCCACAAATAGTAAGAGAGAGAACTAGGACCCAGGTCAGTTGGTGTTTCCATATTACCAGTCCCTCAAGGACTTTCTTTCCCATGCCATATATACAGAGCATATTATGCTTTTTCTCCCCCGTTTTTCCTGCTCCATCTGCAGTCTCTCCAGGTTCTCCTGTTCTGCAGCTACACCTCCATGGCTCCTATCGTTGGGTCTATCGGTTAAGGAGTATTGCTTGAAACGTCACAGGAGAGTTATAGGACACAGGCATATACCATCACCTTGAGCATAAGCAGTCGGGCTGTGAATGGGCAGATCACCCAATAAGATCAGTCAGTTATTTTTAAGAGACTGATATTAATGAAGGAAAACCAAAAGGCACCCTGTCTCATGAGAGTGTGATCGACAAGTACTACATAAACTGACGTTTCTAGTCATTTTTTCTAGTCTAGAGAGATCTTGCTGAAACTGAAGCCAATATAAAAGGTGGCCAAATAAAAAAGAATCAAGGAAGCTGAAGATATCAATTAAGTCTCTTGATTCAGCTCTCCCTGAAGTTGTCAAGTCCTAAGGCATTAGATTATTAAAGCTAAAATGTCCCTTGCATTGCTCCTCATTTGCTGCTTCACTGCAGATGTCCTGATGGTTTCTTCACCTCTGCATTGGCTAGTTCTTGTGATCTATCGCATGTCGCCTACATTAAGCCTTTCTGCTTGTTGTAGCCGTCAGTTCTAGGTGGGTAAACCTCAAAGCCTTTGGAAAGTGTTACTTCACCTCCATGGGGAATCTCTCACGTTTCGTAGTGGGTTATCTCTGTCTCAGAGACAGCTTCTAGGAACCATGACTCACAAACCTTGAAATACAAGGGAACTTCCATTGTGTAGGGGATACAGGGGCAGCAGGAGACTGGGGCTGCTGGATCACTGCTTCTTTTTTCCATCACTTAGATAGTCAATTGAGAGCTATTTTCTTCACCCCTGAGAAGGTCCAGCACCACTTGCCCAGTGGGTGTCAGTTAGACAGTTCACCAGATCCTGATTTCCCTCATTCCTTGGTGTCACTTCTCAAAATAAACCATCTCAGTGCACACTTGTTGTGTTTTGAGGTCTGCTTTCTTAGAGAAACCAGATGAAACACCTCCTAGTGGCATTCAACAGACTCCATTAACGCCTTCTTGGAACTCCCTCCTCCCTTCACTATTGGGATGTATTTTTCCTGGCTTTGCTTATTGCTTTCTGACCCCTCTTTAGCACGTCCTTCATGAGCTTCTTGCCCTTTTTAAATGACAGTACTGCCCAGGACTCTGTGCCCAATCATCGTCTCTTCTACACGCTAGAGCCCGCCCACACCCATGGCTTCACCAATCACTTACAATCATTCCTGAGTCTCCATTCCAGATGCAAATTAATGAGTAAGCAAATGTGTCCCTGACTCTCAGAGGAAACAGCACATCAGACCATGCTGTTTGTGTTTTGTTTTGCATTAATTTGATGCCCAGCATTGAGTTAGTAACACAGACATGATGGGCAATGAAATAAATGCATTTCATTCTTTGTTATCTCGAACCCCAATGCCTAAAAGGGAACATATACTTCACAACCGCACGACTACTGAAGAGTTGTTAGAGCCCGTTCTCCTTGTCTAAAATATTATTTTATCTTTAGGAAGTTTGGAATTAATTTTATAATGCCACTTAGGAATTGTAAGACGGCCAAGATTTTCTGCAGCCATTCTCAGTGGCACTCATATTTTCTTCATGAAGACAATCAGGAGGATGGGGAGAAGAACGCATGTTGAAATCTGTGCTGCTGTACTGCTTGACTCCAGCTACATCTTTCAACCCCTGCAGTCTCCCTGAGTCACTAAGCTGGTGTAGATTTTGTTTCTGGAGTTAGTTACCAAATCCCAGGTTACTGGGATCCTGAAATTCCTATAAACCCTATACAACATAATACAACTTAAGTCCTAGACTCTGAATACCACCTGGAATAGAATTGTATGGGACTAGAAGAGCTTAATTGAGCCCACAACTTAGTTTTCTTCTATGATCTATAAAGACAGACCCCAACCCATCGACCCTATTCTCTACCACGTGTCTCCAGCTTCCCCAGGATCTCAGCCCCAGGGGAAAAATGAACTTGAGGGTAACTGAGCAGCTGGACACTCAGTAGCTGGAAAGACGTGTGTTTATGCATCTTGTCAATGATTTTTTTCTCCCACTCCCAAGGTGTTAGTTTCTGAATGCAGTCACTTTACAACCAATTGTTATCTGCATAATGGAAATTCAAACCATGTTTCCTAATTAATCTATTGTGTTCTGTCTAATTTGCATGATAAATTGTAGGAGCAATGCCTTGTATGTGCCTGTCTCTGGGGCCAGGGTTGTTAGAAACCTGCTTCCGTAAAGTGTCTCTACAGGGGAGAAGCTGAGACAACTTCCAGCACTGCCACATTGTCGCCTGGGCTGCCTTCCTCTGGCTGTTTAGAGGTGAACAGATCCTGAATCTTAAAGTCTCTATTTACGTCTGTGATCTCAGTACTGAACAGGTGAGCACAGAGCCGTAGCAAATTGATAGGGACTGGCTATTCTAGGATGCTCTAACATCCGCTCCTAGGACCTGTGGCTGGATTTGAAGAGAGAATTTGGTCCTGCCTCATAATAAACCATTCATGTGGCTCAAAACCCTTTCTTCCAGAAAGCAGGATGTGAGGTAGGAACGAGAGTATGGAAGGAGACAGAAGTTTTTTACTTTTATGCTTCTTTAAACAAAAATAATTTATATTGAAGTATAACTACTTTACAATTTTGTGTTCATTTCTACTGTACAGGAAAGTGAATCAACCATACATATACATGCATCCCCCCCTTTTGGACTTCCTTCTCACTCAGGTCATCACAGTGCATGAAGTAGAGTTTCCTGTCCTATAGAGTAGGTTCTCACTAGTTATCTATTTTATATATAGTATCAACAGTGTATGGGCTTCCCAAGTAGCACCGTGGCAAAGGATCCGCCTGAAAATGCAGGAGATTCAGGTTCGATCCCGCGGTCAGGAAGATCCCCTGGAGTAGGAAATGGCAACCCACTCCAGCATTCTTGCCTGGAGAATCCCATGGACAGAGGAGCCTGGCGGGCTGCAGTCCATGGGGTTGCAGAGTTGGAAACGACTGAGCATGCGCCTGCACGCATGCATCAGTAATACAGACTCTCCCGATTCCTCCCACTGCCCGCCTCTTTCCACCTGAGTATCCACATGTTTGTCCTCTACCTCTGGGTCTCTATTTCTGCTTCGCAAATAAGATCATCTATACCATTTTTCTAGGTAGAGGTGTGGATGGACCTCAAGAGTGTCATAGAGTGTGAAGTCAGAAAGACAAACACCATGTAATAATGCACATATGTGAACTCATGCTTCTTCACACTCAACTTACAACTAATCATCAAAATCAGGACTCAAGCGCACCTGCCAGTTTATGGTTCCAGCGCCTTTACCTCCAGGGAAGCAGGGTTGCACCGAGAGCTCTGTTCTCCAATGAGTCCAAGAAAAGTCATTGAATTTGTCCAGTTTTTTTTTTTTTTCCTTGTTTTAAGGGTGAGAATAGCAACTTCTAAGCTCTTAATATGCCACAGCTGCAACCAGAAGTCTTAATATTCAATTTCATCTTTTTGCCGCTTCTGTGCTGCTGAGATCTTAGCCTTCTTTGCCAAGGAAGCAAAGTCATTGTGTCTGGCTTAGTGTAAATAACACAGTGCCAGCCGATCTGTGCTCTAGATTTTTCTCCTGTGAAAGTACATCAAAGTCTCCATTTTTAAACAAGAATAATCACCCAGAAAAAGGCATAACAATATAGAAAATACCAGCTGTTTCTGTAGGATCTGGGTAGTCCATAGTTTCATCATGCATTGCTAGTGGGAGATTAAAATGCATAAGCCACTTTGGATAACTGTTTAACTGTTTATTCTAAATGTAAAAGCATGCAGATACCCTATTATGGCCCAGTGATTTTACTCCTAGTTATATACCAGTAAAAAAAAATAAACAAAACCTGTAAAATAACAGGTTCTGCGCTATTCATAATAACCTTGAACTGAAAAAAGCTCAAATGTCATTAGATTGGTAAATCAATGGTGGTGTATTCACACAACAGAATAGTAAGCAACAACGACAAGGATAAATCTCACAGACATGATGCTGAGTGAGAGAACTGAAACAAAAAGTAGTACCTATTGTACAATTTCATTTATCTGTAGTCTAAGAAGAGTCCAAATTAAACTATGGTACTAGACTAGGAGCAAGGCTACCTATAATGTTGAAGGTTCTCCATCTTTGCATGCTCAGTCATGTTCAATTCTTTGCAACGCCATGGACTATAGCCTGCCAGCCTCCTCTGTCCAAGAAATTTTCCAGGCAAGGATACTATAGTCGGTTGCTATTTCCTACTCTAGGGAATCTTCCTGACCCACGGATCGAACTCATATATCTTGCGTCTCCTGCATTAGCAGGAGGATTTTTTACCACTCTGCCACTTGGGAGGGTAATGTTGAAGGTATTGATTAAATGGGTATAAAGAGAAGCATGTGGGATGCTAGTAATGATCTGTTCTTGAACTGTTTACATGGAATATTCAATATGTGAGAATCTAGCTGCAGACTTATGATCTGTGCATTTCTTATGTGTATATTATTGATGAAAAAAGTTTGTAGAAATGAATAATGAAGCCTTATTTAGCAATTTTGCTTGGTTCTTGTTAGGTTCTCATGGCAATGTATATAAAATTCCTTGAAAAATCTGGACACTATAATAATCCAATGAATTATTTCTGTCACCATCATCACCATTTACTTAACATCCTATGTATAAACAATATAATCCCAAGTAGTTGTCACCTTTCTAAGTCAGAGAAGATTCTAACTTACATTTATCTGAGAAGAAACTAGAAATCTGAATTCAATTTAAATTTTCTCAGTACTTAGGCTCCTGGATTTTCTGTTTTTACTGAAACATTTTATAGAACCAAAGGGTAATCTAAAGCCAGTGTAAAAAATGACTATCAGAGTTACCACATACAAGTTTCCTCATTAGAGAAGACCTCATTGGATAAGAAATACAGCCCTTCCCTGAG
The DNA here is from genome assembly GCF_001704415.2 of Capra hircus. Classification (NCBI taxonomy): domain Eukaryota; kingdom Metazoa; phylum Chordata; class Mammalia; order Artiodactyla; family Bovidae; genus Capra; species Capra hircus. Next base: position 51,579,043 of record NC_030831.1, on the reverse strand, counting down.
CTGCAGGCTGAGGCCTGCACACACGACTCACTATGGTCACCCCACAGTCTCTGCAGTCTCCGTCTTTGATTTATCATTTGGAGGCTATTTGGATAACTCCTGGTGTTCATACCAATCTTCAGAAAACATCTGATCCTCTGTGCAGATTTTATCTTGTACCCCTCATTTCAATGTTCTCTAATCTATGTAACTGCTCTTAAAATGGTTCACTCTGCAGACAAAAATCCAAGCCCTTTAAAAGAAGGGAGAATGTGTTAGATCAAGGCTACAAACAACAGGGGATGCTTGTACTGGAGTAGGAAATGAACTAATGGAATGCAAAAGTGCGTGATCTAGATAGTAATTTTTAGCAGTAAGATAATATCTTGATGGTCTCTCACAATAGATCGTAAGTGCCGTGGAGTCAGGAACATGACAGCATACTGGCCATTGTGCATTAGTAACACTGATATTTATCCATAGATCAGGTGAATTAATGTGATAGCTGATGGAAGAATGGTGCTAATATGGTTAAACCTCTCATGACAACTACTTACTAGGCCATTCATAGGAGCAAGTGTTAGGAAGTAAGGGAAAAATATCTGATAAAAGTGATTTAAGACAACACATTAAAAAAAAACATTAAAAAAACATTAAAAAAAGACAACAAATAGAATGGGAGGAAGTTTGCAAATCAAGTCTCTGATAAGGATATATATATCTAGACATGTTAAGAATAACTACAACTCACTAATAAAAAGACAATCTAATTTTTAAAACACTGAGCAGATTTTAACAGACATTTCTCCAAAGAAGGTATACAAATGCTGATAAGTATATGAAAAGACTCCCAACCTCATTAGCCATCAGAGAAATGCAAATCAAAACCACAGGGAGATACTACTTTATACTCACTAGCAACACTATAATCCAAGAGACAGAAATAACAGGTGTTGGTGAGGATATGAAGATACTGAAATCCTTATACATGGCTGGGGGAAAGTAAAACGGTATGGCTGCTTTGGAAAACATTCTGACAGTTCATTAAAAGTCATACGACACAGTAACTCTCTTATCTTATGTATAGACACAAGAGAGATAAAAATATACGCCCTTACGAAAACTTGTACACAAATGGTCATAGCAGAATTATTCATAATAGCCCAGAGTAGAAAAACACCAATGTCTGTCAGTTGAACAGTGGATAAATGAAATGCGGTGTATCCATATAACGGAAGGCTATTAGCAGTTTTAACAGTAAAATACTAACAGATGTTGCAACTATGGATGAACCTTGAAAACATGATGCTCAGTGAAAGAAAACAGACTCTAAAGGCCACCTATTATCTGATTCCATTCATATAAAATATCCAGAATAGGATAAAAAAGCAGAAAGTAGATTGGTGGTTGCATAGTGCTGGGAGGCTGAGGGCATGGGGGTAACGACTAAGGGAAGTGGACTTCATATGTAGGGGGTAATCAAGCGCTATCAGCTGATTGTGGGATAGATGAAGAGTTTGTGAATATCCTCAAAGGCATTAAATTGTAGACTTTAAATGAGTGAATCACATGGTTTGTGGATTGTATCTCAATAAATCTGTTAAAAATAAATTGAAATTGTGATGATTGAGATGGGAGGAAGAAGCACTTCTGAGAAATAGAAAAAGCAATATAAGATAGTGAAAGAATCAATGAAAAAGAGTTCATGTGTGTAATTAGCTGTTTTGTCTACAAAGGGCCTCGCCTCAGTTTAATCTTTGACATTAGGGGTAAGAATCTGATTCCTCCTAAAATTTAGGATTCATTTTCCCTGAATACATGCAAATTGTAAATGGAGAAAGAAAATATGAATAAATCAGGAAATGTAAGAATAAATCATAACAAAAGTCCCTTTAGTGCCGATTCTAATTTAATCAACATGCAAAACGAGAATCTCTCAGAGAAAAACACTAACTTCTCCGGGAAAAGCAGCTTCTGGCAGGTCCACAGCAATCACACATCCCTTTTGCCAGAATGTATTTTCCTTCTCCAGGTAGTTCTCTCAAATAGCCCTCAAATATTCCATTAGAGCATTTCCCTTCATGCACCCCTTTGTAGTTCAGTCATTGTTGCTGATACAATACCAACAGGAGACCTTTTCTTTAAGCCAGACTTCTGCATATTATTAAAATGTAAGATAAAGAACAACATGTCTCCACGTCTGACAGTTTGAAGTCATTTTAGCAGATGTGTCTGCCATTGTTCCCTGTTTCTTTCATAAGTAAAATGTCTGCAGAGGAATGGCAAAGCACTGTTTCCTGTCTCTTAGCTTAAAAAATATAAAACTCCTAGCATTTATTAGACAACTCCAAATGTTAATCTGATAGTAAAAATTTTAAAACCTTCCATAGAGATCCTTGGGGCTTTTCTGCTCTAGAATTAAGAACTTTGTGTTCTTACTGTGAAAACCTACGAAACTTTGAGACAAGGAACCATAATTTTGATTGCCATCCAGCAGGATACCCTACTGGGGTCTCTCAGATTCTCAGTCTGCTCTGCTCTTCTGCCAGGATGGTACATAAATATTTCCCTACCTCCTTGAACCTACTCTATTTTGTGTATGCTGCTAAGTCGCTTCAGTCGTGTCCGACTCTGTGCGACCCCATAGACAGCAGCCCACCAGGCTCCCCCGTCCCTGGGATTCTCCAGGCAAGAACACTGGAGTGGGTTGCCATTTCCTTCTCCAATGCATGAAAGTGAAAAGTCAAAGTGAAGTCGCTCAGTCGCCCGACTCTTAGCGGCCCCATGGACTGCAGCCTACCAGGCTTCTCCGTCCATGGGATTTTCCAGGCAAGAGTGTTGGAGTGGGATGCCATTGCCTTCTCCGATTTTATGTATAAAGGCATGCAAATTATGAATGATAATGAGATTAAAGCTAGTAAACTGATGTATTGTGACTATTTACTGATACTGTCTAAATAGAGCTGAAGGTTGGAAAGACCTAAAGCAACATAAGGTCCAATCATATACTGATGCCATTTGAATACCCTTCATCAAATGTATAGTTGAATTCTTTAACCAAAGAGAAGCAGTTAATTTCATTTCTATAGAGTTTCATTGATTTAAGGTGCTTTATAAATAGCGAAAATTATTCTAGGTTTATTATCTTAGGAAAGAGAAGTCGCTTCATTCGTATCTGACTCTTTACGACCCCATAGACTGTAGCCTGCCAGGTTCCTCCGTCCATGGGATTCTCTAGGCAAGAATACTGGAGTGGGTTGCCATTTCCTTCACCAGGGGATCTTCCTGACCCAGGGATCAAACCTGGGTCTCCCACATTGCAGGCGGATTCTTTACCGTCTGAGCCATTATCTTAGAGCTATACATAAAAACAGCCCATGCATTCTTCTATCTTGCTTAATATTACCTCACTGAATTTTCACAAAAGTACACACTTTTCCATTTGTTTCTTTGGACTCCTGAATCTCTTTACTTCAAGGCTACTACTCACCCAGGAATAATCCCTCCTTCTTTCAAATATTTGGTACCTAAGGTTTTTAGAATTCCACTCAACATTTGCCTCTGAATGTGCCCCTGGTAAGGCTATTTCTCTCTTAACGTGTGACATTCAGAAGACTCCTGGAGTGGGGTATCAGGACAAAGTAGAAGAAAATCACCACTTGTCTATAATGGTATCCATGGAACACAGAATACACTTATTCATTTTCTGTGGTAACATAGGTTTGTAACATTGTCTATTTCATGTGTGCAACAGTATAATTAGATTGCTGAATACGCTACAGTGAGCTCATCATCAAAAGTCTAGTTCCCATCCATCACTGTATAAGCGATCCCCTCTTTACCCATTTTGTCCTCCCCACCTGCCCTCCTCTCCTCTGGTAACCACAAGCTTGTCCTCAGTATCTATGTGTAGTGTTGGTTCATTTTTTCCAGAACTTTCATACTTCATATACGAGCAAAATCGTACAGTAGTTGCCTTTCTTTGTCTGACTTACCCCACTTCACCTAATACCCTCCAGGTCCATCCATGTTGTTGCAAATGGCAAGATCCCACCTTTTTTATTGCAGAGTAATATGCTATTGCTATGTAAACATGCATATACACACATTCAAACACATATATACACGTCTTCATCCATCCATCCATCAGTGAGCAATTAGATTGCTCACATATCTTGGCTATCATACATAACACTGCAAGGAACATAGAGGGGCACTTATCTTTTTTAAACAGTATTGTTGTATTTCTCAGATAAATATCCAGAGGTAGAATAGCTGGGTCATATGGTAGTTCTATTCTTAATTTTTTGAGGATTCTCCATACTGTTTTCCATACTGACTGTATCAATTTACTTTACAACCAACTGTGTATAAGTGTTACCTTTTCTCCACACCCTTTTCAACACTGACAGTTAGAAAGATAAGAAGTAACAATTCCAACCAGTATGAGGTGATATCTTGTTTTGGTTGTGATTGTCATTTCCCTAGTAATTAGTGATGTTGAACATCTTTTCACAAGCCTGTTGGTAATCTATATATCTTCTTGGTAAAAATTTTTATTTAAATCCTTTGCCCATTTTTCAATCAGCTTGCTTTTGTTGCTTCAAGTTTTAAGAGTTTTTAATATACTTGGGATATTAATCTTTATCAAATATATGATTTGCAAATACATTTTCCCATTCAGGAGGTTGTCTTTTTGTTTAGTTGATGGTTTCTTTTTCTGTGCTTCCTGGTGTACAGACTTCCCTGGTGGCTTAGACGGTAAAGCGTCTGCCTGCAATGCGGGAGACCTGGGTTCGATTCCTGGGTCAGGAAGATCCTCTGGAGAAGGAAATGGCAACCCACTCCAGTACTCTTGCCTGGAAAATCCCATGGACGGAGAAGCCTGGTAGGCTATAGTCTATGGGGTCACAAAGAATCGAAAACAACTGAGCGGCTTCACTTTCACTTTTCTGTGCAGAAGCATTTAAGTTTGATGTAGTTCCATTTGTTTAATTTTACTTTTGTTTGCCTTGCCTGTGCAGACATGCTCAGAAAGATATTGCTGAGACCAGTATCAAAGAGATTACTGCCTATGTTTTCTTCTAGAAATTCTATTATTTCAGGTTTTGCATTTGTCTTTAATCCATTTTGAGTTAATTTTTGTGTATGATGTAATATATCAACCTAATTGCATTCTTTTGCATCTAGTTTTTCCAGCACTATCAACTGAGGAGACTATGCTTTCTTCCTTGTATATTCTTTGTACTTTGTCATGAATTAATTGTACATATATGTATGGATTCATTTCTGGGCTTTGAATTCTATTCCATTGATGCATGTCCCTGGTTTTTCAGCCAATGCTGTACAGTTTTGGTTACTATAGCTTTGTAGCATAATTTGAAATCAGGGAATATGATATCTCCAGGTTCACTATTTTCCTTCAAGAAAATTGGTTTGGCTATCAGGGTCTTTTATGGTTTCATACGAATTTTAGGATTTACTTTGTATTATTTCTATGAAAACTATAATTGGGATTTTGATGGGGATTATAGTATTCAGAAAATGAAGATCATGGCATCCGGTCCCATTACTTCATGGGAAATAGATGAGGAAGGAGTGGAAATAGTGTCAGACTTTATTTTTGGGGGGCTCCAAAGTCACTGCAGATGGTGACTGCAGCCATGAAATTAAAAGACGCTTACTCCTTGGAAGAAAAGTTATGACCAACCTAGATAGCATGTTCAAAAGCAGAGACATTACTTTGCCAACAAAGGTCCATCTAGTTAAGGCTATGGTTTTTCCTGTGGTCATGTATGGGTGTGAGAGTTGGACTGTGAAGAGGGCTAAGCACCGAAGAATTGATGCTTTTGAACTGTGGTGTTGGAGAAGACTCTTGAGAATCCCTCGGACTGCAAGGAGATCCAACCAGTCCATTCTGAAGGAGATCAGCCCTGGGATTTCTTTGGAAGGAATGATGCTAAAGCTGAAGCTCCAGTACTTTGGCCACCTCATGTGAAGAGTTGACTCATTGGAAAAGACTGATGCTGGGAGGGATTGGGGGCAGGAGGAGAAGGGGACAACAGAGGATGAGATGGCTGGATGGCATCACAGACTCGATGGACGTGAGTCTGAGTGAACTCCGGGAGTTGGTGATGGACCGGGAGGCCTGGCGTGCCACGATTCATGGGGTTGCAAAGAGTCGGACATGACTGAGCGACTGAACTGAACTGACAGTGAATTGTAGATTGCTTTAAGTAATATGAACCTTTTTCACAATGTTAATTCTTCCAACCCATGAGAATTGAATATCTTTTCCTTATTATGTGTCTTTAATTTTTTTTCAACATCTTCAGTTTATAGATCTTTCAATTCCTTGGTTAAATTTATTCCTACTATTTCTTTCTATATCTCGATACATATATATTATGAAATTATATTTTCTTGATGAATTGTCTCCTTTGTCTTTACGTAATGTCCATGTTTATCTCTTACTACCTGGCACAGGGGTAAAGAATTTGCCTGCTAATGCAGGAGACACAGGAGTTGTGAGTTCAATCCCTGAGCTGGGAAGATTCTCCAGAGTAGGAAATGGCAACCCACTCTTGCTTGGCAAATTCCATGGACTGAGGCACCTGGTGGGCTACAGCCTGTGGGCTTGCAAAAAGTCAGACATAACTGAGGGACTAGGTGTATTCACACACAAGACACACACTTTTTTTTTTTTTTTAGTTTGAAGTCTATTCTGTCTGATACAAGTATGGCTTTCCCTACTTTCTTTGGACTGCCATTTGCTTGGAGGGTCATCTTCCATCTCTTCACTTTGGAACTATCTTTGTCTTTAGAACGGAGATGACGTTCTCAAAATAATACAGTATGTTTTCTGACAGCATATAACCTTCATTAGTTATGGAAATTTGTGAATCCAACTGATAGAGGACTGGAAATGGCTGTCATGAAAAACTGTCAGTGAGCTACAAGAAAACTCAGAAAGGCACTTCATTGATCTCAGGGACAAAATTGAATGAAATGAATAATTTGCCAAAGAGATTAAAACACTAAAAAAGAATCAAATTCTGGAGCTGAAGAACTCGATAAATGAGACGAATGATGCAATTGAAAGTACTGGAAATGCTTATATATAATATAGTATATATTAATGTATAAACTTATATATATATTATTATATATTGTAATCAAACTATATAGACCATATATATATATATGTATTAAATGCAGTTATTGTTCCTTTAAATAAACTCTCTGCTCCCTTCTCTCTCCCTTCTCCTTCTAGGATACCCATTACCCTTATTTTCTCTCCCGTGTTAGTATCATGCAGTTCTCACAAAATTTCTTCACTGAAAAAGAAAATCTAAGTTCTCTCTTCTACCCGAATCATTTCTAGATTTCTACCGTGAAGCTCACTAATTCTCTCTTCCGTATAGTCTGCTCTATTTCCATTGCTTACTATTTCATTATTAATCTCATTGATTAAATTCTTCAGCTCTAGAATTTGATTCTTTTTTAGTATTCTAATCTCCTTGGCAAATTATCCCCTTTGTTCATGAATTTTATTCCTGAGATCACTAACCTGCCTTTCTGAGTTTTCTTGCAGCTAGCTGAGCTTTTTCATGACAGCTGTTTTGAGTCTTTATCAGTTTCACAATTCTCCATGACTAAAGCTGGTTTCTGGAGAACTATCATTTTCTTGTCATGACACCACATTATCGTGGGTTTTCATGATACTTGAAGAGCTGCTCCTCTTCAAGCACATCTGTAGTAGCAAAACACCTTTCTTTTCTTCTTCAGGTAAAGCTTTTCTCTCTTTTCTTTTGAAACTTTGATTCTAATAGTTCAGCAGGTTTTTAACTAGAGGTCTTTCTCTTATTTTTCTATAGGTGGCATTATGGTACGTTTGTTTCCCACTCATGCTGCCTCTGGCTACATTGGAGAATGGTACTTCCTACTCATCAGCACCTCTGCCAGAGGGACTGCCAGTGCCCCTGCCAGTGCCCCTGCCATCACGGGTTGTGCTTCTGGGGTTGCTGGTGCCTTGCAACTGCTGGTGTCATTGGCACCACCAGCAGGGACATCAGGGTGCTGGGAGCCTCCACGTTGTCTCGGGTTGCCTAGGTTGCAGGCACTGTTGCCTCAGTGTGTGCGGGATGGAACTTAGGTCTCAGGCGCCTCTGCCGCTTCCCGTGTCATTGGGCTGTGAGCACCATCACCACGAGTGGGAGGGCAGAACTGCCGGCCTTGCTGTTGCCCAGGTTCCACAGCCCGCCACTGCAGCCAGAGCTCAAGTAGTGTGCACTGCTTCCCCACTGCGTCACTGTTCTCTGTGACCCCTGGGCTGGCATCCAGGGCACCACGCTCACTGTTCCCCCATTCTGCCCCTTCTGCGTTCCAGTCCACCCACCTCCAGATGTACACATGGATGGATCTCTCCAGCATCCTGGTGAATTAGTTGGAGAAATCTTTGCCAAGTTACAGGTGTTTTACTTGTTGTAGACTGAAGCAGGGAGATAAAAGGAGCTTCTCATGACTGACATCTCATAATACTGACATCTCTCCTGCACTTGTTTTTACTGATGGTAGAAATTTTTGATGGTGGTTTTGTCTTTTTTCTTTTTTTTGCTTTATGAGTAATATTTCAACGTGTATTTTGGGAGTATCCAAGATGTCTTTCCATTACAACAGTCACCTTGACTACTTTAATATTGCAAATCAACTATGTAAGGTAGGAAGAATGATTGTTTATTTTATAGAGAAGGAAAAAACAGCTAAGAGAAGTTGTCATAAAAACACTGCAGGTGTAGAAATATGATTTGATTCCATGTTAATCTCCTGACACCAATCTCCTGTTGTATTGAGTACACATCACTGCAAGCCAAAATTGGGTGTCCTGCCATTTAAAGTCCTGTCTGTTTTTCACATAGGTTACTGTGAAGCATATCTCCCCTAACTTCTTTGTGAGTAGTTGGTTTGGGTTTCTTTAGTTTGGTTTTTAAACTCAGCTGTGCACCTTATGCTTGACATTATTTAACTCTACCTTCTTAGGTTCAACCATCAAGGTCTGTAGAAGGGTGTCTATGCACTCCACAGCAAAAAAAAAGGAAAAAAAAATTAACAAATAGCAAGGAATGCTAATACAGAACTGAAAGTGTCAAAATTAGGTTGACAATTTCTTTCCTTCTCTTCTTTTTCTTTCTTCAACATTTTAAAATACATTGTTCTATTCACTTTTACTTCCATTATTTTATAAGAAGTCTGCTGACATTCTTAACATTACACTCCTAAACAATTTTCCCTAGACCACGAGTTGGCAAACTTTCACTATAAATGACCAGATAGTGAATAATTTACTCTTTAGTGGTTCTGCTCCTAGATTATAGTTTCTATTTTCCTGCTTGTTTCCTAGTTCTTTATTTTTATTTTTTGTAAACCAGACATTGTGTTTGAAAAACCAATAGTAGCGAATGAATAAGTAATGTTTATCTCTGGATAAGGTCACACAACCTGTTTTCTCAGACCATCATTTTGGTGAGATTGCATCTATCTAATCTTTAATTCAGCTGGGTTTCGGATTTGATGGACCTTTTGAAAGATTCAGTATACCACTATCTTCAAATATTTTATGGTGGGAGTAGAAATTTCCCTTAGCAGAGCTTAGGATCTGTACACCTCCAAGACCTCAGAGATTTCTTTTTATGCTTTAAAGCCAGTCACCAGGCTTCTAAACTCTCAGAATCTGTAATTCTGAACTCTCAGATTTATAACTTGAAGAACACCTCTTTAGGGTCAGTGGGAGTCTCATTCTCTTTCCCTGCGTCTGGTTTTCTGTGCATCAGGAAATCTCTCCACTCTGCTGTCCCACGCTTATCTTTCAGTGAACATTCATTGTACCTCGGGAGACAGTCTTAATTCTTTCCCAGCCCTAATTAAGCTATTGTGATTCATAAGACCCCATCCACCTTGCGGTGGGGAAACCTCTCAGATCTCTTGTCTTTTTCTGTCCTTTGGTGGGGGGGTGGGGGTGGGACACACTTTCTCATAGTCATAAAATCCCTGTGAATCTCAGGATGAAGATGGGCATCTTGCGCGATTCCTCTGAACTATTTTGTCTGATTGTAGATGTGCATTCAGAGAAGTCCCCTTTTGTCTCATAGATGTCCCCTCTCAGCTCTCCTTCTCTGCCTTTCCCTCTGGGGTGCTACCTCTGTGCACTCTATTAAGGTACTGTGGGAATTAGGCATCCGGTATCCATATTTGCTTTACACTGCGGATCCTTGGAACGTCCATTAATTGTACCTGTTCAGATGTGGGCATCAGAAAAATTGTCAAAAGTCAGGATAATTTTCTCCTTAGTCACCTCTATAAGGGAATGGATGTTAATTCTCTTTCTGTCATTTCCCTAGTCAATCATTACATCTATCAGTAATTGAAGAAAAGAGCCTGGCTAATAAAAGTTTTCCTGGTGGCTCAGAGGTTAAAGTGTCTGCCTCCAATGCGGGAGACCTAGGTTCAATCCCTGGGTCAGGAAGATCCCCTGGAGAAAGAAATGGCGACCCACTCCAGTATTCTTGCCTGGAGAATCCCATGAATGGAGGAGCCTGGTAGGCTACAGTCCACGGGGTCGCAGAGAGTTGGACATGACTGAGCGACTTCACCATTCACCAATAAAAGTATATGTTTCAATACTGGCAGAATTTTGTTTAGGGGGTATGGAGGAGTGAGATCCTTCTGTGTGGCCTAGCTAGTTTTTGTATTTTGTGTGAGTGGAAACCTTCAGAGTCAGAGGACTTAGCTTGCAGAAAGAGCAGTATAGCCTCCAAGCTTCCTGGCCTGGAGGCTTTCACAGATTCAACTGCTGGGTTTCACATTCTCCTACTTATATCTTTCAGTTCAATTCAGTTCAGTCACTCAGTCGTGTCTGACTCTTTACGACCCCATGAATCACAGCACGTCAGGCCTCCCTGTCCAACACCATCTCCCAGAGTTCACTCAGACTCACGTCCATCGAGTCTGTGATGCCATCCAGCCATCTCATCCTCTGTTGTCCCCTTCTCCTCCTTTCCCCAATCCCTCCCAGCATCAGAGTCTTTTCCAATGAGTCAACTCTTCACATGAGGTGGCCAAAGTACTGGAGTTTCAGCTTTAGCATCATTCCTTCCAAAGAAATCCCAGGGTTGCTCTCCTTCAGAATGGACTGGTTGGATCTCCTTGCAGTCCAAGTGACTCTCAAGAGTCTTCTCCAACACCACAGTTCAAAAGCACCAATTCTTCAGTGCTCAACTTTCTTCACAGTCCAACTTTCATATCCATACATGACCACTGGAAAAACTATAGCCTTAACTAGACGGACCTTTGTTGGCAAAGTAATATCTCTGCTTTTCAATATGCTATTTAGGTTGGTCATAACTTTCCTTTCAAGGAGTAAGCGTCTTTTAATTTCATGGCTGCAGTCACCATCCACAGTGATTTTGGAGCCCAGAAAAGTAAAGTCTGACACTGTTTCCACTGTTTCCCCATCTATTTCCCATGAAGTGATGGGACCAGATGCCATGATCTTCGTTTTCTGAATGTTGAGCTTTAAGCCAACTTTTTCACTCTCCTCTTTCACTTTCATCAAGAGGCTTTTTAGTTCCTCTTCACTTTCTGCCATAAGGGTGGTGTCATCTGCATATCTGAGATGATTGATATTTCTCCCGGCAATCTTGATTTCAGCTTGTGCTTCTTCCAGCCCAGCGTTTCTCATGATGTATTCTGCATAGAAGTTAAATAAGCAGGGTGACAATATACAGCCTTGACATATTCCTTTTCCTATTTGGAACCAGTCTGTTGTTCCATGTCCAGTTCTAACTGTCGCTTCCTGACCTGCATGTTTTTAGATTATATTTTTAAGACTGAGTTTTAAAGGCTATATTTAGAGATCAAAGTGTTTGTCTATTTATACAGAAATGGGACAGTTCTAGTCACCTCTGGACTGACTCAATATCTACCATCTTAGAAGAACTGATTAAAACACACACACACCAAAGATGGGAGAAAATTCTGAAATTTCAATTTTTTTTTTCTACTTTGACTCTTTGCTCAATGAGAGCTTATGTTAAAATTTAATATTTTTTCCCTGTAAACTTACTTTAGAAAACATCTTTAAATTTTAGTATTTAAAGTTGTAGATCATAAGGGCATGTGTAAGGGATATTTTCAGTCATATATCATGGAAGATTTTTTCCCTCTAGAGGATTGAACAAAGGTAGTTTAGCTCATTAGTTATGGCCCAGACACCCCTGGAGGATTATAGTTGAGTATTATAACACAAATGGCTCCCATAACTTGGAATGAATTATTTTGAATATTTAAAGGTAACTTCTAGCTACAGATGTTTTATGGCATAATGAGACCTTGATGCTACCTGATTAAACGCAGCAGCAAATCAACATTTACTAGAAAAGTAGTAAAGTGACATGAATTATTTTCCAAATGGCCGCGATGGCAAGAATTTCTATTTGACAGTAACTACAGAAAAAAAAAAAAAAAAGAGTACAAATGATAGGTCAGCAAGGTATCCTGTGAGACTGTGCTGTCTTGGGAGCTGTTGAGAAATCCTGGAGGTGATGAATAAAATTCACTGGGATGGAACACGGTCATGCATAAATGCAGAAGATGGTGACTCAGTGTTTTATCTTTGACTTTTAGAGACTGACAAAAACAGTGCTGAGTAGCACATCACAGAAAAATAAAGATCTTGGGACATGATTTGTACTATCCAATAGTCCATCCTTATCTGTAGGGGACACTTTCTAAGACCCTCAGTGGTTGCCTAAAACCAGGGATAGCCCCAAACCCTACATACACCATATTTTTTTCGTGTGCATATATATACGTGCACACGTATGATAAATTTTAAATTATAAATCAGGCACGGTAAGAAACTAACAATAATAGAACAACTATAACAATATTCTATAATAAAGTTATTATAAATCTTAGCAACCTCAGAATAGGATTTTTTTTTTCTTTCAAGTTGAACACTTCAACCTTTTTTCTTAAAGAAAGCATTTTGTGGCTTCTCTTTGGAATATGCAAATTGTCAGTCTCACTGTTCTTGAGCTTTGGGGCCATCATGAAGTAAAATAAGAGTTACTTGACACAGCACTGTGATTCTCTTGTAATCGATCTGATAACCAAGGCAGCTGGTAAGTGACTAATGGGTGGGATGCAGTGAACAAAGGGATGATTTCTGTTCAAGGTGGGATGGTGAGAGATTTTATTATGCTAGTCTGAATGGTGTGCAACTTAAAACTGATGAAGTATTTATCTCTGGAATTTTTCATTTAACATTTTCAGACTGAGGTTAACAATGGGCAACAAAACATCGAAAGTCAAATCTAGGGTAAGGGGGAACAACTGTGTCATCTTCTACTGTTTTTCTTAGTTTCTCCTCAGTGACTCTCCTGAGTCCACAACCAGATTTCCAGCACATCCAGGGCCATGCCAGAGGAGTGTAACATTTTCTAAGAGCACTTCCCTGGCACTGCTCTATGCAGATGAAGTCAGCTGATTTTCAAGGTTACCTTGAAAAAGTAGGTTTTCTTATTTTCCCATTTTACTAGATGGGGATTTCGGAGAAACAGGGGAATAATTAAAACTTGCCCAAGATCACACACAGTTAAATGGCAGAGCTGAAATGTGCACCCAGATGTTCTGACTCTGGGGGCCCAGACCCTAATGTTCTACAAGATTCTTTTCTGCTCTCCTGTATCTCCCTCACCTCCTAGCTATTTTCTCAGGAAAGAGGATTTGTTGAATATGTTCTTGAATTAAGTTCCTGCTAATAAACAGAAATTCATGTTTCCTTTCATTTTCTTATAATCTTTTCACCTTTACTCCAAGCTCCTATTGGACCCAAATGCTCATACTTCGCTCTACACAGAAGTGCCAATTATGTTTCATGTATTATGCCCAGAGAGTTGGGTTCAGAAGCATTCTGTGGCTGCAATCTGGCTCTTCAAAAATACTACTTTAATACAGAGAATAAACTACTGGCTGCCAGTGGGGAGAGGAAACGAGGGAGCTAGACAGTATATGTAGGGTTTGGTGCAATCCCTGGTTTTAGGCATCCACTGAGGGTCTTAGAATGTATCCCTTACATATAAGGATGGACTATTGGATAGTACAATGGGGACTGGGAGGTGCAAATTATTGGGTATAAGATAGACTACAGAGATGTAAAGCATAGAGAATATAGTCAATATTCTGTAATAGCTGTAAATGGAGTGTAGCTTCTAAAAATCATATAAATAAACATGCAAAAAATAGTACTTAATCAGTTAGCAACATCAGCCATGGGTATAGGATCAGGGAATAGTACTATATAGCCATAGATAGAGATATAGTTTATGTAATAAAATGCTGTCTGACCCTCAGAATGCCCTGTAATAGAACAACATTATTAGTGATCTTCCTCTTATCCTTCTGTTTGTACTTGCTCTATTTGTAATAGACTACTGGAAACGGCAGCATAGTTTAGGAAAATGAACACAGAACTTACGGTGACCAGATCTGGGATTAAACCCTGTATTTATGCTGCTGCTGCTGCTAAGTCGCTTCAGTCGTGTCTGACTCTGTGTGACCCCATAGATGGCAGCCCAACCAGGCTCCCCCGTCCCTGGGATTCTCAAGGCAAGAACACTAGAGTGGGTAAATTGTAGTATTTATGAGTTAAAGATAAGGCAGGAGAGAGTAAGCTTTTTCTATAAAGGTTAGATGGTATATATTTTACCTTTTTCAGGCCATAGTTGGCTGATGCCTGAAATAAGGGAATGTGAAAATAATCCTAAATAGTTAAGAATGTTAATAATCCTCAATACTTATATTCTTTTTTAAAAATAAGACATTGAAATAGTCAAATTATTTCATTTTAAAATGTGAAGATAGCTTGGTGATCTGTAATATATTATTATTAATGCCTCAATATAAATATGTCAGTCATACTTAGAAATAGCAAATCTCACAGCAAGGTTAAATTATTTTGATTGTGTAATTTATCAGTAATTTCTCTTACATCTCAATATGGCTGTATGTTGTTTTATAAATTATATACAGTACAACTCCATAATTACATTTTGTACCTTATAAAACACACAAAATATAAATTACTTAAAATTAAGTGAAGACTTAGAGAAGCTCTAAGCTCAAAGGAAATCATAAACAAAATGAAAAGGCAACCTACAAAATGAGAGAAATTTGCAAATGATACAACTGACAAGAGATTAATCTCAAAAATATACTAAGAGCTCATACAGCTCTATCTAAAAAGTAAATAACCTAAAAAAAAAAGTAAATAACCTAATTGAAAGATGGGGAGAATATCTAAATATACATTTCTCCAAAAAGTGCATACGAATAACCAAAAGCACATGATAAGATGCTTAGCATAGCTAATTATTAGATAAATGCAGATCAAAACTACTGATCCAATGAAGTATCACCTCATACCAGTCAGAACGGCCATCATCAAAAAGTCTACAAGTAATAAACACTGGAGGTGTAGATAAAAGGGAATCCTCCTACACTGTTGGTGGGAATGCAAATTGGTACAATCACTATGGAAAACAGTCTGGAGCATCATTAAAAAAACTAAAAATAGAGCCACATTATGATCCCACTTCTGGGCATATATATGGAGAAACCATAATTCAAAAAGACAGATGCATCTCCATGTTCACTGAAGCACTGTTTCCAATAGCCAAGACATGGAAGCAAACTAAATGTCCATTGACAGATGAATGGATAAAGGAGATGTGTATATAAACATACGTACAAACATACAATGGAATATTACTCAGCAATAAAAAATAAATGATCCCATTTGCAGCAACATGGATGAACCCAGAGATTATCATGCTAAGTGAAGTAGACCAAAGAAAGACTAATATCATATGATATCATTTATATGTGAAATCTTTTTTAAAAAATTAGACAAATAAACTTATTTACAAAACAGAAACAGACTCACAGACATAGAAAACTAACTTGTGGTTACCAAAGGGTAAAGGCAGAGGGAGGGATCAATTAAAAGTTTGGGATTAACATATATACATTAACTATACATAAAATAGGTAAATAACAAGGACCTACTATGTGGCAGAGGAAGCTATAATCAGTATTTTGTAACAAACTATATGCGGAAAGAATATGAAAAAGCGTATCTATAGAGAAAGATAAATAGATATCTGAATCACTTTGCTGTACACAGGAAACTAGTATCATTGTAAATCAACTATTCAGTTCAGTTCAGTTGTTCAATGGTGTCCTACTCTTTGTGACCCCATGTACTGCAGCACACCAGGCCTCCCTGTCCATCACCAATACCCGGAACTTACTCAAACTCATGTCCATTGAGTTAGTAATGCCATCCAACCATCTCATCCTCATCCCTTCTCCTCCTGCCTTCAATCTTTCCCAGCATCAGGGTCTTTTCTAATGAGTCAGTTCTTTGCATCAAGTGGCCAAAGTATTGGAGTTTATGCTTTAGCATCAGTTCTTCCAATGAATATTCAGGACTGATTTCCTTTAGGATGGACTGGTTGGATCTCCTTGCAGTCCAAGGGATTCTCAAGAGTTTTCTCCAACACGACAGTCCAAAAGCCTCAATTCAGTGCTCAGCTTTCTTTATGGTCCAACTCTCACATCCATACATGACTACTGGAAAAACCATAGCTTTGATTAAACAGACCTTTGTTGGCAAAGTAATGTCTCTGCTTTTTAATATGCTGTCTAGGTTGGTCATAGCTTTTCTTCCAAGGAGCAAGCATCTTTTAATTTCATGGCTATAGTCACCACCATCTGCAGTGATTTTGGAGCCCCCAAAAATACTTTCTCACTGTTTCCATTGTTTCCCTACCTATTTGCCATGAAGTAATGGGACTGGATGCCATGATCTTAGTTTTCTGAATGTTGAGTTTAGGCCAACTTTTTCACTCTCCTCTTTCACTTCCATCAGGAGGCTCTTTAGTTCTTTTTCACTTTCTGCCATAAGGGTGGCGTCTTCTGCATATCTGAGGTTACTGATATTTCTCCCAGCAATCTTGATTCCAGCTTGTGCTTCATCCAGCCCAGCATTTTGCATGATGTACCCCGCATATAAGTTAATAAGCAGGGTGACAATATACAGCTTGACATACTCCTTTCCTGATTTGGAACCAGTCTGTTGTTCCAAGTCCAGTTCTAACTATTGCTTCTTGACCTGCATACAGATTTCACAGGAGGCAGGTAAGTGGTCTGGTATTCCCATCTCTTGAAGAATTTTCCACAGTTTATTATGATCCACACAGTCAAAGGCTTTGGGGTAGTCAGCAAAGCAGAAGTAGATGTTTTTCTGGAACTCTCTTGCTTTTTTGATGATCCAACAATCAAAAATCAACTACACTTCAGTAAAAAAAGAATAAGTGAAGATTCAAAGAAGCTCTGATGTTGCTTCTCAACCACCCTAGACAACTGAAGACCATTAGGGGAAAGATTAACACTTTGTCGTGTTAGATAGGCAAGAGTTTTAGGTATTCAGTCTCTCTCAACCAGCTGGTATGAAAAGTATTGTTAAATTATTATCCTATAATAATTAAGAACAAAGACTAAATAACTTCTAATTCTACAAATAGTAAGCCGCAATTTGAATACTGTTCTGTATGTGTCCTAAAACCTTATGTTTCTTTTACCATAAGAGAGACAGAAATTGAAGCATCACCTACAGAGAACAGATGTCTGAATCAAGGTCATCCAAAGAATAACCTTCCAGAGGCAGGATCCATACATAGGCTGTAAAGCAAAGGCTGGGAAAGACTGGGCAGTGGCATATGCTGATAAATGTTTAATTAACTTCTCTCAAGTAGAAATGAGAGGGACCCAATTTATAGTTTTTGTCAATTACTGAGATTGCTCAATAGGACCCTATGACCCCACAGGGCCTGGCTCCACTACCACTGAACTGGGGACAGGCCATATGGGAACGAAGTCATAAAGGGAGGAAGGTATTGAAACAGTAAGACCATCTTTGCTTTGTCCACTCCAAGTACAGAGTTGTCACTTAGACATGGGGCTTCCTCCCTGAGGAAGGGGCAAATGTGCAAGTCAGGAAAAAGAAAACAGGGTATCAGGTATTTCTTAACTATTTATTTCAGGTGATAAAAGGCTGTTTGAATGTCCCTATTTCATGTGTGTGTTAGTCGCTCAGTCGTCTCCAACTTTTTGCCACCCATGGACTGTAACCTGCCAGGCTCTCCTGTGCTTGGGATTCTCCAGGCAAGAATTCTGGAGTGGGTTGCCATTGGACCCACTGTACATTACAGAAGTGATAATGCTGGTTTCTCCTTCCTAGTTATTCTAGTTGTTTACTGTATGTGAAAGAAGAAGAGAAAAAAGTTAATTCTCATCTAATGAATCACAATGGATTTTTAATGGTATTGTGTACAAAGAAATATACAACAGGTTATTTCCTGTAAATGTTTCTTTTTGGAATTACTGTATTTATCATTGCTGTTGTCGTTCAGTCACCAAGTCATGTCCGACTCTTTGCGACCCCGTGGACCGCAGCATGCCGGGCCTGCCTGTCACTCACCATCTCCCAGAGTCTGCCAGGGCTCGTGTTCACAGCATCAGTGATGCTGTCCACCCATCTCGTCCTCTGACACCCTCTTCCCCTTCTGATATTTATCATAGCATAACACAACACCAACTTATAAAAGAGCAAATCCCCAGATAACCTTGATGTCTAGAAAATGTGGCCAGTTATTTCTAGAAAAGGCTAGAAACACATTAAGGGAATTTTTTGTTGTTGTTGTTCATGACTCTGTGAGGCACTCTCTCATGTTCATTGGATTCATGTTGATGTATGACAAAACCAATACAATATTGTAAAGTAAAAATAATAATAATAATAAAATTAAATTAAAAAAAATGAAATTGTTGAATGTGATGTGCCAGGACAGTGCAAACACAGAATATGAAAACAGGACACAGTATTTATCTTCGCCGAGGGATGGTGGATGCAGATGTTGGATTGTACCCTGTTTCATGTCTAAAACAACACGCTCCACAGATGTGAAGAGAAAAAAAAAAACAAAAACCAAAAACCTCTCCTACTTTTCCCAAATCTTTTGCAAGAGGCAGATGAAGCAGAAAATCATGGAGTTATATCTGGCTGGTCTACATGCCTCCTGGTATCACACCTCCCTGCTCTTAACAATTGCTTGTAATTTTAAAGAGATTTATGCTTTTCAAGATAGTCTAGAAATCAATCTCTGATACAGAATCTCAAGCTTGGAAGTTGTCTGAAAAGTCATCCCAGCCAAACCCCTGCTAGGCCTTCAGTGTCCTTGACATTTCTCCACATGTGTGACCCTCTAAAACCCCGAGGGGTGGGAAGGACACAGGCTGGGGACCCCTCTTCACAAGTGAAGAAGCAGGACCTCTAGACAGCCAGTGGCAGCACCTGAATGGGAGGACAGATCATTGGAAACTGCTCGAAAACCTCAAGTCTCCATGTAGAGAGCAGAGTCAGGAACCAGGATTGCCTCTCCATCCTTATGAAAGTGTCCAGGACCTCTCAGTCTTCGGATGGTAGAGGGAGGAGCTCCCAAACAGGGCAAAGACACTGAAGGACATCCCCTGCCCTTAATCCCCTTTGGCTTCATCCTCTCCCCCATCACATCCCACTGTCTCTGCCAAACAGCAGCTGCCCTGGGTTAAGTTCCAGCTCCACTCCTCAGCACTAGCCCTGGCTCAGTTGCTTCTGTCACTCTGTTCTCTCACCATGAAACTGGTCAAGGATACCTATTCCACAGGTGATTGTGAAGAGTTTATTATTTGCCTTCAGGCCTAGCACCTAGGAAGCACGCCATAAATGCAAGCACCTCCCCTGCTAATACCCTGCCAAGAGGGCTAGATTCACCCTCTCCAGCCTCAAAGTCAGAGAAAGTGATGACAAGACTGTGGGCAGGAAACCATGCAGCTGAAATTTCCTTTTAAGTGATCGGCAAATCAGTGTTTTTCTAACTCCGCTATTACTATCATTATGGAAATAATACGTGTCACATTACTGGTTACACTGTGCAGAGACAGAACTGCTGCCCTCGAGGAGGAAAAAGAAGTCAACAAAAAAATGATAAAGAGGAATGTCAGGATGGTATTTAGTAGCTTTTTCTCCCCTTTGCCGATAAATAAAAGCTATTTTGTGCAGTTCCTCAATTCTAATCATGTATTTCTCACCTTTCTCATTGAGTTCCCAGAGGGGAGCCATCTTATTGTTGACATTTAATAATGCCAAACAATAATCGTAGGCTCATTAGGCCAGAGAAGGCCAAGGGGGCTGTGCAGTATTGGTTGCCTCTGGGGAGGGTCCCATGTAAAGCATTTTATAGAGAGGAGGCTCTATGCCATTTTTAAAGCTGTCATGAGAAAGAAAATCCACAGTCTCAACTCCAAACATGAATCAAAATCAAAGATGATGGAGACAGTGATAATACAGCCCTGTGTATAGGCTGCTGCTGCTGCTGTGAAGTCGCTTCAGTCGTGTCTGACTCTGTGCGACCTCATAGACAGCAGCCTACCAGGCTCCCCCATCCCTGGAATTCTCCAGGCAAGAACACTGGAGTGAGTTGCCATTTCCTTCTCCAATGCATGAAAGTGAAAAGTGACAGTGAAATGGCTCAGTCCAGTCTGACTCTTAGCGACCCCATAGACGGCAGCCCACCAGGCTCCCCCGTCCCTGGAATTCTCCAGGCAAGAACACTGGAGTGAGTTGCCATTTCCTTCTCCAGTGCATGAAAGTGAAAAGTGAAAGTGAAGTCACTCAGTCG
This sequence comes from Capra hircus, assembly GCF_001704415.2. Taxonomy (NCBI): domain Eukaryota; kingdom Metazoa; phylum Chordata; class Mammalia; order Artiodactyla; family Bovidae; genus Capra; species Capra hircus. The sequence continues at coordinate 51,558,224 of NC_030831.1, read as the reverse complement.
AGTCTGACTCTTAGCGACCCCATGGACTGCAGCCCACCAGGGTCCTCCTTCTGCGGGATTTTCCAGGCAAGAGTACTAGAGTGGGTTGTCACTGCCTTCTCTGGTGCATAGGCTAGGAAGGCCAGAGATAGGGGGGAACTGGAACTTGAACTTGACCTTGACCTTAAAGAAGTATAAGATGCAGAGCAGCTGAGAGGAGGCAGGGATGTATCTGTGTTGGCACTGAGTGAGGATAACGTACATCCTGCTCGGGGCAAAGCAAGTGGACTAAGTAAGTTACTCTTAGGATTCCTTTTTCCGGATTAAGATATTTCTTTTGCTGCAGAGGACAAAGGTTGAAATATGATTTTCCCATTTGCAGAGTTGAAAGATACTCAAGATTTTACCAAGTGGTGTTAGTTCTAACAGGTCTTGTAGGTCTTCATAGAACCATTCGACTTCAGCTTCTTCAGCGTTACTGGTTGGGGCATATACTTAGATTACTATCATATTAAATGGTTTGCCTTGGAAATGAGCAGAAATCATTCTGTCATTTTTGAGATTGCATCCAAGTACTTCATTTTGGACTCTTTTATTGACTATGATGGCTACTCCATTTCTTCTAAGGGATTCCTGCCTACAGTAGTAGATATAATGGTCATCTGAGTTAAATTCACCCATTCCAGTCCATTTTAGTTTGCTGATTTCTAGAATGTCGACGTTCACTCTTGCCATCTCCTGTTTGACCACTTCCAATTTGCCTTGATTCATGGACATGATATTCCAGGTTCTTACGCAGTATTGCTCTTTACAGCATCAGACCTTGCCTCTATCACCAGTCACATCCACAACTGGTTATTGTTTTTGTTCTGGCTCCATCCCTTCATTCTTGCTGGAGTTATTTCTCCACTGATCTCTAGTAGCATATTGGACACCTAATGACCTGTGGAGTACCTCTTTCAGTATCCTACCATTTTGCCTTTTCATATTGTTCATGGGGTTCTCAAGGCAAGAATACTGAAGTGGTTTGCCATTCCCTTCTCCAGTAGACCACATTCTGTCAGACCTCTCCACCATAACCCACCCATCTTGGGTGGCCCCACAAAGCATGGCTTAGTTTCATATATGCAGAGTACATCACGAGAAACGCTGGGTTGGAAGAAACACAAGCTGGAATCAAGATTGCTGGGAGAAATATCAATCACCTCAGCTATGCAGATTACACCACCGTTATGGCAGAAAGTAAAGAGGAACTAAAAAGCCTCTTGATGAAAGTGAAAGTGGAGAGTGAAAAAGTTGGCTTAAAGCTCAACATTCAGAAAATGAAGATCATGGCATCTGGTCCCATCACTTCATGGGAAATAGATGGGGAAACAGGGTCAGACGTTATTTTGGGGGGGGGCTCCAAAATCACTGCAGATGGTGATTGCAGCCATGAAATTAAAAGATGCTTACTCCTTGGAAAGAAAGTTATGACCAACCTAAATAGCATATTGAAAAACAGAGACATTACTTTGCCAACAAAGGTCCGTCTAGTCAAGGCTATGGTTTTTCCTGTGGTCATGTATGGATGTGAGAGTTGGACTGTGAAGAAGGCTGAGCACCGAAGAATTGATGCTTTTGAACTGTGGTGTTGGAGAAGACTCTTGAGAGTCCCTTGACTGCAAGGAGATCCAACCAGTCCATCCTGAAGGAGATCAGCCCTGGGATTTCTTTGGAAGGAATGATGCTGAAGCTGAAACTCCAGTACTTTGGCCACCTCATGCGAAGAGTTGACTCGTTGGAAAAGACTCTGATGCTGGGAGGGATTGGAGGCAGTAGGAGAAGGGGACGACAGAAGATGAGATGGCTGGACGGCATCACTGACTCGATGGACTTGGGTCTGAGTGAACTCCGGGAGTTGATGATGGACAGGGAGGCCTGGCGTGCTGCGATTCATGGGGTTGCAAAGAGTCAGACACGACTGAGCGACTGAACTGAACTTACCAAGGGGTACCCACATACCTAACCCGCACAGTGCTGCCATCCCCTGTGTTTCCCTCTGCTCCAGGAAGGCAGGGTCATTGCCAGCCACACAGGTCAATCATCTGCACACCTTGCATCCACAGTAGCAGTGAATCACACAGGGCTAAAACGCTTGAGGGACTGGAGGCCTGTGTCAGTACTTAGGAAGCAGGGTTTCTGATAAACTGCATTTTCAGCTCAACTCAGAGTTAACAAGTTCAATTCTTGATGCTGGAAAATCTTTCAAATAACAGTTAAGCCCATTCTTCTGTCTCGATGGACAGGCTAGCAATGGGAATTGAACCCTTTCTTGGTGGTCTCAGAAGCCAGAGGTCCTATAGTCTCTAATTCATCTGAGCGTCACATCTCATTGCTTCACACTGAAGATGGAGAAAGGGAAACGACAGAAGATTGGACAGATTGAGTGCTGAGACTATGACAACCTCGAGGAATCAAGAGGGACAACTGCTTTTCCATTTTCCCTTCTTTTTAAATCTAAATTTAAATATACCAATTTATTTTCACGTGAACCATCTCTTTCCCTTGAAAGACAGTAAAATAGAAAAAAACAGTTAATTATGATTTTTAGAAGCCAAAGTGTGCTTAATCAAGCCTTTACTATATTTTACAATCTCCACAAGAGACAAGACCTTAACTTTAATTTCTACATATCCACCCACAACACATGGCACAGTAGCTGGGAATAAATGTGACTAATTTTAGCAATACTTCATTTGTCTGATATATATGAGGATGAGTTACTTTTTAGATAAATGAAACACCAATACTTTTAAAAATTGTAATAATTTTGACTGTTTTGAGCACATTCTTTAATTCCCTGTCTTGTAGTGATGGTGGTGGTTTAGTCACTAAGTTGTGTCCAACTCTTGCAATCCCATGGACTGTAGCCCGCCAGACTCCTCTGTCCATGGGATTCTCCAGGCAAGAATACTGGAGTGGGCAGCAATTTCCTTCTCCAGGGGATCTTCCTGACCCAGGGAATGAACCCAGGTCTTTGGCATTGCAGGTAGATTCTTTACTGACTGAGCTATGAGAGAAGCAAGTTTCCTTGATGCTATAAACTGCTGATACCTTTAAGAGGCTTGTTGGTAGATAGGGTGAGCCTCTCTACCTGCTCTTAGTCATTTAAATACACTATTGTGTTACAAAATGATAAATAACCATCCAAGATCATCTGAATTAAATAGAAGAGTGAAAATGAAAGCCACTCAGTTGTGCACAGCTCTTTGCAACCCCATGGACTCTAGTCCATGGAATTCTTCAGACCAGAATACTGGCGTGGGTAGCCTTTCCCTTTTCCAAGAAATCTTCCCAACCCAGCGATCAAACCCAGGTCTCCTGCACTGCAGATGGATTCTTTACCACCTGAGCTACAAGGGAAGCCCAAGAATACTGGAGTGGGTAGCCTATCCCTTCTTTAGCGGATCTTCCTGACCCAGAAATTGAACTGAGGTCTCCGGCATTGCAGGTGGACTCTTTACCAACTGAGCTAAATATGAGTAACAGTTTTTTAAAAAGTACCTGAAAATAACACAAATGAATATGATGACCATATATTTAATGTCCAACACATTTAAAAGTGGATAGAACTACTATCAATGAATAGATCTCTTTGCTAACAGGGCTATACCATATAAATGGACAGTGCATATATATATATATTGGGTTGGCCAAAAAGCTCATTCTGGTTTTTCCAAACGATGTTATAAAAAAAAACTCAAACAAAATTTTTGGCCAGTCCAATACCTGTGCCCCAAAGTTTCTTCTTTGAATTCCACTCTGGTTCTTAACAGTATTCCAGGTAGATTTTTATTTCTCCATCTACCCATGCAAAGGCAAAAGGCTTATTAGTTAAGCTCTTTCTATGTGTAAAGCTTTGTGCTAGATATTGGAAGTAGTTAAAATGGAAAACACACACACACATGTGGAAAGAAATCAGAAATTCAGGCTGCCAGAATTTTGAAGGGCTTTGTTTCATCCTCCCAGATAGATCAGTTAACTGAAACTTTGAAGCTGACTATGGGCTACAACAAAAATTCAGAGGAGACAGTTACCAGCTGAAATGCAAACGCAATACTAGAGCTAGGTAACAACGTCTTAGGGGGCAGGATGGGGAGTCAGAAGAACTCTACCTTTCATACTTAGGGGGTTCACACTGCCTTGCCAAGCATCAAACATCAAAGTCTTTGAAACCGAGGTCAGGCATTTGAGCATTTCAAGCCTCATTAAAGAGTGTGACAATTATAGCAAGAGAGAGAAATGGACTGAACTGAAAATAGCCTGCGACACGTATCCCCAGACACAAATAACTATGTAGTTACTGCAACCTGTTAAAAAAATAATTGTCATCCAGGGAAAAGACACTGTCATGAAGAGACAGCATGCCCAGTGCACCTGGCCAATTTTTGCAGAGGATAGGATGAAGGAAGCTTGAGAAGGCTCCAGAAAGAGCAGGTATTCATTCTGCTGTGGACTCTGCATGGACCTGAGGGTCTAATTATCCTCTTTTCTGAGCAGGAGTCTTGCCACCAAACTTGGGAATCACTGCTCTAGGTTCCTGATCATAACCACCTTAGTCTAGCCAAATCATAGTGGATGCAATTTTGTCTTACAGCAATGACAGCATCCATACCATCATCACAAATGGATTCATGCAGTGGAGATCAGTTATTACAAGTCCCCTTCCGGGTAAATCGCAAAACATACCCTACCTCGAAACACACATATTGAGCACCTCACCGTTATTGATGTTAAAAATATTGTAGAATTTCAACACTGAAAATATTTTATAGACCAAAATCTTATGCAGCAAATAAATTTGTCATATAGCATTTCTGACTATAGGACATCTGGCTTCAACATGACTATGTTTCCTAATTTTACTATTTCAAAGGTATCTCTATCCACATATGAATTGCTCAAATTAATAAACTATTCTTTTTTATATTGAATCTATATATATATATCACTTAAAGCTTTCTCGTATTGGTCTTGTTTCTGCCCTCTCTAGAGTAACTCAGAACAAGTTGACCTCTTTATGGCAACTCCTCAAATATCTGAAGATGACAAGTACGTTGCAATTTATCTTTTATAACTTCTTATGTGGACTACTATCAAGCAACTCTCTACTCATATGGAATTACTCTTGGCCTAAATATTGCAATTCCCAAGTGTTTTGGTCTGTAAGTATAATTTACAATATCAGCTCTTCTATTTATTTGTATTCGCTTGGATAGAATAGCCTATGGTAACTATGCAACTGTGAAATCTCAGTGACTTAATATAATAATATTTATATCTTGCTCACATTATTCATTCAATAAGACTTAGGGGCTCTACCCTCCACCGTCACTTAGGGACCCAGGCTAGGGTAGACTTCAACATTTTGTAGTTGCATCATGTAAACAGCGAACCCTCCACGGTCACTGTAGTAGTATAGGAGAACAAGAGAGTCTCTCACCATCTTGCAAACATGTTGCCCATAGTTCATTGGCAGGAAATATTTGCATGGCCACATAATAGAAAACAGCCCAAGTAACTTGAAGAATAATAAGTGCCCCCTCTAAAGACCTTCATAAGACAATGATGAAATTTTGAACAGGACAAAGTCATGGATAGAATTTAAGAACACTGCTCCAGAGGCTTCTTTCTTTTAATTTTTTGAAAAAACCTTTCATTTTATATTGGAGTATAGTTGATTAACAATGTTGTGTTAGTTTCAGGTGGACAGCAAAGTAATTCAGTTATACATAAACATGTAATCCAAACACAGCACTGAAAATGGTCATCAAACCACAAAAGAGAACAAAAGAAGGGGGAAAAAAAGGCCTACAAAAACCAAAATGGGAAAACAATTTTAAACAGAGGCTTCTTTAACTTGACTTATCTTCTTTTAGCAGAGGATGTTCTGCATTGATAATACACAAAGCAAATAAGGACAGGCCCAGGTAATATAATCTAGGATTTCCAGGTTTCCCTTTCTTCACCTCATCCTCCCTAACTTCAGAGTTTGTACATCAAACAGAAAGTTCATAGTGTTTCCAGGGGGAAACAACCAACACATGGAAAATAAACCAGCCAATCGACATTATTTACCCTGTTGAGTAGAAAACGCTGAGTACAGTGTGGTCCCTTGAAATTGGAGGTGGGGATGGCCCTCTAGCCATGTTTTTCCTTAAGGCCCCTAGGACCCTTCCTCTCTTCAGGCAGAACTGTTAACTATTAACCACTGTTAACTGTTAACCACTAACTATTATGTGAACCACTATCGTGGTCACCATCAATCCTACAAGATCCTCAATATAACCTAGTTCATGTAGTATAAACTAAGAAAGAACTTCTTACTTCTAGAAGTGAGAGCTAGAAGCAACCTGAAAGATGGAGTGTTTTAACTCCTTATTTCTAAACCCTAACGCATATATATATATATATGTACATACATACACTTTTACAGTTCATCCATATACCATGGCCCAGGGAACTGGGATTACATAATTAATATCACAATAGGACAAACACCCAAGTCTACTCATGTTTATTGCAATCTTCCTTGCTCCCAACAGGTAAAGGTGACACTTATACCAGGCAATTCTCTAACACTCGGCCTTCAGTCACACTGTTTCTGTTGTCCAGAAGGCTTCTCCTACACCTTTCTCTGTGAGGTGAGAGTCCACTTACCCTTTAAGATAAGTGCTACCTGGCCAGCATAATTCATTATTTTATTGCCCTTGCATTCCTTAACACAATAAGAACTTAGAACTGTGCAAAATAAAAGGGGAAGAATTCTGCATAAGTCTGAGCAGACATTCTACAGTTTTCACCACAGCTCATGAGCTAATTCTTCAGGGCTGTTTTAGGTCCCAATTTGATAAGCACTGTGAGCCCTGGGGAAAGCCTCTGACCCTCTCAGGACTGGACGGTGCAGTAGCAGTGGTCTCATCAACTCTGTCCATCTGCCAAACAAGACACACAAGAGAAATATACCTTGACTATCTCCACCATCTGACCAGGGCATCTCACTAAGAAAGTCTCACTCAGTAAGATGACTTCTGGAGCATTATTGCTATAAAACATTCTAGAAAGTGGGCCATATGGACTCTGAACATTCTTCCTAATGATCTTAAGTACTTGGAGGTGATATTTATCCTGCTCCTATTTTCAACCAGAGATTCCTAGAGAGTGAGGACTTCTAAAAGTATCCACTGGTCAGTCTTCACTTAGAGAACACAGCTGTAAGTACCAATAAGGATGGCTACTAGCCTGTGTTCAATTATTCATCACCCTCAGGTTTCAAAGTCTCAGAAAGAAATCAGACATGGCTCTTTGTAAAATAAGAAATTTAAATTTATAAAAATTACTTAAAACCTCTTCATAGCACCCCAAGAGGTACCCAACAATTAATTGTGAGTGCTAGGGAGTATAACCAAACAGGTTTTCCAGCACTTCCAATGTAAGAAGCAAGGTTCACACTTCATAGATCAGCTACTCAGTGATTCCTACCTGGAATGTTATTTTTTAAAACAAGGCAAAATATGGACCTTCTTGCCAGGAGCCAGCATGAGGAACTCTGCCCATGGCAAAGGTCATGAGGAAGGAGGCTTCAGCATACTCAAAGGCGGGATGGAGCCTCAGGAAACCCCCTGCTCCCGAGCATCTACTCCCATAACCAGAGTCTGCCTGCTTTACTGTTTTATACTCTCACCTACACCTCTGTCTTTACGGGGGGCTCTCCCCCATCACCTCTCTCGGAGAGGGAGTTATCCTACAGCTCCAGTTAATAAAAATTCCTGGGCATGACAAGAGTGTTTCGACTTACGAACTCCTCTGAAGGTTACCTAGCCTGCCTGTACAGGTTCGTCTGGCCACATGTGATTGTTTACAGCCTCCCAACCATGAGAGGCACGAGATGTTTTAGACTTACTACAGGCAGATTGTTTTAGGAAGTTAGAAATTATTAGTATAGTGGGTTGATTAGGAATTGTATTGGTGAAAGGTTTTTCATTTATTGGGCCAATGTTTGCTGCTAAGTCCCCTGCCCTTATACATGTTAATGAATATATAACTAGCATATAGGAGAAATAAGTATTAACCTTTAAGATTAATCATGTTAAACCTTAGGCTAAGTAAATTCCTTTCTTAATTGTAACCCACTACACCCTCACCCTATAGGAATACAACTTTATCTGGTACCTTCGGAGGGTGGTGCCTGGTTTAAGAAAAATCACCCCTGGAAAATAAGTTTTTTGGTTATCAGAAAGAAAGGATCAAAAAATGTCAGCAGGCCTCATGGCCAGAAGATGATATAAAACTCCTAAGACCTTTTTGTATACATTTATATGAAGCACCTGATTTTGATAAAGGTCAGGACTGCTGACACCCCGACACCCCTCCCCCCCGTGACTTTAAAATTTCCATTTGTCTCTATGTGTAAAAAAAGGTATATAAGCAAACCTGAAAATAAAGAAATCAGATCAGTTTCTGGAAAGATTGATTCCCCCATGTCGTTCTTTCTTGTTCTCTGTTTTTCTGGCTGAATTCCCATCTGGAGCGTGGGTGCTCAGCAAGCTTCTTGTCTCGAAGCTTTATTGGTATCCCACGTAAACCAAGTTATTGAGCCTCTTTTTCTCCACTAATTTTCCTACTACACTATTTCTTTCTAATCTCCCTCTATATCTTTAATTAAGCAATTAATTCCTAGGATGCTGACTCTGTCCTCACTTTGAATTACCCTGGATCCACCAGGGCTGGACCCCAGCACCTTCTTCCAAGTTAAACTTATGTTTTAAGAGAAACACATTATGTATGTCCACTTTCTTTTTGCCACCTGGGTTTCCAGTATTACAGCGTGCATAGACACTGTTATTTTGAATTTGCTTTTTTATTATCCACCTATATTTTCCAAGACACAATGGAGGTCAGTGTCAAGATTTCTAAGCCTAAAACTCTTTTTATTACATAGAGTTTTAAGAAATATATGAAGCATAATATCCTAATTTGTTTTCCTTTTTGGCACCTAAGTTATAGAAAATTACTGAGATCTGTTATGAGTAGATATTTTAAAACAAATGTATAGCAGTGGAAACATTTAGAGAATGGGGCATGTATTCAGAGACATATCTTTGCAAATATAAAGATTACTTAGCTCATTGCCACTAACTAGTTCATGGCTCAAAACTGGGAAATATTAGAAATATATGTTGGTTATAAAAATGAATTTGCTATTCAGAGAGTCTTTATGCTTTCTGGAGATTTCAAAGGCCAGGAATTGTTAACCGGCTCCCATGCCATGGCTCTTTCCTTAAGGGACTTAAAATCTAGTAGGCAGAAAAGGACACATTCTGAAATTTGTATAAATGGAGACATATGTATAAAGGACATGAGGACATGAAAAACTCAGGTGCTTTAGAGAGCAATTAGCACTTCATCGTGCCTGGAACACAGGATGAAAAGGAGAGCGTGGAAGAGATGAGGACGGAGAGCATGACAAGGAGTTCATCAAGAAAGGCCTTGGGCTGTCATATAAAAGCCATCATCTTCGGTGGCCCTACATGGCTTGGCTCATAGTTTCATTGAGTTAGCAATGCTGTGATCCAAGTGATCAGCGTATAAAAGCACTTGGACTCAATCAAAAATGATAAGGAATCCATAGAAGAGTATTAATGGGGAGAGGTGATATTAGATTTTATTTTTAAAAGATAACTATGGTACTCTAAATTACTAAACTGCATGTATACTGTAATATCATTGTTATAAGCAAGCCTCTATGTGTGTTTTGGTATACAGTTTATTTGCATAGTGCATATTCAAAATGGATTCAGTAGTTACCACCATGAAGTAGTGTTGGGGTAATAAAGGAGGACTGAACTTTATAAATATCAATTTTAGTTGAATATTCCCGACAAGCATCTCCTTACTTTTTACATTAAAAAGCAAGCTCACTCTGGCAGCAATGTTGATGTTAAGATCAGCATTCAAGAAACCAAATTAAGAAGCTGTTGTGCAATTTAATTGTCCAAATGATAGACAATGAAAGTCTAACCAGCAGCAGAGGTATGAGGGGAAGAGAGAGGCGGCTGTGGATTTGAGTGATATTAAGGATGTAGACTCAGGAACACGATGACATTGGCTGCAGGAAATGAAGAAGCAAGAACAGGTTAAAATGACTTCCAGGTTCCTGGTTGGAGTGTCTCAGTCACCAGCATGGAGCACGTATGGTGAAAAACAATCTGAAAACATACACCTTCGGGTTTGGAAATGTTTAGGGCATTCTTGGGCTATCCAAGCAATAATGATCTAGTTACAGAGTTGGCTTTATCTATCTGGAACTACAACTAAAAGCTGGGCTTGTTAGTGACAGAGCTGAATGTAGAATCAAGTATGCTAACCCTATTGGGCAGTATCCCAGCAGGAAGCAGAATAAGCCTCAGAAGAGAATTCTCTGGTTATCCAGTGGTTAAGACTCCACACTTCCGGTGCAGGGGGCATGGGTTTGACCTGTTGGTGGGGAACTAAGATCCCTTTTGCAGCAAAGCATGGCCAAATAATTAGGACCAGAGAGTAAATATTAAAAAAAAAAAAAAAAAGAATAAGCCTCAGATGGTTCAAAAGCAGAGGGGTTAATAAAGGGAGGCTGGAAGAGGGGAACATACCAGAGGGACTCTTCACTCAGAAAATAGCCATAGTGTGGACGGAGCTGCTACTGCTCGGAAGCCCAAGGGAGCCAGAGGGAGAGCCAAAGCCCGGGTCAATGCCTGAGAAACCAAACCATGGAGAAGGGACTCCAGCTCAAAATTTCAGTACCTGAGAGGTTCAGTGACAACAAAGTTGGCCCAAAGCAGAGACGAAGCATGGAAGCAATACCCTGGCCTCTCTCACTTTCATTCTCTTACCTCCATTTTCCTAACCCCCATTGGCCAAAGCCAACCAGAAGGAAGACCAGGGTCAAGGGAGGCTCTGCATGATGCGGCTCACAAGAAGCCAGCCTCCTGTGATGCACTGGTAAAAAGAAATACAGAAAACAAACCTAGGAAAACAGTCATCATCACGCTGACTCCTACTCAAGGATTTTCTCTGGGGAATTTACAGTGACCTGGAGGAGGGAGAACAAGCTGATGTATATGAAATAATTGCAAAGAAGCAAAAGGTAACTGCATTCTCTCCTGAAATAATCAGCAAGACTTGAGTTCCAACCCTTCTGTGCCATTTACTGGCTGTGTGACTATGGATGATTTATCATATTTCTCTAAGCTGTCAACATAGAAAGAAGATAAAAACACCGCTGAATTCATGGAACTTATAAGAATCGAATAAGATATTTTGGGTAAATGTTTCACCCAATGTCCATAATAAAGTAAGTGCTTGGTGAATCTTAAGAGGAAGAGGGGATGATGACAAGGACTATGAATGGCAATGGTCATTCATTTAGATCCTAAACAGATTAGCCTGAGCTGGAACAGGCAGAGGTTTCAAGATACAGCTTGAATGACAGCTAAGATATAGGGATACATATAGGGGAACACATACGTGCTTGATTAAGAATGTGGAGTTGAGAACAGTGGAGTGTATGCAGAGGACCACGGGAGAACTGGTGGAGTTGGAAGGCTTCCTTACTCTCCCACCACTTCTGAAAGGCAGCATCACAGGAAATAGACACCTCCCACACACATCACCCTGATGTCCTCCTGCTAGATACTCCTTGCAGCCATCAAGTGTCACTGCTCTGCTAACAAATTATTACTGAATATCTTAACAGGTTTGTTGCTTGAGGAGCCGAGTATAATTTTGCAAGTTCTAAGTAGCATATTAATAGGACAAACCTGTATAATACACATCCTCCTACTCAAGTCAGAGCAGAGAACATTGCAAAAAGTAGCTGAGCCAAGACCTAATTTTCAGAGAGACTTCCCTGACAAAAAGTGACTCCTGGTACTCTCCAAGTGCCTTTGATTTCCAACAGCAAAATTTTTGTCTGTGCTTCATAATCTCAGATCTCTAGATACCTGCCTCGCCTTATGTCCTAGTTGTCTCAAGTATGTTCATGTTAACTTCCTTAACACATTGTGATGTCATTAGTAGGCAGAAATGCGCTACTTCCTTCTTAACCACTGAAGTTTTGGTTCCCAAAAATGCGTACTTGTACCAGAGATACCCAGGACACTTGTTAAAATCACAAACTCAAATACCAAATGCTTTAATTTTGGCAGTCTAGGATAAGACTCTTTGGTCTAATTTCTTAAAAAATTTTTCCAATGAGTTCAGATATACATTCATTTTGAGGAACCTCTGATAGTCAGTAGGACATCGTCTTCCTGATCTGCACACAATAGCCAGTTCAGAGAAGAGAAGAAAAAAGTAGCTTAATTAGAGGAAACAATGAGTGCTCTTTAATCCCACAGTGTGATGTTTTCTTTTGTTCTGAAGACATAAGAAGGCTAAGAATATTGAGGAAAGAAAGCGACTTAGTAAGATACAGGCTTTATGTAAACCATTCTGAGTACTGCAGGGATGGAGACCTTCCAGAACTAGAGATCATTTCTGAGGCTGAGCAGTAGTTATGGCAAGGGTTTGTACCAAGGCATAGTAGAAATAGAAGGGAAGAGACGTGAACATCTTCAAGGAGACAGGAGTGAGTGATTACGTGGATGTGGGGAGCCAAGGCTTGCAGGAGTGGCAAATAACCACTCTAACTGTGTTTCTGGCTCGAGTGCGTGGCTGGGCAGAGATACAGAGCAGAACCACAGAAAGAGTAATAGATCTGGGGCTGGGAGAGTTGTTTGTTGGGAGGATGTTGGCCGAATGATTGAATATTGTGATCCATACGATGCCCTGATGGTTCTGCATAACTTGATACTTGAGTCTAAGGAGAGTGATCTGGTTTAAATGTATACAGGTGTTAGGTAAAGCCATACATGTACCACGATACTCCAGGGAGTGTCTGTTTATTGAAAGGTGGAGGGCTAAAAAGGAAGACACCTGTGGAACAAGTTGAAGACAAAGGCCTGAGAAAGGGGACTGGGAAAAGTAACCAGCGCAGTAAAAGAAAGATGAATGCAAAGAATAAGTTGTAAAATCATACATAATGAACTCTCCATTATAGGGATTATTCATGCAGAAGATATCATATTTGTACAGTAGTTGCATGAGGTGCAAGGCTGGATACAGTGTGGTGAGGAAAATATCAGTATAGAGATAGAGGAGAAAAAATGAAACTGAAAGCATCTATTTTTCACCACTTACTATTTCAGTGACCTTGGATGAATTACATAATCTCTTGAAGCCTCAGGTTTTTCACTTTATGCTATAAAGTATCCATTACACAGGACTATTGTAAAGATTAAAAGGGTATTAAATGAGTTCTTTAAATGTTCTTTTCCTCTCCTACTTTCAATCCATATATAAAAATTTCAAGACAGTGTGACAAAACTTCTCTTTCATTAGATAAATGCCCCAGCTTTCCCATTTTATAAGGCTCTAATGACTTCACGCAACTTAAAATATATTTGTCATTTTCCTCTATGTGGATAATGGGTATTTTTCGGAAGTTGTAGAAGAGGTTATTGTGTTGGGAGAAGACTGGCAAATACTTTTAAACCTAAAATTCTTATTAATGCATTCTAAAAGATAAGAGGGAATTGAAATTAAGCTTCTCCCCAGGCAGTTTCTAAAACCGTTCTTTTTCTCTTTCTGAATTTTGGGATCTTTGTCCATCTGTTTCTTGGCATCTATCCCATTCTCCATGATTTCTGAAAGATGATCAGTGGGTTATATACAAACCATTATAATTTTTATAGCAGAAAATATCTGTCCCTCCTAGGTAAAAAACAACAAACCTTCATTTCCTCTACCTAAATGCCACTGAAGGAAAGAAGCCATTTAATTATTTGTCTTTTAAAACATGTTTTTCATTGCACTTGCAAAGGTTTACAAGGAATACATCTAATGCTTAATTGCTTATAGCTGGGGAACACAATTATTCTTCTGGAGTCTACCAAATATTTATTGTGATTGCCTCAGCTGAGGTTTCAGGCTCATACCACTAAGATTGAAACTAATTGAGCCCAAACCCCACAGCTATTAAATGATGGCAGATTCATGTTGAAAAACAGGGGTAATGTCAAGCCTTTGACACTGGGGTGTAGAGGGGTTGTTAGTGTATTTTTCTGCGCTGCAAGAAAAACCTGATTGACAGAATTCATTCTTTGCCACATAATTATCTACTTCTTTGTTGACCCATCTGGTCCCCTTAACTGCGTGCTAATACCATCATAAAACAGTCAGAGTAAATTGGTTGTCTGTTGATCAACGCTTAATATGGTTTCATACAAATTATTCATAGACTGTGAAGCCTTTCCTATTAAAACTATAAACAGAGTACTAGATATAGACAGGGCTTTTCCTAATATTTGAGTGTGTGGTTTAGAAATCATAAAGTCTTTTGCATCTTTTTGACAGATAGTATTTTTTTTTGCAGAGCACTGTTTAAAGGCTCCTGGGTAACCTCTTGCTTTTATCTAACGTTCATTAAAAATACAGAATTGTCCATTCTGAGCTGTTTTTTCTCAGTCTCTACTTAAAACCATACAGAAGCTCTTCGCCGTATGCCATGCAGTATCTTAGTTCCAGAACTAGGGATCAAACTTGTGCCTCCTGCCACAGAAACACTGAACTGAGTCTTAACCACTGGACTGCCAGGGAGGCCCCAAGAAGCTCTTATCATTAGGAAAAAAAATCTTACTGAGAAGAAATAAATTAAGGAATCCTAAAAGAAGTCAATTGCCATGGTTGTTAAGGAAAGGTAGAATGAAACCCAGCAATGTTAGAGTTCCAGAACTCAGCAGGAAAGGGGCCCTACGTGGCAAAAGAGACTAATAGGAATCTCAGCCACTCTATCTCCTAGATCAGTGGTCCCCAGACTTTTTGGCACAGGGATTGGTTTCACTGAAGACAACTTTTCCATGGACCAGGGTGGTGGGGGAATGGTTTCAGGATGATTCAAGCACATTACATTTACTGTGAATTTTATTTCTATTATTATTAATGGTGGTCAGTCCCACCATTAGATCCCAGAGGTTGGAGACACCTGTCCTAGATGACTCTTGATTCCCAGTTTCAGTACCCTGATTCAGAATCTCAGCCTCCATCTCACCCTCAGATACTTCATACTGACCGCTCTTCCTAAAGCATAGAGCTCATAATGTTACCCTCATTTCAGCTTCTGGGATGATTCTCCATCCCCTAGACAGTTCCAATTTCCAAGAAAGACATAAAGGTCTTCCATAGTCTTGTTCTTATCTCTGCTTGATTTGTGTAATAGTGTATCCTTCAAGCTGCTCTAGAACATGCTTTCCTATCCCCGTCTCTTTGCCATGATTTTTTCCTGTTTCTTGACTCTCTTCCCCACCATTTCTTTTCTTTAATCATATTCAACTACCACTTTGGAGAACAGTTTACCATCATCAGGTAAAGTTAATCATATGCACACCCCACAAGCCAACAATTTCATTCTCAGATATGTACTCAAATAATGCATATGCTTGTAAACAAAAAGTATGTAAAAATATTCATAGCATCTTTATTTGTAAGCACCAAAAGCTGGTGGAGATAGTTTTCATCAACAGTAGAGAGGATAAATTGTGATATACACATTGAATGGGTTATCATAGAGCAAGGAAAAGTAATGAAAGGCTATGACCTGCAATGATACTGTGCTGAGGAACAAAATGTCAAGCAAAAGAGCCCGACATGAAAGAGTACATCCTGTCTGATTCTGTTTATATAAAGTTCAAGTATGAATAAAACTGGTCTGTGCTGTTAAATGTCAGGACAGTGGGTACTTCTGGGGAGCAAGGAGAAATAGTGATTGGGAGGAGGCATGGTGGCTGCTGAGTACTTGAAATGTTTGACTTCCACTTCAAAATAACTCATCCACCTGTGCACTTAAGGTCTATCCATATTTCTTTATATATGCTAAATATCCTGAAATGTTTTTGTGTGAAAGTGAAACTCACTCAGTCGTGTCAGACTCTTTGCAACCCCATAAACTACATAGCCCATGGAATTCTCCAGACCAGAATATTGGAGTGGTAGCCTTTCCCTTCTCCAGGGGATCTTCCCAACCCAGAGATTGAACCCGGGTCTTCCACATTGCAGATGGATTCTTTACCAGCTGAATCACAAGGGAAGCCCAAAACATTTTTAGTTGGCTATTTTTCTTTATTACTCAGGCTTAAATATACTTTTCTAATTGGAGGAAAATTGCTTTATGATGTGCTGGTTTCTGCCATACGACAACACGGTTCAGCCATGATTATACATACATCACCCCTCTCTTGAACCCGCCGCTCCTCTTCTCCCTGCTCCACCCCTCTAGGTCATTGCAGAGCACCGAGCTGGGCTCGCTGTGTTATATAGCCACTTCTCAGCAGCTATCTGTTGTGCACATGCTGGTGTATGTATGTTGATGCTGCTTTCTCCATCCGTCCTACTCTTCACTTCCCTCACTGTGTCCAGAAGTCCATCCTCCATATCTGCAACTCCACTCCTTTCCTGCAAATAGATTCATTAATACCATTTTTCAAGATTCCATATATATGTCAATATATAATGGTTTTTTTTTCTCTTTCTGACTTACTTCACTCTGTATAACAGGTTCTAGGTTCATTCACCTCACTAGAACTGATTCAAATCCATTCTTTTTTTATGAATGAGTAATATTCCATTGAATATGTATCACAACCTTCGTTATCCATTCATCTGTCAATGGGCAGCTAGGTTGCTTCTGTGTCCTTGCTATTGTAAACAGTACTTCAGTGAAGATTGGGGTTCACGTGTCTTTTTTAGTTATGGTTTCCTTAGGGTATATGCTCAGTAGTGGGATTGCTGGGTCACATGGTAGTCTCATTGCTAGTTTTATAAGGAATCTCCATACTATTCTCCATAGTGGCTGGATTTGTTTACAATCCCACCAACAGTGCAAGAGGGTTCCTTTTTTCCATATCCTCTCCAGCACTTACTGCTTGTAGATTATTTTATGATGGCCATTCTGCCTGGTGTGTGGTGATATCTCACTGTAGTTTTGATTTGCATTTATCTACTAATGAGCTACATTAAGCATCTTTTCATGAGTTTACTGGCCATCTGCATATCTTCTTTGGAGAAGTATGTTTAGGTCTTCTTCCCTTTTATTTTTTTGATTGACCGTTTGTTTTTCCCATATTGAGCTATATGAGCTGCTTATGTACTTTGGAGATTACTCCTTTGTCTGTTGTTTTTTGGCAATTATTTTCTCCCATTCTGAAGGCTGTCTTTTGTTTATTGTTTCCTTCACTGCGCAAAAGCTTTCAAGGAGGACCTTGTTGTGAGTTACGCCAAAGACTGCATTGTCTATGCTTTCTTGTAATTTCTGGCCTTACATTTAAGTTTTTTAATCCATTTTGAGTTTATTTTTGAGTGTGGTAGTAGAAAGTGTTCTAGTTTCATTCTTTTACACATAGCTATCCAGTTTTCCTAACACCACTTATTGAAGAGACTGTCTTTTTTCTCCGTTTTATATTCTTGCTTCCTCGGTCAAAGATAAGGTTTCCATAGGTGAGTGGGTTTATCTTTGGGCTTTTAAATCTTGTTCCATTGGTCTATTGTGTGTGTGTGTGTGTGTGTGTGTGTGTGTGTGTGCGTGCCAGTACCATACTGTCTGGGTAATTATAGCTTTGCTGTGTAGTCTGAAGTCAGGAAGGTTGATTCCTCCAGCTCCATTCTTCTTTCTCAAGATTGCTTTGGCTATTTGGGGTCTTTTGTGTTTCCATACAAATTGTTAATTTTTTGCTCTATTTCTGTAGAAATTGGTAGTTTGATAGGGATTGCATTGAATCTATAGATTTCTTTGGAAGTACAATCATTTTCTTAATATTGATTCTTCCAAACCAAAACATGATATATCCTTCCATCTGTTTGATTTCTTTCATCAGAGTCTTAGTTTTCTGCATACAGGCATTTTGTCTCTTTAGGTAGGTTTATTCCTAGCTGTTTTATTCTTTTTGTTACAATAGTGGATGGGATTATCTCCTTGATTTCTCTTTCTGATTTTTCATTGTCAGTGTATAAGGATGCAAGAGATTTCTGTTATTAATCTCATATTTTGGGATTTTACTATATTCATTGATTAGCTCTAGTAATTTTCTGGTGGTGTGTTTTGACTCTTATTTATTTTTCAAATTCAAGATCATTTACTGTTTTTTCCATAAAGTCTCAGCTGATCTCTTCCATTCAAGATTAGTGTTCTTCTTTCTCTAAGTTCCCTGCTATGGGACTGATATTTCTCTCAAGGCATTTAACCAACATGCTTTGAATTTTAGTCATAAGATTATATATGACATGAGTTAGGTAATTAAAAAGAAAGATCATTTTAAAATGAAGCAAACCAGTGGTGAAAATTTAATGATATAATCACCTGGTTCAGATTCAGGTTTGGACCCTTCAACTTAACGATGGCACAAAACATCCTTATCTGCTCCTTCTGCAGAATCAAATTCCTCTCCCCCACTTGCTGGTTATCCAAATATGCAATAAAATTTTCTTGTTTTGTTTTGTGGGTGGAATAGTGTGCAATATGGTATATGTTTCCAGATATTGGAAAGCAATGAGCAAAGCCACTTATCAAATGAAGTGTGTCACTACTGACCCAAGATTGTGCCTTCAGAACATTCATAGGTTCATGAAAACCAGTTAAGCAATCTCCCAGTGGGACTGCTCAGCAGTGACATTCAGTCCTTAACTTGAGTTTTCCAGGGGCATGGAGTGAAACTGTCAGCTTCATCTGTACTTAGCAAATCTAGATCCGCAAGAGCTCTTTCTACTGCTCATATCCTCAGAATCACCAGTACTTCTGCAGAAAAATCCATTTCACTGCCATTTGCAATCTCACACGGCCAAGATATCAGCTTCTTGGCAGCATTTGCAAGTTGCCTTGAAGCCATTTTGTCCTGACACTATTTTTCCAAAGCAAACACTCCTTCTGAGACTGACTTTTTCATAAAATCATGAAGCAGTCCTAGATGGCAATATCCCTTCGTTCTCTGTGTTCTGGCCCATCTGCCCCTCTATCCAGCACCCCTTTGACACCCTCACACTACAAGCTCACTAAGAATTATCTGTGTCACTCCCCAAAGCAGTCTGTCCATTGTAGATGATGTTTCTTATATAACAGGATGAAATATGGAACAGTGTGGAAATCATTTCATTCTCCTATCTAGATTCCCAGAGTAGGCGGAATGCACCATTCTTCTGCACCAGAAAGATACTCTCAGCTTTCAATGTCCCAATGTCCCAATCACATTTTTTCTTTACTCAATTTCAACTTGGAAGGAAGGAAAGAAGGGGATTTTCAAAGCATGCTGTAAACCATGGTCCCCCAAGCCTGGAAGCCAGTTTTCCTGCCCAAGATGTGACCTTCAGAGTATTCAATCAATACACAAGAAATGCTCATTCAGGCTTTCAACAATGTTGTCTTGTGCCCCTTGCTTGGTGCTTTTGTACCACAAAGTCTCACAAAGACTTTTACTATGTCCTTTTAACAAATTTAAAGGCTATCTTGATGTTTCTTCTCTTATTTCCACCCAGAAACGCTATGGTTTGAAATCCTACTTTTTTAGACTAGGCTAGTTGTTTAATTATGTTCTTGTTTTTGGTTTTTGTTGTACTTTAATCTACTCTTTCGATAGAACCTGCTGGTTGGAATGTTGTTTCTAAGCTACTAAATCTTAGGAATTTAATTAGTTCAATTTTTTAAAGCAGTAATTTTCAGTTTATTAGATAAAACAGACTTGTAATATAGTCTTCCTGAAAGCAAAATAAGTCATCTACAGCAAGTGACAAGGAAACTGGGCAAAAAGGAATAAAACATACCTTGAAAAAGATTCTTTTGAAATAAAAATATCAAACCATTGTTATAAAGGAATTTACCAAGAATTGTTCTATTTCCTCCATCCGGTTTGCTGGAGGTCAAGAAGACCATCTAGCACTTTGTGTTTATGTCAAAAGTCAGATCAGAGCTTCCTTCTATTGTTATTTTTCAGTTGCTAAGTCATATCTGACTCTTAGAAACACCATGGACTGCAGCATGTCAGACTTCTGTGTCTTTCACTATCTCCCGGAATTTTTTCAGATTCATGTCCTTTGAGTTGGTGATGCTTTCTAACCATCTTCTCCTCCACTGCCCTCTTCTCCTTTTTCTTTCTTTCAGTCTTTCCCAGAAACAGAGTCTTTTCAATGAGTCAGCTCTTCACATCAGGTGGTCAAAGTATTGATGCTTCAGCTTCAGCATCAGTCCTTCTGTTGAATATTCAGGTTGACCAGGTTTGGTCTCCTTGCAGACCAAGGGACTCTCAAGAGTCTTCTCTAGCACCTCAATTCTAAAGCATCAATTCTTCTGTGTTTAGCCTTCTTTACTATCCATCTCTCACATCCCTACATGTGTGTGTTAGTCATTCAGTCGTGTCCAAATCTTTGCAATCTCATCGACTGTACCCACCAGGTTCCTCTGTCCACGTAATTCCCCAGGCAAGAATACTAGAGTGGGGTGCCATTCCCTTCTCCAGGGGATCTTCCTGACCCAGGGATCAAACCTGGATCTACTGAACCGCAGGCAGATTCTTTATCTTCTGAGCCACCAGAGAAGAACATGACTGCTGGAACTTTGACTTATATAGACCTTTGTTGGCAAAGTGATATCTTTACTTTTCAATACACTGTCTAGGTTTTTCATGGTAATGCAAAGCAAAAAAGAAAAAGGAAGCCCCTGAACCCCTCCCTAAAGCTTAGCACTGTAAGTCCAGAGTTTAACTTCAAAAAAGGGCAAGTGGCAATTCAAAGAGTTGATGGTGACTGGGTACTTGGCAACACCAATCCTCCTTTATTGTTTTTAGTGTTGTTGTTGGAGGTTTTCTTTGTTTGCTTGTTTGCTTAAACAGACATCTATCCGGTTTTCCCTTAGGCAGTAAAAGCACTAGGCTTTTGTGGTCAGACTAGCTACTCTAACAACCAGCGCCTGGTTTTCAAAGGACTTTGATGCATATCAGTGTCTGTTATATGTGGGGGTGACAGGCCAGCAAGCAGCTTTCCTCCAGGTAGTATTCAGAGACCTATGCTATTTCTGTCTTGGGAATGTATCATCCCCTGTGAACTCAGAGACCTCTCTGTGGAAGGGGAAAGAGACTAGAGAAGATGCTAAGTCTTCATTAAAAACAAAATCTGGCCCAGAAATTATAGGCATGCCCTGTCCACACCTACTAGCAATTGAACCAGGAATTGTAGTCCCTGGAGGCATCACTACTTCCACATAAAAATTGCAAATTATGGAAAGGTAAGCATGAAATTCTGGTGCACAATTATCTAAACTTCCATGGTGCCCAAAAGGGCCTCCTCAACTTCTTAACTGATTCATAACCTTCTCCTTGCACAATTTCATTCATCATTTAATGAAGTACATTTTGGAAATTCTCCTATGCCAGGTACAGTACCAAGCTCTCACAATATAAAGATGTGGTCCTTGCTCCCAAGGATCTCTGGGTTGGTCCTAAATAGAATATAGAGATTGGATCAGTAAAGGAATATATTTGAACACCTGTGCAGGAGAGGTGTTAATTAAATATATAATTACAAGTGATTAACCTAACAGAAGCAGAAGATATTAAGAAAAGGTGGCAAGAATACACAGAAGAAATATACAAAAAAGATCTTCACAACCCAGATAATCTCTATGGTGTGATCACTCACCTAGAGCTAGACATCCTGGAATGCGAAGTCAAGGGGGCCATAGGAAGCATCACTATGAACAAAGCTAGTGGAGATGATGGAATTCCAGTTGAGCTCTTTCAAATCCTGAGAGATGATACTGTGAAAGTGCTGCACTCAATATGCCAGCAAATTTGGAAAACTCAGCAGTGGCCACAGGAATGGAAAAGGTCAGTTTTCATTCCAATCCCAAAGAAAGGCAATGCCAAAGAATGCTCAAACTACCACACAATTGCACTCATCTCACACGCTAGCAAAGTAATGCTCAAAATTCTCCAAGCCAGGCTTCAACAGGACGTGAACTGTGAACTTCCAGATGTCCAAACTGGTTTCAGAAAAGGCAGAGGAACCAGAGATCAAATTGCCAACATTTGTTGGATCATGGAAAGAGCAAGAGAGTTCCAGAAAAACATCTATTTCTGCTTTATTGACTACCCCAAAGCCTTTGATTGTGTGGATCACAACAAACTGTGGAAAATTCTTCAAGAGATGGTAACACCAGACCACCTGACCTGCCTCTTGAGAAATCTGCATGCAGGTCAGGAAGCAACAGTTAAAACTGGACATGGAACAACACACTGGTTCCAAATCGAGAAAGGAGTACGTCAAGGCTATATTGTCACCTTGCTTATTTATCTTAAATGCAGGCATCATCATGAAAAATGCTAGCCTGGAGGAAGCACAAGCTGTAATCGAGATTGCTGGGAGAATATCAGTAACCTCAGATATGCAGATGACACCACCCTCATGGCAGAAAGCAAAGAAGAACTAAAGAGCCTCCTGATGAAAGTGAAAGAGGAGAATGTTGGCTTAAAGCTCAACATTCAGAAAACTAAGATCATGGCATCCGGTCCCATCACTTCATGGCAAAAAGATGGGGAAACATGGAAACAGTGACAGACTTTATTTTCTTGGGCTCAAAAATCACTGCAGATGGTGACTGCAGTCATGAAATTAAAAGACGCTTGCTCCTTGGAAGAAAAGCTATGACCAACCTAGACAGCATATTCAAAAGCAGAGGCATTACTTTGCCAACAAAGGTCCATCTAGTCAAGGCTATGGTTTTTCCAGTGGTCATGTATGGGTATGTAAGTTGAACTATAAAGAAAGCTGAGCACCAAAGAATTGATGTTGTTGAACTTTGGTGTTAGAGAAGACTCTTGAGAGTCCCTTGGACTGCAAGGAGATCCAACCAGTCCATCCTAAAGGAGATTGGTCCTGAGTATTCATTGGAAGGACTGATGCTGAAGCTGAAACTCCAATACTTTGGCCATCTGATGCGAAGAGTGAACTCATTGGAAAAGACCCCAATGCTGGGAAAGATTGAAGGCAGGAGGAAAAGGGGATGACAGAAGATGAGATGGTTGGATGGCACCATTGACTCAATGGACATGAGTTTGAGTAAGCTCTGGTAGCTGGCGATGGACAGGGAAGCCTGGCATGCTGCAGTCCATGGGGCTGCAAACAGTTGGACATGACTGAGCAACTGAACTGAACTGAACTGAAAGTAATGGGAAGGCGAACTGGAGAATATGGAAGAAAAACAGAAGGATTTGCCTTAGGTTGGAGACTGAGGAAGCAAAGGGTAGAGGACAAGAAATGATTGTTGTGATAAACTAATTCTCCATACAAGGACCAATTTTTTAGTGGACTGGTTTTCAATGTCTTGTTCACTTTCCCTCAGAAATAGTTTTGAATTGCTATGCACTCAGTTCCATTATAAGCTGACACCTGAAGTTTTACATTGTAAGTTGACAGGAACAAGCTTTAACACTCAAATGTTTTTCATTTGTCTCCACAAATTCACATTTTTTTCTTATTCAAGTTCTTCCTTAGAGCTTCAGGTGTTTTGTGCTTGAACGTTCTTTTCATTTCTCATCTTACAACATGTCTCTGCAAAAATATATTCATATAAAGTCAAATTCAGTTTTTAAAATATTTTATTCAAGTTTATGACTAAGGATTATTTTTTTATTTTATGATACTACTATTATGTAATTGATAGCTGTAGAAAAGAGAGTAGCAGTTACCAAGAGTCACACTATTGGGGCACTTTTGTTTTTACTAAAAGAGAAACTAGGAAAGGAAGGAATATTGGAAGGGATGAGGAGTGTCTTTGTATATTGATTTTAAGACAATTACAAAACTCTATGTATTTATTAAAATTCCTAGAACTGGATTCCCAAAAGAGTGAATTTTTCCAAATAAGCGTATATAATTTTCAGAAAGGTATCACTGATGTTTGATCTTTTGTCTTCACAGTCTTCACAGCTATACTCTTTTTCCTTCTGAAACATCAAAGCTTGTATTTTAGCCAAATGTTATTTTCCTCTGAAGATATTTTCCCTCAACAATATTATCTGCGTTTTCCTCAAATCACTGCTTCGTCTTATTCAGACTCAGCAAATTTTGCAAAATATTAACTCTGGGTGCTGTCTATTTGGGAAGTTTACTTTCCTCCCACTTGACAAACTAAACATTTGAGAAGAGATTAAGCAGTATGAGTGACAATGGAAAGCATGCCATAAAGAGAAAAAAAAAAAAAATCACAGTATGCAGAGACGCCATCTCTATTGTTATATTTTAGCAAATCATTCTTTTAAACAGTTAAAATTCCTTATCGTTAGTGTTTAGACTCCAGATACTTTCTCCCAAGTATCTGATGAAAACCTACTTACCCTCAACTGCTCAACTTTTCTTTCCATTTTCTTTTATACACTTTATGCCTCACAATTTTTAAAACAGCTAATAACTCCTTTCTCTGAGTTGTGTAGGGGTGGAAACAAATACTGTGGTTAGAAAACCTAACATTGTAGAACTCAGCCTGATGTATCTACATGTCTCTCCATCAGAGAGCCAGTGCCAGCATCCACATCAGTCAATGGTTACGCAACAATCAGGACACTATTGCAGACTTCCCTGGTGGTCTGGTAGTTAAGAATGTGCCTGATAATGCAGGGGACACGGCTTCGGTCTCTGATCCAGGAAGATTCCACATGCGGCGGGGCAACTAAGTCCATGCACCACAGCTGCTGAGCAGGAACTCTAGAGCCCTTGCTCTGCAACAAGAGAAACCACCGCAAGGAGAAGCCCGCCTGCTGCAGCTGGAGCATAGCCCCTGCTCGCCACAACCAGAGCAAGTCTGCGGGCAGCAACAAAGACCCAGAGCAGCCAAAACAACAATAATAATCAATTACATTAGAGAAGAGGTGCTATGCAACTGATTTCTGCAATACTCACTGCCTAAATCTCTTTGCTCAGCACTTTGGACTGACTGTCATGTCAATGTGGTGGCCTGGGTCCAGGTTTAGCACAGTTTACTGTAGAGTTATGCAGCATATCTTCCCCGCTGGCTCAGGCGGTAAAGCGTCTGCCTACAATGCGGGTAGACCCAGGTTCAACCCCTGGGTTGGGAAGATCCCCTGGAAAAGGAAATGGCAACCCACTCTAATACTCTTGCTTACAAAATCCCATGGACAGAGGAGCCTGGCAGGCTACAGTCCACGGGGTCGCAAAGAATTGGACACAACTGAGTGACTTCACTTTTTCTTTCATGCAGCATAGTGAGAGCTGATTAGCCGTTTACTGGAGGCCTAGTCCACAGCTCTGCAGACCTTCAGGGCAAGAGGAACTAGCTACCAGCTACACGAGGTGACTTGATGGGGTCAGAAGAGCTTTGCTGACTATCCAAGTCTGACTGGCTATTTGATGCTTGCAACCCAAGCAGTAGAGTTTAATTGCTTTATTTCAATGACATCCCTCTCTTGAGTTAACGACTTTGGTTTGAGATTTAGAATGTTCTTTGCAGCAGGGTTCCAGCCACGAGAGGCATCACCCAAGAGAGGGTAGCACCTGGTTCTTAGATGGTGAGAGAAGACAGAAATATTCAGTAAACAGTAATAAAGTGAATAAGTACATAGGGATAAAGAGGTAACGCTTGTGGACAGTGGGATCTGAGATGAGGCAGGAGAAGGTAGGGACAGTGGAGAGGCATAGGGGGAGTGGACCTAATTCAAAACCTGACTAGGAAGAACATGGCTTGAAGATAACCTGGCAGGTTAAATTCTGTAGTCAATCGTTGAGTATACCTTAAGAAACTGTAAAATCATTCATTAAGGAGAGATAAGATACTCTTCATTTTGTTACATCAAATGCATTTTTTTGTTTGTTTCAAATTAGAAACTCAGGTGTGGAAAATAATGCAGTTTTCAATTCTGCATGGTATTGGGTTGACCAGGTGTAGGGGAGCTTGAAAGTCTGTGCTGTGGACGGTTCTGCGTTAAACCTGCGTGAATGGTTTCTCTGATCAACAGTGTGCTTTTCAGTTGCCAATTGTTTTCTCTCTTCTCCCTCCACCTTTTTCAACAAGTTTCCATGTACCATTATTTTCCACAGAAATGATTCCACAAGAAAAGTCCTCTAAGAGTTTATTTCCCCTTAGAAGCCTGAAAAAAACAAACACTGAGTATCTCTTTTCTTCATTTTTACCCTCATACCAAGAGCAAGTATTTTTCCTCTCCTTCAACATATCTTTTTCCAGGTTCATCAATCCTGGCTGTATTTCTAACATGAACTTCAAAAGGGAGTCAGTATAATATGGGTTTGTCACCTGCTACTTTCCAGATATATTGCCCTAAATCATAAACACTGAAAAATTTTTTGATAAGTTTATATGCTTTGCTGAACATAAAGTAGACCCAGAGATGCAGAGATACAAACAGAGATTTTAAATCATGCTGAGGTTAAATCGGGTGTCAATAAAGCTAGACAAACCAGAGACTTAATGTATTAGCTTCAAATTGTGGGCAACAAGGCATGTAAGCCTTGAGATGTGTACAGGGTGCAGACAGGGAAGAGCATTGGCTGGCTTTAGAGTTGCCTTGTTACCTCCAGGAATCAAAGACAATTTACATCAAGGTTCACATGAGCAGTGTTAGTTCCAAACTTCCCTGATGTTAATAAGGATCCCATCTGCTGGACCCCAGGTGTCACCAGGCAGAGGTGAGGCACTAAGTCAGGTGGGTGGCAGACTTTGAGTTTTGGGTGGTCCATTTAATTTGGAACAAGACCTCTGTCAGTGGCTGGCACTAAGGGAGACAGCACTCAGCTGCCAAATTTCAGGGAATGTCAAGTGGCAGGCATGTTGACAAGATCCTAGTCATTTGGGCTGGCATTCAAGGCAAGACTCCAATTCCAGCAGGGGAACCAAAGTACTGAGCAGAAATAAAGAGATAAAAGCCATCATAGAGACTGTCCCACACAGCAGGCTAAGACTGGATGGACAGACAGCTGCTCACTGCAGGAAAGCCAGAATGATGGGCATAAGACCTAGGTGAAGCCCCCTCCAGTCTCACATATGATCTGATTAAAGTGGACAAAGGTACTTGGTGGAACCAAGTCGGGGGTGTGAAAGCACAGACCATGCAGTTGAATGGAGCTATAGAAAGCAGAAGTAGACCCTCAATAAAAAAGGGCTGGAGTTTGTCTCAGCCATAACATTTAATCCCATTCTTTGGCATAGAGTCACTTGGGATTCTGAATTAATCAGTGTTTTGACCTATCTAGTTAATAATGATTCTGCCCCTTACTGGCTTTGCCCCAATGGACTCAAACTAAATGAAAGGTTTAAATCAGTTACTCAAATATTCTGTTTCTACAGGTGTGCAAACAAAGTGAGCAGTAAAGCCTGGATGGTGAGCCCCTTTCTAAGAGTGACGATGACCAGGTGGTACTATTTGACATTTAATGAGACGATATTTGAGAGGACTATCTCTCTAACTCCAAATGTGTCTTCTCAACTAAGCTGCCAGCATCTGCACGTCCACCATTAGGGTTTAACTCCTTCAGAATTGTTTTCCTGGCATCTTATCCCAGAGGCATTTCCTGGAATACAAATTGATTTGCATGTTATTGAATTATCAGTGGTTTCTCCTACCTCTAATATCAGGGACCTGGCAACAGGAGAGAATAAGAATGTGGGATTTTAAAGAATCAGTTCTGAAAGGGAGTAAAAGATGAGAGAAGTAACAGGACAAGTGCTTGTGTGTACCTACAAAACTGAAACTGCTCCATTAAGCATTAAGGGAAATAAATGGAGGAAAAGACAAAGAAAGGCACGGGGGCCTAAAAACCGGCCTAGGCTGTTCCAAGAAGTTCCCAGTAACTTTGAAGGCATCACACCCCAAGGTTTGGTGGAAAAATTTAAAGGATATTAAAAATCCTCTCACATGCTTAGAACTTGTCTGGGATTTGTTCTAATCGATTGGATACTTCCTATTAAACAACATCCTCAAATTAAATAACTAAGTGACCTTCCAACAGGGTTTAATTTCTAATCCATTACAAATTTTTTTTTTCAAAGCCACTCCTGTTTCTGCACCCCTCTCCACTCTGACCCAGTGCCAGCCCTCATATTCTGTCACCTGACCTATACCACCATAGAAGGCAATGGCACCCCACTCCAGTACTCTTGCCTGGAGAATCCCAGGGACAGGGAAGCCTAGTGGGCTGCCATCTATGGGGTCGCACAGAATCGGACACGGCTGAAGCAACGCAGCAGCAGCAGCAGACCTATTCCACTGCCCTCTGACTGGCCTCTCTTCATCCCTCCAATTCCGCTGCATTGAACTGAACAAACGCAAACCTCATTTAGACATTCTTCTGTTCCGCAGTTATTTGATGGTTCTCATCTACCTACAGCATCAGGGCCGAATGCCTTCCCCTATTTCACCATCACTTTCTCTTCTGACTGCTCCTGACCCCTCTAGCTTTTTCACTAGATGCCTCACACTAGACTTTGCAAGAGCACCAAACCGCTTACAGTTTCCCACATATATCGTGCCACATCATGTATTCTTGAAGCTACCAGAATGACTGAACTCATACAAACTAAGTACCACTATATTACGAAGAAGCGACAAAGTTTATGTAGAACGCAGGCCAGCCCTGTGGGCTCCCATTTGTGTTTTCCTTTCCCTTTCGTTGAGAGAAGATCAGTTTCACTGGAAAGACTGAAAAATGCAGACGTCAGTAGGTTCCTAGGCATTATCAAACGTTTATGAATCATCCACCGACTACCAAGTTAGGTATACAATATGAGCATAGTCATACAATCATGAATATATCATTATAATATATATTTGATAGAGTATCCTTAAACACTACAAACAAAAACTATGAAAATTCTTTCTCCGTTTATAAGGTGAATCTTTTTTTGAAACTCAAAGAGGTTCATTTAGGTTAAGGAAATGACAGAACACCAAGGTGGCAATGCTGGAGTCCCAAGTCTTTCCTTCGTGTGTTCACAGTGATTTTTAGTGACCCTGAGTGAATCTGTCCATCAGGGCTAGACTCATATTTACCAAGCTCATGAGACTGATATATATAAAGTCAGAAGGGCAATTTTTTCATTATTGAGAAGTATAACTGCAGAAGGGGCTAGTCAGTTTTAAATGCCACTCAACACACTTTTGCCCAGTATTCGAAGTATAATCAAGATCCTGGTTTATTAATTCGTAATGAGAATCAAAACTGCTGAGACATCAAACATTCAAGCCCTCTGCCTAGCACATGTTCTCCCTGTAGGCATATGGGGAGCAAAAGAAGGAGTTTCTTGAGGAAAAAGAAATCAAATCAATGATAGTTAGCAGCATGATTTGAATGTTTAATAACAATGACCTGAAATAATGTATGGCTAGGACTCAGTCTTCCCTCAAGGCCATAATATTGGCTGGCTTACATAATATTTGACACTTGAATCCACATTTTTATTTACTTCCATAGGATACCTTACAAACGCCATGACCTTTTTAAAGATACAGTAATAAATTCAATAACTCACTTCTTGACAGTCAGGAAGCCATTTTCTCTGAAACCAAAGTTCGCACATGTCTGCTCCACTCTATTATATATTGTTTCTAAACTGAGCTCTCAGAGAATAATTTTATTTCTGCCATTTCCAAATTCTTAGAAAATGGAAAACAGATTTTAATATTCAAGAGCTCTTAAAATCCAATAAAGAATATTTAAGATATTCTGATAGAAAAATTGGTGAAAAGCAATGTGAGGTGGCAACTTAAAAAAAAATCCCAAAATTTATATCAACAGTTTCATTCTCTCTAGGACCAAGAGAAATGCAAATTTCAACTAAGTCTATGACTAAATGGCTTTATTTGCCCTATAAAATCCCCCCCACACACACTATATATATATATATATATACATACACAGAAATATATGCATATATACATATCCACCTATGTATCTATATGTGTGTGCATGTACTAAGTCACTTTAGTCATATCCAACTCTTTTCAGCCACATGGACTATAGCCCACCAGGCTCCTCTGCCCATGGGATTCTCCAGGCAAGAATACTGGAGTGATTTGCCATTTCCCTCTCCAGGGGATCTTCCCAACCCAGGGATCAAACCCACATCTCTTATGTGTCTTCCATTCACAGACGGGTACTTTCAATTCAGTTCAGTTCAGCCACTCAGTCGTGTCCAGCTCTTTGCAACCCCATGGGCAGATAGGTACTTTACCAACTAGTGTATATTTACCACCATATGTGTATATATATATGATCTCAGAATCAGTGTAAGTAAGGTGAAATAGGTACTCTGGTATACGCCCTTCGTGACCAAAATCTGTCATTTCTGTATCAGCATCTCTTTGAATGGGCCTGAGATGCAAGTTCTAAAAACTCCCCGGGTAATTCTGAGGCCACTAGCATATGGACAGTTGTTTGGGATTCATCTTCTGTGCTCCAAAATAAATTTTCCTATTTGTATCCTACTTGCAGTTAATAGACTTTTTAAAAACCCCAGCTATGATAAAGCAATAAAGAGTTGCATTAATGATAATCATACTCACACAGCCTTTGGGTTGCACCAGGTGACAAGGGGGCAGCAGACTGAAATGACCCTGTCTTTCCCCTTCTGTCCTGCTAGACTCAGTGCCAGCTGCAAAGACATAGCATTTGTAGGCAGGCTTATTGTCACACTGACATCCGAGTGATGGTGATCCACAAACACTGTGGCAGCCTTCTTAGCATCTTACTTAACCTGCGTCAGTTCTTAGGAAGCATTCCTCCTGAGAAATGTGAAGCAGGAATGGCAGGGAAATGAACTTCCTCCTCATTTCCTGGTTCTCCTTTGCATCACTGGTAAGTAGCACAGTATATACTTCCCAAAGATGAGGCCAGAGCTCATGCCTGCGGCCTTTCCTGGCCTTTCCAGCCCACCTTGACCCTCGCCTTCCTTGGTATCACATATTCTCGGGACCACTCAGCTTTGTCCTCTAATAGTATCATTATGCATTCAAACTTCATAGAAAGCAGTTTTGCAAGGATATGTATCAAGAAGTTTAAAATGATTCATGTACTTGAGTAAGTAGTTCTATTTTTAAGTATTTATCATAAGGAAATAATCAGTATTTTTTATGAGGAAAGGACAATTATTGCCACATTATTTATATAACCTCTGATTAAGGGAAAGGAATATGTAATGTTTATGTAAAAGGATATTTATTGCAACATTATTTATAACACTCATGAATTTAGAAACACGTTAGAGATTCAACCATCGGCTAGTGGTTAAATAAAATCTCAACAGTTAGATGCTAGAAAACTGGGTAGTTGTTAAAATGTATGTTTTTGATTTATAAGACAGAAAAGGGAAATGTCGATAATAGAACTGGGGGCATTAAAAATTGCAGTGCAATACCATTTCAATTTTGCTTAAAAAAGATGTGTGTGTGTATGTATTTTATAAATGACTTGAGGGAATATACCCAAAACTGAACAGTCTGGGAGATAGAATTAGGGTAATATTCATTTTATCATTTTTTCTTCAGATTTCCTCTAACAGCATGTTACTTTTCAACTTAAAATAATTTTTATCACAAAGTAATAATTAAACATGAAAGTGAAAGTATTAGTTGCTCAGCTATGTCCAACTCTTTGCAACCTGATGGACTGTAGCCTCTCAGGTTACTCTGTCCATGGGATTCTCCAGGCAAGAATACTAGTGTGGGTAGCCATTCCCTTCTCCAGGGGATCTTCCCAACCCAGGGATCGAACGAGGGTCTCTGCTATTACAGGCAGATTCTTAACCATCTGAGCCATCAGGGAAGCCCTATATAATTAAACATAATAATAAATAAATGAAAAATAGCTATCTCCTGAATTAACCTGTGCTTCCCCAATCCTGCTCCCCAGAGGCAACCACCAGGCCTTTTTTAGGTTTTTCCCTTCTCATGGTTACCTCTATATTGCCAAATAATATTCACATGATACTATTTATTGTTTAGTAAATTATAAATATTCTCTTTGCTGTGTTAAAGTAGATGTCAATTTCTATCTCTTACACAATATCCCTGCTCTTGCTCCATCCTTATGATGTACCTATATTATTTTCAGTTAATATTATAAAAGGGTTTTATTGGCATGACTACGTCACTTTTATTTACTGCAGAGTAAAATAGGTTATCATAAATATATTACATTTCCTTTCTTATTTGATGTTTTCTTTTGTAGCTGCAAGTTCCTTGCTGCCTTTTTATCTGCTTCCAGTGTCTTCCAGATAACAATGTCTTTAGCTCCCTGACAGATATTCTATCAGGGTATTCCGCCAGTGCCCCGATGTGTCAGGGAGATGCTCTGGCAGAACCATTGTTCTTCTTCTCTAGTCTGGGTGATTCATCTCTAGACCTGCTCACTGCTGTCATCACTGGATATTTTTTCCTAAATCCGAGACCATTTTTTCACTTGGATAACTTCCTCATTTGTTTAGTACATACTAGCTTTTAAAGCAAGGGTCTTTAAGAGTCAAACATTTTGAATTCTTATGGCTTAAAATGCTTTTATTATACCTTCACAATTAAGAGTGTGGTTCAGTTTAATTTTTTTGGTTTATATTTTTAAGTTATTAGAAGCATACAAATTTAGGACTATTACCTTTTCCTGTTAGAATAAACATTTTATTTTGAAATGTCACTCTTTATATATAGTAATGCTCAAAAATTTACTTTTCCCAGTGTAAGCATAGCTACACTCAGTTTTCATTCAGTTGATGTTTATGTAATACATCTTTTATCATCCTTTTACTCTGACTTTTGAGATTTTTGTTCAATGTGTGTGTCTTTTAAAGCAGCTCAGAGCATTTTTTTTTTTTTTTGCTTTTGTTTTTAGTCTGGTCTGAGCATATTATTTTTTAAATAGTCTATTTACCTTTAATGAAATTACTGATATCTTTGGGTGTAAATCTATATATACATATATATTTTTTTAATTTGTCTCACCTGTTCTTTGTTAGATTTTTCTTTTTCACTTTCTTCTACGTTAACAAATATTTAATTATTTTAAAATTTCCTCTATTTTCTTCTTTTGTCAGATAGTCTTTATTTTTTTTTTTTTTTAGTGTTTACACTAAAGACAACAACATATATCTCCTTGATTTAGAGCCTACTAACCCAGATCTCCCACATTGCAGGCAGACGCTTTAACCTCTGCACCACCAGGGAAGCCCACTAACTTATAGGAAATTCTACTAAAAAGTCATCATAATGGTACACAGGCCACCTTGTCTGCGTTGTCACTAGACAGACGATGCAAAAATACTTAAAAACACTTAACTCCATTTATTACATTCTAGTTATGCTTTTGTTGTCCTGTATTTTAATTCCACATACACTATAATCCATAAACTCCACTTTTTACCTCCCAAGCACCATGAGAGTGCTTCCTGGCTACTGAGCCCCGTGCCCCGAATAAGTGTACGCTACTTCTTTCAGTGGATGTGTGCTAAGAGAAACCTTAAAAGCTATATGAGATTCATATAAGATAACTAGGTTAGAAGGAGGTGGATATTCTAAATGCAGGGGAGTAATAAGAGCTAAAGATACAAAGGCCAGAATTCAAATGACGCTTTGGGGGACGGTAATTAAGCAGTCTAATTAGAATGAAGTGTGTGTCCTGAGAGATACTGGCAACAAAGTTCCAGGAAGATGAACTGACATCAGTCTGTAGATGATTTAGCAATCCAAAAAGGCACATACAGATTCTCTTTGGGAGGCAACAGAAAATCATGAGAGTTTTACAATGGGTATATGACACTAAAGAAGCAATATTTTGGAAAGATTATTTTAATAAACCTGCAAATGTTAGTATACATTCAGCAGATTGGGAGAAAATCTATAATTTTTAGATGGGCCAAAAAAAAGTCGAATATAGTTAAGAAAATGTTACATCAACCACAGTTAGATGACATTTAGATAGAATAAGGAAATTATAGAACACAAAGTAACTTATGCCTAAAGTTGAGGATAGTAATTATCTCCTGGGGCTCCTTTAGAAAGGATTCTATCAAAGAAGAGTCTTTGCCTAAAAGAAGGATCTTCAGAAGTCTAGTTCTGCTTCCTCCATGCTCTCTGGCACAATGTGAGTATAAAGGAATTTATTCCTGTAATATCAAGAGGGTGCTAATGATGATATTTTTATCCCTCCCCACATTAGGGGAAAATAACCAGCTGTTTATAAAACTTGGGTGTTTCACATGAATAAATCTATAGAGAAAGGAGATATTACGATATTATTTGATCATCTGAAAGTTATCCTTTTGAAACTTATCAAAGTCCAGAGTGCTGTCAGCTATGTATTTCAACGTTAGCTGTTATTAGTGTCTTCAGAATGGGGATGCATACTAATCGCACTTGTTAACTGTTCTGTGTCTACGTGCTTCAGCAGGATGGAAGCAAGCATGACACAAGGACTGCTAAATACTAAAGACCGGGACCTGAAGAGCCATCCCAGTCACAGCATGGGACGGCTAACAATCGCATGATGACTTGCAATCAAAACATCTGATTAGGTTTTCTTCGGAGGAGCGAGACGCTTTAATACGAAAATGAAGGCCCACTCTTTCTCTCTCTCTCTCTCTCTGACCCTCACTGTCTCCTCCTTCCTATCCAGCCCCCCAAATCCATAAATATTCCACTTTAAATACAGAGGCACAGAAACTGCCTCTGATGTTAGTGTCAACTCTTATTTTGCTATGTTTAAAGTCATATGTAATCTATTGGTATCTAGTGATGCTGATTCTTTTACAAATAGAACATCTCGGTGGCCATCCAATAGTCACAGATGGGACCAGTTAGTTTCCAGCTCAGTCTCCTTCAGGGAATTTTCCCCTTTCATCTGGTTATGCCACTGTCTTTCAGCTGCCTGGAAATAGTGAAGAGGGTGGCTCCATCTTTCGCTAGTGGAGCATTGGTGCTGTTATTTTGTCGGTAGGGTACTCTGGGATGCAAGATGCCTTGTTATGTACATTCAAGCTATTATGACTAATTGTTCAATTAATTTGCTTTTGGAGGTGGATAAAAGTAATGGGTTTGGCTTGTTTGTCGAAATGCCCCCTTAAGCACGATTACACTGCCTTAGCTGCACAAAGGCGGTCCGTGTGCCTCCTCAGGTAATTGTCACTGGAGAAGGCTCCATATGCTAATGAGCTCTCTCTATCACTGAGAGACAAACATCCCTGCAAGACTTCTCTAAGGCACGCTGATGGATCAAGCTAAGGAGAGGCCCCGCCTCAGCACAAGAAGAACGGGAATGTTCCAAGTGCTACATCATCATTTTCAGCTCATTTGCGGCATTAGCATTTTGCTATTATCATTCATTTCCTTGCTCCACGTTCTCCAGGGTAATAGATGTGCTGTGCCCTCAGGGTGCCTCCCACCCACAGATTCAGCATATGCCCCCAACACAGAGCCACAGATTACATGCATGAAGGTACAGAGTACAACTGTAACTTACCAGGATCTGGGGAGGGAGTGAAGAGGCAGTAAAGAGACGAGAAGTGTGTTCTCACCTCTGTGGCTCTGAGTCCACAGCAGTGGCTAAGGTGCGGGTACAAGGCTTTTGAATCACTCCATTTCCATGGGGAACTTCTCACTGTCTGGTCACACAGGATATAGGATTTTATAGTAAATGGATAACAGTATCTTAGGCTCTCCATACATCAGCTTATAACACAATAAAGCCAGTTGAGGTTGCCACAGGCAGCAACCAGAGAAAACTAATTAGCTAAAAAGCAAAATATAAATGATGATTCTATCAATGACAATCCCGTCTGTGTTTTGATAAAGCATTTTGAACTGCGCGCTTCCCTTTCATGAGCTGATGTCACTGGGTCTCCCGGCAACACTGGATTGACTGACTGGGTTAGCTTTGCAAATTATTGCTTCTATCTGTACCGAGCTCCCTCTCCATGTCAGATAGTCCCCTAGGAGAATCTGAGTATAAAGCATTTCCTACCCGGAAGGCTAAGCCTGGTAACTCTTCCACGTGACACGGTACCGTAGAGGTTAAAGATCCCCAGCCAACTCTCCCTTGACTGAGATAGCTAGGAAACAATTTGGCCACCTACTACTTGATGACCTGTTTCTGGGGGAGTGGGTCTTCTCCTTTCCCTGTCCTGAAACAGACTCAGCAGCACCCAATACTGTCCAACCACGCATTGCTTCAGAGGGTTGCTGATCACCCACATGTCTGGATCATGTTCATTTCACCAGACTGTGGGCTTCTAGCCTGCAAATCTTTTCAGTCCTTTCAGTACAGGGCACAGTATTGTGTACACATCCTGTATGCATGTTTTGACCAATATTTTCCAAATATGGCCATGAAACCAAGGCACTAGGTGAACTGATTAAAAAAATACAGATCTCCAGGATATATTCCATATATTCTGAATCAGGCTCTAGAAATGAGAGCCTGGAATCGCTATTGTTTTTAAACATCACAGGTGATTATTGAGACACAAGCCTATGGCAGAGAAACCATTGATATAAGGATAAACATTCCTTATCTCGTTTTCCATCATAAAATTCCTGACCTATGTTCCATCTGTAGCTCATAATTAATAAAACCTTTGATCAAGTGAAACTGCATAATTATGTGACTCATAATCCTAACCACCGTCTTTTACGTATGTGTACAGATTTGTATTCATTGTGTTTATCCTGTTCCCTGGTCCTCGGCCCAGATGACAAGGCCTTGGCGAACCGATCTAATTAACTTCTTACAGTCCTTTTGGACTCTGCCCCAGTTGTACAAACACAGATTTTGCAAGCAGGAACAAACACCAGTTAGTTACACCGAAATCATGTGTGGTGTTAGTCTGCGCAGAAATTGTGGCAGCAGTTGGCATCTTAATTAACCTGCTTCATTGCTCTGGGAATATTCCTCATAAAAAATGGGAAGCAACAGAAATTGCACCAGCAGTCTCCACAATACTCGGTTTCACTTGGCATCACTGGTGAGTGGCACTGAGTAAAAGCCAAGGCCAGTTCTCCCGCCGAGGCCTGGTCACTTGAGTCCCCAGTATCTGCCTCCCTCTGTATTGTGAAAACTAGACCCTTGGTACCACCCAGTATGGCCCCAAGAATGCATTGCTTCTTAGTGTTGCGAACATTCCATATGCTTGGAACATGTTCCTTTCATTAGTTTGTGGATTTCTAGACAAGGACTAGCCTACAAGTCTGTTTTAAATACTCTCAGCACACAGCAAGTTATCACGATTTAAGCATGATTTCATTGCTTATACTTACTACTACTCATTTATTTTATTAACAGCAAGCTCTACCAATAACTTGCCAGAAGGCCTCATTTGAAATGTACTCTATCTTTGTGTTCAATCACCAGGAATTTCTGGTTTTTAAACCAGAGTTTAGGTATATAGTTATGAAAGATTTTGCTACCTAATATTCAAGACTGCTGCTACTGCTAAGTTGCTTCAGTTGTGTTCGACTCTACGAGACCCCATGGACGGAGGAGCCTGGTGGGCTACTGTCCATGGGATTTTCCAGGCAAGAGTACTGGAGTGTGGTGTCATTGCCTTCTCCGAATATTCAAGACTAGGGGTATGAATATTACATATTCTGTACTCTTCAATCTATACCTAAATGTAACCCCAGTTCAAATCTCTCCTGCCTGAAAATTATTATCATTTATATGTTTGATATGTTAAACTCAACTAAAATATAGCTTTTTTTCTTCTT
Organism: Capra hircus; assembly: GCF_001704415.2. Lineage (NCBI taxonomy): Eukaryota > Metazoa > Chordata > Mammalia > Artiodactyla > Bovidae > Capra > Capra hircus. The sequence goes on along the minus strand of NC_030831.1, from coordinate 51,520,380 downwards.
CTTTTATTTAAAGAGCAGTGCTCCTCAAAGTATGATGTCCAAAGCAGAAGCATTACCTGGGAACTTTTTAGAAAGACAAATTCTCCAGCCCCACCTAGACCTACTGAGTTAGTCATACAGATGAATCTGATGCACACAAAGTTTAAGGACCATTGCTCTAGTGAATAACTATTAGATCTTTTTCTATACTGAACAATCTATTCAACATCTTGAGGTCAATTCCATTTTTAATTGTCATCTTAGTTGATGCCAAATGATAATTTCTACTTGGCCTTATCATTTACTGTCTAATCAATCTGGTCATCAGATCTGCAAAATTGAATTGATCATCTAATTCCTGAGAATGGATCAGACCACCAACCTGCCAAGGGCAAATATGACTGAACATAGAGCCTTCATTCATAAATCATTCAAATTATGAAACAGGGAACTCAACTGGAAGTAAAATTTTTCTTTCTCACATAATGCATAGAATGGATTTTAAAAGGTAATTCAGCTGGATAAGACACCTACTGGAAAAAAAGTTCAATTTACCAATATCCACACATACTCTCTCAAGAGTCTCAGTGTTTTTCAGAGTTTTGCAATGATTCACTCATTCACTCTAAATTTACACCTTTCTTTTCATTTGTTCTTCTCAGAGACATATAAACCTAATGAAAAGGTAAAATGAGGCAAGCTCAAAATTGTCTGAAAGACGAATTTATCTGGGAATAGCAAAAGAATTGCAATTTCGTACATGCCAACTGTAGCAAGCTATGGACAGGTCTGTTGAGGGCTTGGAGTAGGTTGTATTTACAGTCAGGATGTATAGGGAATAGACAGTTCATTAACATCAAAATGAGTAGAGAGTAGCTTGAAAATTCCCCAAGCAGACAAAACCAGTCTTCTACAAACAAAGTTCATTTCAGCTTATTTTGCAGGACCAACCCAATCTGGGTCATTTCTTGGGCATTCCTCTGGAAACCATAAGCACAATTTCCCGAGGTTAAATTGAGCCAATCCCTGACTAGCTTTGTATTATCTAAGAGAATCCCAATATTATCCGTTTTCTGTAAGTCAGACTCTCAGTCCTTAAGTTTTGTTCTTCTGAGGGCGCTATGCATGAAACTTTCTATTTCATTTCCTCCAGTTCTATTTTAGACTGAAATTCTTTCACAGATGCAAGGTAAGGCATAAAGATTACAGGCCTGACCTCCTAAGAAACATTCTCGAAAGTAAACATCCTAAGGAGTGCCCTCACCTTCACCCTTTCAAATGGCTCCTTTGGATGTCTGTTCCCAGGGTTAAAATTGCAGCTGTCTGAGACCTGGTTTAGAAGAGGTCCTTCACCACCACAAACACATTAGTTTAGATAACCCATCGGTGGACCAATTTTTATATTGGAGGGGCAATTACTTTTTTTAAAAAATGTCCATTCAATTATACTAATCCAAGCATGTTGAACAAGGTGAATGATGAAAGCCAGGTGACAGAAAACCAGCATTAGAGCTTTTATTGTCCCAAATGCACCTGGTTCTGTCTTATGTTTTGAAATCTGGACCTGAAGGTCATTCTGACATCAGTGGGGCCATGTATAAACTCTGTTAAAGATGACTCAGGTTTCTAAGTTTCAGTACACTGGTGAAAACACACATTTAATCTTTTAGAAAATCTTCACTGCGCTTCTATACCACTTAATGCTGAGTTACAAACAGCAGTCAAGATCAGCACAGCGCCTCTCTTGAGAGAGCTGCTGTTATTTTAAGTAATACCTTTATCATTCCAGTCTTCAGGCAGCCTGAGATTGCTGACATATTTCCGTGATTAATGGTGAAACTGTAATTGTGCAATTGTTGTCATCCCTCTTAAGTTTAAAAAAATGATTATATCTTAGCCCCTTTTGTATCCAGTCATTTCATACAGGTTGATTCAAGCAAGTCGCCATTCTCAGTCTAGATGTCAAAGTAGTGAACAAGGATAGCAAGGCTTACCACACTCAGGTACCATGTTAACCAATATTATGCTTAGCTTCCTAAACTGACACATAATCAGAAGGGATAAATGTATACAACACCAATATTATCTAAATGCATGCAGTATTTTAATTAATTTAATCCTCATTATAACCCAGGGTGCATGCTCGGTCCAACACTTTGCAACCCTATGGACTATATCCTGCCAGACTCCTCTGTCCATGAGATTCTCCAGGCAAGAATACTGGCTTGGGTTGCCAGGCCCTCCTCCAGGGCATATTCCTGACACAAGGATCAAAACTGGGTCATCTACATCTCCTGCATTGCAGGTGGCATCTTTACTGCTGAGCCACCAAGGAAGCCCATGACTCAAGAAGATGTGTGCTTTTATGATCCTATTTTACAGATGGGTAAACTGAGGCAGAGAGTGATAGAAAAACTTCAACCAAGTTCACATAACTAGATGGGGCAGAATCAACTTCTAACCCAAGCAGTCTGACTCCAGAGTCAGTGTTCTTGTTAAGCTATTCTTGATTTTTATAATGAAATGACAATTAATATAGTATGAAAATAAGTAAAGCATTCATGACTAAAAGAGCCTGTATGACTGTAGCTACAATTAAACTTTGCAAAGTCCCTTCTCTCTCTGGGCACTGGCACAGCACTTGACCTTCTATGGGCCGAGAAGGCTGGGTCTGTCTACATCCCTGATTTTATTGCTCCCAATTGCTCCCAAGCACTGGTTCTCTTCAAATGCTTTAAACTCCCATAACCCCGAATCCTTGTTTTTCCTGAAAAACTAGCTGTCACAATTTTGAGCCCACCATCCCTGTTTGAATCTGGTTTCTTGTCTGGGGTCTTTAAAGCAAGGCCTTTGCTTACTGTAATTTCCACGTGACACTGCCCACCTCATACACTGTCTGAGAGTGTCTCTTCCTTTCACTCTGCTACTTTTTCTGTCTGATTTAAATTAGGAGCTATATTTTCACCTTTCTCATCCTTCTGGATCTGGAAACAGGAAAAGTAAGTTTCTTCATCAGAAATTATCGCAAATCCTTAATCAAGAACAAACAGAGCTGACATAGTAGCCTCAACCTTTTCTAGTCTATTAATATTCATGAGCTCAAGACAATGCAATATTTTATCATATTGTATGCACAGCTGTACAATACTGCCATGCAAGCGATCTTGCAGCTATATTTGCGGCTGGCTCCTTTATTTTCATCTCTGTTCAAATGTAACTTACTCAGAGAAGTCTTCCTTGTACAAAATAAGACAAACCCACCTCCAGTCTCTGGCTAAACCCCTCAGCTCCTTGAGAACAGGGAATTCTCCTACCTCATTTAGTTCTCCAGTGTCTAGAAAAATGGCTTCCCTGGTGGCTCAGCAGTAAAGAATCCACCTGCAATTCCGGACCAAAGGAGATGAAGGTTCAGTCCCTGGGACAGGAAGATCCCCTGGAGAGAGGCATGGCAATCCACTCCAGTATTCTTGCCTAGGGAATTCCATGGACAGAGGGAACTGGTAGGCCACAGCCCATGGGGTCACAAAGAGTCAGACATTATTTAAGCAACTTAGCATGCACACACATCTAGAAAAATGCTTGGAAGAGTCATTGGAAGAGTCATTCACATTTATTTTAAAGTGAAGTAAAGAAGATACTGTTCTAATCTTTAAGAAGGTTAAAACTCTCAACAAAATTAAGCTTTAAAACAGATTTGCTGAGTGTTTATGTTACCAACATTCATTTGGTAAAGATGTAAGAAGTAGAGATATGAACATTTGTATTTATACCTTGTCAATGTATACTAATTTATTAAATTAAACACACTTAAGTCACATAAACATCACAGGTGCTCCGAAATGGGACTTATATTGGTCAAGAATTCTTTCTTCTACTTTCTGTGTAGCTAGTGAGATGACCTCTCATTCAGGAACACTAGATTAAAGGAAAAGAGGCAACTGTGCTTCTAAGGTCTATATTCTGTGAAATAGAATATTTCTATTTCACAAACAGGACTCCAAACAGGAGAGCTGTTTTTTCGTGATGAATTTCCTGCTCTACAATAAAGATAACTTTAAAGAACACATACTCTAACCTTTAAAAAGTTCTTGAGCCAGATGGCATTAATTTTTTAAAACTCCAGTGACGGGAGTAGTAGCTCCTACCCAGGAAGCACGACCCAGTAAAATGTGCTGGTGTTGACGCTGGAAGACCTTAGATTACTCCAGCTCTGTAGGTGCTCAGATGTACCCAGCCCGTAACGCTTTAATAGTCGTACCTGTGTGTGTGTGTGTGTCTGTATGTGCACATGTGTGCACGCTTCTGTTTTTCTCCCCCTTCTCATACACACTAAGATTATTAAAATAATGTGTTATATACGCAATAGCATGTGACTTATATAGCATGTTTAAAAGTGGGTAAATTATGCCTTCTGCAAAAGACAGAGACAGTGAAATTTAGGATTAGAATTATATATGCTGAAACACACCACCTTCTCCTTGTTTTGGACTAACTCCTCTCTCTCTCTCAAGAATAAGTTCACGCTCCACTGTTTAGTACTTAGCCGTACTTAGAATTCAGTACCAAAGAATGTAACATTGGCTTCTTCTCGAATTGTCCCTTAGTTAAATTAGAATACCTGTACACCAATTATGTGGATAAGAGGAGATTAATAGATCGTCACTGATCTTAGAGTAGATTGTAGACCACAGAAACCACAAGCTCAGCATCCTAACTTTATAGAGAGGAAGCTAAGAACCAAAAAAGTCCAGTGACTTGCACAAAGATCACTTAGTTGAGAAAATGACAGAGACAGGATCACGACCTAAGTTGTTAGATATCTAAGGAAGAGGTTTTGGTTTTAACCACATAAGAGTGCTCAATCAAATATGCTTAGAAATAATTTGACGAAGCCATTTCATATACATTTGCAGCATAACTATAGCTCAGTGTGTTATAAACAAGATATTGTAGTGAAGCCACAGAAAATGATTTCATTCTCAACTAAGATTATCCAAAACGTGTAAAGCAGAACACAAGCCTCATAGAAAGTAGCTGTCATTACAAAATGGACTTTTAACTAGGATAGAAAGCCAGGAAGGACACTATTCCCCATCATAACAAAAACAAGAACCACTTAATCTGTAAAATTATAAAAATTTTTGAGCCCATCAGGGACCTTGGGTTATACGGCAGTCAGCTGGCCTAAATACTAGTAAAATCAGGCACTGGTTCATCTGTGCCAGAGCGTAAGAGGACGATTGGGCCACTACACAGTGGATACAAGGAATTTGGCTAATCTCTTTTAAATGAATTGCTAAATGCTGAATGTAGAACAATATGAGGGTGTAGGAACCCTGATGTTGGGGAGCTACATATACAACATGAATTGCCATCCTCAGGGTTTTCTTTACAGGCTTCCATTCGAGGCTCATGAAAAGGACTGAAGGTGATGTAAGAACATCTTAGTCTCAGCATGAGCCTCAGGGGGAGGAAAGTCAGAAAAGACCCACCTGCATGCTTTTTCTTTCAGAAGCAAAAGCTTTACGATGCTGTGCAAAGGTACCAAGCACAATGGCCCTAGGACACAGTGGAAGACCCTGTGCAGTTGCACTTAAAGAACACAAGAAATCATGGGAGAGAAATGGGAAACCATACTGGCTTCAGATCATTTTTGTTCAGTTGCTAAGTCGAGTCTGAACTTTGTAACCCCATGGACTGCAGCATGCCAGGCTTCCCTGTCCTTCACCATCTCCTAGAATTTGCTCAAATTCATATCCATGCCATTCAACTATCTCATCCTCTGTTGTCCCCGTCTCTTCCTGCCTGCTTCTGGGGAGAGACGAGATCACTGAGAAGGATGTACTCTTAAGCCCCAGAAGCTGAGCCTGATTGAGGCTGAGGCTGGACCACGATAACCAAGAAGGCGCCATGCCCTAATTACCGGGTCATCAAGTACAAAGTAGCAGCCAGCTTCAGTCGTTTGCCAGAGGAAGGTCAGGAGCATAGAGAGAGGTGTTTGGGTTTTTTTGTTTTTTGTTTTTCATGTGGACAAGTTTATGAACATCTTTTCTGGTTTGTGCCATTTGCATTTCAGTTATTAAGTTCTTCATTATCACAATACTCTCCTATATTTTCTTCATAAATTTTAATGCTTTTGCTTACCCTATTTCCCACATGTAGGTGATCAGTCTTTCTGGATTTATTTTGTCATAAGAGGTAGAGATCAAATTTTATTTCCCATATGAGTTACTAATTGGAGAGAGAGATTTTTTTGAGGAAAAAGAGTAAAGGGGAGGTCAGATTTGAGGATCAATCAGGAATGCTGAGGAAAAACTGCCAGCAAACCAGACTCTATCCTAAGTATAATACAAAGTATTAAGAAATTTGAAGTAAATGTGCACTGAAGGTAAAAATGCCAACAACAAAATCCAAATCCAGCTCAACTACTAACTAAATTTAGTCAATATCCCACAATAGGAGGCTAGCAGAAAAAGAGACATGCCCAGCAGAGGGCATACATATTATTACCTTCATTCCTGCTCTTATCACAATATCCAACATTTGCTCAAAAATAAGACAGAAAAAGCAATTGCAAACAGCCCAGTATCAAGAGAAAATAAAATAAACAGAATCAGAATCACAGATGATTCAGATGTTGAACTATTAGAACAGAATTAAAAAACAATTATTATTATAGTTAAATATAATTAACATGTTTGTAGAAAAGGTGGATTTCATGCATGAGGAAATGGGAAATTTTAACAGAGACAAAAACTATAATAAAGAGTAAAATAATAATTCTAGGCATAAAATAGTAATAAATATTAAGACCATAGTATTAAGACCATATATTAAGACCATATTAAGACCAATATTAAGACCATAGAAATAAATATTAAGAAGATTGCCAAAGGCTCATCAGTGGACTCAACACAACCATAGAGAGAATCAGTGAATTTGAAGATAGGTTAATGGAAACCATAGAATTAAAAAGTGAAATCAGAGTAGGGGAAAAAATAGAACATAGTATGTAAGCTCTGAGGGGCAATACCAATCACATGAGTAATTCCAAGAAGAGAGAAATAAAATGAAGAAATGTTTGAAGAAATCTTAAACATTTTCTAGAATCTCAGAGAACCACAAGTTAGATAAATAACAAATAAAAAAAAATTTTAAATGCTTCCTATTCTAACTACTAAAAACCAAAGATAAAATTCTTGGAAGCAGCTGAGAGAATTTCAAGCACAAAATAAATATAAAAATTACAATATAGCAGATTTGTCAGTATTTATGTATTCTACCAGACAATGCTATAAGTTCTTTATGGTACAGAAAGAATTCCAAACTCAGTGAAAATCTTTCAAAAATTAATAAAGTCTTTTTGGACAAACAAAATTTTACAGAATTTATTATTCCAGTGTGTCTGTCCTCTAATGCTCTCTTGCAATACCTACCATCTTACTTGGGTTTCTCTTACCTTGGGCGAGGGGTATCTCTTCATGGCTGCTCCAGCAAAGCACAGCTGCTGCTCCTTACCTTGGATGAGGGGTATCTCCTTACCGCTGCCTTTCCTGACCTTCAACGTGGGATGGCTCCTCTAGGCCCTCCTGCAACTGCCTCGGGTTGCTCGTCCCGGCCGCCACCCCTGGCCTCCAGCGTGGGGTGGCTCCTCCCAGCTGCAACCCCTGGCCTCGGGTGCGGGATGGCTCCTCAGGGCCACCGCCCCTGGCCTCGGGAGTGAGGTGGCTTCTCCTGGCCGCCCCTGGCCTCGGACATGGGGTAGCTCCTCTTGGCCACCTCCCCCAATCTCAGAAGCCGGGTGTCTCCTCCCAGCTGCCACTGACCTCGGACGTGGGGTAAAGAAAAAAGGTTTTATTGCTTGAACCAGGAATCAGAAAACTATAACCCATGGGCCAAGTCAGGTCAGTTGTATGGTTTTGCAAGTCAATTTTTGCTGGGAACATAGCCATGTCAATTTATTTGCATCCTCTATTATAAGTGCTTTCATGTTTCATTGGCAGATTGAACAGTTGTGACAAGACTGTATGGGCTGCAAAGTAGGAAATATTTACTAGTTAGCACTTCATGGAGAGGAGCTACCACTGAAACCATAATCACAGAAAACTATCAATCTAATCACACGGACCACAGCCTTGTCTAACTCAGTGAAACTAACCCATGCCATGTGCGGCCACCCAAGTCGGGCGGGTCATGGTGGAGAGGTCTGACAGAACGTGGTCCACTGGAGAAGGGAATGGCAAACCACTTCAATATTCTTGCCTTGAGAACCCCATGAACAGTATGAAAAGGCAAAATGATAGGATACTGAAAGAGGAACTCCCCAGGTCAGTAGGTGCTCAATATGCTACTGGAGATCAGTGGAGAAATAACTCCAGAAAGAATGAAGGGATGGAGTCAAAACAAAAACAATACCCAGCTGTGGATGTGATTGGTGATAGAAGCAAGGTCCGATGCTGTAAAGAGCAATTTTGCGTAGGAACCTGGAATGTCAGGTCCATGAATCAAGGCAAATTGGAAGTGGTCAAACAAGAGATGACAAGGGTGAACGTCGACATTCTAGGAATCAGTGAACTAAAATGGACTGGAATGGGTGAATTTAACTCAGATGACCATTATATCTACTACTGTGGGCAGGAATCCCTCAGAAGAAATGGAGTAGCCATCATGGTCAACAAAAGAGTCCAAAATGCAGTACTTAGATGCAATCTCAAAAACAACAGAATGATCTCTGTTCGTCTCCAAGGCAAACCATTCAATATCACAGTTATCCAAGTCTATGCCCCAACCAGTAATGCTGAAGAAGCTGAAGTTGAATGGTTCTATGAAGACCTACAAGATCTTTTAGAACTAACACCCAAAAGAGATGTCCTTTTCATTATAGGGGACTGGAATGCAAAAGTAGGAAGTCAAGAAACACCTGGAGTAACAGGCAAATTTGGCCTTGGAATGTGGAATGAAGCAGGGCAAAGGCTAAAAGAATTTTGCCAAGATAATGCACTGGTCATAGCAAGCACCCTCTTCCAACAACACAAGAGAAGACCCTACACATGGACATCAGCAGATGGTCAACAATGAAATCAGGTTGATTATATTCTTTGCAGCCAAAGATGGAGAAGCTCTATACAGTCAGCAAAAATAAGACTGGGAGCTAACTGTGGCTCAGATCATGAACTCCTTATTACCAAATTCATACTTAAACTGAAGAAAGTAGGGAAAACCACTAGACCATTCAGGTATGACCTAAATCAAATCCCTAATGATTATACAGTGGAAGTGAGAAATAGATTTAAGGGCCTAGATCTAATAGATAGATTGCCTGATGAACTATGGACGGAGGTTCGTGACATTGTACAGGAGATAGAGATCAAGACCATCCCCATGGAAAAGAAATGCAAAAAAGCAAAATGGCTGTCTGGAGAAGCCTTACAAATAGCTGTGAAGAAAAGAGAGGTGAAAAGCAAAGGAGAAAAGGAAAGATATAAGCATCTGAATGCAGAGTTCCAAAGAATAGCAAAGAGAGATAAGAAAGCCTACCTCAGCAATCGATGCAAAGAAATAGAGGACAAGAACAGAATGGAAAAGACTAGAGATCTCTTCAAGAAAATTAGAGATACCAAGGGAACATTTCATGCAAAGATGGGCTCAATAAAAAACAGAAATGGCATAGACCTAACAGAAGAAGAAGATATTAAGAAGAAGTGGCAAGAATACACAGAAGAATTGTACAAAAAATACCTTCATGACCAAGATAATCACGATGGTGTGATCACTCACCTAGAGCCAGACATCCTGGAATGTGAAGTCAAGGTGGCCTTAGAAAGCATCACTATGAACAAAGCTAGTGGAGGTTATAGAATTCCAGTTGAGCTATTTCAAATCCTGAAAGATGATGCTGTGAAAGTGCTCCACTCAATATGCCAGCAAATTTAGAAAACTCAGCAGTGGCAACAGGACTGGAAAAAGTCAGTTTTAATTCCAATCCCCAAAAGAGGCAATGCCAAAGAATGCTCAAATTACTGCACAATTGCACTCATCTCAAATGCTAGCAAAGTAATGCTCAAAATTCTCCAAGCCAGGCTTCAGCATTACATGAACCTTAAAGTTCCAAATGTTCAAGCTGGTTTTAGAAAAGGCAAAGAAACCAGAGTTCAAATTGCCAACATCTGCTGGATCATGGAAAAAGCAAGAGAGTTCCAGAAAAACATCTATTTCTGCTTTATTGACTATGCCAAAGCCTTTGACTGTGTGGATCACAAGAAACTGTGGAAAATTCTGAAAGAGATGGGAATACCAGACCATCTGACCTGCCTCTTGAGAAACCTATATGCAGGTCAGGAAGCAACAGTTAGAACTGGGCATGGAACAACAGACTGGTTCCAAATAGGAAAAGGAATATGTCAAGGCTGTATATTGTCACCCTGCTTATTTAACTTCTATGCAGAGTACATCATGAGAAACACTGGGCTGGAAGAAGCACAAGCTGGAATCAAGATTGCTGGGAGAAATATCAATCACCTCAGATGTTCAGATGACACCACCCTTATGGCATAAAGTGAAGAACTAAAGACCCATTTGATGCAAGTGAAAGAGGAGAGTGAAAAAGTTGGCTTAAAGCTCAACATTCAGAAAACAAAGATCATGGCATCTGGTGCCATCACTTCATGGGAAATAGATGGGGAAACAGTGGAAAGAGTGTCAGACTTTAGTTTTGGGGGCTCCAAACTTGCTATAGATGGTGTTTGTAGCCATGAAATTAAAAGACGCTTACTCCTTGGAAGGAAATTTATGACCAACCTAGATAGCATATTCAAAAGCAGAGACATTACTTTGCCTACTATGGTCCGTCTAGTCAAGGCTATGGTTTTTCCAGTGGTCATGTATGGATATGAGACTTGGACTGTGAAGAAGGCTGAGCACTGAAGAATTGATGCTTTTGAACTGTGGTGTTGGAGAAGACTCTTGAGAGTCCCTTGGACTGCAAGGAGATCCAACCAGTCCATTCTGAAGGAGATCAGTCCTGGGTGTCCATTGGAAGGACTGATGTTGAAGCTGAAACTCCAATACTTTGGCCACCTCATACAAAGAGTTGACTCATTGGAAAAGACTCTGATGCTGGGAGAGATTGGGGGCAGGAGGAGAAGGGAACGACAGAGGATGAGATAGCTGGATAGCATCACCAACTCGATAGACAGGAGTTTGAGTGAACTCCAGGTGTTGGTGATGGACAGGGAGGCCTGGCGTGCTGCAATTCATAGAGTCTCAAAGAGTCGGACATAACTGAGCGACTGAACTGAACTGAACTGAATTAGCCCTTCACAGCAGGATTGAGGCTAAGGTGAGATGAACAAGGCCCATAGGGTGCAAAATTTAAGGATGCACTCACCTTCAGAGTGAAAGTGAAAATCACTCAGTCGTATCCAAATCATTGTGCCCCATGAACTATACAGTCCATGGAATTCTCCAGGCCAGAATACTGAAGTGGATAGCCTTCACATTCTCCAGAGGATCTTCCCAACTCAAGGATCGAACCAGGTCTCCTGCATTGCAGGCAGATTCTTTACCAGCTGAGCTATCATGTACAAATTCTGCTCTTGTATTTGGTAACTTGAATTGCTAGTTTCAAACCTAGATTCTGAAATGAATACTGAATAATATATGTTGTTGCTGTTCAATTGCTCTGTTATGTCAGACTCTTTGCAACCACATGACCTACAGCACACCAGGTTTCCCTGTTCTTCACTATCTCCCAGAATTTGCTCAAACTTATGCCCACTGAGTCAGTGATACCATCCAACCATCTCATTCTCTGTCAGTCCCTTCTCTTCCTGCCCTCAATCCTTCCCAGAATCAGAGTCTTTTCCTGTGAGTTGGCTCTTCACATCAGGTGGCCAAAGTACTGGAGCTTCAGCTTCAGCATACCATGTTTAATACTGTCTAGGTCACAAGAATAAATCACTTGGCAAAAATATGATATCTTAATTTCAATATACAATTCACTGTGACATACACCTTTTACTATGAGTTAAAGCACTATCTGAGCCACAGAGTAATATAAAAATCAGTATTATGCTTCATGCACATTATATCTAAATGACATTAAAACAACTGTAAAATATAAATTATCCAATACTGTTCCTTTCCCCATCTTGTTTAACTGTCAAGGATATTGTGTTAATCCTGACTGCTTCTAATTCTACAGTTTAGAACATGCACACAAGTAAGAAAATGGACACCTGGCACTCCTGAAAAATGATGGTTCATTATTCAAGAATTTATTGCACTTGTGCTGAGAGGAAAGATTTAACAAATTAATTGTCTTTTACTTATGCACCTCTGCTCAAAATCCTTCCTGTACACCAAAACAGATTCAATGACACCAGCCACATCACAACCAATAAACCTTCAACTATTCCTTCATAGTCACCTTGTATTTTGAAGATATGGTGCAGGAGATATGGAGGAAAAGTTCCCCTGGGCTTGAACAGTGACAGTCAATGATAGGTAGTTAGAAGGATAGGTTATGCTGAATCTTGAATGACACTGGTAACACAGGGTTATTCTGTTGTTGTTTTTAAATTTTGTATTTTTGCAATAATTTGTGGAGCTCTCTTTTATTCAGTGCCCTGGACAGGTGTCCCTTTTGCCCAAGTTTAAGGACTGTATTGAAAGAAGGTTGTGAACTGGGAAGAGCGAGCCTCATCAGTAGGAAGGGCTGGGCACCTACCAATTAGCCACAAGGAGCTGGGTGCCTAGACAAGGACTCAAAGCCACACAAAGTGCCTGGTTCACTGTTCAGGAGACCTTATCCTGGCCCATGTGTAGCCAGATGGACAGCAGTCACTCACCATTTCTCATATGCTCACGCATAGTGGTATCCTTTCATCTTATAGTGAAATGTAAATTGGTACAGCCACAATAGAGAGCAGTATGGAGGTTCTTTAAGAAATTAAAAGTAGAATTACCATACAATCCAGCAATTCCAGGCCTGGGCATCTATCCAGAAAAGATGAAAACTCCAGTTTGAAAAGATATATGCACCCCAATGTTCCTAGGAACGCTATTTATAATAGTCAAGATATGGAAGCAACCTAAATGTCCATCAAGAGCTGAATGGATGAAGAAGATGGTGTGTATACACACACACACACAGACACACACACAGACACACACACACACCAGGAATACTACACAGCTGTAAAAAAGACTGAAAGAATGCCATTTGCAGCAACAAGGATGTACCTTGAGATTATCATAGTAAGTGAAGTAAGTCATACAGAGAAAGATAAAATATCATATGATACCATTTATATGTGGAGTCTAAAAATCACAAAATGAACTTATTTACAAAACAGAAACTGACTCACAGATATAAAAACAAACTTATAGTTACCAAAGGGGAAAGAGGAAGAGAGATAAATTAGGAATTCAGGATTCACAGACACACACTAATATATATCAAACAAATAAACAAGGTCCTACTGTAGAGCATGTGGTAAGTCGCTCCAGTCATGTCTGACTCTTTGGACCCTATGGACCATAGTTCACCAGGCCCCTCTGTCCACGGAATTCTCCTGGCAAGAATACTGGAGTGGGCTGCCATGCCCTCCCTCAGGGGATCTTCCAGACCCAGGGATCAAACCCACGCCTCTCAGGTCTCCTGCTTTGGCAGGCGTGATCTTTACCAATGGCACCACCTGGGAAGCCTACACAGCACAGGAAATATATTCAATCTCTTGCCACAAGCTATAGTGGAAAAGAATCTGAAAAAGCGTGTATATGTATGTATGCATGCGTGTGTATATTTGTATATAAGTATGCATGTATTATCTGAATCACTTTGCTATACACCTAACACACAACACTGTAAGTCACATATATTTCAATTAAAAAAAAAAAATGACTCCCCAGAAGAAAGCCCTCTTTAGCTCTGCTTTCTACCCTAGCTCCTAAATCTGACAGTCCTCCTCCTTTCGCTCTGCCTCTGAAAAGGGGAGACAGACTTTCATTCATTCGTTGGTTCACTCAGTTTACTTATTTCAGCCAACAAGGACATTTTTACTCTGTGTCTTTGGTGTGAAAGGCTCAGATGAAGGTGTTGAAAGGGAAACAAAACAGGCAAAAGGTCATCCTTCTCTCTTGGGGGACGAAGAGGAAGGAATGGGGAACAGACATTTCCTGAGCATGTTTTGTGGCTGCGTTTTGCTGTTTTGGTTTAATCCTCAGGGTATCCCTTGAGAATCAAAGGGGTCAACGTCACGCAGCTAATAATACCATGCCTATGTCTGGACTTAGGATTTCTCTGCCTCCAAAGCTTGCTTTTATTACTATATTACTATAAATACACTATAAATATTTACCATATTTATAGCTCATTATAAGATAAAAAGGACACATGTGCAAGCACTATAGTGAAAATCCATGTGTGAGTGCTGTGGGGTTTGGGCTGCGGAAGCACTTTTTAGTCACAGCGACTTTCTCCTGAATATCCAGACATCTACCAGTAGTACTGAAGGGAAAGAGGAAGACACGTCTCATGGCAAATAATGTGAGCCACCTGTGACCAGGCACCGCCTCTTGGTTCACCTTCTTAAGTGGGGAGCATACCTATATTCCACCTGAGCTATGGAATTGAATTAAATGCCAAAAGGGCTAAAGGAAAAAGTAAATGGGCAGGAGGAAACACTGGAGACAGGAAGAGCTTTGGGGCTTGATGTCTTGGGGTTCAGCAAGCAGAGAATGGACAAACACACAGAAGAAAACATCCCAGATGGGCCCCAGGGGGCAAGTTATGTAAGTTAATGAGTCTCTCTCCACTCTCATTTTGTGGCTTCGGTGATGGAAAATCTTCCCAAAAGGCCCTTACTCCTCCTTGCTTTTGAATGGAAGAAATCGCTTCAGGAATATGTCAGTTTATAAAGAAGCCCTTCTGGATTGAAAAGGAGTGGAGGAGCAGGGTTATCCTGCTAAGCTGCTGCTGCTGAAGTCGCTTGCCAGGAGGATGACCTGGGTGGGGTTAAATAAAGAACAGTGAGTTAATAGCTTCTGCCAACCACCTGGGCAAATTTGGGGAGCAGTTGTCTGGAGGGGTAGGTGGGCAATCCCACTATGAGATACACTCCTGGGCCAGGCAGAAGGCAGCAAGCAGCCTTTCATCTAGAATTCCAGACAACAGAACCAGCTTCTCTGCCCAGCCACCTTCTGAAGATAAAGTCTTTGCCAATAAAGTTAGTTAAGATGAAGCTTCTGGATCATGTGGACGCTAAATCTAAAGACTGATGCTTTTATTCAGAGGAAGACGAGTGACTCAGACACAGTAACCCAAAAGACATAAAGACATACAGCAAAGAAGAACGCCTCGTGCAGACAGAGGCAGCGATCAGGTTACAGAGCTACAGCCAAGGACCACCAAGGCTGGCCCGAAGCTGCCAGCTGGGATAAAGACAGGAATAGGCTCTCCCTCAGAGCCTCTAGGAGGAATCAAGCCTGCCGGCCTGTAATAGCAAACCTCCAAGAAACAAGGTGAGGTGAAGGTGAGGTGAAGTTGCTCAGTTGTGTCTGACTCTTTGCAATCCCATGGACTGTAGCCTACCAGGCTCCTCCATCCATGGGATTCTCCAGGCAAGAATACTGGAGTGGGTTGCCATTTCCTTCTCCAGGGGATCTTTCTGAGCCAGGGATCGAACCCAGGTCTCCTGCATTGGAGGCAGACACTTTAACCTCTGAGCCACCAGGGAAGCCCAAGAAACAAGAGAGAATATATTTTTGTTGTTTTAAGCTGCCTAGTTGGTAGTAATTTGTGACAGTAGCCGTAGGAAGCGAATACATTATCCAGTTCCTAATATCTAATAATGCTGGTGGGATCTACCATTTATGAGCGGTGGGACCCTGGGCAAATCATATTATCCCCGGCGCTAAACCGGGGATGATGATGTTTCTGTCCAGAACTGCTGTGAGCATCAAATGTGGTGAAGTTATTTTTAAAAGTGCTTTATAATCTAACATGGTTACCATAAATATTAGCAGCTGGAATTGTACTTACGTTTTCAATTTATATTAGCAGGAGAGGAAGAGGAGGTTGGGAGGGACAGAGGGAGAGATGGCGGGCAAGGGCAAGAAAAGGAAGGAAATAAAAAAAGCCAACCAGTTTATTAGTTTAAAGGTAAAACTGTTCCTATTAATCCTTTGAATATTTTTTATTATTTTATAAATTTATAACTTTCCTAATTCCAGATAATTAATCTTCGTTTTAAGACATTTAGAAATGGAGCCAACCAACCTCTAGATTAGATTTAACTTTTTAGAGTCTAGGAGATAAAAATTAAGAGCTAACATCTACTGAATAATTTATACGCACTAAATAATCCTACTAAGCATCTTGCCTGCACCGTCTCAGTTCGTGTTCACAGCTCTGAAAGGTATGGACTAAATATTCCATTATAAATGAGGGAAACAAAGGCTCCAAGAGGCCTCACCATCTGCCCCAAATCACCCAGTCCACCCATTCTGTCTGATTCTGAACCTGTGTGCTGGACCCAATCCCACTTTGCTCTCACAACCAGAAAAGCTAGGAAACACACCTGCCCCCTGCCAGGGTCACCCCCAGCTGTGGCACTTACCCAAACCATTTTGGGGCCTCCCCATGAGGATTCACTTCCTTCCCCCAAACTCCCAAGTTCAATGGCAGGTGCATCAGTGTCTGCTCACTAATATGTACTTCAGGCTGCTATTAACCTGCTGGAATCTGAGTTGCTGCCTCCTACTTGGGCAATTTTCCAACCATTTAGTGGCACAATCATCAGAGACAAGGAGGTAAACATTTCCTCCCCGCAGCCTGGGAAGAGGGCCAGACGACCCAACCTTGGTGAATTCCCTGTGGGAAGCTGCTCTTTGGGTAACTCTGTAGAACTGGGCTTCTCCAGGGACAAATTTGGAGAGGTGGAAATGATTTCTTGCCCCGTCCCCCACCCAACTTCCCTGTTTTATCACCAGAACCTATATTTAAAGTCGACACAGATTCAGCAATAAAGAAAAGCAAAACCTGATACACATTATAACATGGATGACCTCAAAAACATTTTGCTAAATGAAAGAAGTTAGACACAAAAGGCCACATATTACCTAAACCCATTTATATGGAATGTTCAGAAAAGTAAATCTGTAGAGACAGAGAGTAGACAAGTGGTTGTCTGGGGCTGGAGGCGAGCAATGTAAACCACAAACAGGTTCAAGGGGGCTTAATGTGTTAAAGAAGATGTACTAAAGCTGGATTATGATGGTATAGCACAACTTGATATATTTACTGAAAATCCTGGAGTCATACACTTAAAGGAGGTGAATTTTATGATATATAAATTATACCTTACTGGATGTATCTTTTAAAAAAGCCAAGTCAGGCTTTCTAAAATTCCTGTTGATTGCTAAATGGGAATTCTAGAGAAAAAAAAAAAAAAACCTCAGATATCAATTAATAAATATAAACTCCAATATCCAAAATGGGGTTTCTGATTTGGGAAACTTTGCCAATATTACAGAATTTTCTCCCACATCTAGAAATGGAAGAAAGGATATCCTTCAGTTTGCTCCATCACATGATTTATCTACTGCTGGGAAAGACTGAAGGCGGGAGGAGAAGGGGATGACAGAGGGTGAGATGGTTGGATGGCATCACCGATACATTGGACAAGAGTTTGAGCAAGCTCCAGGAGTTGGTGATGGACAGGGAAGCCCGGCGTGCTACAGCCCATGCGGTCACAAAGAGTCAGACATGACTGAGTGACTGAACTGAACTGATGCTTCATCTGCTCCCTGACAATCAGACACTGACTTTTCCTTAGAATTTCATGGGAATCTAGTTGTTTGTAGTGCAGCGCCAACTCTACCACTAGTCAACCAGTTAGGAAAACTCTGGGTAAGTTACTCTATCCCTCTAGGCCTCATACTCTTCATCTACAGGATGAGGTGGGTCTACACTATTAATTCTAAGATTTCTTGCAGCTCAGACATTTTATTATAATGTTCACTACATGCCAGATACTATGCTAGGCAATATCTATGCTCATTTTTTCTTCTCAACAAACTCAAGGAGGAAGAATTATTAATTCCATCCTACTGATGAAGAGACTGACCAAGTGATTGCATTTCTTACCCTAGATTACATAAGTAGTAAATGGCAGAGCCAAGATTTAAGCAATAAACCGCAGAGCTTCTCTATTCCCCTCCAGTCTCAATTTAGACAATGGCACTCTGTTGTTAGATTCCAGAATGGGGGGACATTGGAGACTAAGGATGTTCTCTTTAAAATCCCATAAGCCTGTCACACAGGCACAAAATACAAATAATGTTTCCTAGAAGATGCACACACAGCAATAAATACTATACAATGTTTCATAGGCAAAATAGGATGCAAATGCAGTAAGATCAAGAATCCAGAATCTAGGGGTAAAGTTGAAGTCCTATCACTAAATATGTAAATATTAATTTGAACGTGAACATATATGCATGTACATTTGTGATATATATTTATAGGCATGTAGAGTTTCCCTGGTGGCTCAGAGGGTAAAGCATCTGCCTGCTATTCAGGAAACTCAGGGAGAAGGAAAGGCTACCCACTCCAGTATTGTTGCCTGGAGAATTCCATGGGCACAAGAGCCTGGTGGGCCACAGTCCATGGGTCACAAAGAGTCAGACACGACTGAGCAACTAGACACTTTTTCAGAGCTAAAATTAGGGAATTTAAGGCAATAGAGAGTTTTTATCTCTTATAAGGTACAATAGTTTGGAAAACAGAGATCAGCTAGCAAACTGTAAGAATTTTAAAACTGTTCAGTTGATTTATTATGGACAGCTGGCAAGATTTTTTTCACTCACAATTGTTCTAGAAAGAAGTGTGGCCTTGTAACTGTTGCTCTGAAATTCGAAAGAGATATTTCTACCTAGTAAAAGCTGAGTCACTCTGGTGCCATTACATAAGGAAGTTCTCTCCAGGGATTTTATAAGAGCATCAGTCGTGACACCGGTGGGACCTCTCCCATATACTTCTCACATGTCATCTCTTCTGCTTCTATGATCACCGTCTCCAAGACGGCTGGGACCAGTAGCCGCCACAGTGACCATCGCCACAGTCATTCCACAACACGTGCCCCACGGACCACCCCAACCCATCCAGTGCCACTGTCTCTTTAATGAGAAAAGATGACTGCTGTTCCCTTCCAGTCCCTGGATTTTGCCAGATAAATTCCAGGGGGCTACTGGGTTTTTAGTCATATGCAGGCTCAATCCTGGAACCAGTCAAAAAAACCCGGATCAACCAACCCCACTAGTAAGCTGGATCTAGAAATAATCAGTGGGATGGTTAGATATTATGAGTCACTGTTCTGGGAAGGTCCCATAGGTACCCGTGGGGACATGGTTCTGTATCCAGCCCATTTCGTAAGATAATGTGTCCAGACCCCAATCTGGCCTTTTTCCTGAGCCATGGGTTCTCTTCATCTTTTAGGAAGTTCAGGCATAAGAGGGGCAGCCAGTATTTCAGGGACAGACTCACTCTAGTCTTGACAATCAAAAGACAGTCTACACACTCTTTCTGCCCATAGCCTCTTTGAAGTTTGCACACATTGCCAAAGTCAGAATTCGTTGATTTGGGGCCAAATTCTCAAACCCTACATTATTTCCTCTACACTAGTTCTGCTAACTACTGGGATCTAATCCTCAAATTAGGTTTGGCATGAATTGGACTTGTTCCTCTCCTAACAGCATGACTTTGGGCAAGTTAGTTATATACCTTTTGAGACTCCATTTCCTATCAAACGGAGATCCAATTGAGCCATTAAGAGGGGTGAATCAGAGGATATGTGTAACACCCCTAAAGTTCACAATGCACTTTCAATAAAAGCCTGTGTCTCTTTTATTGGGACACAGGCTTCAGATTATGTAGCTTCTGAGGACAAGTAATAAGTACTCTCTGTGTGTTCCCCTCAATTCCTTATGACAGTCTAAGAAGAAGCAGATAAGGAATAGCAAACACGTCTGTGCTGATGAACAAATAACACAGTGCCATGAAATGCAGCCTTTACAAACCCACGGGAACAATCCTAACTGATCTCTCAAGACACAAAGCAGCCATTGAAAGTCTCTATTAAGACAATGTTTAGCATCTCTTTCTGTTGTCTGATTTTCATAGCACAACCATCACTCATATACTTTGGGGCAAGTGGCATGTTAAAAGCAGTAATATAATTTTTACATTGTTCCTAATTGTGGCCACCAAGTCTGGCTCCCTGAACCTTTCAGAGATTCTATGGACTGATCAGTATATTTTAGTTAATTCTTTGGGGGCTTAAGTTAGCGTATCTTGATTTATGGCGCTTTCAGTTAAGAAATCTGATCAATACAGGCAATAAGGCTTCAGGGAAAAGGGAAAATAGGGCCTCAGGGAAATGATGATTTGTAAATCTGGCAGCTCACGGTACTCATGCAGTGCAGAAATAGAAGTTATCTCCTGTGGTAACTTGGAATAATGTGTCCATTGAAGTCAGACTCAAGGAGAACCTCCTGGCCTCTTTTTTAAAAAATGAAGTGCTTCAGAAATTCAAGGATTGTCAAATTGAGATGTATGCTACTAACAGTATTGAACAATTTAAAGAAATCATATGACAAGCGTAAAATATTAAATTCTTGGCTTAAGAGATAGGTCAAAAATAAGTAAATAAACAGGTACTTTCTATGGCTGTACTAAAATAATCTCTTATCTCTTACAGCTGCAGCGCTAAGACAGTTGAAAAATCACTCAGTGTTTGATACTGCAGGTTAGTGAAAAATGTGAGATGAATTCATCAAGTCTTTTTAGGGAAGTTAACATACTTGTAAGAAAGAAGGGACTAGAGAGAACTGGGATGGGGGAACGTGGGAGGCTTTACTATAGATGGTGAAATACCTGGCACTTCACACCTGCCAGGATTCCCTTGGCAGAAGACCTTCGTTCCCCACAACATCAGTGACCTCCTCCTTGCTACAGACTCTGTAATGACTCAGTTGCAGCATCTGTCTTACAGAATTGATGCATTTCTCATCATGCTCTACTCAAATGCCCCATAAGCACTCTAGGCAACTAGGATGACAGGAATAAGACAAAAGTCAGAATCTGGAGGAAACACTTAGTCACAGGAAGAGACCTATAGAATATTGATCATCTAAAACCTGTAGAATATGTATGAGGAAAAGTTGGGAGGACACCTGACAAAGTAGAAAGTTGATTTGAAATTGGGGTGAATACATCGATATCGGTGCAGTTATCAGACACCAGGTTCAACACACTGGCATAAGCAACTAGAAGTGAATGAAGTGAAAGTTGCTCGGTCATGTCCGACTCTTTGCGACCCCATGGACTATACAATCCATGGAATTCTCCAGGTCAGAATACTGGAATGGGTAGCCTTTCCCTTCTCCAGGGGATTTCCCAACCTAGGGATCAAACCTATGTGTCCTGCATTGCAGGCGGATTCTTTACCAGCTAAGTCACAACTAGTGGCTCTAATTATTTGCTCAATTTGTTGACCAGAATCTGGACTCAACAGTAGCCCAGAGTAAATGAAGTTGAGATGCCAGAAATTTCTTAATATATGACAAAGAAAAAGAATGCAGAATCAGAGAGACAAAAATGTTGCAGTGAATGTATCCTCCTCTTTTTCTTACAGTCCCTATGATGACTCAGAAGACATTTTTTCCAACAATGCATGGATAAATACTTTATTGTGAAGACCACAAGGACCTTGGAAATTATTTCGTGTATGTCAGAGATGCTGACAAAAGTCATCACATTTAATGTTGGCTTTCTTATTTCAGAGGAAATGCTGGCACTTAATATAGGAGCACCTCAGGCAAGAAGAGTAGAGTGGGCTGCCATTCCCTCCTCTAGGGGATCTTCCCGACCCAGGGATCAAACCCCAGTTTCCTGCATTACAGGCAGATTCTTTACCATCTGAGCCACCAGGGAAACCCTTTAATATACAGTGAAAGTGCTAACAGCCATAAAAGGGGAAATTGACAGTAACACAATAATAGTAGGGGACTTTAACACCCTAGTTACACCAATGGGCAGATCACCCAGACAGAAAATTAAGAAAACAAAGGCCTTAAATGACCCATTAGACCAGATAGACTTAATTGATATTTATGGGACATTCCACCCAAAAGTAGCAGAATACACTTTCTTCTCAAGTGCATACAGAATATTCTCCAGAATAGATCACATCTTGGGTCACAAATCAAGCCTCAGGAAACTTAAGAAAACTGAAATCCAATCAAGCATATGATATGAAATCATATCTATCATATTTCCAATCACAAAGCTATGAGGATACAAATCAATTATAGGGGGAAAAATACTTTAAGGAAACCACAAAGGAAATGCTAGGATCCCTATGTGGCCATGGCCAAGTTCCATCACTTACCTACTAAAGGCAAGATAGGCTGGAAAATGTAATGGGTGACAGAATCTGAGAAGTGACCCCTAGGTGATAGAAAAGACGCACGTGTATCCCACTTCACCAACTTTCAGCATTATGCTTCAGCTCTCTGGTTCTGGCCACTTTTTAGCTTGTGGGGGTCCTAATCATCTTCCCATCCCTACAGGACATCAGTTTTGACCAATAAAGTGGTAAATTCGTGCCAAAAGATGCCAAGTAAACTGGAACTAACAGTTCCTAAATGACATGGTAGAGAACCTATGTGCCAGGTAGGAGATGATTCAACAAAAATACAGTGGCCTGACATTTCAGCAGACTCTCTGGATGGACGATCTGGTCAATGCCAAGAAATACATTCTGAAGAGAAGGACAAGTAGCTCCCTGCCCACCATACAATGGTAATACATTTATCTTTATTACATTGGCAAAACTGAACACATCTGAACATGCACCAGATGATAAAAATAGTTGATAACTTTGTGTTCCAGACAATGATTTTCAAACTTTAGCCTCTATCAGAATCATCTGGAGAGTTTATTTAAGCAAATTCCTGTTTTAAATGTTTCTGATGCTCCAGACTTTTAAGGTTTCTGATTCAATATGTCTGGAGTGAAGATCAATGATTTGTATGTCTCAAAGTTTTCATGTGATATTGATACTGTTGGTTCAGGGATCAGAGTTTGGGAACCAATGTCCTAAAATTAAAAAAAAAAAGTTCTTAAGTTTGTTCAGGTTCTGTGTAAGTATCTTTGCTACTTATGATCTAATAGATCCAGTGATATTTTTAAACTTTTTGTGACAAGTTAGAATGCTTTGTGTAACCTGCTGGCAGTTACATTTGGAGAATCAAAAAGGTGGTTCCAAGAGTTTGGAGGCAAAACCATGCCCTCTTCAGAATTTACAATAGATCTGCCATTGTAAGCCCATGGTAATACCTGCATACTTGATGAAAAGAACCAAAGGTCAGACAAGCTAACTTCATTGAAGTTAACAAGGAATAGAGTCAGGGGTTGATGCCAAGCCTATGCCCTCATCAGGACCATCTCCTGCCCCATACTAGGATTTTGCACACTGGGGTTGGTTTATGCTCATAGCTGTAGTAAGTAACTACTTCACACAGATATATTTGATTATAAGATCTTTTAAACTTTGAATAATTGCAAGGGGTTTATATCCTTGAGGGCTTCCCTTGTGATGCAGCTGGTAAAACATCTGCCTGCAAAATGTGAGAGATCTGGGTTCAATCCCTGGGTTGGGAAGCTCCCCTAAACAAGAGAAAGGCTACCCACTCCAGTATTCCAGTCTAGAGAATTCCATGGATGGTATAGTCCATGGGGTCACAAAGAGTCATACATGACTTAGCAACTTTCACTTCACTTCACTTATATCCCTATAGCCAAAAAAGTTTCAGCTCAGGCTTATATTTGCTCTTTATGTTCCTTACCTATAAATTAAGAATTTAAAGGTAATAAGTGCAGATGTGTTCTAGCTCTAAATTTTTATGAGTAGACATCTCAGGTCTTTCATATATTCTATAACCTCATGCAACCAAAAAGCCTGTATTTCCTATCAACATTGGCAATGTGGCTAAATGCTATAAAAGCACTTAACATTTCATTCTTGCTGTGCCATATTCAGTAAAATTGACAAACTATAAAATGGAAAAAAGAGACTATTTTTCCTGTAGTTTTCAATTGCATTAATTACCTTTCTCTAAAAGCCCCAGTGAGGGTTGGTTTTTTTTTTTTTTTTTTTTTGTATTTGAATGTAAGATAATTTATACTTCTTATTTTCCCATAGACTTCATGTTTTAAAAGTGCACTAAATCCATTGCATTCTCTAGACTGTCACAAAAGACCTTCCTCACAAAATGAGCTAAACTTAATGCAACAGTGACACGGCCTATTGTACGGGCTGAAGATAGCTGCAAAGTAGTAACAAGAACCTCAGGTGTCTTGACTCAATAAGACTGAAGACAAATTCAGATGGTGACATTTTCCTCTGTAATTCTTTTATTTCTGTACCCATTTAAGTGATTTCCAGAGCCTGCCAAATGTCACCTAAGTAAGCTTGAGAAACTATTTTGAAGGGATTTTTAAAAATGCAATTATACCTCTATTTGACAACACCATCTGCTGCTAGCGTCTCACTTCATCAGCTTCCGGTTCTGTTAACTCCTTCGTCACTGCAATTATCCGAGTGCTGACATCTCTTTTCAACACAAACCAGTGTGACTGTCAATTAGTTAAGGACCTATGCTCTTAGAGGGGACAAATTTATAGAGCTATATTATACCAACTAATAGAGAGCCCAATATTTCTGTGTCTAGCATAAGAAGATGCTAAGTTAGATATCTTTTATGTAGCAACTGTGACATTTTACATCTGCATTACTTGAGAGATTGATATATTGGTTTAAGAAGGCCTAAGTGAAATATTACTCATCTTTTCAAGAGAAATACTAATAAAAATTTGTTTTACTTATGTCTATAATATTGGGAAGTAGAGCAAACTACCAGCATCACCATCACAATGAAGAGAGTAATTCCCACTTCACATGGAGAAACAGTACCCAAAGTTCTATTTACTCCAAAATACATCTCCAGACCAAGGGATTTCTGAGTCTTTATCCACTCATAGTAGAGGTGACAGGACTTAAAAATAAGAGTTTTAAATATCACAGATCTGTGTTGAAGGCAACAAGTTCACATACTTTAAGTACAAATCATTGTGAAATACCATAATTTCTCATGGATATTTTTAAGAATGAAGATGATCTTTTAGAGAAAGTTTGAGTCACTGCAGATGGTGATTGTAGCCATGAAATTAAAAGACACTTACTCCTTGGAAGGAAAGTTATGACCAACCTAGATAGCATATTCAAAGGCAGAGACATTACTTTGCCAAGAAAAGTCCGTCTAGTCAAGGCTATGGTTTTTCCAGTAGTCATGTATGGATGTGAGAGTTGGACTGTGAAGAAAGCTGAGTGCCGAAGAATTGATGCTTTTGAACTGTGGTGTTGGAGAAGACTCTTGAGAGTCCCCTGGACTGCAAGGAGATCCAACCAGTCCATTCTAGGGGAGATCAGTCCTGGGTATTCTTTGGAAGGAATGATGCTAAAGCTGAAACTCCAGTACTTTGGCCACCTCATGCAAAGAGTTGACTCATTGGAAAAGACTCTGATGATGGGAAGGATTGGGGGCAGGATGAGAAGGGGGAAGACAGAGGGATGAGATGGCTGGATGGCATCACTGACTCGATGGACATGAGTTTGAGTGAACTCTGGGAGCTGGTGATGGACAGGGAGGCCTGGCGTGCTGTGATTCATGGGGTCACAAAGGGTCAGACACGACTGACTGAACTGAACTGAGGTTCTACACTGATAGATGAATATTGAGGCAACATGACTTTGGGACTTGGTAGAAGCCCCACCAGAAATTAACTGACATGTTTTGAAAATCTGTAGGTAGAAGCATGGCTTCACCAAGGGACTTTAAACTGCCTTAAAATGGATCTCAGCCCCTAAGGCACTTTCATTTGTTATATAGAACCAAATAACTGCCTTGGGAAAAAATGATGGACAAGTCTACATCATTGAGAACATCACATATCTCTTAGTGAAACAAAAGAAACACAACAAGACAATCCTAAGAATTCTAAAAGAATCCTAAGAGAATTCTAAAACATAGCTTAATTATTGGAAATCTTTAAAGTACTCCTAAGGGTTCTCAAATTATGGAGAAATAGACATAAACAACCAGGACTCTAATATTTGAAAAAATCATCACCGCAAAGATGGTGAAAGCCCCAAATTATCCAGTGGGATCTCACTGGTGAGTCAGACACAAATAAGGGCCTCCCAGATAGAACACACTGACATTCGTTCTTCAGGATTACGTGTCATTGACTCACACTAGCCATTTAAGGTCTAAGAAGGAACAGAGAGAACTGAAAACGTCCTGAGGTACTCGAAGCAAACTCAAAAAGATTGCATTTTCTTCAGGTCTGCAAAAGACTTAAGCTAACTGAGTACTGTCACTCTGGCTGTTTTAAAAATAAACACAAACAAAAAAGAAAAAAAACTCTTTTGTCTTCTTTCAACATGACTCAATTTCTAATCTATCTTCTGTCTGAGCCAATAGAGGATCACGGCCATCTAATTTTCTCTTAACCAAAATTTACCTAAAAGAATAACTCAATAACACATGACCTCCAGCTATAGTCAGCCTGTCTCTGTCTCTCTCTCATAATCACTGGAAATTTTTTCCAATAGTATGAAGTGGATAAGGGTCATGGAGCCAGTTAGTTTGAACTACCCACAGCATACCACTGTTTGCATGACCTTAATATTTTAAGCCTATTTTCTCAACTGTAATATTAAACAAGGGTACCAAATCTATAAGCTTTGACTAAATTTTGTTTTCTAAAATAAATCTAAGACCTTTTCTGATAGATGGTGGAAGGAAAATTGGAGAAATTTGAATACAGACTGCTTATTAGATGGTGCTGAAACTCCAGTACTTTGGCCACTTCATGAGAAGAGTTGGCTCACTGGAAAAGACTCTGATGCTGGGAGGGATTGGGGGAAGGAGGAGAAGGGGACAACAGAGGATGAGATGGCTGGATGGCATCACTGACTCGATGGACGTGAGTTTGAGTGAACTCCGAGAATTGGTGATGGACAGGGAGGCCTGGCGTGCTGGGGTCGCAAAGAATTGCACATGACTGAGCGACTGAACTGAACTGAAGACATTATCATTAATTTCTTTAAGGTATGAAAATGGTAACATAATTAGGTGGGGGTAATATTCTTATTGTTAGGACATGCACACATATTTAGGGATAAAGTATCACAATGTCTATAATATATTTTTAAATGATTCATCAAAATAAATGGTAGGTGGGTGGGGAAGAGGGAGAGATGGAGGAGGAGGAAGAGAGAATAGCAAAATGTTAGCTATTGATGTTCACAATTGTTGAAACTACTCTAGTAGGGTATACAAGATAACAACTATGAAAAGTGACACTAATCCTGCTTAAGAAGTATCATGACTTCAAGATTATGTTTTGCCCCATTAGGCCAGGACTCTGCACACCACACACCACAGATATGGCTACCCCTAATGTGAATCCTATAGAAAGAGATATGCTGCTACTGCTAAGTCACTTCAATCGTGTCCGACTCTGTGTGACTCCATAGATGGCAGCCCACCAGGCTCCCTTGTCCCTGGGATTCTCCAGGTAAAGACACTGGAGTGGGTTGCCATTTCCTTCTCCAATGCATGAAAGTGAAAAGTGAAAGTGAAGTTGCTCAGTCATGTTAGACTCTTAGCGACCCCATGGACTGCAGCCCACCAGGCTTCTCTGTCCATGGGGTTTTCCAGGCAAGAGTACTGGAGTGGGGTGCCATTGCCTACTTACAGCTAAGAATCCAGACCAGGGCATGTTGAGACTTCATAGGCAAAAATTTTAAATATGGCCTTGATCTCTTTATAGAGATCCAAATTTATTTGTGAAAATGGTGTAGAACTTCATCTTGGAGTTCTATATTCAAGAGACATAGAGTCTACATCTTGGAGTCATGTCACTCCCATGAGACAAAGAATCTTATCCAGCATGGTCCAGTGTTATTCTGGTGAACTATTACCAAACAAAACAAAACAAAAAATAAACTTGTACTTCTAGGTAGTATTTGTCAATTTTATGGTGCACATACTTTCCATTAACAATTGTTTAAATACCAAATTCTAAATTTCTGAATATTTAACAATTGTCTTTGCCAAGATGATACAAACAGCTCTAGTAACCAACTAGTCCTGATCCTACATCTCATATTATCAGTACACAATCAATTCATAAAATTTAGAGTGTTGTCATTAATATCAAAGTGAAAGTGAAAGTAAGAGTTGCTCAGATGTATCCAACTCTTTGGGACCCCATGGACTATATAGTCCATGGAATTCTCCAGGTCAGAATACTGCAATGGGTAGCCATTCCCTTCTCCAGGGGATCTTCCCAACCCAGGGATCGAACCCAGGTCTCCTTCATTGCAGGCAGATTCTTTACCAGCTAAGCTACACAAGAGAAGCCCAAGAATACTGGAGTCGGTAGTTTATCCCTTCTCCAACGGATCTTCCAGACCCAAGAATCAAACCAGGGTCTCCTGCATTGCAGGCAGATTCTTTACCAACTGAGCTATGAGGGGAGCAAATATTTTTAATATCAAAATCATATTTTAAATATGTCTACATACCCAAGAAGACCCAGGCACCTAAAACTATATTCATTCAATCCCTCATTCATTCTGTCACTTTATTTACTGAGTCTTTGGATTCCAATATAATTATCATTAGTAGCCAATACAGAATCTCTGAATTGTGAGAAAATTTGTGACAGATATGAGATTATTGTTTCTTTTCCCAGAGAAATTTCATATATAAAAATTAAATATTTAAGAGCCTCAGTTTTATTATATGTAAAATTAAATATATTAGGACCAATTACAGGAAGATAAAATGAAATAGAATAGTGCATGTCTCTAAAATATGGCCACAAAATACCCCACACTACACGCTCATCTATAATGTGACCTTTCCACTCAAGATCACATCATCACTATGGAAGGCCTTTGTCCCTTCCTCTTGATTATGAGCAGGGTTGAGAGCTGTCTAGGCTAATAGAATAATGGGGAAGTGACACTTACTGTAGCCTCTGCTTGGATTTCTATTGCTTCACTTTTGTTCATATTCTTCATCATAGCTGTTTGACCATAGAAGAGACTTAATGTTGATACTTACATGTGGCCAAAAATATAAAAATCCCTCTATGAAACTCCAAATAAAGCAGCTATTAGGTATTGAAATGACTCCACTTTTAAGGAACTGTTTGCCACCTGACTCTAAAAGATTAAAGACTCGTTTGGGAGTGCTTGTTCTTTGAGGTCTAGAGAATCACAGGACAAAATGGCACATGATAAGTTAACCATCATATCACTAGGGTTTAGGATTATTCCTGGAAGTTAATAGGCACTTAGGAAATATTTATGGTGAACAAATAACTGAATACATAGACCCAGGAAGTAGGTTCCATAGAATAGCCCAAGATAACAATGCTTTCATCATCACTCACTCAGTAGGAGCTCTCCTTGGTGCTGAAAACCACATCTTGCCCACAGTACCGATAATTATCATTATCAGTGGGGGCTTGGGGTACATGAAAGAAATCCCACTCTCACTCCAACCAAAAATGGAAGCGTAGAATTATTATTGCAGGGAGGTTTTGCACTGCTGTTAATCCATGCACATAATTCAACCATGGATGTTTAAGGGAGGGAGACTGACAAAGCAGCGAGATTTTTTTCCTCACCCAGAGAAAGGACGGAAGCTAGGTAAAAGCGGTATAATTTTCAAACAAGAAAGCCCAATATCCAAAGAAAGAATGTTTCATTTCTAGTGTACACACCATTGACTAGAAGACTGTGATGTGTGTCTAAATTTGAATCTTATGCTTACTCTTTCCTTTCTTCAACAGAAGTATTATGATGCCGTACTTAGGGGCTTAAACAACAGGCATGTAGAACAAGACATTTTCCCTATATTCTTTGGTAATATATCTTCAATAATAAAAAGAGAAAAATCTTTGAAACCTCACTAAAAAGTTGTGACCATATTTAACCACCTCAATTTCTCTGTCTGAAATATACATGAAGATCATGCTGTTGTTTAATACAAAATAATTCAAACGAAAAAGAATTGATACCATATATTTTATGGGGAATTGACTGTTTTCTACTTATGTCATATAAATCACCCTAGGCTATCATCATTGCCTGGGACTTACACCTCCATCCCCAAGCCTACGACTCCATCAACTTTACCACAAGTCTTCCAAAACTGCAAATTATGTGCTGAGCTACTTTGTAATCTGAAAGTAGCTTAGAACTTCAAGCACTGAGAACACAAGGACTGTATGAAACACTAGGAGAGGAGGAGAACAAATATCAAAGGGACTTGACACAGACACTGCAAGAAACAAAGAGATCAAGGACACCGGCAAATGCAGGAAGGGCACACACCACGTACAGCCTTTTCTCCAGGAATCTGGAGACTTCACTGCGTGTATCCTCACACCAAATCTACAAAGTGATTTTTATCATATCTATCTTAAAATACAGAAACTGAGGAAGGGAAAGATAAAATCATGCTCCCTGATTTTCCTTATCTAGTGAAAAGGGGAGCAAGTTTTAGAACCAGGCACTCTGACTCTAACTTCTGTGCCTTTCAGAAATAAACCTTGGATAATGAATCAAAACAAAATTCAGGTTTCCAAGATAGAGAACCAACAGTTTTCTACCAATGTTTCCTTTTTGATTCATCCAAGTAGAATTTAATTAAAAAATTGTTTCACATATGTCTATCTATTTCTCTAGGAAGATTAATTGGTTTGAAAGAAGCTTTATATATATACACACATATATATATTGCTCAGTCACTCAGTCTTGTCCAACTCTTTGTAACCCCATGTACTGCAGCACGCCAGGCTTCCCTGTCCTTCACCATCTCCCAGACCTTGCTCAAACTCATGCCCATTGAATCAGTGATCCCTTCTCCTCCTGCGTCCAATCTTTTCCAGCATCAGAGTCTTTTCTAATGAGTCAACTTTTTACATCAGGTTGCCAAAATATTGGAGCTTCAGCTTCAGCATCAGTCCTTCTAATGAATATTCAGGATTGATTTCTTTTAGGATTGACTGGTTTGATCTCCTTGCAGTACAAATTTTTTTCTAAATTTACTATAAATTTTACTCAAATTGATATATATATATATAGTCTCAATGGGTGCTCAAATACTGATTTAATTAAATTCTTAACTAATTTTGAGCTTAAGTATTTTCCAATTCTAATTTTTAGGACAAGAATTCACTCAGAGTCTTATATTCAACATTTCAGGTCTGAGAAAGACCTACAAGAATAGTTACAGGAAGAAAACATGACTTGCTCAAGGTCACAGAGCCAGTTAGTGTCAAAACCAGGAAAATCAATGGGGGATCAGGCCACTTCGGAAAGAGGTGAACAACGATTTTTCCTTCTGCAGACAGTGAAAGGAGGGTTTGAGAGCCTCAGAGCAAAGAAGCGGGCAGGAAAATAAGTGGTTACAACTGGGAGCACTTGAAGAGAGGCAAAATTGGACCTGGAGGAAATGTTTGATAGTTGCTATGTCCCTGTCATGGAAGCAGTAAAGGAGCACAAAGAAGTGACAAGCTAATGGGAACCCCGGTGGGAGGCAGCTGGCACTGCGTTTTCCCTGAACTGTAGCGTAAATGATCATTGCCATTCTTGTCAGAATGGTCTGCTGTATTCAGAAACCGGCAGTCTTCAGATTTCTAGTGAGGGAAGATGCACGTCTTCAGGTGAACTGATAAGGAGAGAAACCTTGAGGGTCAGAATATTTCCACATGGATTCAGTGGCAGGGGTTGGGGGCAAGGAAATCACTGTGTGGATGTCGCAGAAAAGCAGATATCAACTTCCCACAAATAAGAATGTTCCATAATGTCCCAGCAACTAATATCCATCTTTAGAAAGGGTTGTCTTTAAAACAGTGGAGTAACCCCCAGCCACTTGGAGCATCGGAGCAGAGGCAAGATGTCAGGGATATGCTGAAACAAATTTGAATATCAAATAAGTTAGGCTTATTAATTTTAACTTTCAAATTCTTTGCAAATCCACAGATTCTAATATTTTAAATTACCTCATAATATACCCGGTATCCCAAAGTTTTCCAGGGAAATGCCACCCTACTCTCTTGAACTCAAGGCAAGGTTCTGTTGAGAACCATCTGAGACACAGGCTAGAAATAATAACCCAGCTCACATTTTTGCACATCATTTTAAGAGTTTATGCAGCTCTTTCATTTCTAGGACTTTCTATAACTCCACACATACACACAGAGAGAACCCTAAGGAAAGCAACATAAAGGCATTACTGTTATTTCCCAGCAGGTCCAGGAAATGCTGCTGCTGCTGCTAAGTCGCTTCAGTCGTGTCCAACTCTGTGTGACCCCATAGACGGCAGCCCACCAGGCTCCTCTGACCCGGGGATTCTCCAGGCAAGAACACTGGAGTGGGGAGCCGTTTCCTTCTCCAATGCATGCATGCATGCTAAGTCGCTTCAGTCGTGTCCAACTCTGTGCAACCCCATGGACAGCAGCCCACCAGGCTCCTCTGTCCACAGGATTCTCCAGGCAAGAATACTGGAGTGGGTTGCCATTTCCTTCTCCCCAAGGAAATGGGGGTCTTTCAATTACCCAGTGGGTTATTAAATTTCTACTACATGGTAGGCATCTTTCTAGGCACTGGCGATACAGAGGTGGAAAAATAGTTCACTCTGCTTCATGAAGCTCACATTTTTTAAAGAGATACGGGCATTGAAAAGTAAATCAACACATATTATGTCCTGAAGCAAAAAAAAAAAGGTATAGATATCAATCATTCAGAGAAAGGGGGTGAGGATTAATGGTATGGGAGGTGCTGTTTATAAAGGACTCTGAAGGAAGAGCTGAGACTTTTAGATGATGGAGCAAAACTTAACACTGCCTTTTTAAAAAGACATTATAGGTCCTAAAATCAGGGCAATTAGGGCATTTTCAAAGAATAGACAGGAAGCGAGTGCAGTCAGACTGAATTGAACAAAGCAGAGAAAGGTAGAAGAGTAGATCAAATTGTTTAAGGCTTTGCAGGACATTGAATAAACTTTGGCTTTTGCTCTGGGTAAGCAGAAATGCCACTGAAGGTTCTGAGCACAGACGCCAGTGACCTAACAGTTTAAAGGGGTAACTCAGATTGCTATGCAGATTAGAAGCCAGAAGATGAACAAGGGTAGAAAAAGTGAGAACCCCTAAAAGACTATTGCAAAAATTCAGGTAAGATGAATGATGTCTTGGAACAGGCCAGTAGCGGTACAGATGGTGAGAAGTGATTGGATTTGGAATTTATTCTGAAGGTAAAAAGCTAGAATGAATGCCGGATGAATGAATATTTTAATACATGTCTTTCCATTCTAATCTAAATTGCATAATGCAACCATTGACCTTGGGCAAGTCATTTAACTATGCACCATCTTCATCAATTTAAAACTGAGATTCTCATAATGCTTGCAGTCTTAGTACAGTAGTCCTTCCAGTTTAACACTTTTCAAGTGCTAGCTCTGGAGGCTCTTCTTGTATAAATCAAGGATGAGGGCATCAGGGATTATTTTGGTGCACAATCCCTGCATCTTAGACATGTACAACCCCCTGCCTGTTTAGAAAGATGGTATCACCTCCCACCACAGCACACATATGCAGTTAGTCACACAGTTACACACATAGCTCCTTGGCATTAAGTTTGCCTGCTTTTGTCTAAATGTGTGTCTGTAATACTCACAGGATCCCTGGGAGGTAAATTGGCTCATAGAGAGACCAAGGCAATGAGATGTAAAAGGCTGGCCTTCAGTCACTGAGATCTCAGTGGGATATGGTTTTGGTCTCATGTTGGGTACTATCCTTTCTTAGTCATCAAGCAAAGCTTTTCCTAAAATGCTACAAAAAATATTCATGGAGCAGGCCAGATGGATTCTGCAAATTGACATTTTGGGGGTTTAAGTGTAACAGAGACAATTTACATGTTCCATAAAATGAGGGGGCAGTGGATTTGCTTTGCTAGTGGTAATTTGCTTTTGATGCAATTAGAAATTGCTTTTGTTGTTGCAAGTGAGACTTACAATCTGTACTTCTGAACACAGTTTCAAAAAATTATGCAGGTCCCAATGCAATTTAGAGCTCATGTTAGCAAACCCATAGACAGAGGTTGTCACTGGGTGGTTGACTGCCTCTTCAGTCCCCTTCTGTGAAGGCTTCTCAGGAGAATGTACTCTCAGCCAAACCTTTATCCAGACTACAAATACACTGAAATTTGTGTTCAATCCCTTCCCTCTCATCTACCCTTGCTGTGTCTCATCATTACTTCCTGTCTTCCTTTGAGACTCCTGGGTTGCTGCAGCTCCAGAACAAACAATCCCAAAACACATTCACAAAAAAAAAGCCTTTCCTCCTTTTTGATTGTTAACAAGAGAACTCCTCTGGACAGAGTAAGTCTAAATACACAAGAATATATCTTAAGTGATGAGAGTAAAATTTGGAAATAAAATCCTTGCAGATGTAATTAGATAAGGATATTGGACAAAACCACCCTAGATTTAGGCTGGCCCTCAGTAAAATGACTGGCAGCTGACAGGAAGGGGGTCATGGAGGCAGAGACTGGGTGATGTTACAAGTGAAAGAACACTGCGGGCCATCGGAAGGAAGGAGAGTCAAGGAAGTGCCCTGGAGCCTTCAGAGGGAGTGGATCCCTGCTGACGACTTGATTTCCAGCGTCTACCCTCCAGAACCTCTGGAGAGAAAGTGTGCTTTAAGCGGCCAGGATCATAGTGATTTGTTATGGGAGCCCCGGGAAGCCAAGACGGCGAATCTGAACCATCAGCACCCCTGCACAGGGAGAAAGTTATGGACAAATGGCCTTCACATGCCCCTTATGTCACACATGGTGTACAGAACCACCTATATGCCTACATTCAGGGGCTACCAGAAACCTCTACTTAAGAGTGTATTTTCTTTTGGCTGACTGCCCGATTGAACCCCAGCCCACCACCCCCTAAATGTGTGGCTCTGGGCAAGTAACGTCTGTATTCCCCAGTTTTTCATCTGTAAAATGGGGGTTAATACTATACCTTGCTCAGAAAGTCAGTGTGAAGATTAAATGAGATTGCAGGTTAAACTCTCAAAACAGTGACTAATACATACTAAGGGCTCAAAATTATCAGCTAATTTTTATTAACAGAAGCTAAGCCCTAGCCACTCTGGAGAACAGTACAGAGAGCCCTTAAAGAACTAAAAATGGAGTTACTATATGATTCAGCAATCTCACCCCTGGGCATATATCCAGAGAAAGCTCTAAATCAAAAAGGTTCTGCACCTTCGTGTTCATAGCAGCAGTACTTACAATAGTCAAGACATGTAAGCAACCTAAAAGTCCATCAACAGATAAATAGATTTAAAAAAACAAGATATGGTATACAACTTCCCCAGTGGCTCAGTTATAAAGAACCTGACTGAAATGCAGGATATGCAGAGATGTGGGTTCAATTCCTGGGCCAAGAAGATTCCCTAGAAGAGGAAATGGCCACCCACTTCAGTATTCTGTCCTGGAAAATTTCATGGACAGAGGAGCCTAGTACATTACAGTTCATGGGGTTGCTAAAGAGCTGGATATGACTGAGCTACTAAACAACAACCACAACAATACATACCCCATGGAATATTACTCAGCCATAAAAAAGAGTGAACCAATGCCATTTGCAGCAACATGGATGGATGAAAGACTATTGTATTAACTGAACTAAGGCCCAGAATGACACATTTCTTATTATATTGTTTACGGGTGGAATCTAATATTTATGAAACAGAATCAGACTCACAGACATAGAAAACAAACTTGTGGTTATCAAAGGGGGAGTAGGGGAGGGATAGGAGTTTGGGATGAACAGATACATACTACCATATATAAAGTAAATGAGCTGAATGTATATATAGATATAAAAATAAATGAAATTAATATATAGCAAGGGAACTATATTCAGTATAATAACCTATAATGAAAAAGAATCTGAAAAAGAACATATATTTGTGTGTATATGTGTGTGTGTATATGTGTGTGTAGCTAAGTCATTATGCTGTGCACCTGAAACTAACAGAGTTGTGAATCAACTGAGGCAGTAAACTTTCACCTACTAGGTGCCCTCTGGAGTCACCTTATTTGGAGTGAAACATTATTATAGAAATGTAATCTGTTTTTGGTGAAGAATTAAGAGTCCTCATCTTTGTTCCTCCCAGAGCACAACTGTCAGGACACTAAGAGGGAAATTCCCCGAGGGCAGAATCGAGAACTCTCAGGTTAGCTGGATAAAGCTTCTTGCCTCCTGTTGAGGAGGCACAGGACTGTTCTGCTCTTCATTTTTATAAGTTAGGTCAGTCTTCAAGGCAAGCAGGAGTTCACAATCTGGGTGCGTGCAAAGAGGCTCAACTCTGCATCACTTCATCTCTTTAAAAAAAAAAAAGCTAAAAGCAAATATGGTCAACATTAATGTTTGAGAGCACATGTGTCCTTTCTACCCTGTCTGTCAGGAATATCTTTTTACCTTTATGATTTGAAATAATAACTGAAATAAAATTTAAAGAACTGCAGTGAAAACAAGTGAACCCAACATAAATCAGGATATAAATACTAAGAGTTAAAGATACTTATGTCTGATTCATATTGAGGTTTGACAGAAAAGAATAAAATTCTGTAAAGCAACTATACTTCAATAAAAAAAATAAATTTTAAAAAAGGAAACTCTGGTCAAATTTCCAGTTGGATTGTAAAATAAATAAACCAATTAAATATATATTTTAAATCATAAAAACTGGTTAAGCAGCAAAAATTACAAAATAATAAAAAAAATAATAAGCACATAAAATGCTTGAGCAGAAAAAAATAGGCAAGAGACAAAAGAGCTGGTGTTTATAACATGACCACCTTTTCTTCTTAATGTGAAAATATATCCAGAAAATAATTATGTTTAAAAGGACACAGATATAATAATACAGAAGGAATCATTAAGCAATTGCATGTTTGGCTGGAATTATGACTCATTTTTCTTTCCTTCTTCTTGCCTATCTACCTTTTATGATTTTCACCAGCATTTTTTTTTAATTGGAATATAATTGCTTTACAAGGTTGTGTTAGTTTCTGCTGTACAATGAAGTGAATCAGCTGAAGTATATCAGCTATATGTATACATGTAAACCTCTCTCCCACCCCCCTCTCCCACCCGCCTAGGTCACCAGCAAGCAAAGAGCTTAGTGTCCTGTGCTGTATGCAGGTTCCCACTAGCTAGCTATTTTACACATGGTAGTGCATATATACCAACCCTAATCTTCCAATGCACCCCACCCTACCCATCCACCCCTTCCCTGCGTCCTCATATCCTCTCTGTACATCTGCCTCTCTCTATTTCTGCCCTGGAAATAGGTTCATCTGCAATGTTTTTCTAGGTCCTACACATTTGAGTTAATATATGATGTTGGTTTTTCTCTTTCTGACTTACTCTATATGATAGACTCTAGGTCTATCCACATCTCTACAGATGACTCAGTTTTGTTCCTTTTAACTTATATGTGCAGTACATCATATGAAATGCCAGGCTGGATGAATCCCAAGCTGGAATCAAGATTTCTGGGAGAAATATCAATAACCTCAGATATGCAGATAATACCTCTAACAGCAGATCATGAAGAGGAACTAAAGAGCCTCTTGAAGAGGGTGGAAGAGAAGAGTGAAAAATCTGGCTTAAAACTCAACATTTAAAACATTAAGACCATGGCATCCAATCCCTTCACTTCATGGCAAATAGAAAAGGAAAAAGTGGAAATAGTGGCACATTTTATTTTCTTGGGCTTCAAAATCACTGTGGACAGTGACTCCAGCCATGAAATTAAAAGACACTTGCTCCTTGGAAGGAAAGCTATGACAAACCTAGGCAACATATTTAAAAAGCAGAGACATTACTTTGCCAACAAAGGTTCATTTAGTCAAGGCTATGGTTTTTCCAGTGGTCATGTATGGATGTGAGAGTTGGACTGTAAAGAAATCTGAACACCAAAGAATTTTTTGAACCATGGTGTTGGAGAAGACTCTTGAGAGTGCCTTGGACTACAAGGAGAGGAAACCAATCAATCCTAAAGGAAATCAACCTTGAACATTCACTGGAAGGACTGATGCTGAAGATGAAGCTCTAATACCTTGGTCACCTAATGTGAAGAGCTGACTCATTGGGAAAGACCCTGATGCTGGGAAAGATGGAAGGCAAAAGGAAAAAGGGGAAGCTGAGGATGAGATGGTTAGATGGCATCACTAACTCAGTGGACATGAGTTGAGCAAACTCAGGGAGATCGTGAAGGACAGGAAAGCCTGGCGTGCTGCAGTCCATGGGGTCGCAAAGAGTCAGACAAGACCTAGAGACTGAACAATAGCAATATGGCTGAGTGATGTTCCATCGTATGTGTGCACCACATCTTCTTCATCCATCCATCTGCCGCAGGACATTTAGGCTGTTTCCATGTCCTGGCAACTGTAAATAGTGCTGCAATGAACACTGGGGTCCATGTGTCCTTTTGAATTATGGTTTAGATATCCTAGTAAAGAAATTGTCATGAACATCACTCTAGGACAAAAATCAGTCTCTGAATGTGGCCTTTTTGAGGTGGAAGCAAGGAAGTGATGGACCATCAACTCCTGTGGTTTGGGAGGATGTCCTGTTCATCACCCAGCATAGTTCTTTGGCCATAATTGGTCCCAAATAACATTTCTTGAACTGAAACAAGTATGAGAGCAGAAGCTGTGGGCTCTAACCAGTGTCTCATCACTCTGCTAACTAAGAGCATCTCATGCCTCCTAATTCTGAAATGAGGGTAAGGTGAGCTGCCTTTGTGGAGGTTTATGGCGGGGTGGCTACCGACACACTGCTTGGTCACACATCTCTAAAATGATCTCTTCCTGTTCCCGCTCTCGAGGTCACTCTGAGCAGCTGTATGGTTCCTGCCACCCCTCTCAGTGCAGAAGCTCTGCAGAGCTGTGTGCAATGAGAGGAGTAGCCTCAGGTGTGGCTCCAGGCTGCAGCCAAGGCTCCAACTAGGAGAAATCCTTTCTTGCCACATCCTGTTAAGCATAACTTCCAAGTGACACTGTTGAAAATTGCTCCAGAGGCCAGACGGGAGGTCTTCAGCCAGCAAAATCTCCATCCCTAGGAGTCAGCCAACTGAGGGCCTGCCCTGGGCCTGGCAGCATGGCCAGCATTTCATTCCATGAGTTCCCCACGTGAAGCCCACATGCATACGGATAACCAGCTTCTCTCTGCTTTCCAACCTGAAAGAGAAACATTTCTCGTCTCTTCCATGTCCTGTAAATGCTTTTCATACGCAGAGTTGCAGGGATCACCCCTGGAGTCTGGTTTCACCATGTAAAATGCTGGGCCAAGACAAACATGGGAGGAAGCCTTTTATCCACCAAGAGGTTGCTGCAGAGGCAGTTGTAGCTGTCGGGAGTTGAGAATCCTGAGGAAGTTGGCACATAGTCAAGGCCTCACACAGCTCCAGTCTGGTCCAGGGCAGGGCCTGGAAGCTGATTATCTCCCACGGACCTCCCTAGTAGACACGCAGAGCTCAGGGATGCTGCTTCCAGGGCAAGAACCGGAGAGAGAGAGAGAAAGTCTCTTCCTTGGTGGAGAGGGGCTGATGACCCACTGCCGCAAAACCTTTGATAATGTCTTATCGCAGCTCTCCTTCATCTGTTCTAAGGCTGTAACTGCTTGCTTTGCCTCCAGGTTGCAGAGACCCTTAGAGTTCAGGGAAATGTACATGATCAGATCTCCCCACAAGGCAGATGACTCTAGCAAACTTTCCCCGAGTTGATGCACTGGCGCTTCTGTCCAGACCAATACTTCGGCTAGGGCACTGGATCCACAGGAGCTGGCCTGACAAGCAGAGTGCTTTATTCCTTAGGTTTGTAACCAGCTCAGAGAATCACTGGGCAGGACTCCTCAGGGCCATCTGCTTCTTGCTTAATGTGCAAACCCAGATGCACACATTTGCCACCTGCTTTGCCATAGCTGAGGCCACTGGCACACTCCTCTGCCTTCAACAAAGGGCTCCCCATGAAAGCACCCTCTGCCACTCAAACCCTGTGCCTTCGGTTGAAAGGAACTAAATCAAAACTCAGAAACATGAGGGTGGTATGCCAAGGATTTTCTGTGATTTTTCTATTCCTGTATCATGCACTAGACCTAGATGAATTAGGTATAAGCAGTCTATCCGCTTATTAAAGAGGATTCAAAAATTGCAAGGGGCAACCTATCAGTCCTCAGACTGGAGTGAAATACACCACCTGTTGGACTTCCCAGGTAGCTCAGAGGTAAAAAAGCTGCCTGCAATGCAGGAGACGTGGGTTCGATCCCTGGGTTTGGAAGATGCCCTGGAGGACTTGGCAACCCATGCCAGCATTCTTGCCTGGGTAGTCCCATAGACAGCCCATGGAGATACAAGAGGCAGACAGTACTCAGCAACAAAGAACATCCCGCATACTTCAGATGTTCTTACAACTGAAAAGTGAACGTGTTAGCCGCTCAGTCACGTCCAACTCTCTGCAACCCCAGGGACTGTAGCCCGCCAGGCTCCTCTGTCCATGGGATTTCCCAGGCAAGGATACTGGAGTGGGTTGCCTTTCCCTTCTCCAGGGGATCTTCCTGACCCAAGATTGAACTTAGGTCTCCTGCATTGCAGGTGGATTCTTTACTGTCTGAGCCACCAGGGAAGCCCAACCCTGCCCCAAATCAGAGTGACTTACCCAAAGATGTTGAGGTATGGACTCTCACTTGAATGTCCACTGAACTATGTATGCACTCCTCCCACCCCCGTGCTGAGCTCTATGTGAGACCAGGGACAAGAGGCATTGGTTTATTTATGTTGTGTCCAGTACACCTCAAAACTCAAACATGTGATGGGTACAGAATAAATGCACTGACCAATAGAGCAAGAGCCTGGTACCTCTGAGTTGAAAGAACAAGTTGGGTTTGCGCTGCTGTCTGGGTTTTGTCTGTTTTGGTTTTGTGTGTGGGTTTGCTCTGGTTTCAATAGGTAATCCCCAGGCAGAATTGTACTGAAATGGAAGTTCAAGGGTAGGAGGGAAGAAGGTTGCAGAATGGATGCCTGTCTGACTATAGCCACAGTTTGGCTGCCGAAAGCTGAAATGAAAGATGTTCTGCTCTGCTTCCTTCTTCCTGAGAACACACCTAAAAATAGCCGCGCTGCAAGGGTCCTGCACAGCCTCAGATGCCCCTGCAGCTGTTCTTCGTCAAAACACCACAACTAGCCTTCACGCCCCTCCCTGCAAAGGACTGTTTCTGTATTCTGTCTTCATCTTCAACTGCCTCTAACTTCAAATTCAGTGGTTCTCTGCACCAGGTCTGTGGCCGGAGGCCAGGGGTATGGGTCAAAAGAGCATTTTTAGACTTTCTCAGTGTTTGATTGTTTGGGTCAGAAGATGCTCTGTCTGGAGAAACCACACGTGGGTCAAGCCCTCCATCAGAAAGGGATGTTCAGACACACTTTCACTGGTGTAGCATCCAGGCGAGCGCAGGCTTGGGGCAGCTGTTCCCCCCAGCGCACGGTGGGCTCGTGGCCCAGCCCATCTGCTGGGATCAGAGGAGGGCAGTGTGCAGGGGACACAGAGAGGAGAGGGGATGCCTGAGCGCAGGGCAGCAGGGCCGCTGCAATCTGGCCCCTACCCCATGTGTGTGTAGACACACACTCACTCACACACACACACACTACAACTTTATCCATTCATCTGTTAATGGATACTTATGCTGCTTCCTTATCTGTCCAGGCACGTGCGCCCAGTCGCTCAGTCGTGTCTGACTCTCTGTGACCCCATGAACTGTAGCCTGCCGGACCCCCCGTCCACAGGATTTTCCAGGCAAGAATACTGGAATCGGTTGCAATTTCCTTCTCCGAGGGACCTTCCTGACCCAGGGATTGAACCCGAGTATTCTTTACCACTGAGCCACCTAGCAAGCCATATTTGAAGTGAAGTGAAGTGAAGTGAAATCACTGTCGTGTCCGACTCTTTGCAACCCCATGGATTGTAGCCCACCAGGCTCCTTGGTCCATGGGATTTTCCAGGCATGAACACTGGAGTGGGTTGCCGTTTCCTTCTCCAGGGGATCTTCCTGACCCAGGGATCAGACCCAGGTCTCCCACATTGTAGGCAGATGCTTTACCGTCTGAGCCACCTAGCAAGCCATATTTAGGCAATTGTAAACAATCTGCTGTGAATATTAGGATCCATGTATCTTTTCAAATTAGTGTTATTCTCTTTTTTTGAGATATATACCCAGGAGAGGAATGGGTGAGTCACATGGTGGTTCTCTTTTTAGTTTTTTGAGAAACTTCCATTTACTGTGTTGAGTAGTAGCTGTACCAGTTTACATTCCCACCAACAGTGCGGGAGGGTTCCCTTTTCTCCTATATGCGTTATTCTTTATAGTCAATGTCTTCACATATATTGGTTGATTACAGTCCCTCAATAACCTTGGAGGTCACACAGAGCAGAAAAATGTCTCCTTTTAAAGATGAAGAAGCTGGGAATCAGAGATATAAGTCCTCACTCAAGATCACACAGCCTGGCAGAGGGAAGAATAAAGCTCAGGCTTCCCGGCACCATTCTAGACCTGTCTACATCGTGTTTATCTATAGACCAGGAGACTTACTGAATCAATGAGGAATCCTTAAAGGATGTCAGAGCGCTGAAGACATAGTCCTCAGATACTACCATTTGTCTCGTTTTTTGACTTACACCACGAAAGTACCAGCTAAATCACTTGTCGCCTTGGAGAGGAGAGGACAAAGCAGACTCATCACTTGTCTGGCCCTTACCTCCCAACTCTCTGTTAGACTTGACATCTGTCATAGAGTGAGAGAGAAAAAACATAACTTTATTAAGGTCTTGAGTAGAGACCATAGGGGTTCTATTTCAAAGGAATACATTGGGCAATACCAAAGGTAAGACCCCAAAGGTGGATTATCAGAGAAGGATCCTGTTTTGAGGAAGACATAAGGAGAGGATGTAAGCCACAATGTTCTCTCTCTGAACTGTGGGCAGCTGTGTTGGGGGAAGTTCCAGAGTTAACTGTAGACCTTCTCTTCCCATCCCTGGGACCATGATCATTAGTTCTCTAAATACGAAAAATTTTTAATTTAATTCTATTTTCTACTATCTAGATTTATAGGTATGTAAATGTTACCTTACAGAGGTAGCACCCAAGAAACAGAGAGATTAAGGATCTTG
This sequence comes from Capra hircus, assembly GCF_001704415.2. Lineage (NCBI taxonomy): Eukaryota > Metazoa > Chordata > Mammalia > Artiodactyla > Bovidae > Capra > Capra hircus. Next base: position 51,476,962 of record NC_030831.1, on the reverse strand, counting down.
TTTAAGTACATTCAGCATGTTTGGTGACATAGAAATAAGGACCTCTGTGCTTAACAGCACTATTTATTATAAGTTGTTTATAAAATTATACTGTCTCTGCAGTGATATTACAGGGTCTTTAATGCCAGGTCTAGATCATACGCATCTGTCCCACACTGCGTTGTTATTAGAGAAGAGGTCTCAAGTAGAGTTGGAATAACCAGACTCCAATTGTGTCCATGGGCCAAGCAGGCGCCCCTGTAGACCTCAGCTTCATCATCCAAAATGATTAGACTCAGTTTGTAGGACCTCCTCCAGCTTCATCCAAGGATCCTATCATGCCCTTTCCCTTCATTCCTATCTGACTGCAAAGCACAGCAGGAAATACAAGCCTCCTTTCCAAATAACTACTTGGGAGAGCCCCCACTGTGTCGGTGGGTGGCCCCACAGTGCCGGGGTAGACTAGGTGAAGGCTGCGGCCCTGCCTCACCTCCTCCCACTCCCTCTTCCCACATTTCCCCTTCTGCACCTGTCTCCAGACCTCGGCTTCCTGGGTCACAGTGGGAAACTCCCACCTACAAGCTGGGTTGGTTTTCCTTTTTTGAGAAAAGGAACAGCTGGGTGATTTTAAAGATGGAACTTACAACCTGCTTAACCAGTCAACTCCAGTTGTCAAGCCCCGAAGCTGCATTTGAGGACAGGAGTTGTGGATGTGATGTGAAAGCCACAAGCCCAGCTGCTCTGTTCCTCCCGGCAGGAGACACTGCATACTTATGATATTTTTTTTCCCCCAAAGAGCTTCTGCTAGGTTGCTTTGGTCTTTTTCTTCTCTTAATAAAAGGTATTTACTAGGGTCTGGTCTTTTGGAACTTTTGGCTTAGGGAAGAAAGAGGGTCAGCAAGTTAACAAATGAGATATGTTCTACCCGGCCAGGCCATCAGAAGCTAATTTTACTTGGTCTCAGCCTAACCCATCTTCAGCTCCTGATAGTATCTAAATGATGGAAAGCTTTGTTTAAATTCATAAAATATTTCACAGAGGAGTAAAACAGAACTTATAGGACCATTTCTCATTAAAAGGTCAATGCCGGGAACATCTGATGCTATAGAACTCTCTGATTCAATTTAGCAGGTCAAGCCTGACTAATCCTGTTTCTGATTGGAGCAAATTTATTTCCCTTGAAAATGATTTTCTCACAAGCTGCTGGATTATGTACTCTAAACCTATATTTTTACAAGACATTACTAGAATGTTGATCAAACCTAATTCATCCATTAAACAAAACGGAGGAAAAAAATCTACACCCCAAATTAACACTTAGAAGTCATAAGCAAGGAATTCTAAGTCCTATTAGAAATTGGATGGTGCCCTCAACCAAAGAGCAGAATCAGAAAGGATGCCTGGAAGCAAATTTATTTCAAGTTCATATAGTCTGAGTCCACAGCTGTCAACAGTTGGAAACTTTCCTTAGAATCAATACAGTAAGACAGATACTACTGTATAACATAAAGACCACTGGACTCAGAATCATAACTTGTCTCTTGCCCTCTTACTCATTATGGGATACTAAGGGTAAAAACCTTTCCCTCTCTGGGCCCTGATTACATCATCTATTTGTGGGAGTTTCAAGCTTGTCTTTTTATTGTAGCCAACTGTATTATTCTTTGGCTCTCAATTTAAGTGCTAATTAAAAGGAAAACTATGACAAACCTAGACAGTATATTAAAAATCAGAGACATCACTTTGCCAACAAAGGTTTTTATAGTCAAAGCTATGGGTTTTTCAGTAGTCATGTATGGTTGTAAGAGTTGGACCATAAAGAAGGCTGAGCACAGAATTGATGCTTTTGAACTGTGCTGGAGAAGACTCCTGAGAGCCCCTTGGACTGTAAGGAGATCAAACCAGTCAATCCTAAAGCAAATCAATCCTGAATATTCACTGGAAGGACGGATGCTTAAGCTGAAGCTCCAATACTTTGGTCACCTGATGAGAAGAATCGACTCACTGGAAAAGACCCTGATTCTGGGAAAGATTGAAGACAAATGGAGAAGAGGGTGACAGAGGACGAGATGGGTGGATGGCGTTGCTGACTCAATGGACATAAGTTTGAGCAAACTCTGGAAGATAGTGAAGGACAGGGAAGCCTGGCATGCTGCAGTCTATGGGGTCACAAAGCATCAAACACGACTTTGCAATTGAACAACAACAACTCAATTTAAGTGTTTATTATGTATACAAACTTCTAATGTGGATCTGAAGAATTTAGGCATCTCTATATACTTGAGCTGGTCTCAAAGTCGCATGTACACTCACCTAGTTAATCCTCAGATCATTTTTAGGGATGCCTAATGGTCTCTCGTTTTGGAGTGCTGTTCTCAGAAATGTGTCTTTCTTCTTTTAGATGGTAGGCTGATGCTTAAGCTGAACCTCCAATACTTTGGTCACCTGATGGGAAGAGTCAACTCACTTCCAGTTTAGTTCTAACTTGTCGACTCACTAGAGACTTTAACTCACCTTTTAATTTTATGTGTAATTCTTAGTGTTTTTTCTGGGTAAACTATTATCCTAACATCCAAAACATGTTTTCCCATGTGTTCTCTGAATATCCTCAATTCCCCTGCTGGGCAGAAGTAAAATTACATGTTTCTGCCTTCATGAAACAGGCATGATCTTACAACATGCTTTAGCCAATGAACTGTGACAAGTGCTAACAGAGTTGGTCTGTAACTTGCTACATTATGTCCCCCTCTGCCATGGATACTGACCACGCTGTTGGTGGCAGCTGTAAGGCCCTGAGATTGGGAGTGGACAAAGCAGAGCAGAGCCTGGTCAACCAACAATCAACATATGGCCAATGAGAGTGAAGTAAACGTTTATCTGGTTAAACCACTGAGATCTAACTAGCAGGACTCAAAAAGACAATCATTTGGGTAGGCTGGTAGAAGGAGTAGAGTGAGGGCTAGGTAAGAAATGTGCATCCCAATTATTTGAAACAGAGTGCTGTGCTGTTAAGGGGTTATGTTATGATATTGCCCTGTGTTTGCCCAACAGCAACAAAGATGAAGGCATTGGATGTTGTGAGATCACATACCCAACACTCAACTCTGGGTTTAGTTCAGAGAGGATACATTTAGGCAGATACCAAACAGTAAAACCATAGTTGCTGAGTAACAAGAATAAATTTAGGTACAAAAAACTGATTCTAAGATGCTCAAGAGGCAGATTACAAAAGGAGGCCCTGACTGAGTGCTGGGAACGAAGAAACCCCACTCTGGGTTTGTTTGATGGCTCCATTCCACGTGGTTTGCAGCTTTGCCATGCCTCAGTAAAGTGGTGATATTTTTTTGGTTCCCCTCTGTCAACTGTAACCCACTAAGCAGTCTTAGGAAGCAGCCATGCATAAAACGAGCTAAAAGGGGGCAAGTCAGACTCATCAGAAGATATGTTCTTGATTACCAGCTAAATATTTCTTATGCTTACTTTGTGTCTCATAACAATGCAACAGCATTAATTTTCCCCCACCAGTGTAAACATCATTAATTTCTGTAAGTTAAGCAAAGAAACACCATTAATTCCTGAAGTCAAAACAGAGGAAGCCACAAGATGTGGAGGCAATGATTTCCTTACCTAAGTCAGCACCAAGGACAGCGCAACAAAGAGGGGTGTGTGCTGCTTCTGTCAGCAACTTCCTACTTATCCCCTGCGGCATCTGTGGCCTACTCTCTATCTACCAAGCTAAGGATCCTCATGAACTATAACCATGGTTATGGTACAGTTTGTGAGAGGAGAAAACTTGGGGCAGGTGTGTAACTGATATTCTTGCATCAGACAAATGTAATTAGCACCAAGTTCCTGGGCCTGCAAAATGAGGTTGTATGATCTGCATTGCAGATTTCCCCACCTGCTTCCCATACAGTAAGGAAGGTGTAACTTTCTGTTACCGCCATGCATTTTCAGTTTCTAAAGAATTTCTCTATGAACCAGAGAATGAGGACATCACTAGCACTGTGGGTCCCTAAGTTGGCTCCATATTAGAATTGTCTGGGGAGCTTTTAAAAACCCTGCCTCCCAGTCGCAGTCTAGGTCAATTACTTTAGCATTTATGGAGGGCTGATCAAGTCACCAGAATTGCATTGTTTGTATTACTTAAGCCTCATCCACCAAGTGATTATAGTTTTAAAAATCTAATTCTGGGTCTTTCCCTAGAGATTTTGCTTTAATTGGTGCAGGGATCAGACTAAGTACCAAGACTTTCTAAAAGCTTCCCTGGATGATTCTAATATGCAACCACCTTTGAGAACGAATCTTCTGGAAGACAGAGACAAAGAGAAATTGGCAGTGTTGCCTCTCTAACCCTTGCTTATGAAGATAAGGAATAAAGGCCCCTTGAATGTTTACCAAAGCAAAGTGTTTCACCTAACCTACTGGATTAATTTTTTCATTCTAAGCATTTACTAGGATATAAGTTGGACCGAACACTAAACCCAATGATATGAAATACTAAAGACCAAGTTCTTTGAGCTTAGAATCTGACACAAGTATTATAAAAATGTGACAAATTATAGAAGGGATAAATGATAGCTTTCATAGTGAAATATTGCCTCTACCTGAGAAGGGAATCAGATTAATTTTAACCCAAGCCTAAGCTGCCTAGACATCTAGAAGAATCAGGAGCAAACCAGTTAGAGTATGGCATTCTAAGCTATAGGAACAGATTGTGCAAAGTCATTGAAGCATAATGTGGCCAAGGCAGTTTTGGTTCCAAGGAGAAAACCTGATTCAAAAGTATCTTCAGAAAGAAAGGAAATATACGGGGAAGGAAGAATAGGAACGAATCATTAAACCAAAGAAAAGAACTAAGAACTTCAATAGTCTGCTATCTCTGTCCAAACCAACGTATTTCCTCTGTGATTCTTGCGTTGGCTGAACTTGGCTATGCCAAAAGGTAGTCTGCTCCTGACAACATGTTCTCACTTCTAACAATCAGCATAAACCAACTGGTATCTTTGAGTCTCCAATCCAAGTTCCTGGGAAAGAGGAAATGACTGTCCCAACTTAGGTTAGGTGCCCACATCAGGTGGTCCAATCAGCTGTAGCCAGGGTCATAAGGTACAAACAAGGCTCTCAAGGCCTTAACCCTCTTAGGAGAAATGAGAATACAGTTCTTAACCAATCAGGCATTTGGTGGACTAAGCAAACACCCCTAAAGTTGTATGACAAAGATGCAAGGCAAAAAGTTCAGGTTAGGAAACTAAAGGCACTGCAGAAAGACCAGAGGACAGACTGTACATTTGAAGCCAAAATTAAAGAGGATCTGACCTCAACCAAGCCTAAATCAAAGCTGGGAACGTCAGGATAAGAACATCATGACCAAACAGGCTTTATTCTGGTAATGTAAGACTGATTCAGTTCTAAAAATCAGTAAATGTAATTCATCATATTATCAGACTAAAGAAGACGACTATAGTATCATTTCAGTAGATGGAGAAAAATGTTTTGACAAAATTCAATACACATTCATAATTAAAAAAAAAACTCTAACTAGAGACATGCACTGTACCTTGTATAAATTACTCAAAATGGATCAGATATCTAAAAGTAAAACCTAAAACTATAAAAGTGCTAGAACAAAATATAGAAGAAAACATTTGCATCCTTGGATTAGGCAAAAGTTTCCTAGATATAATATAAAACCATTATCTATAAAATTAAAATACTAAGTTTTATTTCATTAAAGCTAAACATTTCTGATATTTGAGAGACACTTGAGAAAATAAAAAGTCAACCTACAGACCATGAGACAATATTTACAAAACACATTTCTGTTAAAAGACTATCCCCAATATACATAAAGAACTCTCATAATTCAATGACCAAACAAGTTGTTTCTCTTTTTTTAAAATGGGTGAACAACTCAAATAGATAATTCAAAGGAGAGCTAAGGGTAGAAAAATAAGCATATAAAAAATACTCAATGTCACTACTCATTACAGAAATGCAAATTAAAACCACAGTGAAATGCCATTGTTCACCTCTTAGAATGGCTAAGAGTTTAACAATCAGACAATCCCAAGTGCTGATGTGGGTATGGAGCAACTAGAACTTTAAACATTGCTGGTGAGGATATTTAATGGCACAGACACTTTGGAAAACAGCTTGGCAGTTACTTAAAAGTTAAGCAAACATCATATGATTCAGCAATCCCATTCCTAGGTATTTACCCAAAAGAAATAAGAATATAGGTCACTAGGAAATGGCAACCCTCTCCAGTATTCTTGCCTGGAGAATCCGATGGATGGAGGAGCCTGCTGGGCTACAGTCCATGGGGTCGCAAATAGTCGGACACGACTGAGCGACTTCACTCACTCACTCACTCACTCACTCGCTCACTCAGACTTACATGGGAATGCACATAACAGCTTTGTTTGTAACCACCAGAAACTGGAAACAACCAGCCTATATTAGCTGTCTGTTGCTGTGGCAACAAGTATAACAAATTAACACAAACTCAGTGGCTTTTAAAAATGCACGTTCGTTATCTAAGTTTCTATGGGTCAGGAGTCCAGGTATGGCTTAGCTGCTTTGGTTCTGGCAAGACTGCAGTCTCACTTCAAGGCTTGCCTGGGGAGGACTTTGCTTCCAAGATCACTTACACTGTTAGCAGAATTCATTTCCTTGCTTCTCTCTATAACAGGTGTGGGGAAGGAATGGACTGCAAAGCATAAGGAAATTTTCTGAGTACTGGGAATGTTTCCTCTCGATTACCGTGGGTAGGTAAATGTGCACATCCTTCAAAACACTTGGAAATATGTGACACACCGAACTATGTAACAGTGAAGTTTTGCTGTGTATAAATTACACCGCAACAAACCTGACTTTAGGAAATAAAGGGACAGAGCAACAGAGAAGCTGGAGGCAGATAGAAAAGGTCCCTTTGATCTGGTTCCCAGAGGATACTGCCCTGGTGGGCAAGCCTGGAGAAATTGCAGGAAGGCCAATAATATAAATTATGTGTTAGTACTATTCTAATAAGTTTGCTAATAGGAGACCTGCTCATTTTAGGTTAAGTTTCAAATGCTGCTCTCATCATTTAAGTGCATTATATATGGGCAGTTTGACATTGCCTAAAATGAAAAGGTTGATGCTCCGATGAGCCCAACTGTTAAAATGAAAGCCAATTAGATAACCAAAGAACAAAAGTATTTGTTCAGAATTAACTTTATCACACAAGTCCCACAAAGCCAGACACAAAAGAGCCTCATTGAAGTCTTCTGCATGGTATCCTAAGTCTGCATGCAGGACTGAAAACGTAACCCTGTCTAGCACATTTCTCTACCAGGAGGGGCAGAACAAAAAAAATGGAGTAGAGGGCTTATGTTCCTGGACTCAGATCATCTCTCTGACCAAATGTCTATTAATAAACCCCTGCATCTGTAATGCAATGCTAAGAATTTACCTATTCTATCAGCTTCAAAACAAACTGAGACACACCAGAGAGAGGAATTTTGACTTATGCCAAAAAAACACAGTGAGGGCCATTGAAGGCTTATAAACATGGGGATGGAAGAAAAGATGACACTTCAAATAGTATGGATGCTGGCCTTCAGAGGGCAACACTAGAAGCGAGAAGGGAAGATAGGGTGCTGTTACAGGACTCCAGAAAAGAAAAGATGAGCAAAGACTGTTGCAATAGGAGAAAGGAAGAGAAACCTGCGGCGTTCTTTGGGAAATGGAGTCAAGAAGTGACGGTAAGAAAGAGATGATGGAAGTTTATGTGTGTGGCTTGAGCAACTTCATAGATTCTGGATTAAAAGGGAAGGCGCGATTGAGAAGTTCATGTTGGAGGTGCGAAGAATAAGGAGCATTCAGATGAAGGTTTCTGCTAGGCAGGCAGCTATGGTCTGGAGTCCAGGTAAGGAGACTGTGTTAAAGAAAGGCTTGATGCTAAGATACAAGGGCAAGTGGAGACTCTGTGAGGCCACCTATTATAAAGGGCGCAAGCTATACTGAAGAAGTTGGATAGAGAATGCAGAATAAAGAAGTGGAAATCATCATGAACGAAAGGAAAACTGCTCTGCTAACAGCATTCTTCACTACTTTCCTTGAATGTTGGCAGGTTTTGTTTTTCCCTCTCGATTGTTTCTGGTTCAAGAAAACGGAAGAACACATGATAAGAAAACACTGCTCAAATCCAAGTGGAGATGGAAATTATTCCAGCTGGGAGAAGGTAGAAGAATGATCCAATAAGAAGAGACAAAAGGTCCTTAGAGAATCTCGGCATGAGTCCAAAAGGATGGTGCTTTAGCATGGTGTCTGTAGGAATGGTAACTTTACACGCAAGTTGACCCAAACCTGGAAGTCACCTCAATATCTCTATGTTGATTATAGTTTACTGTGGGTTCTGTTTCTTTTATAACCTTGTGCTGCTTGCTTGCAAGTGGAGGCACTGCTCATTTACTGGTGAGCAAAATAACAGGCCTTGCAGCAATTTTCTAGCTAGCCTCAGCACACTGTGCCAGAAGGGGATTTGATCAACCATCCAGTTTATCCCTTTGTTCCCAAGGGAAAGCAGCAGTTACCGAGGCACATGCAACAGGATTCTGTGATGGGAGGACTACTGGGAAACGTTGCCTGGCAGATGAAGCACTGATCTGATGACCTTGGGGAGTCCAGGGTGGTCGCCACGAGCCTGTGACTGGCTGGCTGAGCTTAAACAAGTCACTGACTGTCTCTGGCCTCAGATTTCACACCCATCAAGAAGAGGCTTGGCTGGTGTTGATAATAACTAGTTCTGTTTTGCTTTGTTTTTCCTAGATCTAAAATTTAACTCGAATTATTTTTAGTTGGTTGCCTTCTTATGGGATTCAATATCTACACCCTTAAGATGACTGATACAGAGGAGGTATAAGTTCCCAGCCAATATTTTCATATAAATATATAAAATATATGGTGTCAAAATAGGACTTCCCTGGTGGCTCACATGGTAAAGCATCTGACTACAATGCGGGAGACCCAGGTTCGATCCCTGGGGTTGGGAAGATCCTCTGGAGAAGGAAATGGCACCCCTCTAGTACTCTTGCCTGGAAAATCCCATGGATGGAGGAGCATGGTAGGCTACAGTCCATGGAGTCGCAAAGAGTTAGACACGATTGAGACTTTACTTACTTATTTATGGTGTCAAAATAGCTTAGGGGTGTAGGTTGGGGAACGTTCATGATATCTAACCTAACAAGCCAGAATGGGATCAAAAGTAGGAAGTAGCGATCCACGCAAATTTTACAGTGAGAACAGCCAACAGAACTTTGCATTTTCAGTGATTCTTTGGGAAAAACCTGTTCTTAGCTGGCCAATTTTGCAGTCTTCATATTTGTTAATTATACACAATACATTTTGTCCATTTAACAATAACGTTGCAGCCATAGGACGCCGTGATGGAGTATTTCTAGTAATTAAGCTACAGTATGTGTTAACATTTCCCTTCTGATTAGAATAAAATTAACACTGGACTAAACATACAGATAGGAGAATCCAAACGATTAGGATTCTAACAAAAGCCTCTGAAAAAAAGATTAACTTATCAATAAATATTTATTGAGTGTTAATAAATATATCACATATATCTTTGTGGTGGGTATTACAGAATTTTTAATTTGTTCGATCCTGAAAGGACATTTTAATAATACATTTCACCTTTTCAAATTGGGACCATTCCTGTGCTTACCATGAAGGTAAGTTCTGCTCCACTGTCTAGAAGTACATGAGCAGTAACGATCTTATTATACTTAGATTAGTCTTTGATAATATATTGGACATTCTTATCAAAGATACGAATGAGGTTTTTTTTAAACCTCAGCAATTCAATTTCTATTTATTCCTGTTTCCTTTCTTTCTTATCAGAATATATAATTTTTAGATGATTGTAATAAAAATATATATTTTTTAAAAACTTGTATTCTTCTTTCCCAAAAGCCTTTGTATTTAAAAATGTTCTTTATCAACCAACCAAAATACAAACAAGCACTTGGAATTCCCTCTTGGAAATTTCCATTTTCTCCTTGAACAAACAGTTTGTGCCTCTGCTTCCCTTCGGGGCTGCCTGGCTCTTCAGGGCAGTGCTGACATTTGCTTTGCGCACGGTGGGGAAGCCTCAGGCACTTCGTCTGGTTTTCTGCCTCCCATCAAAGCGCCGCAGGCTGATGCCTGCCAACGTTACCACCACAGGTAAGTCATTAGACACTACTCCCCAGGGTCCCAGCACCACCCCAGGGACAGGCTATAGAGCAGTTGCCTGAACTTCCAGAAATGTTTAAAAATTGTTCCTCCGCCTGGCTTCACCAGTGATTCCCCAGTAGAAGGTATTGCTCTGAGGTCTGTGGTGACCCTTACCCTTCGGAGGTCTCATCCCCACCCCCAATCAGGTTTAACTCCTCCTCTGCCCAGCCTCACTGTCCAAGGCTCTGGGCATCCTCTATCAACAGAGACCACAACCTCCCCTCCCAAACAAGAAGGCAATTTAGTGTGTGGATTAATTGGCTGAGAAGGGCTTCCCAGTGATAAAGAATCTGCCTGCCAGTTCAGGAGATCCAGGTTCGATCCCTGATCTGGACAGTCCCATGGAGGAGGAAAATGGCCACCCACTTGAGTATTTTCACCTGGGAAATCCCACTGACAGAGGAGCCTGGTGAGCTATAATCCATGGGGGTCACAAGAGAGTCAGACACACCTCAGAGACTAAGCAACAAACAAAGGTTTGAGAAGTAGAGGGTGGGAGTCTCTCTACAGAGCTGTACAAATTTCTAAGCTGCTCTTTTAATGTCTAATCTTTTTTTTTTGGCTACACTGTGCATCATGTGGGATCTTAGTTCCCGGACCAGGGATTGAACCCAGGCCCACTGTACTAGGAACACAGTCTTAACCACTGGACCACTAGGAAAGCCCCTAATATTTGAATCTTTAGCACATACCTGAACAAACACTAGCATGACTGCTTAAAACACATTAAAAAACCTTCAACCAAACAAAAACATTCCTTCAAAGAAACACTGCTCTTTCTTTACACAACTCTGAAATTCTGAATGAATAAAGGAAATCTGGTCTTTAAACCCCCATTTCTTGGCATTTAGATGATTCCAAGTCTACTCTGGGGAGAGCATACATGTTAATAAGACTTTTCTAGAGTTTGTTCTAATAAATGATGCGGAAGGAAGACTAGACATGGGCTCAGAGGCCCAAGTGTGAGTCCCACGCCGGTGTTCATGCGTGTGCTCAGCCGTGTCCAACTCTGCGAACACATGGATATGTAGCCCGCCAGCCTCCTCTCTCCATGGAATTCTCCAGACAAGAATACTGGAGTGGGTTGCCATTTCCTACTCCAGGGGATCTTTGCAACCCAGGGATCTAACTCGCGTCTCCTGTGTCTCCTGCATTGGCAGGCCTAATTTTTGCCAATTGTATATATGGGCGAGGCTCAATTCATCTATCTGGTACTTGGTTTACCCAACTCTAAAATGGAAACAGGGCTGCTGCAGAAATTCAACAATCAGAAACAATCAGAAAATTTGATATACACACCAAATCGGAAATGACCTATCCTGACCAGCCCCATTGCAGGGGACCTGGGTGGCCCTGGTTTCATGCCACTCTTGGCCTGTCTTTCCCCCTCTTGCTCTCTGAGGCCTCCCAGGTCGATCGGTATGCATGTATATTTTTCTTCCTCCACGACATTATCAGTTTCATCTTTCTGTTGTTGTTGTTTATCCCCCATAGCACCAAGTGTAATCCTTGCACCCAGCAGGCATTCAATAAATACTAATTGGTTGATTGATTAAACTTGAATTTTAACACCTTCTCCGCACCTTCCTCAATCAGAGAAACCCTTATGCAAACACTAAAGCCATTTACCCAGCAAACATGAGTTTTAGGAGATCTTTGCTTCTGTACAAAAAGCACTGACCCTGGAAAGGAAAGCATTTGGGTTCATATCCTGGTTTCATCACATACTGAGTGACCTTTGGAAAGTTACTCAAACTGAGTCTTAGTTTCCTTGTCTTCAGTGGAGGCAGTAACACCTATTTTACCAACTTGAAGAATTGTAAGAATTAAATAGATTAACCTACTGAAAAGCATCTGGCATATCACTGATATTAAAAATTGTAAGATTCCTTTAAAATATAATTATGTGAATATATAATATATAAATACCAATAAGAAATTGCTTCTAATCTCTCACTGGCAAAACAATTTTAATTAAAACAAGACATATATGAATATTCACACATCCATGTTGCCCCATTTAAACAAGGATGTACTGTGTAATTTGGCCAACAGCTTTAGAGACGAAGCCCAGGGTTATGGGAGACCCTGAAGTTGCCGGTACATATAAGCAATAAGTTGTCAAAGGTGCTATAGTTCTCAATCAATACTGGGTGGAAGGTAGACTTCCCTGGTGTCTCATTTAAAGAATCTCCTTCTCTGTAGGAGACCTGGGTTCAATCCCTGGCTTGGGAAGATCCCCTGGAGGAGGGAATGGTTACCCACTCCAGCATTCTTGCCTGAAGAGTTCCATGGATGGAGGAGCTTGGTGGGCTACAGTTCATGGGGTCTCAAAGAGTCAGACACAACTGAGCTACTTTCACTGAAGGTGGGTAATCAGGCTTCCTTGGATAAGTTAACACGAGCCAGCAAGATCATTGACTGCTGCCAACAAGTGTTTCCTTTGGGAGTTAACCTTAGGAACCCGAACAATATTGCTGCAATCAAGACTCAGTGTCTGCAGAGCAATCTTTAACACTGCTGCTGCTGCTAAGTCGCTTCAGTCGTATCTGACTCTGTGCGACCCCAGAGACGGCAGCCCACCAGGATCCCCTATCCCTGGGATCCTCCAGGCAAGAACACTGGAGTGGGTTGCCATCTCCTTCTCCAATGTGTGAAAGTGAAAAGTGAAAGTGAAGTTGCTCAGTCATGTCCAACTCCTAGCAACCCCACGGACTGCAGCCTACCAGGCTCCTCCGTCCATGGGATTTTCCAGGCAAGAGTACTGGAGTGGGTTGCCATTGCCTTCTCTGAATCTTTAACATTAGAGAATCCCAAAGAATGGAATATTTGAATTGAAAAGGAAAGAAAATGGAGCATTTATTGGCGACCTGCTCTCTGATCCTTGTTCTAAGTACATAAAACTCTCTTTACCTAGCTGATTTCTCATATTCCAGGTAAAAGAACTGAGATCCAGAGAACTATTAAGACTTGCCTGACATCACAGTGAGAGTTGATATCAAGGCCAGGATTAGGAACCAAAGACTGGTAATGAAGTCTTCAGCTCACATCCCTTTCACAGACCTCTCTTACCCATCAAGCAGAAAAAGTCCTGTTTGGGCGAACTCCTGTTGCACAGGGTGGACAGAAGATGGTTCCTTCCTTCCTCAGCATCATGAAAGGGTCCTGAAAACCTGGCAACTCCCACTCATACCCCCATCTCCACTTCTGTAAAAGATGCTACAACATTTGATTCAACTCAAAAATATGGGGCAATGAACAAAATTATAAGGAAGAAGAAAATCTAATCCCATGCCTAACTTTAAATTAAAAAAAAAAATTGAGACCCAATAAAACAAAGTCATTGACCCAAAGCCACACAAAAAGACGGTAGAAATGTGATCCCTATTCTGGGACCCAGAATCCAGTGTCTTTTGGGTAAGAAACCAATAATTTTATTTTTTTCCCCTGTTATCTGTTACATTTAGGAAATTACGGATCAGTGGTGTTCAAACCTAAACAAACATGAGAATCATCTGGGTAGCTTCTTAAGGGGTAGAAGAAGGGGCTCATCCCAGAGCATCTGATTCAGAGCTCTGAACTGGGGCCCAAGATTTTGCCTTTCTAACAAGTTTCCAGTGACATCGATTTTGCTTGCCCAAAGACCCCATTTTGAAGACCCCCTTTGTAGAAACGATGCTGGTTTCAATACCTTCATGCTTCATACTAAAGTTCCTCCTTCCAATCTGGTAGAATGTATAAATTCTTATCTAACTTTCTTGGGGTTGCAAATGTGGAGACAAACACTCCTGGACCAGTGTAGCAATGGTATGAACTCTTCTTGGCAAATTTTTGGACATAACCTGGGCTATTGGTGGCAGGATCTCAGAGACAAAGGGATCCTTCATTTTATCTATTCATTTTCTTTCAGAGAAGCCACAAGCATCCTGTCCACATTAAAATGTACCTTGTTGTTGCTGTTAAGTCACTAAGTCATGTCCAACTCTTTGCGACCCCCATATACTGCAACACACCAGGCCTCCTTGTCCTTCACTACCTCCCAGAATTTGCACAAACTCATGTCCATTGAGGTGATCCAATGATGATGCTATCCAACCATCTCATCCTCTGTCACCCCCTTCTCCTCATGCCCTCAATCTTACCCAGAATCTGGATCTTTTCCAATGAGTCGCTCTTCGAATCAGGTGGTCAAAGTATTGGAACTTCAGCATTAGTCCTTCCAATGAACACTCAGGATTTATTTCCTTCGGGATTGACTGATTTGATCTCCTTGCTGTCCAAGAGACTCTCAAGAGTCTTCCCAGCACCACAGTTCGAAAGCATCAATTTTTTGGGCTTAGCCTTCTTTATGGTCCAACTCACATCCATACACGACTACTGGAAATATCATAGCTTTGACTAGATGGACCTTTGTAGGAAAAGTGATGTCTCTGATGTACCTAGAAAAGGTTAACGTTCGTATAACACTGTAGTGAAAATAAGGGCTCTGTGTGGCCAGAAGCCATCTTCCAATGTGGCTGGAGAGATGAACATTTGCTTCTACCAGAACAGGTTCGTGGCATGTGGTTGGGGAGCCCTGTTGCAGAACCACAGCCAGCAGGGCAACCGAGGCTTCAGCACTAAGATTAGACCTTGTAAACACAGACAACATTATTGGTTCCCTTCTTACTATTGATAGCAATTATTGGAACATTACTGGTTCCCTTCTTACCATTGATAGCAATGGAATCCCAATATTCAAAGGTGACTAAAATACAAGAAGTTTGAGAAAGGAGAAAAGAAAGAGAGTCATTCAGAGGGTAAACATCTTTGCCAAATAATAACTAAGAATATTAAAAATCAGGATTCCTTCCAAGTTCTTAAATTCTATGCCCGAATCATAAGATATTGCTTTTTTTTATTGAATAAGAATAATTTTATTTGATTCATTTTGTCATGTCATTAAAACCCCCTTGAGGCTGATTTTTATTGAATCTAAGAAAGCATTGCATGTTAGATGTACCATTATAGGATGTGCCACCAAGAAATAATTCTTGCAATAGACAAAATATGGCCCATTGCTGTTGTATCATCTAAATGCACAATTTAAAATTTACAGGAGGAGCTCTTTTAAGCTCACTTAGACTTAGCCAGTTCCTGGACATCACTCCGTGCATCCATCAGAGGGAAAAATAAGCTAATCCTTTCTCTCCTTCATAGTCCACATATGACACTTAGAAGTCCCTTTAGTCACTGCATTAGATATGTCCTTGTCCATTCCATGCCGTGACTCAGTTCATCACAGTTTATGTTTTGAATTGATGAACTGTTATCTTTAGTATTTTCTGCCAGGCTCCTAAAATTCATTCAATACATTCACAACTGGGGCAGGGATTCTAAAACCCAGGGATGCTGCTAAACATCTTATAGCTCCCAGGATAGTCACTCACAACAAAGAATTGTATGGTCTGAAATATCAACAGTGCCAGCTTTGAGAAACTGCTCGACTCTTAACTGTTAATATGCTTGAATCAACCTACTTCAAAAATGTAAACCCCTTTCCTTACTCTCCCCCTGGATATTTTAAGGAATTGGCAAGAAATTATCTCATATGATTTTTTTTTCCATCCAAGTATTTTCAAGTTCAGGTAGCAAAATACCTCATAAATCATGGTTTTAAAAGTAAGAGTGAATGACTGGCTATAAAAAGAAGGATGCAAAGGGCTGGAGTCTGGGGCAGACCCTGCCCACGTCTACCCCAGGCGGAGCTGCCACCCGAGGCTGCATGGCCCCCACCTGCAGCTGACATGCCACACTGTGGGCAGAGTGATGCCTTGAGACTGAGGGACCTCATCAAGACACGCAGCGTGGCCACTGTCATGCCCAGCTCTCCTCACAGGAGCCTGGTGTTGGTAAAGCAGGTCTGGTCAGCAATTCGGCAGGTGGCGAGCAGGACATGCTCTGGAGCTGTGAGCCGGCTTTGTGGATCAGCAAGGGCTTCTGCAGGAGGAGGGGGCCGGCCAGGAGGTCTGGGAGGAGTCTGGATGTCACCTGGCCCCTTTGACCTGACCAGCACCAGGTGGCCACACACAAGTCCGGCACGGGACTGACTGCTCCAGCCAGACCACAGTCTCCTCCACAGGTGCCAGACGGCCAGGGTGGCAGCCTGCAGGGTGGGGTGGGACACCAGGTAGAGGAGGCTGCTCTCACGAGGTCGGGCACCTGCCCCTGAATGATGCTCAGGCCTGTACAGATGACCCAGATGTCCCTAAGACCCTGGGGGACACCTTTGATATCAGATGGTTCCTCAGCTGTGTGACCCCTGAAGTCTACTGGGAAATATATTCAAGGTTGCTTAACTCAAAAACAGTGGCATTAGGCTTCCAGAGAGACTTCTAAATTTTTTTTTTTTCGGTTCTTTTTTTTCTTTTTTTTTTTTTTTGGTTCTACCTCGTAGTCACTGTGGCAAACTGAAAAATGTCTCCTTCTCCCCTAAAATTCACATCCTAAGCCTTGAAACCTGGGGCTATTACTCTATGTAGTACAAGATGGTCTTTATAAACATGACTAAGTTAAGTATTTAGACATGGGGAGATTACCCTGGATGATCCATGTGGACCCTAAAGAGACTCACATGTATCCTTATAAAAGGGAGGCAAAGGGAGATTTGACAACATACGGAAAAGAAGATGATATAAAGGCGGAGCAGAGAAAGATTTTCAGATAATGGCCGTGGAGCTTGGAGTGACGCTGCCCTTAGCACGGGAATGCTAGTGGCCACTGGAACCTGGAAGAGTCAGAATCCTCCCCTGAAGCTTTCAGGGGCTTGACTCTATTCCAGTGATACTGATTTTGGACTTCTGGCCTCCTTAATTGCAAGAGAATCAAGTTCTGTTGTTTTCAGCCTCCAAGTTTGTGATCATTTGTTACAGCAGCCACAGGAAACTCATACAGTCTCAAAAATGACAGTCTTGGATGCAGGTATCACCTTCTCATACAATAGATTCTGAGAGAGAAAACCTCTTCTCCTGCATCGATAACCCCCTTCCTTAAAAAGATAAAACCACACAGGAAAATCTTTCCCAGGAGGCCCCAGAGAATTTCTCCTTATGTCTCCATGGCCAGGATGATTTTCCATGCCCACAGCTAAATCTGTCGCCGGAAGAGGAAAATGAAGTAACTGCAATTAGCTTAGGTCGATCACAGTGCATCCGCTGTAGCTCCAAGGGGGTCTTGGTTTGTTCAGTGCATCATCAAGCAAGACTTGGGGGACAGGGGAGAAAGGTCTGACAGTGGTTGCTAGGCAACCGACAGTGTCTCCCCCATGGATCCCAGCCCTGGCCCCAGCCCCTTTGCCCAGTCCCACGTGGTCATGCTGCTGAGATGCTCCAGGGGCCATGACTGCTCATGGAAGGCCAGCTGTTCTCACAGAGGCCCCCAACCCTGCTGCCATGTGGGGCTCTGTGAGATGTTCACTGCCCTGCCCTCAGCTCCCTCATCCTGATCACTGAAATGCCCGCCCCTGTCACACAATGGTAAGACCCTGGTGTTAGCCTTTGTGGTCCAGAAATAAAGTTCTCCCCATCATAGGGGAGCTGCGAGTTGAGATGAGGGTGATTCATCACCAGAAGATAGGTGAGTGGGAAATACGATCAATACCTCATTTGGATTCACTTCTACTTATATCTGTTTTCTACAGGTTTGGATTTTCACTGAAATTATTTTAGCAGACGCAGTGACCCAATCTACACCAAACTGACTTGGACTCTTTCCAAAGTTCTCTATGTCCAGCAGAGTTTAAGACTGCATCTCTCTTTCCCCCGTAAGCCTCTTCATCATTCTCCTCTGCATTCCCACACACAGCCACAGTACAGCCTCAAAAATAGCCTAATGTAGAGTGTTCTTATGTCTTGGCTTTGGTCCTGGACTGGGGGCAGCCAGGTCTAGGCTAGAGGCTCATGCAGGGTAACTCCCTCCACCCCTGGCCACTGTCGGCCTCCCGCTGCCCTGTGAGGGCATCTGGGCTGGAGGGCGTGGGAAGAAGACTGCACGGTCAAAGGGAAAACACCCATCGAATGGCAAAAGCGACCTGCATTTCTAAGGTTACTGTGACCTGGCCACAGTGCAGCAGTAAGAGAGGAAAAAAGACTTGTTTACAATGTGATGGATTATAGACAAGAGACTAAGACCCTGTCAACATCTGCAGCATACCCATTCATTAACGTCTTTCATAATAGTATAGGACCTTGACATGTGTTAAAAAAAAATAGCCTTGAAAATAGACTCCTGTGCTTAGGAATCGCTTCCTGGCATGCCTATAATAATTAATGTCTCTGGAAAGATTTATCATTTTCTGAACATATTCTGAGCACCTCCTGTGTTCAAGGCACTGCAGCATGCACTGGGATACAGACAGTCCTCCAGGAGTCCACAATTCACTGAGCTGCTTCCTCCGTTTGTGTTCTTAAATTCATGCCTGCTACGTGCTATCATTATGTACTGTTTGTATATCCCCAAGAACATTATGCCAAGGGATAACCTCAGCAATTTGTTTTAGAAAAATAACAGGAATACTGACTTTTTAAAAAGTGTTTTGCCAAGCCTCACCCTCCCGGAAAGGCTCCCTGGGTGAACTGGACTTAGTTCTGGAGCATCTGTGGTCCATACGTGTACATTCAAGCTAAGATGCAATGAAATTACTTTCCCCAGGCTTCCACATGCCCAAGGGTCCCCACAGCACAGAGAATCTAGCAGGGCACCCCTAACCACCCCCTGCCCAAGGTTACGTAGAGCACGTTGTGCTCCTGAAGATCCGTCATCCTTATTGCCAGACACTGGGCTTTCTAATTGCTTCATATTCAGTCAGAGATCCAGATGTCCAAACCCAGCTAGACAGACGCAGGACGGCTCAGCAGAAGCACTTCTAATGGGTGTCATCGCTACGGTCTTGAAGAACCTTCTCTTGGCTCCATCCTGGATGAGCATTTGCTATAGAAGAGTCACCTCTGTTGATAGACATCCCTGGAGTTGTATCCCAGTTCTGTTACTTGACTGGCTGGGTTTGCTATGATAAATTAATGTTTATGCTTCATTTTCATCTTATGATTTCTTTATAAGGTGGAGCCATCATCATCATATCTACAGCTGAACCTACTGCTCAAAGACCACTTGCAGATCATAATTAATCTCAAGTAGAAAGCCTGAAAGATCATGAAGAACAGTTTATGTACAGGAATCTTCGCTTGAACCATTTCACCAGTGGTTAACTTCACCTTTTTGTTTCTCTCTCTAGATGGAGGTGAGTCTGAGTGAACTCCGGGAGATGGTGATGGACAGGGAGGCCTGGCATGCTGCGATTCATGGGGTCGCAAAGAGTCGGACACGACTGAGTGACTGAACTGACTGACTGACTGACTAGATGCTATCTAGACCTTGGGAACCTAGTTCTGTGTGCTCGCTACTATAGCATTGTGGATATCACTTTTTAGCTACTTCAGCACCAGAAAAGAACAAGAACTCTACCCCAACGCTTTTCTTCCTCCTTCTTCCTTCTGTATCATCAAGTCTGGTTCAACTTGGAACAGAATGTGCCACTTCTTACTTACCTCACTCTGCAAAATTTACCAAACCCTTTAAAAGTACATCTGTGGTTCTTAAATGTTAGCATCCTTCAGAATCACCTGGAAGACTTATTAAAGCAAACATTGATGGTCTCACCCCCAGAGTTTCTGATTTTGTTGTTCTGGAGCAGGGCCTGAGAGCCTACACTTCTAGTGGGATTTCAGGAGACACTGATGATCCAGAGATCAGACTTTGAAAACCCTCCACATACCTCATAACCAAGTGGCCAACTCCCAACCAGCAATTATAGGAGGCCATGAATGGCATGACCACTCCCCAGTTATTATTTGTGTTCATTGACTGAATCACTTCCGTGGGTTTAAACAGCAAACGTTCCTCTAGAGTAGCAATGAGCTATCTGCAAAGAACAGTTCCACTAGGCATCATCACCACTGTCATTTTATCTCAGATGGTTTCCCTTTCCGTTAGTTCAGAGACCAGCAGACTTTTTCTTAAAAGGTCAGAGAGTAAATATTTTTGGCTCCATGGAACATAAACAGTCTCTGTTACAACTACTGCAGTCTGCTTCTGTGAAACAAAACCAGCCACAGACACTGGGCAAAAGAATGGATTTGGCTGTATTCCAATAAAGCTTTAGGCTTTCTGGCCCTGGATTATGCCAAACCCTGGATTAACCTGATCACACTCAGGAACCTTAAGGAAGATACAGACTGGCCTAAGTCCTTTTTTAGATAGCTGGGGGCTAAATGAAACCCTAAAAAGGGAAGTGATTCTTGGACCACCAATGAACTTTTAAGGATGAGAACACAGTCCCTCAGGGATGAGGCTTAGGAGGAGGATGGGAGGGTCTTGATGGAATAATCCTTATCCCGCTGACTTTAGTTCCAGTGGGCCTTGAGCTCACACCATCAGCAGAAAGCTGGGAAGCTGCAGGGTCTGCTTAAGGACTCTCCAGGTACAAATCAAAGGGGGAAAGCCACCATAAACCCAGGTGATGGGAAGGAGGGATCACTGTGGATAAGAACTCAATCATGTGGCCACCAGGGCAGCAGGAGAAACACAAGCCTGAAGCAAAGCAATTAGCAGTGCTCTGGTAGCACTTCACTCCAACACAGGCACTTACAAGCAAACAACAGATAAGAAAAGAAGCGGACAAATACCTCTTTCATCACTAAAGAGCCCTAAAGGATGTCTCACTGGGATAGATAAACAAACAAAAAGAATTATTTGGGAACAGAAGGCTGCTCAGAGAATCACCACAGCCTTTTTTGGAGTAAGTACTCCAGCCCCCAAAATGGTCCAGATCAGTGGAGCCCATGAAGGACCCCAGAAGGGCTGACCTCCAACATCACCAGTGGGCATCCAATGCAGAGATTCTCTGTCACTGGGGAAAGTGTATCACCCCTGAGGAAATCAAGCTAGTCCAGGGCTCATTAGATTTAGATCTGGGCTTGCATATGTCTCATCAGAGCCTTCAGTTGGTTGAGGGTACCGACATCTGATGCCCCCAGGTAAAGCACCCTGACTCATGAAGAATGCCATCCACATACAAATGATAAAGTGGACCCCTCTCTTACATCATACTCCAAAATCAACTCAAAATAAGTAAGACCTAAAATCATAAAGCTTCTAGAAGAAAATGTTGAGATAAACTCCATGACTTTGCACCTGGCAAAGGTTTTTTGGCTTTGACACCAAAAGCAAAGGTGACAAAAGGAAAAATAAGCTAATGAGACTACATGAAGCTAAAAAACTTCTGCACAGCAAAGGAGACCATTAACCAATTAAAAGGCAGTCTATGGGATGGAAGAAAATATCTATAAACCATATATCTGATAAATAATTGCTATCCAAAATATACAAGGAAGTCATACAACCTAAAAGCAAAATAAATAAATAAACAAACAAACAATTTAAAAGTGGGCAAATGACCTGACTAAACATATTTGTTTTTCAAAAAACACATACAAATGCCCAACAGGTACATGCAAAAAAAAAAAAAAAAAAAGAATGCCATTCAATAGGGCCACTCAGCTCTATGTGCCAGAGACCAGCTTCTCCCTCAAGTCTGTCCTGCCTCCAATGCCTTCGACCTCCCACCACCCCGTGCTGCTGAGGGACAGAGACACAATTGTAATACTTAATACAATGCTTTAGCTTCATTTTAGACTTCCATTTTTCACTCAGTTAACTGACCTGAAGAGAATTACAGTATTTCTAATATAATCTAAACTGTCATTTGTTGAGTGTGCCACAGAGAGAATTTCAATTTTCTCTCAGATTAGTATTTGCCCACTGAATATTCAATGAAAAAGAGAAATTATTTTCTCCTTTCTTGATTATAAAAAGTTCAGAGTGGTGCTGTGAGGAATGCAGAAAGGAATTTGTATTGTCAAAATGCTCTGTCCCTGCCAAAATACTTCAATGGATATTAACCCCAAACGAAAATGAATTCTTGACACCTTAATGCTTGTATTCTTAGAATGGAAAAAAAAAAAAATATATATATATATATATATATATATATATGTATATGGGGTACATGGCATTCTAAATAGGGGTTTGAGAGTGAGTCTCTTAGACAGAGAAATTCAGGAACCTGGATGGTGAGTTTGAGGAAAAGACAGTTGGTCACTGTTTCTCATATTTTAGAGGAGCCTCAATCTGTTAGGCAACTTTTAGATGTTTAATTTAGAATGAATTACCTAGCTCTAAGCACAGCTGAAATTAACACCAATGACCTCACTTAACTAAAGCAGGTATAATTGACATAAGTCAAATTTTTATGCATATTTACCTATACACGAAAGTGAAAGAACAGAGACACAAAAGTAGATACACACACATAAGCTATATGCTATATACAGGATATAAAATGTAGATACAAGCTTCAATAACCTCAGACATGCAGACGGCACCACCCTTATGGCAGAACGTGGAGAGGAAGTAAAGAGCCTCTTGATGAAAGCAAAAGAGGAGAGTGAAAAAGTTAACTTAAAACTCAACATTCAAAAAATGAAGATCATGGCATCTGGTCCCATCACTTCACGGCAAATAGATGGGGAAACAATGGAAACAGTGACAGACTTTATTTCTGGGGACTCCAAAATCACTGCAGACAGTGACTGCAGCCATGAAATTAAAAGATGTTTGCTCCTTGGGAGAAAAACTATGACAAACCTAGACAGCATATTAAGAAGCAGAGACATTCCTCTGCCAACAAAGGTCCATCTAGTCAAAGCTACGGTTTTTCCAGTAGTCATATGTAGATGTGAGAGTTGGACCATAAAGAAGGCTAAGCGCTGAAGAACTGATGCTTTTGAACTGTGGTGTTGGAGAAGACTCTTGAGAGTCCCTTGGACTGCAAGGAGATCAAACCAGTCAGTCCCCAAGGAAATCAGTCGTGAATATTCATTGGAAAGGCTGATGCTGAAATTGAAGCTCCAATACTTTGACCACTTGATGCGAAGAACTGACTCATTGGAAAAGACTCTGACGCTGGGAAAGATTGAGGGCAGGAAGAGAAGGGACAAAGGATGAGGTTGGACTGGCATTACCATCTCAATAGACATGAATTTGAGCAAGCTCCAGGATTTGGTGATGGACAGGGAAGCCTGGCATGCTGCAGTCTATGGGGTCACAAAGAGTTGGACACAACTGAGTGACTGAACTGAACTGATAAACAAATAGGGAAACATGGCAAAACCTCCAGACATAGACATTAAACGAATCATGATGTGGTTGATTATTACCCTACAAATATATTAATTAGGGTAAACAGAAAAAAGCATAGTAAATTTTTATATTAATTATATCCTCATATTTAACTGCAACTTACCTGCCACTGTGTGGAATAATATTAATCAAATGATATTTGTACCCCACACTGAGTACATACATAGCAAGGCCCTTGAGACTTAGAGATGAGGAGGAAAATACAAGTTCTGTCTGAGCTATAATAAAGCAAAAATATAAAAACCCCATGATGACCACATAGGAAAGGTGGGGATTGGAAGAAGGACCTAAGCATTCCCTAGCTTTTCAGGGTTCAAAAAATTAGAAAATTAAGGGCAAGAATTCCCATATCCTAGAAGATCAAGTTCATTTTACTGTTTTTAAAACAAAAATAATTCATATTTTTTTCTTAAGTGAGGTGCCTAGAACATATGTTATACCTTAACCATTAAAAGTCAGCATCCTCTGAGTGGGTGTGGGTTTAATAGTCTATCTGATGTATGTCTCCATAGAGTGACAGGTTATTCTCTGTCCCACTTTTGAACAGATTTACTCTGGTAGTCAGGGAAAGAAACCTCTTTATGCAGCCAGCATGACTCAGCTGGGTATGTGCTAGCTCTCATCCCTCAGAATTTTTTGGAATTTTTTTCCAGCTTTATTGAGACAAAATTGATAAGTTCTATTTATTTCAGGCATACAGTGTGATGATTTCATATATGTATGTATATTATATGTATAATGTTAGGAAATAATTATCACAATCAAGTTAATACATCCATTATCTCACATAGTTACCATCAGTGTATAGGGAGGGACAAGAGGTAAACATTACAGCAGGCCTATATTACATGTTAGGAATTTTGAAAAATATTATGTGGACTCACAGTTATTCTATGTCTAGGTCACACAAGGAAAATTGTAGTTGGGGATGGGATGAATGGTCTAAAGAATGCCTTAATAACCAAAACAAATCCATTCTTTCATTTATACACTTGCACATTTAAGTTCAGAAAAAACAAAACTCAAGTCAAATGGAGGAAAACCGGCTTGAAATCAGAAGTTCCTAGAAAGCAAAACAATCTGAGTTTTGTTTACCACAGACTCGATATGAGCCAAAAAAAATAATGTGACTTTTTTCCTTAGGGCAAATGCCATTTTACAGAGAGTCAATGGAAGTATGGTCTTCTGCTGTGGGGGCAATGGCTGAGGTCTGTGCCCATTGCCCCCTCATCCCCACATCCCATTCCTCAAAACTCAGTCCCTAGCTTACCCTAGTAGTTAAGCTCTATCTAGATCACTGTGTTGAATGATTGGAACAAGCCTGGAAGATTAACCTGGAGACCAAGTTGTAGAAAGGTTAAAGCAATTAGCAAAGTTCATCTTGGAAAAGAAAACCCTTAGTGGAGTGTGGTAAATGTCTTTAGATATCCGAAAGCCTGCATTGCAGACAAAGCAGGAGATTTGTTCTGCTAGCATAGAGAGTAGCATGGGGGTCAATGTGGAGATGACTTTCATTTAATCAAGTAGATTAACTAGATTTATCTAGTAATAAAAGGAGACAATTTTTTTTAATGTAGTGGGCATCATCTCACTAGAAGTATTCTATGAGTGAGGATAACGGTCAATCATTGATATTATAAAAAAGATCGAAACGTAGGTTTTAGGACTCAGAAAAGTTCACTGTGATTCTGCTTTACATCTTATGCTGGAATTCTCTCCATAAATCTCCTGCTCAGCTGATGAGGATACACATCCACTGACAGAAAAGACAAAGGGAAATGTATTTGTCACAGCGTGGCTGCAGGCTGTATGCCTCAGAATATGTGATCTGATTGTCAAAAAAAGGGGAAAAAAATACAGATTCCTTGCTGCCCTCTATTACCAATGTCTGGTACCAGGATGGCACCAGAGATCTACACCTTCGGCGAACATCTCAGATTACTCTGATGCACATTAGAGTTTAAAAGACATTTAAGGAGGTGAACATAAAGATCTTTCTGATGCCAAGAGGCTGGGAGAAATGACAATAGGATAAGAGTCTCAGTTTCCCCAAAATAATTAATTCAATTCAGGGCAATAAAGATATTTTCCATGAATACACATCTGCAAAGTTTGGGGGCATGATAGTCTAACATCTAATGCATTTGCTTCTTTCCAAGGCTTCTGACTTCCCTGGTGGCTCAGACAGTAAAGCGTCTGCCTACAATGCAGGAGACCTGGGTTCAATCCCTGGGTCAGGAAGATCTCCTGGAGAAGGAAACAGCAACCCATTCCAGTATTCTTGCTTGGAAAATCCCATGGATGGAGGAACCTGGTAGACTACAGTCCATGGGGTCTGGTCTGGAGAATTCCATGAACCGTATAGCCCATGGGGTCACAAAGAGTCAGACACAACTGAGCAACTTTCACTTCACTTTGTTTCAAGGCTTCCCAGGTGGCACTAGTGGTAAAGAACCCAAATGCCAAGGCAGGAGATGTAAGAGACACAGGTTTGATTTCTGGATTGGGAAGATCCCCTGGAGGAGTGCATGGAAACCCATTCCAGTATTCTTGCCTGGAGAATCCCATGGAACAGAGGGGCCTGGTGGCTGCACGTTTCTCCAATTCTAGTTCCCTTCAAGTGATTTCCAGGGATAGTGACAAACTGGGACACTTATCTGGCCGCATTCTCAGCCTCATTCCAAACAAAATACCCCAAGTATCACCATTATTGGCAAACACTGACTTACTTTCTTGAACCTTGAAACGCAAAATTAAAATGGGAAAATACCAGATTTTATAGACCTTTGGAGAAGCATCTAGTTAAACACACAGGGAGGGCCAGGCCCATTCTAACCAGTTCAGTTCAGTTGCTCAGTCATGTCTGACTCTTTGTGACCCCATGAATTGCAGCACGCCAGGCCTCCCTGTCCATCACCATCTCCTGGAGTTCATTCAGACTCACATCCATCGAGTCCATGATGCCATCCAGCCATCTCATCCTCAATCATCCCCTTCTCCTCCTGCCCCCAATCCCTCCCAGCATCAGAGTCTTTTCCAATGAGTCAACTCTTCTCATGAGGTGGCCAAAGTACTGGGGTTTCAGCTTTAGCATCATTCCTTCCAAAGAAATCCCAGGGTTGATCTCCTTCAGAATGGACTGGTTGGATCTCCTTGCAGTCCAAGGGACTCTCAGGAGTCTTCTCCAACACCAGAGTTCAAAAGCATCAATTCTTCAGTGCTCAGCCTTCTTCACAGTCCAGTATTGTTTTCAGTCAGGACATTTAAGGTCTTGGAGACTCTGAGTCTGACATCCCATTCACCCTTATCTCCCAAAGTCACCAGTCTTCCAGCATGACTTGACAGATGAGAGAAATAACAATCACGCCCTGTGAATACTGAAGCCCCTCACATCATGATGTAGGGGAGGTAGAGTTCAGATGGTAAGTGTCCTAAGTTAGGTTTACAAGGGCTTACTGAGAACACACTTATACCTGGGATTGCAATTTGAGAGTTCAAAGGAAGGGAGATGGTTGAATCAACCTTCAGGGGAAAAAATGAGATTAGTTGTAAATTCTTAGAGTTTTCGCCCTCAGGAGATCTCCTCACCAAGAAGAAGGAAGTAATTTTCATCCCCTACAAATGCTTTCTCATAAAAATTTCTTTTCTCAAAAGTTTGCCCATTATCCTTCATTAAAAAAAGAAATAGACACCTAATGCTCAGTCTGCCTAGACTAGCAGCTCCAATCTTCTGGGAATAGTCCTACTCCTATGCTAAACATGGAGTTCGAATATTTGGTCACCATGGATTTACCAACAGTGTTCTGGGTTGCCTACCTGATTCTTCATCCAGGTTGAGTCAACTTACAGTACTGTTCAATGCTTTTCAAATTTGGATTGAGACTGACTTTCAGTCTCAACATAGAAGCAAAAGTAAGAGACACAGGATATTGGAGCTGCTGATAGCCTGCATTCCAGCCCTGTGGCAGAAGGCACTATGTATCAGTGAAGTCAGCATGCAGAGAGAAACAGGGAAAAAAGAAGAGCTGGTGGTACCCACCCTCTATTCAGTCGCACTGAGGCATGACTACACATTTATCCTTCTAGCACTGGGGTTAATTATAGAAAATCCAGTAGGTTCCCTTCTGCATCATAGTTTGTGCTGATTGTTCTTGTTTCAACCAAGAAGAGTCACACTAACCAATAGAGAATATACAATTTCTAGTAACTGAGCTTCTGTTGCACACAGATTTGTAATCTTTCAAGTCTTATGCATTTGGTCATCTTTTCTGAAGACTGCTGGAGAAAATCCTATCAATATGTAGACTCAATCATAATGCTCGTTCAGTAACAAGTCCTGTGGCTAAGTGAATATTCTCAGAAATCATTACTGGCAAAATGACCTTGTTTTTAAATGTAGATCAAGATAAAGGATTTTTTGAAATAGTCTGAAAACAAGGAGTTAAAGACTAATATGCCAGTCAGTGTTTTCTGTTGTAACTCACAGATGCATATTCAAAGTCCAGAAATATAAAAGAATCTTTTGAAATCCCAATTCTCTTCTAGCCTCTGTACCCATGTTAAAAATCCATTGCCTATTAAGATGCTTCCCTTACTGGGGGAAGAACTATCTTTAATCTTAACAACAAAAATCTAAAGAAATTCACAATGTAAAAAGAACACAGTACCAATATTAGTCCACAAACAAAATAACAGTGTTTCGGTATATGGTGTTTTTGTATATGGGGGTAGGTAAGAGGAGATGGCCAAAGGCAGTAAAGATAATCCAAGGATAGGAAGGATAAAAGGAAGTAAGGAGAAAGAAAAATTGGAAAACTTTTGGAATTCAAATTAATGACTAAAATATACTTTATGGCTACCTGAGGTATACTGACAGCCTGGAGGCTTATTTAATACAAGATCTTTCTTATCTGGATTTAAATATACAAAAAACTAAATTAGCAGAAGAAAAACTATGGATGGCTGGGAGACATATAGCAATGGAATGGAATATAACCTAAAACTATCGGTAACCAGACAGATGAAGGAAGGTTATATATCAAATAATCAGATTTCAAGTTTCTTTCTTTCAGTCATCCACCCATCCACCTCTGCCAGTATTGAGCATCTATTATACTTCAGACACTAGGAGAATACAGCCACGGGTCAGACAGCCGACAACAAATATCCTGTAGACGGACAAAGAAGATGTGAACAAAAATAACTCAAGACCTAAGATGGCGTGAGCGTTATGAATGACTTCAAGTGTTCTTGGGATGCACAGCAGCAAGAAACCATTTCCTGTCAAGAACTTCATGGTGAAGGTAGCATTGGAATGGAACCTCACAGGGGGATGAGTTCACTTTTATAAGCCCCTCATCCAAAAATAGGGGCCCCAAGATCCTGGGGTAGAAGTCCTCTGTGGATTCTTGATGGCTCCCAGTAGTCTCAGGGTATCATAATTGACATGTTTCCCTTCTGTGAGGCCACAGAGATTTCAGCTATCTACCACCTTCTCTTCAGAAGATGGGATTATTATAAAGTGTGCTTTGAGAACCCGCTTTGGCAGAAAGGAAGAGAGCTCAGCTCAGAGAAGAAGGCTCCCTTCTGCTCTTCACGTGCATACAGCAACACGTCTCAGACACCAGACCCAGAATGTGAGTTTCCTGAGTAATCTTTTGAGTTATCATGTTCTTCTGAAAACATGATCCAGATGGCATTCTGACCCACGAGTGAGCGATTCTGGGCCACAAGCAGAGCTCCTCATGCTCTTCACAACTGTCGGAATCCGGGAGACAGGAAGACACCCTCCTCCTCTCCTAACCCCCACTCCTGCCTGTTTCCTTTGGGAGGGCCTCTAGGGTGGTGGAAATGCAGAGTGGTGGCTGAGAGCTCCCAGATGAATGCCAAATGGATCTTTTTTTTTTTTTTTCTTTTTTTTAGCAACCAGAGAATTCCTTAAAACCAGACCAAATATTTGTTGAGAAATGGATACTTGCCCATAAGCTAAAGAAGGCGAAAGGCAGTTCTTTTCCTTCTTTGACAGGCTCTCCACCATCACAAGATTCATTCTTTGTTAGTAGCAGTGAGGAGATAGGCATAAAAGAGTAATGAGTGCTTATTCTTTTTCAAAGGAAATAAAGCAAGAACAAGAGAAAAAAATCATACAAGCACAAATTGAGGGAATTCTCTGGAAGTCCAGTGGCTAGGACTTGGTGCTTTCACTGCCACGGCCCGGAGTTCAATTTCTGGTCAAGGAACTAAGACCCCACAAGCCTCATGCTGCAGCCAACAAAACAAAACAAACAGCATAAGCACAAATATAAAGGAATAAAACTGGCGTCATTCTGCTCATATGCAGTCACCAAAGCTTGAAGACCACGTGAAAAAATAACTAAAGAGGAAAAAGAACAAGAACTCTAGAGTTCTACAGTGAGCAGAGTATAGGCTTTTTATTATTCACTTATCAGGCTAAAATTAAGTTATAGATTAAGTTACTAATTTAATTTTTCAGGGTAAATTAAGTTATTGAAGGATGAAGAAGAATTCAGAAACGATTTTAGCAAAGTATTCTGAGGAAAACACCTGGGAGATGGTGGCAGGAAGATTAATGAAACAACAAATTATACAGAGGGGATTTCAAGATTGAGGAAATCTTAAGAACAGAGGAAATTATGGTAAAGAATAAATAATAATGTTGTTGTTTAGTTGCTAAGAGTCCGACTCTTTGCAATCCCATGGGCAGCAGCAAGCCAGACTTCCCTGTCCTTCACTGTTCTCCTGAAGTTCGCTCAAATTCATGACCATTGAGTCAATGATGCTATCTAACCGTCTCATCCTCTATGAATCATACTATATAGATATGATTATGTCTAAAAGGGTATATCGATAAATGCTTTATAGCTGTGTATAAGCATGTTAGTATGACTCTCAGAGACAAATGTCTAAGGATTTTCGTACAGTTTCACAACTCTGACTTCAGAATATACTTAGACCAGTTTGTGTCAAATGTAGAAACAATGAAAAAAGAGAACTGTGTTAGTGGCTGAATGGACTTTACTGTGCTTTATTCTTTGGCTAAGTCTACTGCACAAGAGCAGGACTTAAGAGGTGCATCCAAGGCGACCAACTCACTCCGGTTTTCCCAAGACTTTCTGATTTTAGTACTGGAAGTACCATGTCTGGGGAATCCGCTCAGCCCAGACGAAGGAGATGACTGGTCACCCTAGGTGCATGTAACACTGACAAACTTGACCTCAATAAATGTCCAACAAACCTAGAAGTGGAACTTTCAGGCCTGGAATAAGACAACTGAGGTTTTAGAAAAAGATATAAAGCAGATATTAACTGGGGTTGGGGAAGGATGGGGGATTCCCCCCACCCCCTGAAAGGGCATGTGGCAACACCTGGAGTCATTTTTTGTTTGTCACAACCTGGGAGGATGCAAATGGCACCTAGTGGGTAAAAGCAAGGTTATATTGCTAAAGAGTCTACAATGAATAGGATAGCTTTCACAACAAAGACTCATCAGAAGAGCTCAAGTAGAAAAACTTTGATATAAAAAACAAAATCAAGCATAAAAATTCTCACATTAAACAAAAATATATTCAATTGCCCCATTAAAAGACAAACTGTCAACCTGGATTAAAAGCAAACCCTGCCTATAGGCTATTTGGAGGAAACACCCATACATTGGACCTCTCATTGGACTCACTGGTAAGGAGCCTGCCTGCCAATGTAGGAGAAATAAGAGACACAGGTTTGATCCCTGAGTTGGGAAGATTCTCTGGAAAAGGGCACAGAAACCCACTCCAGTATTCTTGCCTAGAGAATCCCATGAGCAGTGGAGCCTGGTGGGCTACAGTCCCTAGGGTCATAGAGTCAGACAGGACTGAAGTGAACTAGCACGCACACACCCACACAATAAGTTGATAAAGAAGTGTGATGTAAAAGAAAAAAAGAAAGTGGTACTAGTCCAGTGCAAAAAATATAAAAGCAAAAGAGGCAAAATTAATAATTAACAACTTGGTTCTAAAAATCAAAAACAATGAATAAAATATACACTGTCAATTTCAATAGTAAAAGAACAACTTTAAAAAACAGACAAATGGTCTTAAGCTGTGTAAATCAAACAATGTATCAGTTAAATATAAAAATCAAAAATTACTTGAAAAGCAGAAATAATTTTATAACCATATAATTTTACTTGGAAACTATTTAACTGATACATCACTTGGTTTTACATAGCTTAAGATTAGGACCATTTGTCTTCAGAAAATTAACCAATCTGATCACATGAACCACTGCTGCTGCTACTGCTAAGTCGCTTCAGTCATGTCCGACTCTGTGCGACCCCATAGACGGCAGCCCACCAGGCTCCTCCGTCCCTGGGATTCTCCAGGCAAGAACACTGGAGTGGGTTGCCATTGCCTTCTCCAATGCATGAAAGTGAAAAGTGAAAGTGAAGTTGGCTCAGTTGTGTCCGACTCTTCACGACTCCATGGACTGCAGCTTACTGGGCTCCTCCATCCATGGGGTTTTCCAGGCAAGAGTACTGGAGTGGGGTGCCAAACAGCCTTGTCTAAATCAGTGAAACTATGAGCCATGCCATGTGGGGCCACCCAAGACAGACAGGTCATGGTGGAGAGTTCTGACAGAATGTGGTCCACTGGAGAAGGGAATGGCAAACCACTTCAGTATTCTTGCCTTGAGAACCTCATGAACAGAATGAAAAGGCAGAAAATAGGGCACTGAAAGATGAACTCCCCAGGTCAGTAGGTGTCCAATATGCTACTAGAGATCAGTGGAGAAATAATTCCAGAAAGAATGAAGTGATGAAGCCAAAGTAAAAACAATAGCCAGTTGTGGATGTGACTGGTGATGGAAATAAAGTCTGATGCTGCAAAGAACAATATTGCACAGGAACCTGGAATGTTAGGTCCATGAATGAAAGCAAACTGGATCTGGTCAAGCAGGAGATGGCCAGAGTGGACATAAACATTTTAGGAATCAGTGAACTAAAATGGACTGGAATTGGTGAACTTAACTCAGATGACCATTATATATACTATTGTGGGCAAGAATCCCTTAGAAGAAAAGGAGTATCATCATAGTCAACAAAAGAGTCCAAAATGCAATACTTGGATGCAGTCTCAAAAACGACAGAATGATCCTGATCCCTGTTCATTTCCAAAGCAAACCATTCAATATCACAGCAAGGAAAGTGTATGTCCTGACCAATAATGCTGAAGAAGCTGAAGTTGAATGTTCCTATGAAGACTTACAAGACCTTCTAGAACTAACACCCCCCAAGAAAGATGTCTTTTCATTATACAGGATTGGAATGCAAAAGTAAGAAGTCAAGAAATACCTGGAGTAACAGGCAAATTTGGCCTTGGGAGTACAGAATGAAGTGGGGCAAAGGCTAATAGTTTTTCCAAGAGAACGCACTGGTTATAGCAAACACCCTCTTCCAACAAAACAAGAGAAGTCTCTACACATGGACATCACCAAATGGTCAATACCGAAATCAGATCAATTATATTTTTGCAGCCAAAGATGGAGAAGCTCTATACAGTCAGCAAAAACAAGACCAGGAGCTGACTGTGGCTCAGAACATGAAATCCTATTGTCAAATTCAGACTTAAATTGAAGAAAGTAGGGAAAACCACTAGACCATTCAGGAATGACCTAAATCAAATCCCTTCCAATTATACAGTGGAAGTGAGAAATAGATTCAAGGGATTAGATCTGATAGACAGAGTGCTTGAAGAGCTATGCATGGAGGTTCATGGCAGGCAGAGATCAAGACTATCCCCAAGAAAAGAAATGCAAAAAGGCAAAATAGTTTTCTGAGGAGGCCTTACAAATAACTGTGGAAAGAAGAGAAGTTAAAGGACAGGAGAAAAGGAAAGATATACCCATTTGAATGCACAGTTCCAAAGAATAGCAAGGAGAGATAAGAAAGCCTTCCTCAGTGGTCAATACAAAGATATAGAGGAAAACAATAGAATGGGAAAGACTAGAGAACTCTTCAAGAAAACTAGAGATACCATTGGAATATTTCATGCAAAGATGGGCACAATAAAAGACAGAAATTACATGCACCTAAAAGAAGCAGTGCATGACTGAACCAACTTAGCAGCAGTAGCAGCAGCAACAGAAGCAGAACATATTAAGAAGAGGTGGCAAGAATACACAGAAGAACTATACAAAAAAGATCTTCATGACCGAGATCATCATGATGGTGTAATCACTCACCTAGAGCCAGACATCCTGGAATGAGAAGTCAAGTGGGCCTTAGAAAGCATCACTAAGAACAAAGCTAGTGGAGGTGATGGAATTCTGTTGAACTATTACAAATCCTAAAGGTTGATGATGCGAAGTGCTGCACTCAATATGCCAGCACATCTGAAAAACTCAGCAGAGGCCACAGGACTGAAAAAGGTCAGTTTTCATTCCAAACTCAAAGAAAGGCAATGCCAAAGAATGCTCAAACTACTGCACAATTGCACTCATCTCACACGCTAGCAAAATAATGCTCAAAATTCTCCAAGCCAGGCTTCAGCAGTATGTGAACCATGAACTTCCAGATGTTCAAGCTGGATTTAGAAAAGGCAGAGGAAACAGAGACCAAATTGCCAACATCCGCTGGATCATTGAAAAAGCAAGAGAGTTCCAGAAAACATCTATTTCTGCTTTATTGACTAAGCCAAAGCCTTTGACTGTGTGGATCACAACAAACTGTGGAAAATTCTTAAAGTGATAGAATACCACACCACCTTACCTGCTTCCTGAGAAATCTGTATGCAGGTCAAGAAGTAACAGTTAGAACTGGACATGGAACAACAGACTGGTTCCAAACTGGGAAAAGAATATGTCAAGTCTGTATATTGTCACCCAGCTTATTTAACTTATATGCAGAGTGCATCATGATAAATGCTGGACTGGATGAAGCAGAAGCTGAAATCAAGATTGCTGGGAGAAATATCAATAACCTCAGATATGCAGATGACACCACCCTTATGGCATAAGCTGAAGAACTAAACAGCCGCTTGATGAAAGTGAAAGAGGAGAGTGAAAAAGTTGACTTAAAACCCAACATTCAAAAAACAAAGATCATGGCATCTGGTCCCATCACTTCATAGCAAATAGATGGGAAACAATGGAAACAGTGAGAAACTTTATTTTGAGGGGCTCCAAAATCACTGCAGACAGTGACTGCAGCCATGAAATTAAAAGATGCTTGCTCCTTGGAAGAAAAACTATGACCAACCTAGACAGCATATTTAAAAGCAAAGACATTACTTTGCCAACAAAGGTACATGTAGTCAAGGCTATGGTCTTTCCAGTAGCCATGTATGGATGTGAGAGCTGAGCGCCAAAGAATTAATGGTTCTGAACTGTACTGTTGGAGAAGACTCTTGAGAGTCCCTTGGTCTGCAAGAAGATCCAACCAGTCCTGATTATTCATTGGAAGGACTGATGCTGAAGCTGAAACTCCAATACTTTGGCCACCTGATGAGATGAACTGACTCATTGGAAAAGACCCTGATGCTGGGAAAGATTGAAGGTGGGAGGAAAATGGGACGACAGAGGATGAGATGGTTGGATGCCATCACTGACTCAATGAACAGGAGTTTGAGTAAACTCTGGGAGTTGGTGATAGACATGGAAGCCTGGCGTGCTGCGGTCCATGGGGTCACAAAGAGGTGGACGCGACTGAGTGACTGA
This sequence comes from Capra hircus, assembly GCF_001704415.2. Lineage (NCBI taxonomy): Eukaryota > Metazoa > Chordata > Mammalia > Artiodactyla > Bovidae > Capra > Capra hircus. Next base: position 51,441,703 of record NC_030831.1, on the reverse strand, counting down.
ACTGAACTGAACTGTCTCTTTTTTAATATAAATGAAAGCAAAAATGCAGAGGAACTAAGTACTAGAGTGGAATCTTAAATCTTCAGAGAACGTACTATTTTTGGAAATTCTTGTAATAAATAAAAAGCTTACATATTTTAAAAATTTTATAACAGATAATTATAGGCCATATTCCCTAATAAAGCAATAAAATTAGAGGAGAAAATTTAAGTGACAAACAAATGTTGACTGCTTCAAAAACAGTTTTTTAAAATACCCATATAGTTCTAACTAAAATATAAATGGAAAGTGTAATTTATCTATAACTCAATTAATTTTAAAGAAAATATACCAAAAATTACAGTACACAATGAAAAGAGTATTTAGTAGGAAATGGATAGTCTTTAAAATAGCTCATAATTAAGGAAGGAAAATAAAACTAGAACTAAGAACTTAAAGTAAGAAATTTGTGAGGAGAGGGGAAGATTGATTCCAGAAAGAGGGAAATAAAGTAAAAGCTGAAATATTAAACAGAAAAAATTGTAGAAAAAAGTAAAGAGATCCTAACTGCACAAAAAAGATCTTCACTACAAAGATAATCACGATGATGTGATCACTCACCTAGAACCATATCCTGGAATGAGAAGTCAAGTGGGCGTTAGAAAGCATCACTATGAACAAAGCTAGTGGAGGTGATGGAATTCCAGTTGAGCTATTTCAAATCCTAAAAGATGATGCTATGAAAGTGCTGCACTCAATATGCCAGCAAATTTGGAAAACTCAGCAGCGGCCACAGGACTGGAAAAGGTCAGTTTTCATTCCAATCCCAAAGAAAGGCAATGCAAAAGAATGCTCAAACAACTGCACACTTGCACTCATCTCACACGCTAGTAAAGTAATGCTCAAAATTCTCCAAGCCAGGCTTCAGCAATACGTGAACCATGAACTTCCTGATGTCCAAGCTGGTTTTAGAAAAGGCAGAGGAACCAGAGATCAAATTGCCAACATCCGCTGGATCATGGAAAAAGCAAGAGAGTTCCAGAAACACATCTATTTCTGCTTTATTGACTATGCCAAAGCCTTTGACTGTGTGGATCACAACAAACTGTGGAAAATTCTGAAAGAGATGGGAATACCAGACCACCTGACCTGCCTCTTGAGAAACCTATATGCAGGTCAGGAAGCAACAGTTAGAACTGGACATGGAACAACAGACTGGTTCCAAATAGGAAAAGGAGTACATCAAGGCTGTCTATGGCCACCCTGCTTATTTAACTTATATGCAGAGTACATCATGAGAGACACTGGGCTGGAAGAAGCACAAGCTGGAATCAAGATTGCTGGGAGAAATATCAATCACCTCAGTTATGCAGATGACACCACCCTTATGGCAGAAAGTGAAGAGAAACTAAAGAGCCTCTTGATGAAAGTGAAAGAGGAGAGTGAAAAAGTTGGTTTAAGCTCAACATTCAGAAAATGAAGATCATGGTATCTGGTCCCATCACTTCCTGGGAAATAGATGGGGAAACAGTGGAAACAGTGGCTGACTTTATTTTCTTGAGCTCCAAAATCACTGCAGATGGTGATTGCAGCCATGAAATTAAAAGACGCTTACTCCTTGGAAGGAAAGTTATGACCAACCTAGATAGCATATTCCAAAGCAGAGACATGACTTTGCCAACAAAGATCCATCTAGTCAAGGCTATGGTTTTTCCAGTAGTCATGTATGGATATGAGAGTTGAACTGTGAAGAAAGTGGAACACCAAAGACTTGGTGCTTTTGAACTGTGGTGTTGGAGAAGACTCTTGAGAGTCCTTTGGACTGCAAGGAGATCCAACCAGTCCATTCTGAAGGAGATCAGCCCTGGGATGTCTTTGGAAGGAATGATGCTAAAGATGAAACTCCAGTACTTTGGCCCCCACCTTGTACGAAGAGTTCACTCATTGGAAAAGACTGATGCTGGGAGGGATTGGGAGCAGGAGGAGAAGGGGACGACAGAGGATGAGATGGCTGGATGGCATCATGGACTCGATGGACATGAGTCTGTGTGAACTCCAGGCGTTGGTGATGGACAGGGAGGCCTGGCGTGCTGCAGTTCATGCGGTCGCAAAGAGTCGGATGCAACTGAGCGACTGAACTGAACTGAACAGACTATAAAAAATATTTGTAATCCTGATCATGTTAAAGGAGGAAAAATAAAATATCTAGAACTTCGACTAGTTAAAAACTGAGATAAAGAGGAAAGGAATGTTATTTGCAATTCTGGACAGCAAATTTTGGGGTCCTAGAGAAAATGGATTGTTTCTCGGCCAAATACAAACTACTAAAATTTATAAAGAATCATCAAAAGTGAGATTATATCAATAATATAGAAAGAATTATGAAAGCCATTAGATATCTAATCTTTAGAAAATTTAAAAAGCTATTCTAAGCAAAAGGTAGAAGTCTCTAATTCAGTTTTAAAATCAGTTTTATTATCAAAAGTTTAAGATAGCATATAAAAGAAACTATGGACCATTCTCATTTACGAATATAATAAAAATTCTAAGTACACATTTATAAAACAGTCAGACAATATATGAAACACAGCACACTATGAAGAAACTGAGTTTATTCCGGGGTAGAGGGGGGCAATTGTGCTTTAATACCAGAAAACACATTAGCATAACACAAAACATTAAAATAAAAATAGAAAAATAATTATACCTTCAGGTTCTGAAAAATCATTTCATAAAATTCATCAGATATGACAAATAACAGGTTATAAATAAATGACTTATATTTAATTAAACTTGTTTGTCAAAAACCACAAATAGCATATGCAACAAAAAACACTTCAATTAAAAATCAAGACAAGACACAGAAGTCCATGATCACTACTACTACTTAAAATTAACTTGGCAGTTTCAGTAAACTCAATAACATGAGAAAATTAAATAACATAAATATTGAAAGAAAATATGTAAACTTTTATATATAGAAACTCATGAGATGCTAAAAAAAAAAAGAATTAAAAGTTCATCATACTAAGGAGTTTCCCAAGATGAAGAAATGTAGGACAAATACATAAACATAGAACAGACCAATAGAACAGAACACAACACCCAGAAATAAACTCACACACATGTGGCCAACTAACTCATGAAAAAGGAGACAAGAATATACAATGGGGAATTTTTTCTTCAAAAACTGCTACAAAAAAACCATTCTTATATCATACACACAAAAAATAGCTCTAAATGGATTAAAGACTTGAATGAAGACCTGAAATCATAAGATTCTTAGAAGAAAACACTCCTTGACATTAGTCTTCATAGTAATTTTTTTCAGGGGAGGGTATAATTTGATACCAAAAGCAAAGGTTACAAAAACAAACAATTGGGGCTACATCAAACTAAAAATGTTCTGCACAGCCAAGGAAATCATCAACAAAACAGAAAGGCAACCTATGGAGTGGGAGAAAATATTTGAAAATTGTATCAGATAAGGGATTAATATCCGAAATATACAAAGAACTCTGATGATTCAGTAGCAAACAAACAAAACAATCCAATTAAGAAGTGGGGGGAAGATCTGAATTGACATTTTTCCAAAGATGACATCCAGGTTGCAAACAGGTACCTTAGTGGCTCTGCACCACTAATTATCAGGGAAGAACAAATCAGAACTACAATGAGATATAGCATCACACGTTAGAATGGTTATTATCAAAAAGACAAGAACTAGCAGATGCTGGCAAGGATGTAGAGAAAAATGAACCATTGTGCTTTGTTGGTGGGAATATAACTTGGTGCAGCCACTATGGAAAACTGTGTGAAGTCTCCTCAAAAGTTAGTGAGAAAAGGATCAACCATTTCAAAATTGCACTGGCACAGCTGGTTATCCATCCAGAAGAAGAAAGAAAACAAAGAAGAAAGAAAACAGCTCCCATTTAAATTAAAAATTATATATGTATTTAAGACTTTTAAAACTAAGTTTTAATGACTATCATAAACAAACAAACAAAAACGAATCTATGGTGCCATGTGGGGTTCATGGAAGCTTAAGATTGAAAAATCAGAATCTAAAATTTTAAAACATTTTTGGAAAATTAAAAGAAAAAGAGGGGTTTACCTAGAAAGATACCACAAATAAAAGTTAATATCTATGCAGAGCTGTTGGCTTAAAACTCAACATTCAAAAAGCTAAGATCATGGCAACTGGTCCCAACACTTCATGGCAAATAGATGGGAAAACAATGGAAATAGTGACAGACTTTCCTTTCTTGGGCTCCAAAATCACTGCAGATGGTGACTGCAGCCATGAATTGAAAGATGCTTGCTCCTTGGAAGAAAAGCTATGACAAACCTAGGCAGCATGTTAAAAACCAGAGACATCACTTTGCTCACATAGGTCCATCTAGTTAGAGATATGGTTTTTCTAGTAGTCATTGTGTGGATGTGATAGTTGGACCATAAAGAAGGATGAGTGCTGAAGAATCTCTGCTTTCAAAGTGTGGTGTTGGAGAAGACTCTTGAGAGTTCCTTGGACAGCAAGGAGATCTAACCAGTTAATCCTAAAGGAAATCAACCGTGAATATTCATTGGAAGGACTGATGCTGAAGCTGAAGCTCCAATGCTTTGGTCACTTGATGTGAAGAGCCACTGATTGGAAAAGACCCTGATACTGGGAAAGATCGAAGGCAGGAGGAGAAGGGGGTGAGAGAGGATAAGATGGTTGAATGGCATCATCAACTCAATGGACATTAGTCTGAGCAAGCTCCGGGAGACAGTGAAGTACAGAGAAGCCTGGCGTGCTGCAGTCCATGGGGTCACGAAGAGTCAGACACAACTGAGCGACTGCACAACAAAGCAACAATAAAATGAAGGTAACATGCGAGATGTAAGACAGAACTCTTACACACCATCAAGAAAGACTATTCAGAAGGAAAAATAATTATGGGTAAAAGACGTACATGAAAATTTTATGAACAAAGAAAATTGAGAAAATACATGAAAAGATTCTCATATTGATAAACACTGAGGTAACTGCAAAATAAATAATAGATTGTCATTTTATATCAGGCTGATACAAGACAAAAGGGACCATCACACCTAATGTTGGTAGGGTTATGGGGAAAGGGGATTTTAAAATTATTGGGAGAACTTAAAGTGCTATGCCTCTTTTGGAGAAAAATCTAGTAATAGCTGTGATAAAGTCCTTAATACAACACTTTTGAATTCTTCCTGGAAACCCTCTGCAGAATTGTTAGGAATGGACAGAAACTGGAAATAAATTATTTGCTTACTAACAGAGAAGCAGCTGAATAATGTATCATCCTGTCATACTAGTGAATTTTATATTATCATATTAAAAAAATTAAAGCCACTAGATGAGAAACATTTATGAAGCATAGTATTTTAAAAAATGTAGGAAAATGATTCTTTACATCCTTTAATTCCAAACAAAGACTCAAGGAAAAACCCATTGTGGACATATATGGGTATAATCTCCTTATATGAATAGAGTGAAGCATGAGGTATTGATATTTGTATGCAGACTGGGCAAAGAAGATCAAATGAACAAAGCTCTAAATAAAGATAACAATTTGAAAAACAATATGAATAAATTTATAAGCTTGATTTTATGTGAATAAAATTAACATGAATCTAAATTTAAATAACAGAGCAAAACAAAATGTAAACTACTGTTAGTCCTGATACCTTTTCCCATAAGGTGACACAGTCATCACAGAAACAGAGAATGGCTCTGCTTAATAAATGAGGCAGACTACCTTAAATCAGAGAAAAATCCACTTTGACATTAGATAAAGCAAATCGAAGACTCTGTCACTATCGAGATCCATCCTGACGATTTCAAGAATTCGGTCTATCCCTCATAACACATAACCTCGTCCTAGGCAGTATCTGGTCCAGTCTTCTCATTTGACAGGTGAGGAAGTTAAGGTCCCAAAGGAGGTAATGTTTCCTAGTGACAGACTTAGTGCAGAAATGGACCTAGAATCTAAGCTACTCCCTTCTCCAGGGATCCCTCCAACACTCACTCCAATACCCTGTTCCCTATTATGCTAGAGTTCTTTCAGGAGCAAACAAGCATGGGCGAAAGAGGTGGAGATCAAGGGAGTGCAAAGACCTTGCCCTTGTAGATGGAGGCATTTTCTTTTTAAAAAGAGAGAGCTGTGCCACCTTATTAAGAATTTTGGGAAGCTTCTATATAACACAGGGAGCCCAGCCTGGCACTCTGTGATGACCTAGAGGGGTGGGGTGTGGGGAGGGTAGGGAGGCTCAACAGGGAAGGGGAATACATATAATTATGGCTGATTTATGTTGTTGTACGGCAGAAACCAACACAACATTGTAAAGCAATTTTCCTCCAATTAAAAAATAAATTAAAAGAAAATTCTTGCACCAGACACAGTGGCTCACAGGCTCTCCAAGAGCTCTACCCATTGGTACTCTTACATGTGAACTTCTGCTCAAATGCTCAGGTCCCAATCCCAAAGCCAATTACTTCTCTAACTTGGATTCAATACTTTTTGCACATCCAATAATTGTCTATTATTCGTACATGAGTAATGAAATACTCAAGTCAAAATATGTAAAGTTCTTATATGGGAAAAGAATCAGAAAAAGAATGGATATATATAGAGAGAGGTGTGTGTGTGTGTATAACAGGATCCCTTTGCTGTACAAGTAAAACTAACATAACATTGTAAATCAACTATACTCCAATATAAAATAAAAAATTTTTGAAAAATATATGTAGTTACTCTCTCTCCTTCATAGTAAAGTTACACTCTCACTCTTTCATAAACAGATACAGTTGATGAGTTAGCTGGTTTACATAATGAATATTAATGATGTCTTGTCACAAACTCAAGGCCTGTAAGCTTTCCTGTAAGAGATTAAAATTTCAGACTTGGTTATCTGACTACGTGCCTTCTTTACCAAAAATACCAGGTAGGAGACTATGGATCTCTTGTTGCCAATGTAGTATCTCTCCAAGAGAAACAAAGTCGGTGGAAAGTGTAATCACTGCGTGTTAAAAGACATCATGCTTCCACTCTGAGTTACATAGTAGAGACATGAGGCTAACACACAGAATACCCAAGCTAAGCAGCTCCCCTGCCAACTCCAACACCAGTTATCAACGCAGTGTTCCAAGTAATGGTACTGGAGATGGTCTACATAGGGATTACACCTTTACAAGGTTATTTGACTCCTTTATGATATTTTCCATCATCTTCCTCATCATATAATAGGTTGTTTTGGGCTTCAGTAGAACATATTTGATAAAGTGGTTAGCCTAGTATCTGGAATATGCAAGCACTTTATTATTGAGGTAACACTGATTTATAATATTGCATGTTTCATGTATACAACACTGTATTTCTGCTTCTGTATAAACTAATGTGCTTACCAACAAATTGTAACCATTCAGCTGACCCTTTTATTCATTCTGTTCCAGTTCCTTCCCCTCTGCTAACCACTACACTGTTCTCTGTATCTCTGTGTCTATGTGTTTGTCTCTGTTTAGTTTATTCATTTATTTTGAGAATTTTGTTTTTTTTAATTCTACGTTTGAGTGTAATCAAATGGTATTTGTCTTTTTCTGACTTAGTGTATCACTGTCAAGTTCCATCCATGTTGCAGCAAATGGCAAGAGTTCATCTTTTTTATGACTGAGTAGTATTTCTCTGTGTATGTTTGTATGTATGTGCACAAACAACATATTTATCCATTTACTTATTGATGGACACAGGTTGTTTCTATATCTTGGCTATTATAAATAATGCTGCAGTGAACACAGAGGGGCATCCAGTTCAGTTCAGTTACTCAGTCGTGTCCAACTCTGCAACCCCATGAACCGCAGCACGCCAGGCCTCCCTGTCCATCACCCACTCCCAGAGTTCACCCAAACCCATGTCCATTGAGTCAGTGATGCCATCCAACCATCTCATCCTCTGTCGTCCCCTTCTCCTCCTGCCCTCAATCTTTCCCAGAATTGGGGTCTTTTCGAATGAGTCACCTCTTCGTATCAGGTGGCCAAAGTATTGGAGTTTCAGCTTCAACATCAGTCCTTCCAATGAACACCCAGGACTGATCTCCTTTAGGATGGACTGGTTGGATCTCCTTGCAGTCCAAGGAACTCTCAAGAGTCTTCTCCAACACCACAGTTCAAAAGCATCAATTCTTTGGCACTCAGCTTTCTTTATAGTCCAACTCTCACATCCATACATGACCACTGGAAAAACCATAGCCTTGACTAGACGGACCTTTGTTGGCAAAGTAATGTCTCTGCTTTTTAATATATAATTTAATATAAAATAGTAATAACAGAGGGGCATATATCTTTTCTTTTCTTCTTTTTTTTTTTTTGATATGTCATCAGATTTTATTCTCTTGGCTGTGCTTTCATTTTGTTACCTAGCTCTTGCCTTTCTTTTTTTTTAATTTTAATTTAATTTTATTTTACTTTACAATACTGTATTGGTTTTGCCATACATTGACATGAATCCACCATGGGTGTATATGAGCTCCCAATCCTGAATCCCCCTCCCACCTCCCACCCCATATCATCTCTCTGGATCATCCAAATAAATGTTTTTATTTTCTTTGGCTAAATACCCAGGAATAGAATAGCTAGATTATCTGATAATTCTATTCGCAATTTTTAAAATTTATTTATTTTTAACTGAAACATAATTGCTTTACAATATTGATTTGTCCAGCCTCATTTTTTTTTTTTTTTTTGGAGAATCTCCATACTGTTTCACCAATACTGCACAGGAGATTTCCTTTCTCTACGTCCTTGACAACGCTTGTCATTTCTTGCCCTTTTTACACCAGCCATTCTAACAAGTGTGAGGGGATCTAATTGTGGGTTTGGTTTGCCTTTGCCTCATAATTAGGAATGTTAAACATCTTTTGGTATGCCTCTTGGTCATTTGTATGTTGTCTTTGGAAAAATATCAGATCCGATGCTAATTTTTTAACCAGGTTGTTTGCTTTTTATTGTTGTTGTTGAGTTGTATATGTTTTTATATGTTTTGGCTATTAGTCACTTATTGAATATATGATTTACAAATATCTCCTCCCACTTAGTAGGTTGTCTTTTTGTTTTGATTATTTTCTTTTATGTACAGAAGCTTTTTAGTTTGATGAAGTCCCATTTGTTTATTTCTGCTTTTGTTTCCCTTGTCTGAGGAGACATATCCAGAATTGAGAGCCCAGAAATAAATCCATACATATGTAGATAAGAAATTTATGACAAAGGAGCAATGACCGTACAATAAAGAAAGGATAGTCTCTTCAATAAATGGTATTGGGAAAACTGCGCAGCCATGTGCAAAAAAGTGAGACTAGCTCTTTCCCTTATGCCATCCATAAAAATCAGCTCAAAATGGATTAAAGACTGGAATGCAAAGCTTGAAACCAGAAAACTACTAGAAGGAAACATAGGCAACCTGCTGTTTGCCATCAGTCTTAGCAAATCAAGCACTTTAATATATAAATTATCATTTATATGAAAAGTCTATATGTTGTATGTCCAGCCCTATTGGTGACCATTGTTCAAATAAAAATAGAGATAAAAATTGCACATATCTAAATAGAGACAATTGCTGAACTTACATTGTGTAGTATACATTCTGAGCAGTTCTTTTTTTAAAACATTTTTAGAAGGCAGGGAGATAGATGGAAGGATTGGCATGATATACAGGTGTTGCAAAACTGTGGGTAAGAATCTCAGTTTCTTGGGGAAAGCCTGTAAGAGACCAGAGCCTGTAAGAAGGAAGTGTCCGGAGACCATCTGAAACTTTGTGGATCAGGTTTAGGCAAAGAAAGAATGATAGAAACTTCTTCATTAGGACTTGAGAAAACAATTCACAGCTAAGAAGTCCAGAGCAATGGTTCTCAGACTTAAATCAGAATCACCTAGGTGGCGCATTAAAACTCAAATGCACCGTTTACAATAGCTAGGGCATGGAAGCAACCTAGATGTCCACCAGTAGATGAATGAATAAGGAAGTTGTGGTACATATACACAATGGAATATTACTTAGCTACAAAAACGAACACATTTGAGTCAGTTCTAATAAGGTGGATGAAACTGGAGCCTATTATTCAGAGTGAAGTAAATCAGAAAAAGAGACACCAATACTGTATATTAATGCATATATATGGAATTTAGAAAGAGTGAAGTAAATCAGAAAAAGAAACACCAGTACTGTATATTAACACATATATATGGAATTTAGAAAGATGGTAATGACGGTCCTACATGCAGGGCAGCAAAGGAGACGCAGATAAGAAGAGACTCTGGACTCTGTGGGACAAGGCGAGGGTGCGATGATATGAGAGAACAGATTTGCAACATGTATATTACCATACGTGAAACAGATGACCAGTGCAAGTTCAATGCATGAAGCAGGGCACTCAAAGCCAGTGCTTGGGGGCAACCCAGAGGGATGGGGTGGGGAAGGAGGTGGGTCAGGATGGGGGCACACATGTGCACCCGGGGCTGATTCATGTCAATGTACGGCAGAAACCACCACATAATGTAATCATCCTCCATGGAAAATAAATTAATTAAACAAACAAACAAAAAAGCTGATCACCAGGCGCCTCCCTGTGACTCAGTCAGGAGATCTAAAGCAGATCCTAAGGACTCAAATTTCTAACAAGTTTCCAGGTGCTGAAGCCGCTGCTGGTTTGGAAACCACGTTTTAAAACCACTCCTCAGGATGATTTGCCTCAGTTTCCCAGTTTGCTCTGTTGATGAGGTCTGAGTGGGGGAGAACTGGTCCTGAGTAGGGCTAGTCCTAAGCACAGCATCCTCACAAGCCTCTCAAACCTTCCCTTCATCGTTTACCAGGCTCCGTTCCTTCATCATTCACCAGGCACTAAGGCCTTCAAAACTTAAGTCAACAACAACTTTTTGAAAAAAGCTCTCCTGGAAAGGTAGTGAGGGAGACAAATGTGATTAATCTCTTAATTTGGGGATCTGGAGAAAAATGACTCCTGTGTTTTTCTATAGATTTTGACATGTAGCCAGGGTTTGGCTCTGAAACTAAGAGCGGCATCTTTGCTCCAGGAACCATCAGAAGCCACAATTAACATTCAGACAGGCCCACTCAGACTCCACCAGCAGCCCAGATTCTTGTGCCCCTGGGAATATTGATCTGAAGAATCAATTTTGCTTATAAATTAAAGGGGGTGAAAAGAGCTAATCATTAAAACATATGAGACTTGGTCTAAGTGCAGAACAATTATGCTATGTGAAGAGATGATGATAGCTTGCAGATCAATCACTGGGAATTATTTTTTTATTTGGACTTGGAAACTTTAGTAACCAAAAAAGGTGATGTGTTTTAAGGGATGAGGAAGGCTTCTCCAAAAATGGGCTGTAAGTTCAAAAACTGTATAAAAGGAATGATGTGGCATGGATTCTTTGTAATATGTGAGTGACCCAAAATGTCAAAATTTTCAGAACCTATGAAGAGTAGAACATCACTTCACGCAAAGGGCTGCCAGAGGTTTCCAGAGCATACCCCCACTAAGGTGTGGCCTCTTTGCTTGTCTCCTGCCCCATTTCTCACTCCATTTACAGCTCCCACCTGTCCATCTTGGCTGCATCCTGCAAAGCTCCTTTCAGATGATACGCCATGGTCACTGGCCATGATGGAAGGGATTCCAGCATCCAGGTAAGTCCTGCTGCCTCTGAAAGCTCCAAGTGCTGAGGGCATCAACAATCAGGGCTTTCTTCTCCACTCTGTGTCTCATGCTCCACCTGCTTTGCTGAGCCAAGAGATCATAGACATCACAGTAGCTCTTGAACAAGAGCCTATTCGTTTTCTAAGGCTCTCTTAAAAAAAAAAAAAAAAAAAAAGCCAGACACTGAGAGGCGTAAATAGCACACACATTTCCCCTTATTGTTCTGGAGGCTACAAGTCCAAGATCAAGATGTCGGCAGATTTTCTTTCTTCTGAGCCTTCTCTCCTTGGCTTGCAGCTGGTCCCCATATGGTCTTTTCTCCATGTATTGGGTTGGCCAAATAGTTTGTTCAGGTTTTTCCATACCATCTTATGGAAACACCCAACTGAACTTTGTGGCCAACCCAATATAAATACTCCTGCTATCTCTTCCTCTTCTTCAAAGGACACCAATCATATTGGATTCAGTTCAGTTCAGTTGCTCAGTCGTGTCCAACTCTTTGTGACCCCCTGAATCGCAGCACACCAGGCCTCCCTGTCCATCACCAGTTCCTGGAGTTCACCCAAACTCATGTCCATCAAGTCGGTGATACCATCCAGCCATCTCATCCTCTGTCATCCCCTTTTCCTCCTGCCCCCAATCCCTCCAAGCATCAGTCTTTTCCAATGAGTGAACTCTTCGCATGAGGTAGCCAAAGTACTGGAATTTCAGCTTTAGCATCATTCCTTCCAAAGAAATCCCAGGGCTGATCTTTAGAATGGACTGGTTGGATCTCCTTGTAGTCCAAGGGACTCTCAAGAGTCTTCTCCAACACCACAGTTCAAAAGCATCAATTCTTCAGTGCTCGGCTTTCTTCACAGTCCAACTCTCACACCTGTACATGACCACAAGAAAAACCATAGCCTTAACTAGACGGACCTTGGTTGGCAAAGTAATGCCTCTGCTTTTTAATATGCTATTTAAGTTGATCATAGCTTTCCTTCCAAGGAGTAAGTGTCTTTTAATTTCATGGCTGCAATTACCATCTGCAGTGATTTTGGAGCCCAAAAAATAGTCTGACACTGTTTCCACTGCTTCCCCATCTATTTCCCAGGAAGTGATGGGACTAGATCCCACAGTCTTCGTTTTCTGAATATTGAACTTTAAGCCAACTTTTTCGCTCTCCTCTTTCATTTTCATCACGAGGCTTTTTAGGTCCTCTTCACTTTCTGCCATAAGGGTGTTGTCATCTGCATAGCTGAGGTGATTGATATTTCTCCCAGCAATTTTGATTCCAGCTTGTGCTTCTTTCAGCCCAGCATTTCTCATGATGTACTCTGCATAGAAGTTAAATAAGCAGGGTGACAGTATACAGCCTTGACGTACTCCTTGTCCTATTTGGAACCAGTCTGTTGTTCCATGTCCAGTTCTAACTGTTGCCTCCTGACCTGCATATAGGTTTCTTAACAGGCAGGTCAGGTGGTTTTGTAGTCCCGTCTCTTTCAGAATTTTCCACAGTTTATTGTGATCCACACAGTCAAAGGCTTTGGCATAGTCAATAAAGCAGAAATAGGTGTTTTTCTGGAACTCTCTTGCTTTTTCCATGATCCAGCAGATGTTGGCAATTTGACCTCTGGTTCCTCTGCCTTTTCTAAAACCAGCTTGAACATCTGGAAGTTCATGATTCATGTATTGCTGAAGCCTGGCTTGGAGAATTTTGAGCATTACTTTACTAGCATGCGACATGAGTGCAATGTGCGGTAGTTTGAGCATTCTTTGGCATTGCCTTTCTTTGGGATTGGAACAAAAACTGACCTTTTCCAGTTCTGTGGCCACTGCTGATTTTTCCAAATTTGCTGGCATATTGAGTGCAGCACTTTGACAGCATCATCTTTCAGGATTTGAAACAGCTCAAGTGGAATTCCATCACCTCCACTAGCTTTGTTCATAGTGATGCTTTCTAGGCCCACTTGACTTCACATTCCAGGATGTCTAGGTGAGTGATCATACCTTCGTGATTATCTTGGTCATGAAGATCTTTTTTGTACAGTTCTTCTGTGTATTCTTGCCACCTCTTCTTAATATCTTCTACTTCTGTTAGGTCCATACCATTTCTGTCCTTTATTGAGGTGTGTCCAATCATAAATATATATATATATTAATTTAATCTGAAATATCTAAGAATTTGAAGCAGGGAAGTTATCTTTAACCTCAAGCCTCAGATAATTGCTTCAATTGTCCAATTACAGCAATCTGTTTTAAAAGACCTTAGAGTCCAGAACAACCCCCAATAGGCAGCCCATTAGCAATGACTGGGTCACACAGCTATTTCACAAAAGCTGCAGCAGCCCTCAGCCCTGACTCCTCTGACTCAGTTGCCCATTTCTTTCCTCAAATTAACAGTTTGTATTGAGGACTGGATGCACAGGAGGAAACATTCAACAAAGAGGTAAGATTTGCAGAACATGGTGACGTATTGAACAGATGTGGGATAGAACCCTTAAGTGGCTCTACTAATTGTGACTTGACCGCTGAAAAGATGATTGTAAGAATTACTGAGACAAACAGAATGATTTAGAACGGAGTGCGTGGGTGTGGGTGAGGGTAAGGAGGAGCACAGGTGTGGAAGCCATCACTTCAATATATCTGTGGAACAATCTGGCAGAAATGTCAAGTAGATGTATACAGATCAGGATCCCAGGAAAAGACCTAGGCCAGTGGAACCACTGTATAGTGGAACCAACAACAGGCATTTGGGTACAATGACTGTGAGATTGCATAAAGAGTACAAGGAGCCCAGGATGGAGGAGGAGCCCCAGATAGCACCAGGATTTAAAGGACAAACAGCAGAACCTAGGACAGAGCAGAGGAAGCCCCCTGAATTCCCCTGCAATTCTCCTTTTATTAAGTGGATTTTTCTAAATTTCTCTGTTAGCGACCATCTTTACCTTATTTCATGAGATCGCGTTATTCTCCCATTGGACCATCTGTGAAAATCTCACCTTTGTTCTGTCTAATGCTCCCTGTACATGGCCTTTTACAAGCAGCACAGTGAATGATAATGGCACAATCAGTTCAGAGCCTAAAGCCCTGAAGGCCTTTCCCAGCTCTGTCCCAGTAAGATAATCCAACCATGAGAAAAATATCAAAATTCAGCTGTCATTTAGCTGAAGCAAGGCTATGGGTCAGTCATAAGGCAAAGCACTTTATAGACCTCTTATTCAATCTCTTTGACAAATCTAAGGCAGGGATAAGTCTTCCTGCTACAGAGATTAGTGAGGTGAGTTGTGAAGAGGTTAAGTAGTTTTCCGCAAGTTAGCAACAGAAGCCGATTTTAAACCAAAACTTTGTTTTAAGCCCAACATCATTTGGTCATTCCTCTGGGGCAGATCACTACGCTTCTAACCTTAGCCTCTTCATCTGTGAAATAGAGGTAACAATGCTTACTTTGTCTTTCTACAAACATTGCAAAGTTGGAAGAAGCTACTGTATATGAAGATACATTGAGTTATCACGAAATGCTATTACACAGGAACCATTGCACATCAAATAGCCCTGTTGCTTCTCTACCATTTCCAGTTTCTATTGAATCAAGTGGGAAAAAGTAAGTAGTTGTGGACAATAAATATGAGAACAGACATGCACCCCTTGTGGGCAGAGGCTGCGAAAACTGCATGTGAAATTCTGTTTCTCTTGCTGCTGAGACTGAGGGTGCTGCATGGTCCAGAAGGTGTGGAGACAAGATGGCGGATAACCCGTCAGCCTGGATCCTGAGTGACAGCATGGAGCAGAACTTTCTACTATATGGATAGGGCATGTGTGTAGAGATAAACCTTTGCTCTTCTATGCTACTAAGACGTGGGTGTGATTTGTTATCATGGAATCCATTCGGCTTATCCTGACTGACATAAATGCCCTAGATTTACAAGAAATTGTTCGTTTATGTCAACATTCAATATGTGAGGAATGAGATAAAAGGGTATGGTAACTAAGAGTGTTGGAATGTGGAGTTGGAATAAGTGGATTCAAATCCAAGTCCTGCTCTTCCTAAGTTTCATGACCTTAGCAAATAATTTGATCTCTTCATGCCTCAGGTTCTTTATCTGCCCAATGGGAGTAACAGCATTGCTTCACAGGGGTTTACAGGGAATACCTACAGCATTTAGAACAAGGCATAGGAAGCCACTTGATGAGTTCTGTTATTTAGCCCATACTGAATGCATTTCAGTTCCATTTAGTATAGCAGGTCAACCAGAAAGAGTTTAAACAGATAAGTCTCACATGATACCTCCAACAAAAATCAGAAAGGAACTCTTCTGTCTGTGAAAGGAAGAGTAAAAGGAAAGGGACTTGGTGGTTCAGAAAGCAAAAAGAAGGTGCTCCTCCACCTTGACAGCCAGTCTTTCTCTCCTTTCTCAGACCTATGGAGTGGTGCAAATGCAGAGCCTTCCCTATACCAAAGGGTCGGTGAGGGGGGGTGGGTGTGGGTGGTGTGGCGAGGAGCCAGTGTAGAAAATATAGCCCCTAATGGAGGCACGTGGCCTGCTTTGGTAGAGCCCACAAGCAAAAAGCAACAGCAGAAACAACAAAAAACACTTCCTTTTTTTCTTTTTTCACATTTTTCAAGGACTATAGAAAAACAAACCAATAGCACAGAAAAGCCTGCACAACAGAGACTGTAGGTGTCTCACAAAACCTAAAACACTTGTCCTATGGGTGTTTGCAGGAAATTTGTTGGTCCTGCTGTATTTTGAACAACCTTATTCCAACCTCCCAGCTCAGCTTGCCCCAAAGGGAACAGGGGAAAGCCCGCCTCTCCATCGCACCCTCACTTTCCAATCATCTTTTCTCCCTGTTGCCATTCTCCCCTGCGAACATAATCTCCAAACATGGAAGAGAAACCCTGCTAAAGGGGCTGCCTAAGCAAAGGGTAAAATGGAAGAGAGATAGGTCATCTTCTTACTTGTAGGGAGAATAACTGAAGACTTTTTGGTTAAATGCTTTGTATATAAATGCTGGATCTTTTTTTTAGTACTAATTAGTTAATCCACCCCCCTTTCTTCCCATCTGTTTATAAACTCAGGGTCCCCTAAAGGCAAGTACCTAAATTAGCAGACCCCAGAGATAGCCCTGCCTCCATTTTTCTAATTCTTTTCCATTTATTCTTTATTAAGCTGGGGGTTTTAAACTACTGGAAATGTGTCCTTTTACTTCCCCAGGAATAGATTGTCAAGAGCAGTGGACAAGGAAGAGTGTTCCAGTAATGACTGGTTGACAGTAATGACAGCACAGGGAACCAAGTCAATATTCCCTTCATTCCCTCACCATCTTGACATTTAAGTAAGAGACATAATGAATGACAAACTTATTAAAAATAAATAGCAAGTCATCAAGACTTTAACAAAGACTATAATTAAGTCCTATTGACCCTTGGGTTAAGTTCTGCCTGACAGCTAATAGCCATCTGGAAAAGCAGAGTGTGCAAGACAAGGCCTAAGTTACTAAGATATCTCAGCTGGAGCCTCTCCACCCCCCATTTCTTTCCCACTGAGAAAATCTGTTTCCATGGCCACTGACCTCAACCCAACCACTCCCTCCTTGTTCACACCTTTATCTCTGCTAGAAATGGTCTATTTCTTTCATTCTGTTAAAGGTTTCCTTTCTTCACTGCCTTGTTAGTACTAAGCTAAGACTTTTCAGGTTGGATCTGAGTGATAGTTCCCAATTAAGTACTTGGACTCTACGAGACACCAGAGTGTTGGTTGCTGGCAACACTGGCATAGCTCTGGAGTGTTCCAATGACCCACAGCAACCTTTGAAGAATGAGACCCTTGAATAATCTACCTAGCAGTGTTTTGAAACTATCACTCTTGAGACTACATCACTTCTTACATTTTTTGGGCGCCATGACTTTGAGTGGAAAAAGTGAAAGAAAGTGTTAGTTGCTCAGTCGTGTCCAGCTCTTTGGGACCCTATGGACTGTAGCCTGCTAGTTGCTTTCTCCATGGGATTCTCCAGGCAAAGAATACTGGTGTAGGCAGCTTTACTGTCTCCAGGGGATCTTCCTGACTCAGGGATCAAACCCAGGTCTCTGCATTGCAGATTCTTTACTGACTTGAGCCACAAAGTAAGGGAAGCCTGCCCTTACTTTGAGTTCTTCTCTATTCCAGAATGTGTTTTATTCTCATATGCTCAGTTCAAGACAAGCATAGAAGTCCCTTCCTCTGTGGATACTCCTTTGACAACTTCAAAAGGAAAGCTCTCTTCTTCCTATAAGCTTCTTAATATTTATTGGTTCACTTGTAAATCATATGCCAATTATTATATTCTATAATGTTTTTCAACATTGTCACCCTATTCTATTTAACAAGCATCTTGTTTGTGTTGTTTCATTTGTCTCCTAGATCAATGGGAAACTCTAACAGTCATGCTATGTTTTACACACTCCCTATGACCACATAGAATGCCTTGTGCTAAATAAGTGTCTGCAAAGCTGCCTGGCTGCTTAGTAAGATCATAAGCTAGGATTGCCTTGTGTGCAACATTGGATTTTAATTGTATTAACAGTGATTTCCAAAAGTTGTGAACATTAAAATCATCTAGGAGCTTTAACAAATTAACCTGAGAAGGCTGTACCCAATACCAATTAAATCTGAAAGTCTGGGAGTAACAGCCAGACATAAGATCTTTTAAAGGTCCTAGGTGATTTCATTGTGTAGTAAATTCTAGAAACAATTATATTCACCTCAATAACTGTAGCTAACCTTCTGTTTAACCGTGCCCTGACTTGCATTTCAGTGACTAGTTATGGAGCCCTAGCAAGTGCTAGTGGAGAAGGCAATGGCACCCCACTCCAGTACTCTTGCCTGGAGAATCTCATGGATGGAGGAGCCTGGTGGGCTATAGTCCATGAGGTTACACAGAGTCGGACATGACTGACACGACTCAGCAGCAGCAGCAGCAGCAAGTGCTAGATGTTGCACGTGGTGGTGGGTATACTGTGATAAACAAAGCAGAATGGCCTCTGCATTCTTGGAACAGACAACCTGGTGAGTCTAATAAACCTGTAGAATTGTCTTTCACTAGCGTTCCTTTTGTCAATGTTGTAGATGACTATTTTAGGATGTATGTCATTTGCATTTACTGACAGTTTTATCAATGTGATAATATAATAATACTTTCCCCCCTTTTGTTACAAACACCGTCTGGGCAAGCATAGGCTTCAATTTTCTTTGCAACTTGCTTCAAAAGACTCAGAACAGCATTCCTCACACAGTAGAAAATGGTGACGGTAAAAATGATGATGGTAATGATGATGCTGACTACAGTTGTGGTGTTGATAGAGGTGGTGATTTTAAAAAACAAGAGCCACCAAATGGGAAAATTCTCTCAGGGTCTAGTTATATCTGAGCAAAAGAGAGAAAAGACCTAGTCAAAGGCCATGAATTCTTTTTGAGTTCCCATAGGAGATTTTTTGTGTTTACATTAAACCTTGAATTAAAGCAATGAGTATAATTTTATCAGCCTTATTTACTACCCTTAAAGGGGAAATGAATTAGACGGATAAATGCTAGATTGATACATCAAATGTTTTGTGCCTTACTGATGCTATGATGTAAGCATACTAATTAAAAGGCTAGTCTAAAGAGAATCCTTTGAAAAGATGAAAACTAGGTTATATTAGCCCAAATTAGCAGATTTTTCTGATTTGGCGTCCATCATCCCTCCTGATCCTTTGGTTAATTTACCCACCTCTAGCTCATTATTATACTTCTGATTATTCTCCACTGCAAATGGTCTTGAAGCCCATTTCAGATGCTCCTCGCTCCAGAAGGGAGGCTGTGAGAACCGGAGGAAGAATCTGGTGCCAGATCATTTTGCTAATGGAAGATAATTATTGTGATTATCTCATCCTTGCTTAAAAGCTCTAATGGTGGCACAGCAGCCTCCCTGACAGGGTGAAGTTTCAACCAAAATATGTTGCCTCTCTTTGTGGAAAAACTTGTCATATTCTTCTGAGTGAGGAAAGACTGCAGCTAATTCTTAGGGGAAGACTCTGCACCTCACGAGATGCACTTGGTCATTACCATTTTGGTTTCTAAGCTCCGGTCTGACCCAGGTTCCACACGACCTTTAGTTTCCTCCCCGTATTAGAAAGGGTATCGGAGAAAAAGATGGCGAAAGAGGCATTAGCATTATTTGAAAAATACGACCTTATAAACGTACGGTAGTTATTTATATACAAGCTATACATGAGGTACCTTTTATAAATTTGGGGGATGTTGTTAATATCTAGTGTCTTATTTCAGAGCAAAGGCTCCAGTGTCTACTTATCCAGTCAGGATAAATATTTCTCAATTCAGTGGGTGAAAATCATACCTCTCTTCTTTAACAGATGTATGACCTTGGGCATGTTACTTTTTTTCCCCAATTTTTAAAAAAAAAGTTTTACTCTTTTAAATTATGAAAGTGTGGTAACACATTTACAGGAGACTCGGAAAATACAGAACAAGGTTACATATAGTTCCACTATATATTTCAATTATTTTTTAAGTAGCTAAATTAAGATTTTTTGGTTGGAGTTTTAATATCAAGCTCTCAAAAATTAATAGAATGAATATACAGAGAAGCAGAAGGATATAGTAGACCTGGAAATCCCTGTGAACCAATTCAACATAGTTAAGATTTATACAACTTTCACAACAGTAGGATACAAATTCTATTCAAGTTCCCATAGACTGTATACCAGGAGACACTGGAACATATCCAGAGACATAAAACAAGGTGCAAAAATTTCACATTCTAAAGGTATTGAAATCATAGAGTCTGTTCACTTATCATTGTGGAATTATGTTAGAAATTAAGGTACTTCTTAAAGCTTCAGTTTTGTCATCTTTACAATGGGAATTAGTTATTCCTACCATAGGAAAAAGATTCAAATGCTTCTTGTAAAAGGAGAATAATGTTGATATCAAAACTGGGTAAAAACAATTGCCCACACTTTCAGTAAAAAATTCTTACTATTTTTACATATGAATATTGATTCAGATGAATAAAAAATTAAAATATTAAATCTATAGTACATCAGAAGCATAAAACACAATGTACATATCCATTTACTAAAGTAAATGTGATACAAGCCAGAAAAATAAGACAAAAAAAGGAGTTGGACTCTTTTATCCAAAAATAAAATCTTTTTAAATTAAAATAATTAAAAATAATTTAGTGCTGACTCAGGAAAACAGATAATTTGAACAGAATTATAATGAGTATTGGGCTTCCCTGGTGGCTCAGAAGGTAAAGTGTCTGCCTACAATGCGGGAGACCCAGGTTCAATCCCTGGGTCAGGAAGATCCCTTGGAGAAGGAAATGGCAACCCACTCCAGTATTCTTGCCTGGGAAATCCCATGGACAGAGGAGCTTGGTGGGCTACAGTCCATGGGGTCACAAAGAGTTAGACATGACTGAGCAACTTCATTTTCTTTTCTTATAATGTGTATTAGAGTATGAATAGTCTATAAATTATCCAAAATGGACATAGGAGGAACTTATAATACTAAAAAATGATTTTTAAATAAGTCAGTGAAACAACAACTGAAAAAATGATGTGTGAACACTTGTCTGGCTATCAATGGAGATAGAATTAAAATGCCAGTTGGATATAAGTCTCATTCCTAATATGGAAACATCTAAAAGCTTTTTCAAATAAATCAGAGATGCAAACTTAAAAACAAATATACAAAAGCTTGATTGAAATTTTTTGTCATTTTGGTAAGGGGAAATCTTTTATCATTTAAACAGATGCCATGAAATGTATTTAAAGTACTGGGGAGTGTAGGGAGGAAGCAGGAAATGCCTGAGAAGTATATATAACAAGTTTGAGAAACATTTTTAATGCAAATGACAGAAAAGGCCCTGAGGCTTTAATGCATAAAGAGCTTTCATAAATCAAGAAAACAAAGAATAACTCAATATATATTTTTTAAAGTATACAGAGGTATTTCACAGAAAGAAATGCAATTGGTCACTGATTAAGAAACTTATTCAGCATCAAAAAATTTAAAAATGGAGGTGCATTTTCTATTCACTTGCTATAGATTTTAAAGGTTTAATGATATTCCATGGTGGCTATATTGTGAGTCATAAACCATAGAAGGAAAAAGACCTGTCAGAAATTTCTTTTTGCATGTTGCTGGAAATATAAATTAGCACAACATTTTAGGAGAATAATCCAGCCTTGTTATGACATGATTTCTCTCTCATTATGATTCCTACTCATCTTGGGTGAAAGTTAGAAGATTTAAACTATGCTAAGGCTTCCCTGGTGGCTCAGAGGTTAAAGCGTCTGCCTCTAATACGGGAGTCCTGGGTTAGATCCCTGGGTTGGGAAGATCCCCTGGAGAAGGAAATGGCAACCCACTCCAGTATTCTTGCCTAGAGAATCCCATGGACGGAATAGCCTAGTGGGCTACAGTCCATGGGGTTGCAAAGAGTCGGACACGACCGAGCAACTTAACTTAAGACATGTTAGGTATTTAAAACTAGAGTCACAGTGGCCAATGTGGACTTTCAAATTAGTTGTTTTGAAACGTCCACTGTAGGACTGCAAGCGTACTAGAGGGATAAACTAAGGGTATTACTTTAGGTAGCACTCCAGACCAGAGACCACTGCTCCTCTTGAGACACCCTCTTCCCAAACTGCTCTGTGGAGTTGCCTGTTACCCCCATTTCCCCTGCTTTGACTAATCTGTACTGTGTGCCAGCTGCGTGCAGTAGACCGAGTGAGCTGTAAGTGGAGGATGAACAACTGTTTCATATATCTCCAACCTCATGATTCTTAACCCGCCCTTCCTGCTGGGCCCTGAGACAAACAGGTCCCATTCAGAAACATTAAAATATGGATGTTCGTCATCCAGCAACTCTAGTTCCAGCCGTTCACTCTCTCGGTATTGGAAGAACACACAGGAAGCCACTGCAGCTCTGATGAGTTGGTTTGGGGACGGATAGGAGTTGGGGTGGGGTTTCTCAATGTACTTTTCAATTTACTTTGCAAACTTAGAATTCTCTGTATAATTTGATTATGTGGGTTTATGTACAAAAAGTGAATATTCTTCTGTTTTTAAAAATGGCTAATGAAGACAACAGCATTGACTTCAAAGAGATGTGAAGATTAGTGATCCCAGACACTAACAGGACGTGCATGTATGTTGGTATGCAACATGCCCCAAACATTTCTGGGCATATAGTAAATGTTTAAAAAAAAAAGATGGCTTTTATTAGTATATAATTTTGTGAAAAAGAAACATTCCAGCTCTCTTGCCACATTCTGCCTTCTTTCTGATCATCTTTCTTCGGTTCAGTTCAGTTCAGTTGCTCAGTCGTGTCCGACTCCTTGTGACCCCATGAATCGCAGCACGCCAGGCCTCCCTGTCCATCACCAACTCCCGGAGTTCACTCAGAGTCGCGTCCATCGAGTCCGTGATGTCATCCAGCCATCTCATCCTCAGTCGTCCCCTTCTCCTCCTGCCCCCAATCCGTCCTAGCATCAGAGTCTTTTCCAATGAGTCAACTCTTCACATAAGGTGGCCAAAGTACTGGAGTTTCATCTTTAGCATCATTCCTTCCAAAGAAATCCCAGAGTTGATCATCTTTCTTAGGTAACCATAAAATATCCTCATATCCTTGCCTAAACAATGCAGTGCCATTAAACCTGGAAAATGAACGGAATTCTAGAACAGAGCAAACCAGCACTAGAGCAATCTTAGAGAATGTGTGATTCTATTCTTTCGTCCTATTTAAAGATAGATAGATAAGGTGACTAACACGATTCCCAGGGAGGGGAAGAAACTTGAAGGATCCAGCTTTTGAAGGCTTGGTAGAATCAGAACATGAACCAATGAAATCTCCTGTTAGTGTCCGGGGGAAATGATTAAGCGTTTTGAAGAATATTCTGGAAAATGGAAGACTTATTTATGGGGAAGCAGAGACAAATATGGGGTCGCTGGGAGTCGAACATGACTGAGTGTCTTCACTTTCACGCATTGGAGAAGGAAATGGCAACCCACTCCACTGTTCTTGCCTGGAGAATCCCAGGGTTGAGGGAGCCTGGTGGGCTGCCATCCATGGGGTCGCACGGAGCTGGACATGACTGAAGCAACTTAGCAGCAGCAGCAGCAGAGACAAATGAAAAGAAATGCAGACCAGCTACAATTACTGTGCATTGGTTCTGAAATGATCATCGTCACCAGGTAAGAATTCAGCCTTGGGAACCCAAAGAAAGTACTCATTGTAAAATGGGAGCAAAGATGATGGGAACTAGTCCTGCCAGACATCTCTTCTGCTGCTGCTTCTCTTCCTCAGAATCCACACGATAAAGGGCAAAGAGCACTGCAATAAGAATCTGGAATCCCAGGAATTGGCTCTTTCTCTACTCCTAAATAGCTTAGAATTTTCTTAGCCACTTAACTTGGAAAAAGGGTAGACATTTCTATTTCACAGTCCTGTTTTGAGGGTCAGATAAACAAATAGCTTGTTCAAGTGCTTTACAAAATCCAAGGATTATTCAAATATAAGATACAGTTGACCCTTGAACAAAGAGGTAGTGGTTAGGTGCACTGCCCTACCACACAGCTGAAAATTCACATGTAACACATATAGTCGGCCCTCCACATCCTGGATTCTTTCATATCTGTGGATTCAACCCAGTTGCAGATGGTGTAGTACTGTTATTGTTCAGTTGCTCAGTCATGTCTGAATCTTTGCAACCCCATGGACTGCAGCACACCAGGCTTCCCTGTCCTTCACCATCTCCTGGAGTTTGCTCAAATTCATGTCCATTGAGTCAGTGATGCCATCCAACCATCTCACCCTCTGTTGTCCCCTTCTCCTTCTGCCTTCAATCTTCCCCGGTGTCAGGGTCTTTCCCAATGAGTCAGCTCTTTGCATCAAGTGGCCAAAGTATTTCAGCTTCAGCATCAGTCCCTCCAGTGAATATTTAGGGTTGATTTTTGTTTAGGATGGACTGGCACTGTAGTGCATATTTATTGAAAATATCCATGCAGTTCAAACTCATGTTGGTCAGGGGTCAACTGTACTATCATTGGTTAGCTTTCTTCTCCAGTTTTGTGTTGCCTTTACTAAAGGCTCAGAGAGATGCATTACAAGTGCTTTCATATAAAGTGGATACGGATAACACACAAACCAAGGGGAGATCATTGCCTATGGTGTGGGGGATAATACCCAAAAAGCAGCAGGCTGGAGAGTGAGCCCAGAAAAGGCTCCAATGTTGCAGATCAACCTCAGTGCTCTTAACTGGTTGACCATGAGGCTTCCCAGATTTGAACAGCCTATGGTCTTCAGTTCTCAGTTGTTGGTGTCCAAGAAGGGTATGCAGAGATGCTCCCCAGCATACAACACAGACATACAACTTTAAGACTCTCTTGAAGCCCCAGAACCGAATTTGAGTGTTAGAATAAAAAACCTTATCACAATGAACACAACAGCAACTTGCACAAGTCTCTGGGTGCACTTGAGGCAACAGCCTACATTCATTGGCCTGGAATAAAAAAAGTAGCTTGGGTTTCATTCATTTACTGTGTATTTATTCTATTTCATAGTATGTCTTATTTTGTGCTTACTACGTATATCATTGAGATGGATCATACAAGTAGCTTCCTAATTAAGACAGCATGGTAGACAGTTCCAAGACTTTGCATGTTTGAAAAATGTCTATTTCTGCTCACTTGAGGATCTGGGAATATAGAAACTTAGATCTTCTGGCCTGAATTATTACAATGGGTAAGCTCCATCTGGTTCTAATTGCTAACCCTTTGTGGACAATCGCTTTCATTGAGTTTTTGTATTTGCACTTGTTTTTCATCTCTTGAAAACTTTAGGATTTTAGCATAAATTTTCATACTCTGAAATTACACTGTGATGAGCCTTGTTATGTATTTTCATGCAATTTTGCTGGTACTTAGTGAGCTCTTTAAATATGGGAACTCAGGTTCCTCAGTCCCAGAAATTTTAATTATTTCTGATAATTTTCTCCCTTTAGCAGAGAGGGCAATGGCACCCCACTCCAGTACTCTTGCCTGGAAAACCCCATGGACAGAGGAGCCTAGTAGGCTGCAGTCCATGGGGTCGCTAAGAGTCGGACCTGACTGAGCAACTTCACTTTCACTTTTCACTTTCATGCATTGGAGAAGGAAATGGCAACCCACTCCAATGTTCTTGCCTGGAGAATCCCAGGGATGACGGAGCCTGGTGGGCTGCCGTCTGTGGGGTCACACAGAGTCAGACACGACTGAAGCGACTTAGCAGCAGCAGCAACAGCAGCTCCCTTAAGCTTCCCTCTTATCTCTGTCTGAATCTTGTTAGCCAGGTGGCGAGCCTGTTTGAATGATGCTACTTTTCTTACTATTTCTTTCCTTTTAAGAAACTGTTAGTGTCATTGTTAGTGCTCTGCTTCCTAAGAGATTCCTCAAGTTTATCTCATACTTTGATTGATGTTTTTCATTCTTACTATTCTTAATTTTTAAAACCTTTTCTCCCTGTAAAAGAATTGTCTTACTGGCATCTTGTTTAGGATCATATATGATGTATCTTCCAGCTCTTTGAGACTGCTAATAAAACTGTTTCTTTATGTGCTTGCTTATGCTTTGTGTGTTTGCCATCTGCCATGTGATGTTGGATTTGCAAGAAACATGACTGATGACTCTTCACTAGCCTTTCATATGAAAGAGTGGGACACTCAGAACTAAGTGATTAGATCTTTCATTGTTTCCTCTTGTATTAATAAGATCCAAGAACATTTCAACCTCTGCATGAAGGGAATTACCCTAGCTGCAGTGAGGGGGCCTCAGGAGGGAAGGAATTTGGGGATTTCAGGATTCCTAATAATTCTTCTACATTATCTGGTATTTATCAACATGCTACCCCTACCCTCAGTGTGATGTGTCCCCACCTGTCTAAGTACCCACTCTCCTGGGGATAAACCTCCACCCTTGAACCTAGAGTTGAGGAGGGAAGTCTTCCAGATGGGAAGAGTTATGACGTGGAGTCTAAACTGCTTCTTCAGGCTCTCAGTCAATCCTCTTATTTTCAATCTCACTTTCAGGCTACCTGATGGTTCTAATTGCTGTGTCTTTTAGGAATTCCAGTACAAATCCAACTGTTGCTCCCCTTCTCCCATTGCTGGCTTACATCAATCAATTACCACGTGTCCGTAGATTACTCTGTTTCTGCTATTTTAAAGCTTTTGTTGTTCATCTCTCTATTTGTTTGTCAGGATTACAATTGTTTTAATTTATCATTTGCTTTTTAATAAGATTCAAAGAAGTCATAAAGATGTGTCTTTGTGTTTGATCATTCTTACATTTGAGCATATTGAACTAGAACCAGACAGAGGTGAGCACACTAAAAGGGTGAGGGGAGATCAGACCTCTAGTGATTCATGATACCCTAAGCACCTTATAAAACACTCATTAGGCAGTCACTTTCTCTTTTAAATACCTCAATGTGCTACACAGCTGTCTATTTCACCATACCCATGCAAACACAGCCAAATTCTAGATTTAAAGCATCAGAGTCTTAAAGGAGATCATATTCAAGTGAAGGTCATAAATACTGACTTGTTGAGTTTTCCAGATCCTCAGAGAGGAAGTTAAAGAAAATATTGCCTCTGAGTCAATAAATATTTAAAGATACTGTTAAAATGACTAAGTTCAAAATGCTATAAGAGATTACATCAAGATGTAAATAATTTCTCCCTAATGGCTGGCCAGTGGGCTTCAGATAGTCTACTTTGGGTTTTAAATTAAGGGACAACAAAAAATGTAAGAAATGCACCTAGATATTTGAAAATGGGTCTTTCACAATTTTTACCTTCTTGCCTTTAACAAAAACAACAGGCAGCATTGGAACTTTGCATTTTTGTGAAGGAACTGAACTTTCTCTCTATTCACACTGAGATTGAAATATCAGAAGCATAAGGTTGGGCAAAAAAAAAAAAAGAAAACTCACAGGAGACCCCAAATTTATGAATGATCCCATCCAATGTGGTGCTCTCTGGATCCTTAGGGACATTTCCATAAATTAAATTAAAACCATTGACTTCAGGAAAGCTAATTTAAGTAAACAACAACATTAAACAGCTTTGACAGACACAGGGGAATTATTGGGCTGTTGTTGATTTCTCCCTAGCTTTTCCCTGTCAAAAGCTTGGCATGCACCTCCTACATTAGTAAGAGATGAGAAAACATGGTGTGTACAAAGAGCCTCTGATCTTATTAAAAATTACAGTGGTATTCTTTATTTTGCCAAGGAGGCAGGCTGTAAATCCTCAGGCTGTCCAAGGACCTAAGAATAGCTCCCACCAAATGATGTCCATACACAATCTGCCTTTCAGCTCCCACTCACACGTTGTCACATGAATGATGACACCTCCTCCAGCACTGCATCCAGAACTCCAACAAACAACACCTGTCAACCCAAGTAGCTCTTAAAAGGGCCCCTGCAGCCTCTGGTGACCCATCGTCAAGGCTGGAAGGAACAGGGCCACATCCTGTCAGGCTCCAGAACACTGCTCTACAAAACACGCTTCTTGCTCTTGCTGTGTGATCTCTCAACAACCATGGGAGGGAGTTGTGAGGATAAATATATTTTGACATGATGGTGCTAATTGTCCCCAGAGTAAAATATTTTTATTATGACAGCTAATTTGAATAACTGCTGAATGTTTCCTAGAATAAACAGCTAAAAAAATGTTATTAGAATGGATGTTTTTATCCTATTTTTCCTTATGGACAAAATCATATGTAAAGGCAACATCTTAAACTCCTCCAAAAGTCAACATTCTCTCTCAATGAAAGAACTGTTTCACAGATAAAGAGCTCAGAAATGGCTGTCACCTGCTCACAAGGCTACTCAAAATCCCCCCACCTACCCAGTTTTCTGTCTCAAACACACAGTATAAGTAACATCAGCAGCAACGTTTATGAAAACGGTGAATACTACAAATGCTTACTGTAACAGGAGTGATTATTTCAGGGGTACAGAACAATGAGATTCAAGAATGTCTATAGCTAACATTTTCCCTTTTAGCTTTTTTGAGGTATAGCTGACAACTAAAAATTAAATATATCTAAAGAGGAGAGTGAAAAAGTTGGCTTAAAGCTCAACATTCAGAAAACGAAGATCATGGCATTGGTCCCATCACTCCATGGGAAATAGATGGGGAAATAGTGGAAACAGTGTCAGACTTTTTGGGGGGGGGCTCCAAAATCACTGCAGATGGTGACTGCAGAAATTGCAAATAGAACTACCTTATGACCCAGCAATCCCACTGCTGGGCATACACACTGAGGAAACCAGAATTGAAAGAGACACATGTACCCCAATGTTCATCGCAGCACTGTTTATAATAGCCAGGACATGGAAACAACCTAGATGTCCATCAGCAGATGAATGGATAAGAAAGCTGTGGTACATATACACAATGGAGTATTACTCAGCCATTAAAAAGAATTCATTTGAATCAGTTCTGATGAGATGGATGAAACTGGAACCAATTATACAGAGTGAAGTAAGCCAGAAAGAAAAACACCAATACAGTATACTAACACATATATATGGAATTTAGGAAGATGGCAATGACGACCCTGTATGCAAGACAGGAAAAAAGACACAGATGTGTATAACGGAATTTTGGACTCAGAGGGAGAGGGAGAGGGTGGGATGATTTGGGAGAATGGGAATTCTAGCATGTATACTGTCATGTAAGAATT
The DNA here is from genome assembly GCF_001704415.2 of Capra hircus. NCBI lineage: Eukaryota > Metazoa > Chordata > Mammalia > Artiodactyla > Bovidae > Capra > Capra hircus. The sequence goes on along the minus strand of NC_030831.1, from coordinate 51,412,244 downwards.
GAATCGCCAGTCCATGTCTGACGTAGGGTGCAGCTTGCTTGGGGCTGATGCATGGGGATGACCCAGAGAGATGTTGTGGGGAGGGAGGTGGGAGGGGGGTTCATGTTTGGTAACGCTTGTAAGAATTAAAGACTTTAAAATTTAAAAAATAAAAAATAAATAAAAAAAAAAATAAAAAAATAAAAGATGCTTACTCCTTGGAAGAAAAGTTATGACCAACCTAGATAGCATATTCAAAAGCAAAGATATTACTTTGCCGACTAAGATCTGTCTAGTCAAGGCTATGGTTTTTCCAGTAATCATGTATGGATGTGAGAGTTGGACTGTGAAGAAGGCTGAGCACCAAAGAATTGATGCCTTTGAACTGTGGTGTTGGAGAAGACTCTTGAGAGTCCCTTGGACTGAAAGGAGATCCAACCAGTCCATTCTGAAGGAGATCAACCCTAGGATTTCTTTGGAAGGAATGATGCTAAAGCTGAAACTCCAGTACTTTGGCCACCTGATGCGAAGAGTTGACTCATTGGAAAAGACTTTGATGCTGGGAGGGACTAGGGGCAGGAGAAGAAGGGGACGACAGAGGATGAGAAGCCTGGAGGGCATCACTGACTCGATGGACGCGAGTCTGAGTGAACTCCAGGAGTTGGTGATGAACAGGGAGGCCTGGTGTGCTGCGATTCATGGGGTCGCAAAGAGTCGGACACAACTGAGTGACTGAACTGAACTGAACTGAAGGTGTATAACTTGACACACTATGATTATATGTATCCTTTGTGTAATCACCACAATCAAGCGGATGGATGTAACCATATCCATCACCTCTGATAGTCATCCCCTTTTTCAGAGTGTGGTGAGACCATTTAAAACAGACCTTCTTAGCAAATTTCAAGTACACAATACAATATTGTTAGCTATAGTCACAGTGTTATACATTAGATCTCCAGAACTTACCCACTTTGCATAACTAAACCTTTGCACCCTTTGAATCCCAATTTCTCCACCCCCTCAGCCCCAGCATCCAACTTTCTACTCTCTACTTCCGTGAGTCTATTTTAGATTCCACATGTAAGTGAGACCATAAAAGCCTACTGGTGGCACAGTGGTAAAGAATTTGCCTGCCAGTGCAAGAGATGCAGTTCCCATCTCTGGCTCAGGAAGATCCCCTGCAGGAGGAAACGGCACCCCACTCCAGTATTCTTGCCTGGGAAATCTCATAGACAGAGGAACCTGGTGGGCTACAGTCCATGGGGTTGCAGAGCGTCAGACATGACCAAGCATTCACACTCGCATATAAGTGAGATCATGCCAAATTTGTCTTTCTGTGGCTGACTTATTTCACCTAGACTAATGTCTTCCAAGTTCATCTGTATCATCGAAAACACAGGATTTCCTTCCTTTTAAGACTGAATAGTATTCCATTTGTGTGTGTGTGTGTGTGTGTGTGTGTGTGTGTGTGTAGTATTTCATACAGGATAGTATTCTGATAACAGGGTTCTAACAGGTGTAAGGTGATATCTCATTTTAGTTTTGATTTGCAGTTCCCTAAGTTCACCGCCGTTTAAAATATCTATGAGTCATTCGCATGTCTTCTTTTGCAAAATGTCGATTCGGGTCCTTCACTCATTTGTTAGTTGGGTTATTCGGTTTCTTGCTGTTCACTTGCATGACTTCCTCATATATTTCAGATATTAACCACTTATCAGATAAATGACTTGCAAATATTTTCACCCATTTCATAGCTTGTCTTTTCACTCTGTTGATGCTTTCCTTTGCTGTGCAGATACTTTTTAGTTTAAGGCAATTCCATTTGTTTACTTTTTGCTTTTGCTGCCTACAGTTTTGGTGTCATATTCCCAAAATAACATTGCTCATATCAATGCCAAGAAAGGTACTCTTCTCTTTCACTAACATACCTCATCTAGTATTTCCTTATATTTCCACTCCATTTCTCAAGTAATTTTCCTGACTCTATTTTATATCATATATTTACAAATAATTTTATTATATCAGACATTTCATATATGATATTGTGGGAAAACAATGTTTCAGTTCACTTCAGTCACACAGTTGTGTCTGACTCTTTGTAACCTCATGAACCGCAGCATGCCAGGCCTCCCTGTCCATCACCAACTCCCAGAGCTTACTCAAACTCATGTCCATTGAGTTGATGATGCCATCCAACCATTTCATCCTCTGTCATCTCCTTCTCCTTCCACCTTCAATCTTTCCCAGCATCGGAGTTTTTTTTTCAATGAGCCAGTTCTTTGCATCAGATGGCCAAAATATTGGAGTTTCAGCTTTAGCGTCAGTCCTTCCAATGAATATTCAGGACTGATTTCCTTTAGGATGGACTGGTTGGATCTCCCTGCAGTCCAAGGGACTCTTAAGAGTCCTTTCCAACACCACAGTTCTTTGAAAGCCAAGCACAAAAATATCTATATGGAATAGTACTAAGTTATTAAAGAATCACAATAAAATATAAAAAGTAACCATCTTCCTTCAGGGGTCACACAGATTTAAAAACATGAAAGCATAAGTATCTTGAGACAAGTGAAAATGGAAATATAAGATAATAAAACTTGTGGAATGCAGCAGAAGTAGTTAAGAGGGGAGTTCATAGGGATTATATGCCTACATTAAGAAACAAGAAAGATATCAAATAAACACTCTAGCTTTGCACATCAAGAAACTAGAAAAGAACAAACTAAGCCAAAATTTATTAGAAGAAAGGAAATAAAGAACAGAGAAGAAATAACTAAAACAGAAACTAAAAGATACTAGAAGAGATCAATAAACTGAGCTGTTTTTTTAAAGAGGAAAAGTTGACAAGTCTCTAGCTAGGGTCACTAAAGGGGAAACAGTAGGATTTAAAATTAGAAATGAAAGAAAAGACTTACAACTGATAGTACAGAAATACAAAGGATCATAAGAGAATTCTATGACCAATTATATACTGAATGCTATTATATACTATATTCCAGTTAAGTTGGACAACTTAGAAGAAATGGATAAATTCCTAGAAACATACAAACTACCAGGGTTGAATCACAAAGAAATACAACATCTGAACTGACATAATTCCTAGTAAAGAAGATTAAATCAGTAATCATAAACCTCCCAATGAATAAAATTCCAGGACCAGATGACTCTAGCAATTAATTCTTTAAACATTTGGTAGAATTCACATCAATCTTTCTCAAAGTCTCCAAAAAATATGAGAGATGGAAAAACCCCCCAAGTCATTTTATGAAGCCAGCATTTCCCTGATACCAGAACCAAACAAAGATAATACAAGAAAATTATAGGCAACTATCTCTAATGAATATAGATATAAAAATCCTCAACAAAATATTAGTAAACTGAATTTCGACATTGCATTAAAAGGACCATATACCATGATCAAGTGAGATTTATTTCAGGGATGCATGGTAGGCTTAGCATCTTCAAGTCAATGTGATACATCACATTTAAAAAAGAGCATAAAAATAGCATGATCATCTCAATGGATGCAGAAAAAGCATCTGACGAAATTTAACATCCATTCACAATAAAAATGCTCAAAGCGGGTATATAGGAAACATACCTCAATGTAATAACGTCGTATATGACAAGCCCATAGCTTAAGTAATATTCAATGGTGAAAAACTGAAAGCTTTTAAGTTCAGGAACAAGACAAAGATGCCTGCTCTCACCTCTTTCATTCAATACAGTACAAAAGGAAATAAAGTTGTCACTATTTGCACATACATGTACCTGTACACTGAAATTTTTTGGGCACTGATGAAAGAGAAGTAAGCGGAAAGATTATCTATACTCACAGATTGGAAGAATACTGTTAAAACATCCGTTCCACCAAAAGTAATCTAGACTCAATGAAATCTCTATCAAAATTCTTACACCATTTTTCACAGAGTTATTGCAGTAACTAGTTTGCAATATATGTCTCTACCAAATCATTGTGTTTTACACCTATGACTACTAGAATGTTACACCAATTATATCTCAAGTTTAAAAAATGAATAAAAGTGGCTGAATGGAATAATTAGGAATGAGCAAATATTTCAATAGTTCTGGGAAACTGTCTTAAAATCTAACCATTTTACCTGATGCCTTAAAAGATGACAGACAATCATCCTTGAAGGATGAGATAATTGACTTGGACTTAAAAGCAACCTATATGAAAAAATAAATCTGAGAAAATTTGACTTAAGCATGGAATTCAGTCTTGGTAGAACAAGAATTGGCTCTAGTTCTTGTTTTTTATACTACACATCACCTAGAGCCAGATATCCTGGAATGTGGGCCTTAGGAAGCATCGCTACAAACAAAGCTAGTGGAGGTGATGGAATTCCAGTTGAGCTATTTCAAATCCTGAAAGATGATGCTATGAAAGTGCTGCACTCAATATGCCAGCAAATTTGGAAAACTCAGCAGAGGCCACAGGGCTGGAAAAGGTCAGTTTTCATTCCAATCCCAAAGAAAGACAAAGCCAAAGAATGCTCAAACTACCGCACAATTGCACTCACCTCACACGCTAGTAAAGTAATGCTCAAAATTCTCCAAGCCAGGCTTCAACAATACATGAACTGTGAACTTCCAGATGATCAAGCTGGATTTAGAAAAGACAGAAGAACCAGAGATGAAATTGTCAACATCCACTGGATCACTGAAAAAGCAAGAGAATTCCAGAAAAACATCTATTTCCACTTTGTTGACTATGCCAAAGCCTTTGACTGTGTGGATCACAACAAACTGGAAAATTCTTCAAGAGATGGGAATACCAGACCACCTGACCTGCCTGTTGAGAAACCTGTGTGCAGGTCAGGAAGCAACAGTTAGAACTGGACATGGAACAACAGACTGGTTCCAAATAGGAAAAGGAGTACGTCAAGGCTGTATACTGTCACCCTGCTTATTTAACTTCTATGCAGAGTACATCTTGAGAAACGCTGGGCTTGAAGAAGCACAAGCTGGAATCAAGATTGCCGGGAGAAATATCAATAACCTCAGATATGTAGATGACACTGGCTTTATGGCAGAAAGTGAAGAAGAACTAAAGAGCTTCTTGATGAAAGTGAAAGAGGAGAGTGAAAAAGTTGGCTTAAAGCTCAACATTCAGAAAACGAAGATCATGGCATCTGGTCCCATCACTTCATGGCAAATAGATGGGAAAACAGTGGCTGACTTTATTTTCTTGAGCTCCAAAATCACTGCAGATGGTGATTGCAGCCATGAAATTAAAAGATGCTTACTCCTTGGAAGAAAAGTTATGACCAATCTAGACAGCATATTAAAATAGAGACATTACTTTGCCAGCAAAGGTCCATCTAGTCAAGGCTATGGTTTTTCCAGTAGTCATGTATGGATGTGAGAGTTGGACTATAAAGAAAGTTGAGCGCTGAAGAATTGATGCTTTTGAACTGTGGTGTTGGAGAAGACTCTTGAGAGTCCCTTGGAATGCAAGGAGATCCAGTCAGTCCATCCTAAAGGAGATCAGTCCTGAGTGCTCATTGGAAGGACAGATGTTGAAGCTGAAGCTCCAATACTTTGGCCACCTGATGCGAAGAGTTGACTCATTTGAAAAGACCCTGATGTTGGGAAAGATTGAAGGCAGGAGAAGGGGACAACAGATGATGAGACAGTTGGATGGCATCACCAACTCGATGGACATGACTTTGGGTAGGCTCCGGGAGTTAGTGATGGACCGGGAGGCCTGGCATGCTGCAGTTCATGAGGTCGCAAAGAGTCAGACACGACTGAACAACTGAACTGAACTGAGCACTGTCTCATAGAGATCTTAACATATCATCTCAGTCTACACAAAGGAAGATCTGATTTTTGGTCGTTTTTGCTACCTCTCTTAAAGGGAACTTTGACAGAACTTCTGAGAAGGGAGATTTCCTAGCTCTATCAAAAGTCATTTTTCCATTAAATAAGGCCTACTTATTGACACCTCTGAATAATACTACAAAAACTCCCAGTAGAACTGGGTAATTTCTACACTTGGATCTGCAGTTCGGGGAGATCAGAAAACTGGGTAGGGGAGGGTCTATGTTGATCTCAGATAATTCAAGAGGGTTTGTAACAGTTTTAAGCATCCATACATACCTGCTTTCAAAAATAAGAAAGTAAGAAGTAACATGGGTGGGGTTGGAGGGGATGGTAAGGAAGAGTTTTCCTTATATTTTTTCTAGGGAGGGAGATCTTTTACAGGACCCTCCAGCAACTTCTTTTTGTGTCACTTGCCATAGCTTAGTCGTGTGTCCACTAATTGGAGAAGGCAATGACACCTCACTCCAATACTCTTGCCTGGAAAATCCCATGGATGAAGGGGCCTGGCAGGCTGCAGTCCATAAAGTCGTGAAGAGTTGGACATGGCTGAACGACTTCACTTTCAATTTTCACTTTCATGCCTTGGAGAAGGAAATGGCAACCCATTCCAGTGTTCTTGCCTGGAGAATCCCAGGGACGGGGGAGCCTGGTGGGCTGCCGTCTATGGGGTCACATAGAGTCAGACACAACTGAAGTGACTTAGCATAGCATAGCATGTCCACTAATAAGTGTGGTGGGAAGGGCATTCCTTCCAAGATCACATTGTCAGAGGATGGAACTTCTAGAATGTGAGAGTAAGGACTTCTAGAAATTCCCTCCTCATTGAGACCCATGGAGTCACTGTCTCTGTTATTTGTCATCAAGAAACATCCCTATATGACTAAGATATAGGGTGAGAGGGGTGGAGTTGCTCATGGAGTCTCAAGGCTGAGTGAGCAGAGTCCATCAGGGCAATCTCTTTGACTGTCTGTCATCCTTTAAGGCATCAGGTAAAATGTAACTTAGATTGACATGATGCTGGTCTGAGATCCATAAACAACTTGAGTTGTTTTCAAATAAAAGCTTTTTAAAAAACTGAGTTTATCATGTAGACCTAATTTTATTCATCGTTTAACTGCAACAGAAAATCCAAAATAACAGTAGCTTAAACAAGTAGAGATATCTTTTCCTGTCATGTAAATGTTGGCAGTTCAGGGCTGAGTTGACCCCACCACAGTTACCAAGCTGGTCTTCACATACAATATAGTAAGAAGGAAGGGGGGAAATATCTTTCTCCCAAAGGACTCTTCCCAGAAGTCCCTAAAGGACTCATTCACCTCTGCCACTTAATTTCACTGACCACAACTTAGTTACCTGGCTGACACACGGCTCCCAAGGGAGCCTGGAAACAGGTTTTATTCCAAAATTCTGCATATGCCCACTATCACATGAGGTTTTCCCTTCTAACAATATATGATATTATATGATCGTTCTTGACAAGGGTTGTTGATTGATAATGTGACTTCTTCCTCTTTTTAACTGTTCATGAAACCTCTGTACTAACAATAAGATGACATGAGAGGGAAGTTCATGAATCTCTGCTACTACAAGCCCCAGAGCTCTTCTTCATACAGAACTAACTCCCAGAAATGAATCCATGCGTCCATTTTCTTCTATGACTCCTGCTCTTTGATTTCCTTACGATGCCTCTTCATCTTGACACATGTGTCCTTCCATTTTGTACCTACAGATGATTAAGGCAGATGGGTAATTCATCAAAACTTCCCAGATATTAATAGCACTTTAAGCTCTGAGTTCACAGTGTAACTTTTCACACTCAGAAGTCTGGCTCTTTTCATCAAAAGCCCCTCCGTGTGTCTGTTATCTTTATAGCACATTTAAGGAACCTGTTCTGATGCACTGAAGCTAAGCATTGATGCCTTTGTTCCTTTTTCACACACCCTCGCTCTTAAACCATGAGAGATCTCCAGAGCTGCAAGTACACTAACAGGGGTTGAGGTGATGAAACACATTGGTTAAGATTTAACATATATTATCCATCTCTCACAGCAAACTATGGAATCTAGAGTTTCTTAAAGTTAAGAAAGAACTCTGTGACAATGGATTGGAGCACACTATGTTTAAATCCTAATTCACCATTCCTTTTCCGTGCAACACCAGCATAATTGAGGCAAAACTTTTGGGTATGTGTTTTGTACATTTCGGATTCGCCTCAAAGCAGTGTGTGTGTGGGTGTGTGTGTTGGGGTTGGGGGAAGGTTAATAGGTTTTTGCCTTGGGTACAGAGTACAGTACCCGTACTACAGGTACAGTACAACTAACTACTAACAACTAACTGCCCTTTCTGGTGTAGTTCTGGTATACAGAATTCTCACACAAGTTGTGGTGAAACTACCTCTATTACCAGTCCAGCTCCTTGCTCCCAATCAGGAAACAAGTGGTTTTGGCTGGGAAGAGGAGAAGAGTGGGAAGGATGGGGAGGGCTTAGGACCAGCTGAATGGAAGATATTTACCTCCATCGGGAAGCAGAGTAGTAGGTAGCATCTTGGCATTGTTTCACATTCTTTTTGGCATAAAGTAGGGGGATCTGGAATCATTCTGACCAGTCTTTGTCTTGGTTTTCTGTGATTTTTTCCTCTGCTGCAGTTCAAAGAATTGAACTAAAACCTCATCCTGGAAAGGAAACTTCCCTAATTTTGGCAGATCTGAACACAGATAGCTACTAAACATTTAGATCAGGGAACTGATACGATCACAACAGAATTTTATGAAGATTCATCTCTCCCAGGTAAGAAGAAGCCAGAAGTGTTAACATTCCTACTGAAACATGAGATTTTAAAATGGATCTGTGTCAGTAAGGCATCTTTCATAGGCAGTACAACTTAAGTGCATTTAAAACACATCCTTCAAAGATTTACTGAGGTAATTTAAAGGGTCTGTCTCCTGGGTGGAATTTCTTTAATGACACTGGTCTTCCTAATGGATTCTGGAGTGTACTTGCGTAGGTGACTTCTGATCCCATGTTTCCAGCTGCCTGCTGGCACTATTGGCACCCTACGCTCAACCTCTATAAAACTAACCTTATCATCTCACGGAGAGCAGTCTTTTGCCCTCTCGGTGGCTGTGAATAGAGTCCTCCAATCACCTCAAAGTGATCGTTGGTTCTGCTTTCTGTTTTCTCAGTTGTTCACGCCCCAGTCCCTCTTGCTTCCAGAACATCTATCCCTGTATCTCCATTCCCTGCTCTAATTCGGTCTTCCATGTTGTCAGAAATGCTGCCACCTCTTTCCCCTCTAAGTGGTTGTGTTCATCACTGATAGGTGGTCTTCTTGTACAGCCTTGAAAATGTCATTCTTATTTCAAAACTCTTCCCTTACAAAGTATATAAGATGAGAGGACTGCTAGATCCATGTATCTGGATATATATGTGTGTCTTAACAGTAAGTTATTTTATTAAAAAATGGAATCACTTATAAAATAGATTTTTTAAAAAATGAGAGGGGTCCTAATGAAGCCCAGAGGGAAGAAGCATAAACTCTTCCCAATCAAACTTCCACTGGGGGCCTCCACCCCTCCACAAACCCTTTAGGGAAAACTTGAGTCATGTCTAAGAACTGTATTTTGAAAAAACACTGTTTTTAACTTTTTGATGGTTTCCCACTCTATGATTAATGCATATAATCTCTAAAATACAAGAATCTTCATAATTCTATACTTTTGAGACATAAATACAAAGGCTCCAGTGCTGAACTTTCTAAAAGGAACTTCAAACCAGTAAGCGATTTATTGAACTGAATTGGATAGAATATAACCTTTGGGCATATCCCACAATGCATCAGAGATCCAAAAGGGCTCACCCTTCTCCACAACTTGGAAAATGGCTATGAGGTGACTCCACAGCAGAAGCAGATGAGCCCCTCAGTAAGAATGAGACTTTGACCAAAATGGTGATAATGCAAAGTTAGGGTCCACAAAACTCCTTTAATTCTGACACCAACTACAAGCTCAGGGGTCCCCAAGACCACAGTGGGATTCAACAGCTCGCCACAAAGACTCATAAATGTCACTGAAAGCTTTACACTTGCAGTTATGGTTTATAACAATGTAAGGGTACAGATATACAATGTAAGGGTACAGATTACATCAGCCAAAGGAAGGGACACATGGGGCAAAGTCCAGGGAAATTTCAAGCAGAAAGCTACCACAGTCATTTCCCAATTGAGTCATGAGCAGAATTACTTTTTTCCAGCAGTGATGAGTGACAACATGCTTGGGCTGACAATAGGCCTGGAGTATTACCAGTCAGGGAAGTTCACCTGAGCCTTGGTAGCCAGAGATTTTATTGGGGCTCCACTGCATAGGCTTAGTGAATGCCCAAATTCTTGATTTCAGTTTATAGTCCCTCTGGAAGTCAAGCTAATATTGTATGACCCGAAGTCCCTACTCTAAATCTCATTGTAAGACTGTATTATGAGGTCAGCCCCGGAGTTGTATGAAATTTTTAGATTGTCTAGTATGACCCAAGGCCTGCGGGCAGACAAAGACTTTTCAAGGACTCTAGATATTATCTTCTGGAAGACCAGGGCAAATGTCTGGGTAAGGTTAAATCCTTTACTACACAAATGCCAACTGGGTAACTAGAAAATACAAAGGGAAAAATCCTTCACCCGGAAGCAACCACTTTTGCAACTCAGATTCAACTGCTTATAGTGGAAGGGGAACCGTATGAGCTGAGCATCCTGAGCTGCACCTTCTGGTTGGGGAGATACAAAGGTGAGATGATGCACCATCTCTTCCAAAGTGGCCATTTGGTTTCTTCCTTAGTGAATCTAAAAGCTTCTTTCTGGTTTCAATCCCAAGGATGTTGGTTAGGATGACAGAAGATTAGAGGGAACTTGGAATAACTGATTCCAGCCCAAATATGATTATTGGGCTGCGCCCCACAGGCCTTTAAGCCTTTGTAGCTGCCCAGCCTTGAGAATGAAGAAAGAGCTCAGACCTCTTTGGAATGCCCCTTCCTGCTAACCCACCCCTAACCTGCCAGCAATCAGAACTACCTTGCTCTCCTGCATGCACTACTTTTTTTTAATCCCTGTCATCTAGAAAGTAAGAAAATGAGGGTCACACCATGACTTCCCATCCTTTAAGCAGTGAGGGTAACAACTGGTGTGTGGGATGAAGGGTCAGCCTTGGTGGACATAGGGGCCCTTCACTCTCTGCTGCAATAACAGAACGCATGCTGCAGGCGCTAGAACGATACACACACACCCAAGGCACAAGCCTTCCCCGAGTGAGTGCATGTCAGCCTTTGCTGGTACCTCTAACGACAGGAAACATCACTTCCTGGGATGAGCACTGCATGATGGATGCTCTTTAATAACGCTCATGGAATAAAGACAGATAATACACTTTCACTAAATGACATGCTCTATGTTATGACCTAATGGCCAGAATTCCTTTGTGGGGAGAATATGATCTCCCGCTCCCCTTGTATTTCTGGACATAGTGACCTCCCTTAGAGAAACACGTCCGGCCTCTCAGTGGTTCTTTATGGTGTAACTAATTATATTGCAGAAATGGCAGAATTCACTTAAATCTCCCATATCCTTTAGTGAAATCTGCCATCTCTTATGGTCTACACTGGCCTGCAGTAAGCTTAGATTAAAAATTCAGCCCCTGGAAGCTGTGTTGCCAATTCTCCAACTCTTGCTGAGACCAGACAGAAGTTTCCTTCCCGGATACTGGCTTATACTAAGCCAGCCCTCAGTTATCTGAATAAGACACAAATTCCCAAAGAGATTTACCTGGATTAAAGATAAAATGTGACTCCTGGGTACATATGGGTAAAGCATCTGCCTGCAATGCAAGAGACCTGAGTTCGATCCCTGGATCAGGAAGATCCCCGGGAGAAGGAAATGGCAACGCACTCCAGTATTCTTGCCTGGAGAATCCCATGGACAGTAGACCCTGGTGGGCTACAGTCCACAGGGTCGCAAAGAGTTGGACACAGCTGAGCAATTTCACTTTCACTTTCAGGTACGTATTCAAAAAACCCCATCAACACTAGTTCAAAAAGATACATGCACCCCAGTGTTCATGGCAGCATTTCTTACAATCGCCAAGATAGAGAATCAAACTAAGGGTCCATCAACAGATGAACAAGCAGTTTATAAAAAAACAACAGACTATTGCTTAGTCAGTCATAAAAAGAATGAAGTTTTGTCATTTGGAACAACATGGATGGACTTGGAGGGTATCATGCTAAGTGAAATAAGACAGAAAGACAAGTACTATATGTTACCACTTACATGTAGCCTCTCAAAATACAACAAATTAGCGAATATAACAAAGAAGAAACAGACCCACAGATACAAAGAATAAACTAGTGGCTACCAGTAGGGAAGGGACATGAGGGGAACATAGCAGTAGGGGATTAAGAGCTACAAACTATTCTGTATAAAATAAGCTACAAGCATATATTATGCAAATATAGAGAAAATAGCCAGTAGTTTATCATAAGTACAATAGACCAAAACTTTTAAAATTGTAAATCACTGTATTGCATAAGTGACGGGTATACATCAACTATATTTCAATTTAAAAACATATAAAATTAAAAAGCAAAAAAGAAAACAGAGAATGTATATCTCCTGACTCCTTTCCTAACTGTTTCTGAACCTCAGTGGAGGAGAGCAGAATTGTTACTTTGAGAGCTCTTCCAAGCCCCAGTGTTACTCCACTCCCATAAAACCTTCACCAGATAAGAGGACAGGAGATTTTTCTCTAGTAAATACACTACCATTGGATCAACTGCCTCTGAATCTCCTCCTGCTATTATCTCTCCTGTTCTTTTGTTGCTGATTCTGTGTTTCCCTATTTTGCCACTCTGAGTTGTCTCTGATTCCACTCAAATAACCATAGTTCCTTCAATTAGCAGGGCTCAAAATGGGCTTCCTCTCCAAGGCCGCCACTTACGCAGAATCTCTCCCAAATAGCTCTTCATTTTGATTGGAACAAGCAAATAAACACCAACAGATTATCACTGCTGTATCTGGCACAACCATCAGAAGACAGACCCAGGATCGTTTTCATTTTTCCAGATTCCCAAAGATATTTGTCTTCTGCTTCCTGTTACCTAAGGCCACTTTCATCAGGTAGCTGACTTAGAAACCAGCCAACAATACATCTCCACATCCCTCCATCACTGAGGAGGCATTAAAAATTCAACTGTCTCTTCTTAGTGAACAATTATCTCACTCATTGGCTTGATTCACTGATCTCTTAATGACAGCTTTCCTGCTGTTTCCTTTGAATGTTTAAAATATGAAACAACCCCGTCTTGTCAAGCTGAAAACTGCGGCTGAGTTTTTTGTCGCTGTTTCCAATAAATAACTTCAAGGGGTTTCAAATTATCCATCATCTGACAGCTCTCGGGAAGATTTTCTCATCTCCTTCAGGCATAAAAAGCCATTTCTAACCACCACACTGTCCCACTGATTACCCTCAATGATTTTCAAAATCGGTGCCATTCTTCTCAAAGAACCTCTCTCCCCATCAATATTGACAGGCGCTTTAAATGAACACATGCCCAGGAGGAAGGGCTGTATGTGATCACCCTCCCCTGACCAGAGTGAATTAGTAAAGGGCTATAAAGATGAGCATGGGATACTGATCACATTTATTCAGCACTTAATGAGAAGCTGCACGTGTTAGGGAGAGAAGAACCAGCATGGGGAGACCCAGAATAATTTCTGATGGGAGGAGGCAGAAGTAGAGTCTTCACTAAAGGAGCTGCAATCAAGTAACCAAAAGATCTTCTGTTGGGAAAAACATCAGAGGTTTGTGCTCTACGGACCTGTCACTGTAGCTTTCTTGCTCCTTTCCTCCCCGGGGAAGGGTGGAAAGGACAACTCACAGAGGGGAGTTAGAAAGGAATGCAGTCTCCAGTGCATTCATAGCTGGTGGACAAAGACTGAAAGAGCAGATAGAACCCTTTCCCTGCTACAGCGTCTCAAAGAATCAAGAAATTAGCTTTACTCACAGAAGTTACAGGACTGGAAACAATGCAGCCTGTTGTCATCTTCACCAGAGGACCAAGCCAAAAGCCCAGAAGCCGGAAGTTGAGAAGGGCTGGAAGAAAACAGCCAAGGACAATCTCTAAGGCTAGGAATTAGTTCTAACACCAGAATAGGGATTCTGAATATTTTAAAAGTTAGCTATTATTAAGTTAAAAAGTAAGATCAAGACTGGATGAAACTTTTATAATTCAAATTAACCAGAAAAAAGAATACCCCTACGTATATTTCTTTGAAACTCATGCTCTTATCAAAAGTTTATTTTTTTTAATATTTCTGAACTTAACTTTATTTGAAAAAAATTTTAAAGGAAAATCAGGCTAGCAGACAAATAAATCAACCTATAATGTAAGCTCTGGAAAGTGAATGTGAAAATGAAAGTCAGTCCTGTCTAACAACTCTGCAACCCCATGGACTATAGCCCGCCAAGCTCCTCTGTCCATGGGATTCTGCAGGCAAGAATACTGGAGTGGGTTGCCAGTCCCTTCTCCAGGGGATCTTCCTGACCCAGGGATTGAACCTGGGTCTTCCTCATTGCAGGCAGATTCTTTACCATCCAAGCCATCAGGGAAGACCAAGCTCTGGGGTTCTAAGTAAAAATAAAAAGTGTTTCCTGGACCCCAGATGCTCACAAACTAACTGCAGGATAATCTATATCACCTGGAGAAGGAAATGGCAACCCACTCCAGTACTCTTGTCTGGAAAATCCCATGGACAGCGGAGCCTGGTAGGCTGCAATTCATGGGGTCGCACAGAGTTGGACACGACTGAGCGACTTCACTTTCACTTTTCACTTTTATGCATTGGAGAAGGAAATGGCAACCCACTGCATTGTTCTTGCCTGGAGAATCCCAGGGACGGGGCAGTCTGGTGGGCTGCAGTCTATGGGGTCACAGAGAGTCAGACACGCCTGAAGCGACTTAGTAGCAGCAACAGCTTTATCATCTACCCTAATGAATGCAGTTGGTAAACTAATGAGATTCTTCCACTTTCCATATCATCACTACCTCTAAAATAAAATTAAAAATAAGAGGGTCCTCTTACAGTATTCTTTATCTCATTATCAGCCTAGTTACACAAAAGTGAAAGTGAAGTCATTCAGTCGTGTCCAACTCTGCGACCCCATGGACTGTAGCCTACCAGGCTTCTCCGTCCACGGGATTTTCCAGGCAACAATACTGGAGTGGGTTACCATTTCCTTCTCTGGGGGATCTTCCCGACCCAGGGATCGAACCCAGGTCTCCCGCATTGGAGGCAGGCACTTTAACCTCTGAGCCACCAGGGAAGCAACCAGTGCCCTAATAGTCATCACCCCTCACCTCCTGCCAAATCTAATCTCTCACCATGGATATGAATGTGACCTCTTTACAGTGTATTTAACTCTATCTGTCTGGAGCAATCACCATTTCCACCACCCCAGCTCTATAATCAAGATCACTGTCAGGGTGACTAGAATAGCTTCAAACTGCCCTTGTGCACTCTAACCGCCCCTATGGACTGCAACCAGAGCAACCTTTCCCAAATACAAAGCTGATGAAGTCACTCCCTCCCTGGGAAGAACCTCCCTTCCCCTTCATCATGCAGTCCCTTGAAAGGCTGTGCTCTCTGCCACTGGGCATTAAAATAAACACACCTGTCCTTTTGCCTTCACCCATTTCTATTACTAACTCTTGCTAACTCTTCCTAACTAATCTTGCTAACTCTTACTCAGCCTTCAGAGGTGGATCAAATATTACATTCTTTTTTTTTTTTTTAACTCTGCCTCACAGCTGGTAAAAATTTATATCCGTTTACATGATTATTTGAGTAACTTTCTCTCTGACCGGACTATCATGTGCTTAATATATAGTGTTAAGATCATTGTTGGTTGGATTAATGAATCAATAAGAAATTAAAATGGGATTGGAAAATGAGAGTCACAAATGGAAGTGCTCAAGGACAAATCTACAGAAACAGTACTTTGAGTTGAGTCTTAAAAGGAGAGTAGTAGTCTATTAGGAGAAGAAATCACGTAGAATACTTGGGACTGAAGGAGTCAATAGAGTTGTTTTGTGGTGGTCAAGAGGACAGGGCTCTAGAAGTTACTTCGTCCCATCCGTACTTGGCTGCTTTGGACTTTGAAAATCCTACTTAACTTTTCTGTCCCAGTTTCCTCATTTTTAAGAGGCAGATAACAAGAATTCCTCCCTCCTGGCATGCAATGAAGTGTGATACGTTAATACTTGGCACTGTAACTGCCATATAGCAAATACTCTTTAGATGATAGCTCACTTTATTATTTTTATACTTATCCACATGTCATTACAATTAAAGTTTAATTCAACAAGTGTACCTATATCCAGATGCCATATGCTGTGCTAAGTCAGGCAAAGGAAGGGTGATAAGAGATGAATTCACACAAGCCCCCTTCAAGGAGCTCACTCATCTTCTACTGAAGGTGGCCGCAGTTTGGTATAAACTAATGGAGAAGCAGGACAAACACTGAAGGACAAGCTTCTTACCAGACCGATAAAATGATAACCACAAACATCCCACCAGATACCCAGGAGCACCCACACCCCAGCTTAACCACGGCCAGCACTACTGAGACTCTCACTGTTTCCAACTCGCAAGCAATTTGGGGAGCAAGTCAGATCCTTCAGCTGCTGCCATCCGCGTGGAGAAACTGCTCATGTTCAGAGTCTAGCCATTGCCCTGAGCCAGGTTATGTCTTTAACAAGCCATTACCATTTTACGTTTTATGCTACATTTGGCAACCTCTAGAACTTAATATCTCCATCTATGTTAAGTCAGTTTGTCTAAGGACGCAAAGCCACTAAAGATTGAAATAAATATCCTGAAACTTGAGTTTGCAGGAGAGTGTTCCGTACACCCTGGCTAACTTTCTTTATCCAGAGGTCATGGGGACCTTAAAGGGACAATTACCTAAGGATGATCTAAGCAGGGAGGGATGGAGAGGTGGAATTCTGGCATGTTTTCTGAAATATTTATAAGCTTTGAAATGAAGAGTTTTACTAACATGGATAAGTGGATGATGTCAATATCTTTAAGTAGCTATTATCTGTGAGAATCTACTGAATCCATTTAGTCACAGAATTTGGAAATTAAAAGGACCTTAGAGGCCATGTGGTTTCACCTCCCACACCACACAGAAGCCTCTTTTTCACACTAATTTTCAGAGAATTTAGGAGGATATAATTTGCCCCAAAACCCTACAGTCTCACAAGGAGAAGACCTCCTAGAAATCATCTAGTCCAACCCCTCTGTTGACAGGTGAGGAGTGTAAGGCCCCACGTGTCCCAGGGCATCGACCGCGGATCTCCAGAGGTAGACCCAGAAAACAGACCATTGGATTCTGACTGTACTGCCTCAATTTAAGGTCTTTAAAAATAGAGCGTTTTCTTGAGCTCCAAAATCACTGCAGATGGTGAGCACAGCCATGAAATTAAAAGACGCTTCCTCTTTGGAAGAAAAGCTATGACTAACCTAGACAGCATATTAAAAGCAGAGCCATTACTTTGCCAACAATAGTCCATATAGTCAAAACTACGGTTTTTCCACTAGTCATGTATGGATGTGAGAGTTGGACCATAAAGAAGGCTAAGCACCGAAGAACTGATGCCTTTGAACTGTGGTGTTGGAGAAGACTCTTGAGATTCCCTTGGACTGCAAGGAGATCAAACCAGTCAATCCCAAAGGAAATCAATCCTGAATATTCATTGGAAGGACTGATGCTGAAGCTGAAGCTCCAATACTTTGGGCACCTGGTGTGAAAAGCCAACTCATTGGAAAAGACCCTGATGCTGGGAAAGATTGAAGGCAGGAGGAGAAAAGGACTGGATGGTTGGATGGTATCACCAACTCAATGGACATGAGTTTGAGGAGCTCCAGGAGATGGTAAAGGACAGGGAAAATTGGTATGCTACAGTCCATGGGGTTGCAAAGTGTCAGACACGACTGAGTGACTGGACAACAACAAAACTAAATTAAAAAACAAAAACAAAAACAAAAAATTGTATATGGATGATTCTTTTATTATTTTGAAAATCCTGTTTGGGACTATGAGGTTGTAAGAATTTAAAATGCAAGTCCATCCTAAAAAAGCATTCAAATGCTTTGGTAACCAAATATCCTGCTCCTAACAAAACAGTTTGACAGTTCCAGAGACATGAAAATAATAGGACAAGTCTACATATAGGCCTCGAGAATACTGACAACACTGTCGTGATTGCAGACAAAATTGTGAATAGGTTAGACAGGCTGTGGTAAGTGCCATGTAAGGAACATTTCCATCATTTATTTAGCTGCTTTGGAGTGGGAAAGGCGATAGCATCCCACTCCAGTACTCTTGCCTGGAAAATCCCATGGATGGAAAAGCCTGGTAGGCTACAGTCCATAGGGTCGTGAAGAGTCGGACATGATTGAGCGACTTCACTTTCACTTTTCACTTTCATGCATTGGAGAAGGAAATGGCAACCCATTCCAGTGTTCCTGCCTAGAGAATCCCAGGAACGGTGGAGCCTGGTGGGCTGCTGTCTATGGGGTCTCACAGAGTCAGACACGACTGAAGCGACTTAGCAGCAGCAGCAGCAGAGCCAAGTATCAGGGATAAAGTGTAAGAACATGTCTGTGGTGAAGATACAGTCTCTCTCATCCTGACAAGGGGGCTATTAATCTGTCCATTCTCTGGTTTTAGAAGCTGAGGCTGAGAAAGTTACTCCAACTTGACCATCATCCCAGATAATTGACAGAGCCTACATTTTCCCAGAGTAGTACTCTATAACTTACTGAGTCCAGCCTCTTAGAAAACCTTTTAATATAGGGTACACTTGGGAGATGGCTTGCCAGTTGGTGCATTTGGCCAAGAACCCCGTCTGCCAATGCAGAGGACAAAAGAGATGTTGGTTCAATCCCACAGTCGGAGAGATCCCCTGGAGGAGGAGACGGCAAATCACTCCAGCGTTCTTGCCTGGGAAATCCCACTGATAGAGGAACCTGGCAGGTTAAAGTCCATGGGGTTGAAAAGAACTGGACACGACTGAGCCTGTGTGTGTGCATACACACACCACACACACACACATACACTTGAGAGAAGAGGAAATGAAGACCTACATCCTGACTTTCAAAGTACACCTCCCACTTCCTGTCTATCCAGCAGTTCACTGAACTTGGAGTTCTGTCTGCAAGTGGTCATCTCTCTTTCCCACTACTACAGGCATTTAGCCAGCACTCCCCCCAGCACTGTCTGGGCAGAAATCTCTGCAGTAACTCTTAAACAAGCAGGAGTTGTGATGTGTTCAGTTAATCAGTGCCAAGGGACATGTTAGATTGAGCTTTCTAATTTATAATTTCCATCAAAGTTTAGTGACTCCCTGACGACCATAGACAGGATAAAGTCCAAATTGCCTTGTGATATGCTAAGGCTGGCATTCAAAATCTCCCACATCCTGGCTCGCATTTCCTGTTTCATGTTCTGCCTAGTCATACATTTTCCAAGGCTTCTGCTTAAGCTAAATTGGCCCTAGTCTGTCTTCCAAGTCTATCCTACATTACCCCATGGCCAGTTTTGCTGAGCCCATGTTTCTCTCTTTTCTCATCATTATTCAGATTCTGCACTTCCCTCGTGGCCCAGTGGTACAGAATCCAGCTGCCAGTGCAGGAGATGCAGGTTTGATCCCTGAGTCAGGAAGATCATCTGGAGAGGGAAATGGCAACCCACTTCAGTATTCTTGCCTGAGAAATCCCGTGGACAGGGAGGCTGCCAAGTCCTCCCTGGAGGACTTGGGGTCACAAAGAGTCAGGCATGACTTAGTGACTAAACAATAACAGCAACTCAGATTCTACCCTCCATGACCTAATTTTAATTGTTATCATTTATTTGATAAATAGTTGCTACTTTGGTGTCAAGTCCTATACTATGTACTAAGTGTAACTAGATATCCTGTGGTGCTTTAAGCTTACATCCTAGTTGAGGGTGGGAGAAGGAGAAAGAAGAAACAGGAAAAGTTAATATGCAGTAGTCAGCTACAAAAAATGCTATAAAGGGAATCACCTACGATAGGGAATCACCTACAAAATGTTTGATTTCGGTGGAGTGACTTCCCTACATTGGTGGTCAGAGCCCTCTCTGAAGAGTAGCCATTTGAAATAAGACTTAAGGATAAAAAGAACCAAATGATCTAAGAGCATCCTGGTTAGGATAACAGGGTGTGCAAAGCTTCAACTTGTGAAGGACCTGCAACCAGGATAAGAGTGGCAGGAAGTGGGGTCAGTTCAGTTCACTTCAGTCACTCAGTCATGTCCAACTCTTTCCAGCCCCATGGACTGCAGCACGCCAGGCCTCCCTGTCCATCACCAACTCCGGGAGTTTACTCAAACTCATGTCCATTGAGTCAGTGATGCCATCCAACCATCAAAGGAAGTGATGTAGCAAATTTCAAAAGGTTTCCAGTCGGCAAAAGTCAACCTTTTTCTGAATTTCTGTTACCATCTGTACCATCCATTAATTTCTTTAGTATAAGAATGCATACTCAGCTATGTCCAACTCTTTGCGAACCTATGAACTGTAGCCTGCCAGGCCCCTCTGTCCATGGGATTTCCCAGGCAAGAATACTGCAGTGTGCCGCCATTTCTTCCTCCATAGGGTCTTCCCAACCCAGGGATCGAAACTGCATCTCCTGCACTGATGGGGGGATTCTTTACTACTGAGTATAAAGCATCTGCAATTATCATTTATTTTTAATCTTGTCTCCCTCTCTACAAGGGAAGTTCCACGAGAGCCTATATGCTAGTTCTCACCAGGAATAAAAGCCCATAAAATGTACTCAACAACTGAGCGAAAGACTCGTTCCTTAGGGGCAGGGCTTTCTATGGGCCAATGTCCCAAGACAGAGTGGAGCGCACAATAGATACAAAGAGTCTGCTTATTGATTGATTCCCCCCTTTTCTCTGGGAAAACTGATCTATCGGCAGTCATTTGAACCCTAATGGGCGGACTCTGCCTTCTAAATCTTACTCCCTTTCTCACTGCCACATCTCTCTGAAGTCTCCAGTGGCAACCCCATCTCAGCTAATTTTTCCTTGCTCTGGTCACCTGACCTCTGACCGGAAGATGAGTCAGTATCAGCCAAAAAATGTTTAACAATCCTAAATCACGTAAGTGTTGTGCTGTGCTAAGTCACTTCAATCGTGTCTGACTCTGCAACCCTGTGGACCATAACCCACCAGGCTCCTCTGTCCATGGGATTCTCCAGGCAAGCACAGTGGAATGGCTTGCCATGCCCTCTTCCAGGGGATCTTCCCAACCCAGGGATTGAACCCATGTCTCTTATGTCTCCTTCACTGATAGATGGGTTCTTTACCACTAGTGCCACCTGGGAAGCCCAATTACTTTATTCAGTTCAGTTCAGTTCAGTCGCTCAGTCATGTCCGACTCTCTGGGACCCCATGAATCGCAGCATGCCAGGCCTCCCTGTCCATCACCATCTCCCGGAGTTCACTCAGACTCACGTCCATTGAGTCCGTGATGCCATCCAGCCATCTCATCCTCGGTCGTCCCCTTCTCCTCCTGCCCCCAATCCCTCCCAGCATCAGAGTCTTTTCCAATGAGTCAACTCTTTGCATGAGGTGGCCAAAGTACTGGAGCTTCAGCTTTAGCATCATTCCTTCCAAAGAAATCCCAGGGTTGATCTCCTTCAGAATGGGCTGGTTGGATCTCCAAGGGACTCTCAAGAGTCTTCTCCAACACCACAGTTCAAAAACATCCATTCTTCAGCACTCAGCCTTCTTCACAGTCTCATTGTTAAAAAAAAAAAAATCACCTTATTGACAGCAAAGGTTTTGCTTTTATCTGCTTAGTAATATACACTGTTCAATACCATGAAAAGAGCATTTGTCACCACCAAAAGTGCCAGCCAATCTAGGACATGTCTAAGAATATATACACATATATACACATATACACTGTTTATAAGTTGGATAAGCCACATACTTTGCCATAAGGTAACTCATGAATCACTCTGTGTGATACAAAAGATTTTCAGGGTAAACACATATACTCAATAGTATTAGATAATTTTAAAGGACATGCTATTTAAAACTAACTATACTGATGACTTCCTACAACTTTGTGCACCACAGGCTTCGATCTGTTTACTGGAATGAGCAGCTAATAGAGATCACATGTGGGGCCCTCTGGGCCTAGAACTCAACCCATTTTCACTCCACTCAAAGCAGCTCTTCTATCAATGAACATGCTTGGTTTTCTGATAAAATACTAATTAATATTAAACAAATTCTTACTTTGGAGAATAACTCTCTTCTAGCATATCCTTTCCTTTTTGAAACACAAATAAATGCTAATCTAGCAAATACCACGAACACAAACTTGCTGAAAAAAATGTATATGCTTCCTTTCAATTATACAGCAAATTTCTTATTGTTATTGTTCAGTCACTAAGTCATTTGCAACCGATGGACTTCGCAACCCCATGAACTGCAGCAGGCCAGGCTACCCTGTACTTCACTATCTTCAGCTGTTTGCTCAAATTCATGTCCACTGAGTAGGTGATGCCATCCAACCATCTCATCCTCCGTTGCCCTCTTCTCCTCCTGCCCTCAATTTTTCCCAGTATCAGGGAAAGCCTCCTATGGTCTATATTTTAAAAATTGTCTCTTTGAACCATCAGCAATGCTTTCTAAGTATCTTCCAAATATTCAGTGATAACTGAGTCTCGTTTCAGATTATTTTATTGAATCCAATCAGACATTCTTGCCATAACAAGAAGAAAGAGTATGTTGGCATTGGCATGTGGCTTTTTGCCTTTTTTACTCAAGTGAGTAGCTTCAAATGGGGCTCCCCATGTGTGTGCTTTAGTTTGCTAAAGTTTTGGAAAATACCAAGTGGCATATATGACTTTAAAGTTTACTGAACAAAATTACAGAAGCGTGCCTTTGTTTTTTGTGCTATTTAATTTTCAAAGGCCATGTTAACTGTTACAGCTACATACTCTAATTAACCAACATTTCTCTTTTCTGGTTGCCTCTAAGATCTTCATTGATTTTGCTGTTCTACAGATTCCCTGTGATAGGTATAGATTAATGTATTTCACTAATTCTGGAACATCAGTGGCATTCTCTCCTTTTGGAGCTCTTACTAATAGATGTTAGACCTTCATTTATCCATGCCTCTTAATATCTCTTATTCTTCTTCCTTTCCTATGAGATATAATATGTAAATTCTTCAGACATGTATTTCAGTTCACCAATCATTCTTAACTGTATTGTAAGTCAATGGATAAATTTAAAAGCAGTTAGATGTCAGTGATTTTTCATTTTCATTTCTAAAATCTAATCTGGTTCTTTTAAAAATCATGTTGTTTTTTTCCCCCAACAATATAGCATTCTTGTCCTTTGTTTTTGATGCCCTATTTTATGTCTGTTAACTTTTAGCAGGTTTTATAGTTTCTCTGATACCTATTAAATGAAGTGTTTTATTGGAGGAAGGGAGGGAGTAGAGTCCATCTAACTCTTACTTTGACTGGCTCATAAGGCACTATTTCTTTATGCGGCTCATATTTCTCAATTATGAGCTCGTGTTCAGTGTGGATTTGTCTGTGAGAGGACTACGAGGCCTAGACCAAGTTTTCCTCCCTCCAAAGAGGTTTTGTACTTTCCCTGCCAGTTACTCAGGTGCCTTTGCAACAAGGGACTTTTCATATTAATATCTTTGTTAAATACATGCATTTGAGAGTTCTGAGATGATACAGGCTATATAAAACTCAAACCTGAATGATAGCATTTCTATACCCAAAACTCTTAAGGGATATATATTTTTATCAAGATCCTAGAAAGGTAGGCAAAATTGCTTGATATCTCCCTTGGGCAGAGAATCCGTTCCCTATCTGCTACCATTTGTAATAAAAGCACCAGTACTCCTTGGAGAAAAGACCAGTTTCAGGGCTAGGCAAGGCAGGAGTGGGATGAGCCTGGCACATCTTACTGCAGAGGTTCCCAGCCCTGGAACCTAACGCCTGCTGAAGTGTGTTCAGTCTCTCAGTCCTGTCTGACTCTTTGCAGCCCCATTGACTATAGCCCACTAGGCTTGGCTGCCCATGGAATTTTCCAGGCAAGAATTCTGGAGTGGGTTGTCATTTCCTGCTCTAGATCTTCCCGACCCAGGGATCGAACCCTCATCTTCTCCTTGGGCAGGTGGATTCTTTACCACTAGCTCCACCTAGGAAGAAGCCTGATCTGAGGCAGAATTGATGCAGTAATAATAGAAATAAAGTGTACAGTAAAGGTAAGGTGCTTGAATCATCCTGAAATCATTCCCCACCCCCATTGTCTTCAATGAAACCAATTACTGTTGCCAAAAAGGCTAGGGACTTCTGTCTTACTGCACAAGAGAGAAATTGCTCTGAGAATACAGGGATTGGTTAAAACAACAACAACAACAAAAAGACACAAGAGCTAGTTTTACGGGCCTGAGCACGCATGTGCGCTACGCCACCCTGCCCAACTCTTTGTGACCCTATGGATTGTAGCCCACCAGGTTTTTCTGTCCATGAGATTCTCCAGGCAAGAATACTGACGTGGGTTGCCATGCCCTCCTCCAGGGGATCTTCCTGACCCTGGGGTCAAATCCATGTCTTACGTATCCTGCATTGGCAGGCAAAATCTTTACCACTAGTACCGCCTGGGAGGCCCTTCCTTTAAAGCCCTAATTTAAGGGCCTAAAAAGTGAAAGTGAAAATCACTCAGATGTGGCCGACTCTTTGTGACCCCGTGGACTACACAGTCCATGGAATTCTCCAGGCCAGAATACTGGAGTGGGTAGACGTTCCTTTCTCCAGGGGAACCCAGGTCTTCTGCATTGCAGGCGGATTCTTTACCAGCTGAGCTGCCAGGGAAGCCCAATTAATACTGGCCAAATAAGCGGCTTCCCTGGTGGTTCATCTGTAAAGAAATCCGCCTGCAATGCAGGATACCTGGGCTCGATTCCTGGGTTGGGAAGATCCCCTGGAGAAAGAAATGTCAACTCATTCCAGTATTCTTGCCTGAAGTCCCATGGATAGAGGAGCCTGGCAGGCTACAGTCTAAGAATGTCACAAAAGAGTCAACTGGCCAAATAGGGGACAATTTGAGCATCAAAATGAGAGTAATTGGCTATAATCCCCAAAATAAAAACCCATGAGCTCATAAACACATTTTTTCTTATATAGAATGTCAACTGATAAACATAATATGAGCAAAGCAAGTAATAAGCAAAGTAATAAACATAAGAGTCAATGAATGCTAAGGCAAGTTGCTGAAATTGTGGACCAGGTATTTACTTCATCTCAAAGTGTCTCTCCAAAAATTATACTGAAATACAAAGTACAAATACTTAAATACAAACTTTCTAATGGGTAAGCTAGACGGAACCATCTTAACCAAGGCTCAAATCTAACACCACCAAGAGTAGGACAAACCAGCATCAAATGCCTATGGATATGGTATACAGAAATGACCATACTATCATTTCCGTGGTATATATGTCCAAAAATGCATATCTGAATCCAATCAGGAGCAAGCAGACAAATCCAAATTGAGGCATATTCTACAAAGTAACTGGCCAGTACTCATTAAAAAATGTCAAGGTCAAGAAAAGCCGAGTAAGGCTGAAGAACTTTTTCAGATGAAAGGAAACCAAAGAGACACGACAATTAAACGTAACATGTGATTGGACTGGATCCTGGAGCGAGGAGTAGCAATTACATCACTGTTCAATATTCACAGTTTTGATCACTGTAATTTTGTTAAGAGAATTTCCTTGTCCATCCATAATACATAGTAACATGTTTGGAATAATAGAGCACAGTGTCTCCAACTTTTTTTCAAATGGGTCAGAAAAAAAACACACACACAGAACATTCACACAGACATAGAACAGAGCAAACTGAGAAACATATAAGCAACTTACGAATCTTGGCAAATGCGCAGAGGGTATAAAGGAAGTTCTTGTCAAAACAAAGATTTAACAAAAAAGGGACTTAAACAGTAAATGATAATCTCGATCTACTTATCCTACTATATGTCGAATGCAATATGCTTCAGCATACTAAAAGCAAATGAAACCCCTCCATCCCTGAGTTCTCCCTTACACCTTGTGACACACACCTGCCATCCTATTGAATGAAGGCACAAGTTTCAACCTCTTTGCTGACTCTCATTAAACTTCATTTCTTTAAGTTAAAAAAAAGCTAAGTCAATGTTTTCTTCCTATTCCCCAACATTGTTTCACACAAGCTCTCACATAATCCACGTTAGACCTGACTATTCTAAAATCCTACAGAAATAAAGACAGAGAACCCCCATTGCTCACAATGTGTTAGGCACTGTTCCAAGAGTGTTACCTCCTTACATTCTAAGAGGGAGGTAACAGCATTACTCCAATGGGAAGACCGAGGCACGGATATTAGGCAGCTTACTTTGACTGATGAACCAGTAAGTGCTGGGAGCAAAGCCGGACACGGCAGTTCTGCTGTGGAGCCAGTACTTTCAGCCATCACTGGGCCCTGTTTCTTCAGTACTCTCTTCTGTATAGTAGGGCAGATACTCGTGCCCTTTACTTTTGTATCCTCAGTCGTCAGCATACTATGTGACATAGAGAAGGTCTTTGTTAAGTTGAACTGACCACCAGGCATTTTATTGGGTCGGCCAAAAACTTCGCTTAGTTTTTTCTGTAAGACTTACAGAAAAACCTGAATGAACTTCTTGGCTAACTCACCGTATTCTATTACCTTACATGACTATTTACAAAGTTACAGGATACATACCATTACATACATAAATCTTATCTCCTCAACTGGGTCCCAGTTAACTCCAGCGAGGGTACTGAACTAGATAAATATTCCTGAGCTTATTTCTAGAAAGCAGCCTTCATCTCAGACCTTTGCATCCATCTTTGGTCCATTAGTCCTAACTGCTTGTGACATAACTTCTCAGTTTCCCTCCAAAACATGACTTTCTCCCCATCAGCAGTTTGACAAGCCTATTCAAAGCACACATACCATTCGTAAAGTTATTTTTCTAATATTAAATGTGTGTGTGTGTGTACAGAGCATGTCCTCAAAGGATAGTTCATGATGTTATGCTTACTTTTAACATTTGAAAGTCCTGAATTGCTTTCAAATATACATCATTGAGTGACACTGCAGTAATTCCTCCTAAATACTAAATACTGCTTCAAAATCTGGCAGTTAAAACCATACGTTATTTTCTAGATAAGAACCTGTGTATTATCCTTCATATACAGGTGTGCTAAGATCTATTCTAACAAACAAGTACTAAGCATTCATTGATGGCAGTGATATTCATCAGTATGCATAGGGGAAGCAATCAATGTCCTCATCGAGTAAAATCTGAGAAATTCAGCACTTCAGTCCAAGGCAAAAAAAAAAAAAAAAAAATCACATGGAAATAAAGGTCCTCCATCCTTTTCATACAACTTCTAGGGTGTTCCCCTTATTTTTCCAGTAGGTACACATTTTAAGCTAGAAAGGCTAAAGTGTAAAAATTACATTATTAAGAATCAGAATCAGTCAGGGAAAAACACTAATTCTTTTAGAAAATTTTGCTGTGGCAGAGCATTTTCTAAAGCATAGCGCTCCTGGAGATGCTTAAAATGAAGCAAAATATACAAATGCTAGTCATTCTGTTCCAAGGAGAAGAGCTAAGTCCTGCCCTGAGGAACCATAAAATTAAATGCGCCAAGCTGGAAATCTCCTCATCCATGTGCATTTCTTTCATAAGTGATTTGAGGTCAAAGTGTCAGCCCCAAAGCTAGGCCCCAAGAAGGTAGATAGACAGTCCCTACCCTTGCAGGGTCCATCCAAAAACATGCTGACATCTGGTTACACAGGGCTTCCCAGGTGGCGCTAGTGATAAAGAATCTGCTTGCCAATGCAGGAGACACAAGAGACATGGGTTCGACCCTTGGGTTGGAAGATCCTCTGGAGTAGGAACTGGCAACCCCCTCCAATGGTCTTGCCTAGAAAATTTCTTGGACAGAGAGGCCTGGTGGGCTGTGGGTGATGAGCACAGACGTACAGACTGACAAAAAGTGGATCCCATGCTAAAGGTTAAAAGCTGAGACACATGAAGAAAAAAGACAAATTTATTCCAAGGCCTGGAAATCCATCTGAGAACAGCAACAGGAAGGAAGAATTTGAAGGATGACTCTGCCAACCTCATGATGGACGGGTCCATCCGAGTGGGAAGAAGGAGAGGAGATGCATGTGGGATCCAGGGGCAGAGGTGCTATCCAGGGGGAACAGACACTCCAGGCTGGGCAGCCTTTGCAGGGAGTAAGACACCCAGGTCCTAGAGAAGAACAAGAAGCTGTCACAGAGGAGAGAGGCCGGAGCCCTGTTCTCAAGGGACCATGAAGTCACCAGCAGCATGGTAAGGGCCAAGCCAGTTCCTGGCCCCTGCAACCTCAGCCACTCAAAGATGGTACTGGTGTGGGCAGGTTGACCCATTCAAGTGACCTCTGCTCGGAGTGTTCTGGCACTCCAAGGGCAAGACAATGATCAAGCCACCCAGCAATTCAACTTAAAACCACATTTGAGGGACATCAATGGCCCAAATTACAGCAGCCTTCCTCTTTCTCCTCCTCACTCCTCTTTCCTGTCCAGAATTTACTCCTATAGTAACTCTCATCACTCCGCGTTAAAATAGAGTCACCCTTACCCAGCAGACTAGGTGAAAGCTAGGCCAGTGTCTCTTGTGTCGTGTTGAATCTGAAACATCATTGAATGAATGTACAAATGAATCTCCACCCGGTTGGGCACACAAGGAGACTGTCTCCTGCACTAATAAGGAAGATATGAAGACCCCCTGGTTGAGGCTAAATGGTTCGAAACGATGACCTTGCCTGCAGCTGGGACTCCGCACAACTGTCTGCTCTTTGCCTTAAGTCGTAACTCTGCTGCCTTAGTTACCTGTGCTGACCTTTGGCCTTTAAGCCCAGCAGACTTGAACTTGTTAGCAGCTTTGGCTCTGCCCCTATGGATTTTTCTAGACCTCCATTTACCCCATACACCCTGCCAGACAGATGTGCAGAGTGAACCTTCTGCTTTACTCTGATCTAGACGGGTCCCTCAGATACCAGCTGTCCATCCGGTGCAGCTGCAGCTCACCCAGCAGTGAGGGGCCACAGCCCAGGCCCAGCTGTGTCCATCTGGTCCTTACCTACCGTTCTAACCCAACCACCCCAGTACCTCTGCTTAGCAGGCTAGTCACCAACAGATGTAATCAAGGCTGCCATTAAGAACTTCAGCACTGTTGGTACCAAAATAAAAAGCAACTGCCGGAACACCTAGAACTAACATAATTAAACTAGTATAAACATAGTGTAAATTAACCAAAAGACTAAAAGTGTGATTATTTCTACATCATGTTTTATAACTGTATTCAATTTCCTCTGCCAAATTACTATTGCAATGTCAAATGTTGCACTGCTATGCCCAGGAATTTGAAGGTCAGAGATTCTATGCTGCTACACTTTAGGGAAACTATGATTAAGTCCTGGGGCTATGTAAGGTAATGTAACTATACAATCCTTTGATCTAGAGTTACCGGTAGTGATGGAGATGCCCCTGAGTGGTTTCCTGGGGGACTGACATGTTCAATTGTGCATGAGGAGCCCTTATCCTGACTAGGGCGAGCAGACCGTCGGAGACAGCTCGCAAACCTTACATCCACGATGCTGCAGGAAGTTTTCTCTCGGCAGAAAAGAGAGGCACTGAAAATACATCTGCACCATGCACACCTGTAACCAAGAGCTCTGCTAATTACACACTCACTCGTGATCATTCTCCTTCATCTTAAAGGAAAAGCAGCCCCTGAAACCGAGGTCACCCCAACATGAGTGACATTGACAGCACTGGTCATACCAAGACATATGGAAGCAATGTTGGCGCTCTCACAAGAGGGCACAATCACAGCACAGGGGTGTTCATGAACCGGGTGCAAACTGCTCCGTCATATACTGAAAGCATCAGCACTGTACATGTCTCCATTTGATCAAATCAAATCAAATCCTGCTCAACCCTCAGCCTGCCCAGTATCAAAGGTCTCCAGCATTACTCACCTAATTCTCCTAAAGAGGTCTTTCAGGCCATGGTTGCAGGGGCAGCTATTTTTGCTGTAGCCCCAAGATGTACCTTTGGCACCAAGCTGACCATCTGTCCAGCACTTTGTTCTTTCTAAAGCAGAATCTCATTAGCCCAGCTTGCTGCCAAAGCCATGTTGTCCATTTGATGCTGAGCAGCCTTGCATGTGGCTTGACTTTCTTCTCAGAGTCCCTTGTTCAGGCTCTCAAGGCATCTGTATGCAAGGTAAGCCTTGTCCAGGTACCCTTGCTGGTGGCCAGCCCCACCTCTGAGGCACAGCCTTCAAGGTTCAGGAAGGTGTCATCCCCTGTCCACACCCTATCAACCCTCCATATCTGGTTCTGCTGTCTCCTTCAGCCTGAAGCCTCCATTCTCTGCTCCCACCCTCAGACTATCCAGTTTTATTGCATCAAAAGCCTTTTCATTTTCTAGCCTCATGTGACTTGACCTCTTAGTAGCTTTTAACAAAAGTTAGTCATAACATCATGCTTGACACTTTCCTGCTTCAGCCTTCATGAGACCATACCCTCCCAGTCTTCCCTCTGCCTTGCTGGCTCCTCTGCCTCCACCACCCAGTCTCTAAGTGTTGGGATCACACTTTATTAAGTGCTTAAAAAGGTTTACCATTAATACTTGATACATAACATCTGTTGTGTCTTGCAGAATCTTCTCAGTAATGCCCCAAGTCTCCATTTTCAGACTTCATCCCTATTTTCAACCTTTTAGCTTATCTCACCCAATCTCATGGACTTACCTACCATCTCCTCCCTGCTGCTGCTGCTGCTGCTGCTAAGTCACTTCAGTCATGTCCAACTCTGTGCAACCCCATAGACAGCAGCCCACCAGGCCACTCAGTCGTGTCCAACTCTTTGCGACCCCATGGACTGCAGCCTACCAGGCTCCTCCGTCCATGGGATTTTCCAGGCAAGAGTACTAGAGTGGGTTGCCACTGCCTTCTAGAGTTACACTATTACAATCATTGATCATATATCAAACTATACATTTGATCAACTGCTTCAAGTCTAGTCATCATTTCCATTGAAGTCTTGGTCATACACTTGGTAATACAAGAAAGAATAATCTTGTGAAACAAGCAAAATACAAATGGTATAGTTAATAACACTAGTGGAATTAGAAGTAAATATTTTAGCCATGAGCCTTCCATGCCAGTTTTTTTAAAAGATTGTCAAGACTAGGGAATGGGTCACTTAGAGCATAAATCTGATTTTTCATGTGGTTCAAATGTGTTACATTAAGGATTTATCAGGTACAAAAATAAAGCATTCAGTTTGAATTATAGCACAGACATCTCCCTGGGATGCTATAAGGCATCAAGGGTCTTGCAGTTGTGTAGCACTGCCGTTCTCATCATAGAGATCTCAGAATTCAATAGGCTAATAGCCTGGTTACTATCATTTAAAGCTCATGAAAGTTGTCAAGGCTTAGATATGGTCAGTTACATCCTCCAACCCCACTGAAGGCACACACACACACACACACACACACACACACACACACACACACAAACTACTAAATGGTCATATCAGTAGAAGACAGATCTTTGACCCATTGGGATCATACCAATGGTAGATTGGTTGGCTGCTGCTACTGCTGCTGCTGCTGCTGCTACTAAGTCACTTCAGTCGTGTCTGACTCTGTGTGACCCTATAGATAGCAGCCCACCAGGCTCCTCCATCCCTGGGATTCTCCAGGCAAGAACACTGGAGTGGGTTGCCATTTCCTTCTCCAATGCATGAAAGTGAAAAGTGAAAGTGAAGTCGCTCAGTCATGTCTGACTCTTTGCGACCCCAAGGACTGCAGCCCACCAGGATCCTCCATCCATGGGATTTTCCAGGCAAGAATACTGGAGTGGGGTGCCATTGCCTTCTCCGAGATTGGTTGGGGTTACCTGTAATTTGTTAACATGTATGACCTTAAATTCATGGGAATCCCAGGCTACACTTTCGTATCATCCCTGTAGATGTCAAGGCCATAAATTACTGCCACAAATCCACTGAGTTCCATACCAATCTCTCTCTCTAAGGGTAATAACAGGCATAGTTCATAAAGCACCCAGCCTTGTCTCATAATTACCAGGTTGATCATTTTCAGTATGATTTAACCATTCCCAACATAGAGAAGCCTTTAAACTTAAATGACCATAAGCTGGTGTTAACCATGTAGATCCTCCCTGTAATTGTAGAAGTTTTCCATTTAATAGGTGAAAAGTTAATTTTTTTATTCAGACTTAGCTCAACACTCTGATTGAGTTTAAATGACCCTAAGAGAAAACTTAAATCTATGGCCAGCCTCAGAGCGGGTATTTTTAATTGGCCAGGTGAGAAGATCCCATCTAGAATTATTCTGAATAGACAGAACAGGACTGAACACTCATCTGAAACAAATTTCCTAGGGGGTATCCAATCAGAGCCCTAAAGAATAGAAATCCACCTAGGTAACCCAGAGTAATAGGGACAGGTAATTGGCCACAACCCAACAATTGATTGAGTTTTAAACTAGCATAGAATCATGTCCATGAGAGAAGACATGTGATTGATAGGCATCAGTTCAGTTCAGTTCAGTCACTCAGTCGTGTCTGAGTCTTTGCAACCCCATGAATCACAGCACGCCAGGCCTCCCTGTCCATCACCATCTCCCAGAGTTCACCCAGACTCACATCCATCGAGTCTGTGATGCCATCCAGCCATCTCATTCTCTGTCGTCCCCTTCTCCTCCTGCCCCCAATCCCTCCCAGCATCAGAGTCTTTTCCAGTGAGTCAACTCTTCACATGAGGTGGCCAAAGTACTGGAGCTTCAGCTTTAGCATCATTCCTTCCAAAGAAATCCTAGGGTTGATCTCCTTCAGAATGGACTGGTTGGATCTCCTTGCAGTCCAAGGGACTCTCAAGAGTCTTCTCCAACACCACAGTTCAAAAGCATCAATTCTTTGGCGTTCAGCTTTCTTCACAGTCCAACTCTCACATCTATACATGACAACTGGGAAAACCATAGCCTTGACTAGACGGACCTTAGTCGGCAAAGTAATGTCTCTGCTTTTGAATATACTATCTAGGTTGGTCATAACTTTTCTTCCAAGGAGTAAGGGTCCTTTAATTTCATGGCTGCAGTCACCATCTGCAGTGATTTTGGAGCCCAAAAAAATAAAGTCTGACACTGTTTCCACTGTTTCCCCATCTATTTCCCATGAAGTGATGGGACCAGATGCCATGACTTTCGTTTTCTGAATGTTGAGCTTTAAGCCAACTTTTTCACTCTCCTCTTTCACTTTCATCAAGAGGATTTTTAGCTCCTCTTCACTTTATGCCATAAGGGTAGTGTCATCTGCATATCTGAGGTTATTGATATTTCTCCCGGCAATCTTGATTCCAGCTTGTGCTTCTTCCAGTCCAGCGTTTCTCATGATGTACTCTGCATATAAGTTAAATAAGCAGGGTGGCAATAGACAGCCTTGACGTACTCCTTTTCCTATTTGGAACCAGTCTGTTTTTCCATGTCCAGTTCTAACTATTGCTTCCTGACCTGCATACATATTTCTCAAGAGGCAGGTCAGGTGGTCTGGTATTCCCATCTCTCTCAGAATTTTCCACAGTTTATTGTGACCCACACAGTCAAAGGCTTTGGCATAGTCAATAAAGCAGAAATGATGTTTTTATGGAATTCTCTTGCTTTTTCCATGATCCAGCAGATGTTGGCAATTTGATCTCTGGTTCCTCTGCCTTTTCTAAAACCAGCTTGGACATCAGGGAGTTCACGGTTCACATATTGCTGAAGCCTGGCTTGGAGAATTTTGAG
This sequence comes from Capra hircus, assembly GCF_001704415.2. Classification (NCBI taxonomy): domain Eukaryota; kingdom Metazoa; phylum Chordata; class Mammalia; order Artiodactyla; family Bovidae; genus Capra; species Capra hircus. The sequence goes on along the minus strand of NC_030831.1, from coordinate 51,378,371 downwards.
CATTACTTTACTAGCATGTGAGGTGAGTGCAATGATGTGGTAGTTTGAGCATTCTTTGGCATTGCCTTTCTTTGGGATTGGAATGAAAACTGACCTTTTCCAGTCCTGTGGCCACTGCTGAGTTTTCCAAATTTGCTGGCATATTGAGTGCAGCTCTTTCACAGCATCATCTTTCAGGATTTGAAACAGCTCAACTGGAATTCCATCACCTCCACTAGCTTTGTTCGTAGTGATGCTTTCTAAGGCCCACTTGACTTCACATTCCAAGATGTCTGGCTCTAGATTAGTGATCATATCATCATGATTATCTGCGTCGTGAAGATCTTTTTTGTACAATTCTTCTGTGTATTCTTGCCACCCCTTCTTAATATCTTCTACTTCTGTTAGGTCCAGACCATTTCTGTCCTTTATCGAGCCCATCTTTGCATGAAATGTTCCCTTGGTATCTCTAATGTTCTTGAAGAGATCTCTAGTCTTTCCCATTCTGTTGTTTTCCTCTATTTCTTTACATTGATCACTGAAGAAGGCTTTGTTATCTCTTCTTTTTATTCTTTGGAACTCTGCATTCAGATGCTTATATCTTTCCTTTTCTCCTTTGCTTTTCACCTCTCTTCTTTTCACAGCTATTTGTAAGCCCTCCCCAGACAGCCATTTTGCTTTTTTGCATTTCTTTTCCATGGGGATGGTCTTGATCCCTGTCTCCTGTACAATGGCACAAACCTCATTCCATAGTTCATCAGGCACTCTATCTATCAGATCTAGGCCCTTGAATCTATTTCTCACTTCCACTGTATAATCATAAGGGATTTGGTTTAGGTCATACCAGAATGGTCTAGTGGTTTTCCCTATTTTCTTCAATTTGAGTCTGAATCTGGTAATAAGGAGTTCATGATCTGAGCCACAGTCAGCTCCCGGTCTTGTTTTTGTTGTCAATATAGAGCTTCTCCATCTTTGGCTGCAAAGAATATAATCAATCTGATTTCTGTGTTGACCATCTGGTGATGTCCATGTGTAGAGTCTTCTCTTGTGTTGTTGGAAGAGGGTGTTTGCTATGAGCAGTGTGTTCTCTTGGCAAAACTCTATCAGTCTTTGCCCTGCTTCATTCCGCATTCCAAGGCCAAATTTGCCTGTTACTCCAGGTGTTTCTTGACTTCCTACTTTTGCATTCCAGTCCCCTAGAATGAAAAGGACATCTTTTTGGAGTGTTAGTTCTAAAAGATCTTGTAGGTCTTCATAAAACCGTTCAACTTCAGCTTCTTCAGCGTTATTGGTTGGGGCATAGACTTGGATAACTGTGAAATAGAATGGTTTGCCTTGGAGACGAACAGAGATCATTCTGTCGTTTTTGAGATTGCATCCAAGTACTACATTTCGGACTCTTTTGTTGACCATGATGGCTACTCCATTTCTTTTGAGGGATTCCTGCCCGCAGTAGTAGATATAATGTTCATCTGAGTTAAATTCACCCATTCCAGTCCATTTTAGTTAGCTGATTCCTAGAATGTCAACGTTCACCCTTGCCATCTCTTGTTTGACCACTTCCAATTTGCCTTGATTCACGGACCTGACATTCCAGGTTCCTATGCAATATTGCTTTTTACAGTATCGGATCTTGCTTTTATCACCAGTCACACCCACAACTGGGTATTGTTTTTGCTTTGGCTCCATCCCTTCATTCTTTCTGGAGTTATTTCTCCACTGATCTCCAGTAGCATATTGGGCACCTATTAGGTCCAAGGAATCAAGAAAACATTATAAATCATTATAAAAGTCAGATCAGCATCTTGGGCAAGCTGTCTACTTCTGATGTCGTCGTCTTCTCATCCTGGTGTAGTGTAGGTTTCCTCTGTTTGAGGATTATTTTAAGGTGAGTTTGAGGTCAGCAGGCCTCTCTATGGACCAGTCTATCTTAGGGGCCTGTGGAAGTGGGAATTAAGTGAAGAGTCAACTTCCCTTCAATTTCAAATTTCACTGGGCATGAGCTAGTTAAGAGTACCTGATAGAAAGGTCCTTCCACCCAGATTGGAGAGAGTTCCTTAAGTTATCTCCTTCCTAACATCTCCCAATTTATGCCTCTGGCCCCAGTGTTTCCCTGGGATTCCGGATCTGTTTCCCTAGTTGCCTGCTCAACATTGCCATGGGCACATCTGATAAGAATCTGCAAGTCATCCTGAAACTGAAACTCTCCCCTGCGCAGATAGGGCACTCCCACCCCTGCCTCATGTCCTGCAAGGTAAATAGCAAATCCATATATACTAAGATGCTCAGACCAATGTCTGATTCCTTTCTCTCTCTTTAGTGAAGTTGGTCAGTCATATCCGATTCTTTGAGACCCCATAGACTGTAGCCTACCAGGCTCCTCCGTCCATGGAATTTTCCAGGTAAGAGTACTGGAGTGGGTTGCCATTTGCTTCTCCAGAGGATCTTCCTGACCCAGGGATCAAACCCAGGTCTTGCTCATTGCAGGCAGACGCTTTACTATCTGAGCCACCAAGGAAGCCCCCAACCAATTCATCAGAACCATGTGCATGTCCCTGTGGTCAGAGGCAAACTCTGACCACTCGTCTTCACCTCTGCAGCCTGAGTCTAAGCCTCCCATCTGGGTGCATGGAAACGCTTTCCAACAGGCCTTCCTTCCTCTCTAGCCTTCCTGAGGTCTATTCGCCACATAGCAGCTGGAGACGTTAAAACACTTCCCTGGCTTCCCGTCATATGTAAAATGTATCCAAAGCCCTTTCTGCATCTTAGGGCCCACAGTGATTTACCTCCCTCCTCTGGCCTCATCCGCTACTTCCTTCCCCTGAATCCCTTTGACCTGCTCTCCCCAAGCAGGCCTTTGCCCACATTCTTTCCTCTGCGTGGAATGTTCCTGCCTGACACTTTTGTGAGTTCACGCCTTCATTTCTTCCTGCCTCGGCTCAGCTGTCAATTTCTCAGAGAGGCTTTCTGGCGTTATCTGAGACAGCAGCTTCCTGCACTCTTCCACCTCTTCATACTCCATGGCGCTCTGCATCCACTGATTTCAAATCCACAGATTCAACCAAGGATGGAAATTTCACAGACACAGGGGGTAAGTTGTAACAAGCCATTGTCTATATGGGACTTACGCAGTACGGACTTTGTTACCACAGGGGCTCCAAGAACCAACACCCAGCATAGATACTGAGGAGAACTGTGCCTAATTTATCCATTATCTTGGCTTTCTTTTCCTCACAATGCTGTACTACCTATACATCTATTATGATTCGTATTGGTTCTCCCAGCGGCTTGTGAGATAGTCTCTCATTCATTGTCTTGTTCTGTGTCTAAAAAAGGACCTGGCACCCAGAATGTCTTAATGAATGAGTTTTTAATCCATAATTTGCCTTTTTTTGGCTTAAGCCAGTTGGAATTGAATTTCTGTCACCAGAAAACAAAAGGTTTGACTGAAAAACATTTGTCTGTGGTTGTTACTGCTATTACTTAACCACATGAAAAAGGGATAATCCTAACCCAATTATAACTCCAATAAAACACAGGGACGGGCTAGGGAATCTCTTCCAAACAGACAGTATTCTATTAAATTGTAAACTGATGCATAGAGAGAACAAAATATCAAGTCATTTTGAAAGAACTGAACAATAAGTGATTACTGTTTCTCAGCATGAGGTTCCAGCTTTTTCAACATCTCCAATTTAGGCTTTATAATTACAGAAGGGACAGAGAGACAGATGGTGGTTCACCAGTACTTTAAATTGGCCACCTCTATTATACTCAATCGTGTCCAACTCTTTGCAGCCCCATGGACTATACAGTCCATGGAATTCTCCAGGCCAGAAAACGGGAGTGGATAGCCGTTCCCTTCTCCAGGGGATCTTCACAACCCAGGGATCAAACCCAAGTCTCCCACACGGCAGGCAGATTCTTTTCCATCTGAGTCACCAGGGAAGCCCACCACACTGTGAGTCTCTAGACTGGAGTGTCAAGAAACCATCATTCATTTGTTCATCACAGATATAATACCTTGGATTCGACTCATCCCAGTTTGCCTGAGACTTTCCTGGTTTTAGAACCAAAAGGCCCATGTCAGGAAGGCTCAGTCAAATCAGGATGGTTGGTCAGCCTACAAAAATTCTTAGGACTTTGGCCCAAGCAACACGGTAAATGGTAGAGTCATTTACCATGGTAGAGACAACCTGGGAAGGAAGGAGCAGGAGGGCTTAATTACAACTTCTTTTCTGAAGTACATACCAGACATCCAAGCGGTAATTGGTTAAATGAGTCTATACTGAACGAAGAGGTCAGAGACTGAGCTATAAGTTTGGGGCCCATCATCTTATTGAGAGCATTTTATAGTCGTGGAATTGACTGCTATTAACTAAAGAGTGAAAATGATAAGGTATCTACAGATATCTCTCAAGGAGTTTTCACTATAAAAGAAACTCCAAAAAACTGCCTGAGCACACTCAGTGAACAGCAGTGATGAGTGATGGCCTGGATAAACTGAAATAGGCCTCAGGTGGTGGCACAAGTCTTTTAAAGTGGTAGAAGGCTTTTTCTCTGAAGGAATATAACATTCAAAGCCAGTATCTCCCGTTTTAGTTTTTCATTCAATCAAGTCACACAATTTTCTAAACAAAATCAATGGTTTGTGGTTCAAAATGGACTCTGACTAGAAGACTCCAATATATCCTCTATCAGCTTAGCACTAAGATATCGATAAAGACAATTAAAAAAAAAAGATTCACCACAACTTTGGAAATGAGAACTGTCAGAAAACATGAAAACAGAATGTGCGAGGAATTGATGCTAATTATTAAGTAGATAGAGTTAGAGGAAGAAAAACTCACACAGCACAGCTTGACTTTGCTTCAGGAAAGAGAGAATTTGATAAAAGACACTCTGACTTCCAGATGAAGACGGCAGAGGGAAAACAGACATTCACTCTGCTTCCTTCTGAATTTTTACTGAAACTACAGGACGTGTTTTATTTCAGATGTAAGACCAAAAGTAAAAAAAGGAGATAAAAAAATAAAACAGCAGTGCCATTTTTAAAAACTGAAATGTAAATAAAACACAGCCAGCTTACTCACCAAACCTTTGCATGCTGGATCCCAAAGCAGTGCTAAAGAAAGCTCAGGAACAGCTCAACTGATCCCACAGCTGTTAACACTTGATAATCTCACTTAAGTATCAGTGGCCCCTGAAGCCAGAGCTACAGAGAGGAGCAGTCACTGAAAGTTTGCCCCAGGAGCCGTTAGTGCCTCAATTCTACCCCCTAATCTAGCAGCTAGATGCCTCTACCTCTCCCGTGCTGGCAGAAGAGGGGAAACTTGTTCTCTAATACAGTGAAACCGACATCGTCCAGAGAAAATCAGGCACAGTTTAGGAGGAGAGCACAGTAACGACAACAGATGAATTCAGTGAATATTTACATCCAGACTCTTGCTGCTGCTGCTGCTAAGTCACTTCAGTCGTGTCCGACTCTGTGCGACCCCATGGACGACAGCCCACCAGGTTCCCCCGTCCCTGGGATTCTCCAGGCAAGAACACTGGAGTGGGTTGCCATTGCCTTCTCCAATGCATGAAAGTGAAAAGGGAAAGTGAAGTCGCTCAGTCGTGTCCGACCCTCAGCAACCCCATGGACTGCAGACTTCCAGGCTCCTCCGTCTGTGCGATTCTCCAGGCAGGAGGACTGCAGTGGGGTGCCGTTGCCGTCTTCGCCAGACCCTTGAGTTCACTTCAAATGCACGTCTCCCCGCCTAAATGTAAGAACTGAAACTAGAGAACTTTTAGATAAAGGTGTGCTCATCTTTATAGCTTGGAGTCTGGCAATGATCTCGTAGATACGACACCAAATGAAGCAATCCAGGAAAAAGTAAACCGGACTTTCTTAGTCACTAAGTTGTGTCTAACTTTTTCTACCCCATGGATTGTAGCTGGCCAGGCTCCTCCGTCCACCAGACTTCCCAGGCAAGAAGACTGGAGTGGGTTGCCATTTCCTTCTTGAGAGGATTTTCTAAGCCAGGGATCGAACCCGAATCCTTGTGTATCCTGCATTGGCAGGCAGATTCTTTATCACTGAGCCACCAGGGAATTCAACATCAAAAACATTGGACTTAAAAGGACAGAACCGAGAAAGATTGAAGGCAGGAAGAGAAGGGGACGACAGAGGATGAGATGGTTGGATGGTATCACCTACTCAATGGACATGAGTGTGAGTAAACTCCGGGAGTTGGCGATGGACAAGGAGGCCTGGCGTGATGCAGTCCATGGAGCTGCAAAGAGTCGGAGACAACTGAGTGACTGAACTGAATACCAGTAGAAGCAAACTTTACTGAGGAGCAAGGTATTTTAAAATCTCTCTTGTTTTCCTCTTTTTCTTTTTGAGAAATGTCCATTCTCAGTCATCCCAGATTAAGAACAGTCTATTCCTTATCCATTGTTCATTTGAGACCTCCGAGTGGGAAATCAGTGGCAGACACTCTTGGCTGTTTAAAGAACAGCCATTTTTTCCTTTTCCCTTGATAATCTACCCTGATTTGTTAAAATATCAACCTGCTTAGGGCTCAGGGGAAGCCAGCTTCCCCTCCCCCTCATTACCTAAGGAAAGGAATCCTGATTATTCTAAGCCATTGAGTGTAACCCTATTCCTTTTGCCTGGTGGCTCAGACAATAAAGAATCTGCCTACAATGCAAGAGACCCAAGTTTGATCCCTGGGTCAGGAAGATTCTCTGAAGAAGGAAATGACTACTCACTCCAGTACTCTTGCCTAGAGAATTCCATGGACAGAGGATACTGGTGGGCTTACAGTGCATGGGTTGCAGAGAGCACTTTCAACACTTTTCCCCTTGCCAGTGACTGCTTTAAGACAGGAAAAGTTACGCAATTCTAAACAGAGAGGTGTGAGGGGAAATCTGCTAGGGACATTCTGAGAAAGTTTTTCTTCATAAAAGAAGGTTTTCTTCCCTTTGATTAATATTGTGTAGGTTACGTTGTACCCAGATCTGCCAGACACTTCTGCAAACATAGTGTCGGGGCAGGGGGCCGGGTGGGAGTAGAGAAATGTATGGGTGATGATGTGAAGATTAGGTAGAGCAGAAAGATAAGGAAAATCTGGGTCCATGTTTATTTTGGACCATAAATTTAACAGCCCTTAAAACAGCCATATTTTTTAATTTAAAAGATAACACATTTTTGTTATTATTCAATCACATTTTTTAAATGTCCAGACAAAATCATCTTAATGAACTCATCTTTCACTGAAGATATAAATACCCATAACTCAGGATAGTTTTATGTTTAAGTGGTAGATATAGGGAGGATCGTCACGGAACTGAATTATCTGGGGGCTCAAAATGTTTGAGAAGATTGAAATAATCTAATTAATGGTGATATAAAGCCTGGACCATCACAATAAGAAAGCAAACCCTACAAAAGCAAGCCTCAGAAGTCTCCCCTAGGTCTTTCTTTATTAGTGACTTTAGTTATTTTCTGTGGATTTTAGGTATTTATGATGATGAGTATCAGGGATGGAGTTTATGAGAATAGAAAAAAAAAGTGGAAATATTTGGCAGGTGGATTCACCTATAAAACTTAATAAAATAATCTTTCTAAAAAATATGTCTTAAAATCAGGTAGTCAGTTCCATATTCTTTTCAGAACACCTTGAAGCCAGTAAAATTCCCTAATATTATGTGACTAAACTCTAATTTCTTTTTAAATACATATTAGGATCTTTGTGTGTCATGAGTACAATGTAGTTAAATTATATGCTAATAAGAAACAAATTCAGTGACATGGAAATAAACACGTGTGCACACACACACACATATAGCAAATGCATGCTTCTAAATTACTTCTAACTCAAAGAAAGAATCTAAACTATAATTGCAGACTATTTAAAAAGTAATGATATTAAGAATACAACTTACCAAAACTTAAGTGATATGGCAAAAGCTGTACCGGGGAAAAGAAATCTACAGCCTAAATGCTTTCACTTTTTTATGAAGAAGGAATAAAATCAACTCTAGGAACTAGAAAAATAACAGCAAAATCTACTGAAAAGTAGAAATGAAGAAATCATAATGATAAAAGAACAAAGCAATCGAATAGTAAAGGGAGAAAAAACATAAATTGTTTTTTAAAACGCAAGCTATTGGGACTTTAAAATATACAGTAGTAATGGACGGTAACTAAACGCCCAGTGGTGATTACTTCGTAATATATACACGTCTCAAACTATTATGTTGTACATCTGAAATTTACACAGTGTTCTATATGTTTCACTTCAACCTTTAAAAAAAAAAAAAAGACTAGAAATATAACAAGCTTTCCTGTTTTTGACTTCTACTACTATTTCAAGCTACCAAAGAAGTGGGAATATGAAGCGGCCTGATGAGAAATACTCATGCAGTTCTTACTCGTCTCCTCCCAAGTGGTCAGTATCAGAAGTACACAAGCACAGACAGAAAGGCACCAAACCGTAAAGTCTAGAAGGTTATTTAGATATTTCACAAGTACCCGGCTGGCAGTGAATAAAATCACATCTCTTTTTCTGTGCTTTTGCATGTAAAAAATATATATATATCTTCTGCCAGGGATGAATCAAGAAATAAGAAAAAGTCTAAATACATGACATCAGGAGTGGAGAAATTACTCTAGAAACATAAAAGCAGGCAAAATTTACTTAATAACAGGTAGAGCAACTGAGTAGAGCAAGAACAATGGAAGAAATAAATTGTTTTTCCAATGAATTATTTCAATAAAGATTAGTCCCAGTCAGTTGTCTTGGTAAGTCTGATCATACATTTAAAGGTAAGATGATTCCATTTCCATTGAAATTCTTCCCAATTCATTTTGTAAGCAAGACATAACTTTTGCATAAAAATGTCATTAATAGAAAGCAAAGGAAAACCAAAGCCACAGACTAATTTTACTTGAACTCTAAAACTCAAGCCTTAATAGAAACTGTTCTCTGAGTCCTGCAATTCAATAAGCCATATTTTAGCCATTTACTTAGCTACCGCTTAACAGAGACAGATTTTCAGCCCACGCCCTATCTGACTCAACCAACTTCACATTCTGAGATTTGACACTTGTATCTCTCTGTTTCCATTTATCAAGTGCAAGACTCATTTGACTGCTAGTGACTTCTCACTTCCTTGAACAGTAAGGGAAAGGACTGACTCATGGGATGGCCAAGCCCAGGGGTATGCTGGCTACAGGAATGTCCGGATCCAGGGATGCAAGAAAATGGCAAAAGATTGGGCCATTGCAAGCAGCCATTCAGTGCGTACACTACGCATATGTACCCAGCCCATCCCCACTCTTAAAATCATGCACTCTGGCATGACTGCAGCCTCCCAGAGAGAAAGGCCTCTTTTCCTTTGCACAAAGGTGGGTTTCCCTGGCTGAAATTGAAACTGGCTCCCAAACACAGAGAGAGCAAGGAGAGGTGGGAAAAAACAGGTGCATTGCTCCAGACTGGTTTTAGCTGCCAGTTTCAAAAAGCAAGGGGACTTATATACAAGGATGGTCTTGGGTGCCTGCCAGAATCTTTAAAGTTTATATAGAGGCTTTAACGGGGTTTGGTCACATACTCAGTCCAGATGGACTCATTAACACAATGCTCTCTAGAGGCTGTGTCCTTGAAAATGGCTCCCACCATGGGAACTGCGGGTGGAACATACATTCAAAGGATGGGATGGGGAAGGAGCTGCCTATTGCTGGGGTCCAGCTCGCAGGTCAACCAGCGCTTGCGTTCTTCCCATGACCTTCTCCAATAGTGCTTATTTGCCAAGCTTGGCTCTTATCTAAAGGAGATGGCTTTCTCTAGTTATCAAACACCTCCATTTAGACAGGCAAAGCTCATGGTGTGGGATGCAGTCTGCCTCTCCCCATCTCCCACTTTCTGTCCTGTCTGATGGCTTCATGTGAAGAAAAGGTGTCTATGTAGTGTCAGTGACCAAGATGACGCTGCACAGCCCTAGGCTTGCTCTGTCTTCGGTGCCAGAAATCCAAAAAGGTGAATGCATCCTTTTTGAGATAACTGTACGTTTAAAATCCCTTGATACATTCTCATTGGCTAAACCTGAGTCATGTTACCTTATTGGTAACTTCTTGAATCATAGAGACTCGGAGTTGGAAAAAGGAGACACGCAGTGAAAACTTAGGATGCTGTTTCCAAAAATGAGGTTAGGGAGGGTGGGTAAAGAAACCGTGAAGATACCTTTCATAATCAAGACCATTATTAGCTGGCTTGACATCTGCACGTACCTGCCTTAGTTGGATTTTCCTCGCAAAAAAATGGGAAGATCAAGTGATAGACCCTACCAAGCAGTGTGTGGTCCCAGAGCTGTGGATACAAAAGATTGTTGACACCTTGACCTTCATACATGTGTGCTCGGCTGCTCAGTCACATTGGAGTCAGGCTCCTCCGTCCATGGAATTTTCCAGGCGATCTTCCCAAACATGGGATCAAACCAGTGTCTCTTGCATCTCCTGCACTGGCAGGCAGATTCTTTACCACTAGAGCCCCATGGGAAGCCCAAACCTCATACATACACACACACTATATACAGTGAACACATATTGACTCTCATGGCCAGGTGTAAAAAGATTTTTCATTCTGGTATTTTCACTTGGTGTAATATTTCTTGCTCTAGAGAGATACAGTATGGGCAGCTCTCGTTCTCCTGCAAAATAATCAGAACTCTGCCAAGAGAACTTCATTTAGTGAATTAAAAATCTGTGGGAGTTTTCATGTTTTTCTTTCCTGCAAAACTTCTTTTTGTGCTTCTGTTCTGTCAGATCATTTTTTTTTTTTTTTTTTTGGTGGTTGAAACAAGACCTTATGGATTGACCTTGAGATTGATTTGGGGGCCGTGGTGGGTGGGAGGGAGCAGAAGAGGGGAGGAGGGAAAAGCACTGATTAGAATTCTACATTGGCATTACTCTAATTTTCTTTTAACTGCTCTTCCATTATATTCAGAAAAGGTGAAACTGCATGTCCCTGTAGTGAGGAGCCCCTGCTACAGAGAATTGTTTCGAAAAAATTATAGGGCATGAAGTCAAGAGGTCCTGACCCTGAATCCAAGAAGCCTCCTTTTATCCCACACCTAGGGAGCTATGATTCATTACAATCCCCAGGTTGGTGCTGTGATCTCCTTACCACTGGAAGAACATTTCATAGTCAAACCAAGAAGGCAGGACTCACTTCACACTCAGCAGGGGGGTGTCCCATTGTTGAGGGGGGTGGTGTGTGGGTGCGTGTGTACCCACGCATGTATGAGGGAGAGACAGAGAAAGACAGTTTAACCAAAGTCTGAAAATCAGGAAACAAATGCTTGCCATGTGACGCTATTGGAACGAGTATATAAATAACGTTGTAGATAATGTCTTTGACTTGTCATTTACCTTCGTTTTGTGGAAACCGTAGCTTGCTAGCTAGCCAAATTTTCAGCTCTGGGCAGTGTTGGTGAAAATGATGACCAATCAGTAATAGCAGTAGAGAACAGTTTTATTTGCACCACAGCAAGGATCACAAGCCAGAAAACAGCCTCTCAGATAACTATAAGGAACTGCTACAGGAATATTTGGTTTTCAGCACAATATTCTGTCTTGTCAGAACAAAGAACATCAAATAAGTCAGGGATACATTCCTGCAAGGTTTCAGGATCGGAAACACAGCACATACACAGTGAGTCAGTATGGCCTCGGTATCAGGGAAGAGAGTCTAATCATCAAAGGAGGACCACCTTTATTTGGTGTGCCAGGAAGGGAGGCATTTAATCTTTATTTTTAGCATGGACAGTCTGTATTTCTAGTCAACGTGCCCTTTTCTTTAATAATTAAAGCAGAAGCGCAATGTTATGTTTGAGAGCCACAAACAGGCTATTTCGGTTAGCGTAAAATTCAACTTAACCCCTGTGTAAGCCAGTAGCCATGTATGGATGTGCGAGCTGGACTATAAAGAAAGCTGAGCGCTGAAGAATTGATGTTTTTGAACTGTGATGTTGGAGAAGACTCTTGAGAGTCCCTTGGACTGCAAGGAGATCCAACCAATCCATCCTAAATGAAATCAGTCCTGAATATTCATTGTAAGAACTGATGCTGAAGCTGAAACTCCAATACGTTGGCCACCTGATGTGAAGAATCGACTCATTGGAAAAGACCCTGATGCTGGGAAAGATGGAAGGTGGGAGGAGAAGGGGATGACAAAAGATGAGAGGGTTGGATGGCATCACCGACTCAATGGACATGAGTTTGAGTAAGCTCTGGGTGTTGGTGATGGACAGGGAGCCTGGCGTGCTGCAGTCCAAGCGGTCGCAAAGAGTCGGACACAACTGAGCGACTGAACTGAACTGAAGCCAGAATGACTTACTGGTAAGTCAACATGTGAAAATTTCTTTTATTAGAAGCAAAGAAATATAAACCTCACTTCAGGGCAGGGAGAGATGCAATGGAACATAGTGCTGATGAGTATGACAGAAGGCGCTAGTTGGAGGATACATTTCTGTCTCACTCCACGCTTTTGAGTATGAAAATGTCCAGAGTCATGCTGAGTTCATGGAAGAAAGAACAGCGCTGTGAAGATAGTACAAAGTAGAAAAACTTCCACTTTTCTGTTTGCTCTATCCTTTGTTAAGCATTGAGTTGCTTGGCAACCATGTCTGGGCTTCCTTGACTTCCTCCGTGAAGTGGACAAAAGACTGTATCTGAGTTTTGTTGTAAAACTGGAATAAGCTAATAAATGACACATGTGTAAGACGGCAGGAGACTAAGATGTGCTTTTCTACAAATTATTAAAGATATATCAGCAATGTGGAAGAAAAGAGGCTGAAGGGGCTCATTTTAGAAAGCCAGCAAAGAAATATTTTCCTTAAGACTGTACGTGTTAAGAAACTACACAATGTCCCGATGACTTTCCATCAGACTCCTGCAGAATTGGCAAAAACTGTGTGACATAATTCAATTACAATTGACTCACTGGGTCAGATTAACTCCAAGACTCAGCACATTCCAGGCAGTCAAGCACCCCAGCCTTGCTGCAGAGTTTCATGGGGCTCCCAGAGTGTGCCTCCCGCCAGAATCAATTTCGGCTTTGTGCATTCGCCCCGAGATTGCATTAACACTTCCCTGGTGTGTCCTGCAATCCTAGAGGCACTGTTTGCCCATCTTGCACTCTTTGATACTTGTAGGGAGGGTAACAGGTGGCCCAGTTGTAAAGAATCCACCTGCCAGTTCAGGAGACGCGGGAGACGTGAGTTCAATCCCTCCAATCCCGTGGGTGGAGAAGGGAATGGCCACCCGCTCCAGTATTCTTGCCTGAAAAATCCCCGTGAGTAGCAGAACCTGGTGGGCTGCAGTCCACGGGGTCACAAAGAATCAGACACGACTGAGCACGTGTGCAGGGAAGGTAGCAGGGCTTAAAACCATGAAAACAAGACTCAGAGTGAGTAATTCACTGGACATCACTCAGCTTATAAGTGTTCGAGTCAGAGCTCACTGTATTTCTCATTTCCTTTTAGCCCAGAAGGGAGGTCCTAGGACTTTATTCATTCCTTGGGTGTAGTGTTTACCGAAGCACTCTGGTTTTTTATTTTAAGTTTATTGAGGCATAACTGACAGGTAAAATTGTGAAAGGCTATCTTCTTCACTGTGTTTCATGTTAATGCAGGAGAAGGATGTCTTCCTGAAAGGCAGTCACGTTCACCTCTGGAACGCCTCCAACATTCATAGCAGTGCCTGAGAGGTTTCTGACACTCAGTAGGTGTTTGGTCATTTTAATGTTTTAAAGTTCATGTTTAAAAGAGAGCGTTTTTTATCAACCACGTTGCCTTGTTAAGTTAAAGTACAAAAGGAGGTCCCACCACCACCACCACTGCACTGAACAGTGTTTGAACGGAGACTTTCTAAGACAGCTTGGCAGCTGGTTTTCTGGGCAGCAGGTTTCAAATGCACCTGCCCCTTTTCCTTCCTCCGCATCCCCCGGCCCCGTTCCTCTGGCAGCATTTTTCTATTACCAGGAAAAAGGCTACAGAGGAGACTGCTTGTCTTAAAGAAATGTCTCTGCTTTTAACATCTTGACTCTAGTGCAGAGACGTCTCTTGTGGGTTTCCCTGGGCTATCTTTGCCTAATTTTGCATGCTAGGAATTGTCTCAGTAAAATATCATCCCTTTGCTCTTCTAATACATCACACTACATTTGCTTCTATTTATACAGATCTCTTCCACAGGAGGGGCAGAGGCATGTTATTTATGTCTACATATATATGTATATATAATGGATTTTTTTCCCCACACAAATCTCCCTGGCTTTCCATCTCTTCAATGCAGCTTTAAAACCTCCAGGCAGATTATATCAATGCTTCATCATGCTTCCATTGTCCAGGCAACAGACAATACTCTGAATGGTTCCAAAAGAAAATCACTACCTGCTGATAGCCAGGGTAGATGTCACTTACCAGATGTCTGGCTTTCATTGTTGCTAACTTGTTTAATTTCTACACCCAGCAAAGAAAGTGTTTTGATCCTTCAAAGCAGAATGTGCGCTGTACCAATTGATTCCAAATGGCCTCTCTTTAGATTGAATTTTTACTTTATTTGGTTGAATGATTCTCTTTCATTGAAACCTGCATTTATGTGGAAAATTCAAATGCATGCCACTTTGCATTTCAAAAAAAAAGAACCGTTGTGTTTATGAACTCACTTTTGAGTTGCAATTACAGTTATTTGTCTCTGGGAGCCACAACAGGCAATTGGGTCAACACTGTTAATGAGTGACTAGTGTTATTGTTAATGAGTTACTAGTGATAGTCTCAGGGTTTCATCCCCAGCAGGTGGTAAAAACAATATGTTAACAGAGATAATTATGTTAATGTTTCAAATATCCACAGACCAAGGAAGTCATTAAAAACATACAACTAAGAGGTTAAAAGGAACAAACACATGAAATATTAGCCAAAAATGCATTCGTCTCTCCTTCATAGAAACTTGTTCTGTATCCCAGTGTCCAGTTCTGTTCATTCACAGAGCAGCAAAATGGCAAGAAAAGAACGCTGATTTCATCTATGAATAACAAATGCTGGAGTGTAGAAAAGAAGGGACCCCTCCTACACTGTTGGTGGGAATGTAAATTGGCACAGCCACAGTGGAGAACAGTATGGAGGGGCCTTCAAAAACTAAAAATAGAGCTACCATATAATCCTGCAATGCCACTCCTGGGCATATATCCAGCAAAAAAAATAATAATAATTCAAAAAGATACGTGCGCCCCAGTGTTCATCGAAGCACTATTTACAATAGCCAAGACCCGGAAGTAACCTAAATATCCATTGACAGATGAATGGAAAAAGATGTGATACATATACACAATGGGATTTTAGCTATAAAAAGAATGAGATAATGCCATTTGCAGACCTGGAAATTATTATATTAAGTGAACTGTTAGACGGAGAAAGACAAATATCATGATATCACTTATAAGTAGAATCTTTAAAAATGTTACAAAAGAACTTATTTACAAAACAGCCTCAGACATAGAAAGCAAATTTATGATTACCAAAAGGGAAAGATTGGTGGGGATAAATTAGGATTAATATATACATACTATTGGGCTTCCCAGGTGGCGCTAGTGGCAAAGAACCTGCCTACCAATGCAGGACACAGGTTTGATCCCTGGGTTGGGAAGATCCCCTGGAGCAGGACATGTCAACCACTCTGGTATTCTTGCCAGGAGAATCCCATGGACAGAGGAGTCTGGTGGGTTACAGTCCATATGGTTGCGAAGAGTCAGACATGACTGAAGGCATTTAGCCTGCGTGCTTGCATGCACACTACTGTAAGTAAAACAGATAATCAACAAGGACCTACTGTATAGCACAAGGAACTCCACTCAGTATTCTATAATAACCTATATGGGAAAAGAACTTTAGAAAGAATAGATATGTGTGTATGCATAACAAGATCACTTTGCCATATACCTGAAACTAACACATTATAAATCAACTATATTCCAATATAAAATAAAAATTGTTTAAAAAGACGGCTGATTTCAGCTGGTTTTGGACACCACCAACATGGGCAAGTGATAGACCTTAATGCTTTTGGTTTGAGATGCTTAACTTTGTAGGATAAACATTCAGGTAGTTAACAAGCATTTTATCATTCGAACCTGAGACAGCCATTGTGTGGAACATGTGAAATGACAAATAGACAATCTGGTTCCTGTCCAAAAGAAGCTGAGAAAACCTTTAGAGAGGCAAGATGTATGCATGTTAAATGGTTGGCAAGACACAAGAAGCAAACACAAGGCAGTTTGTGATGGAATGCGAGCTAAAAAGAGACTGACCAATCAGGGCCAACAGAGGAATCATTCCCTGCACATTTCATTGTATGTTCCCATCATTAGAAAGCAAAAATAATGAAAAGAGCAGACACTACATCATTTCTCTGGTGCCTTAGGGGTCAATGATGATTGATACATGCAAATACTTTTATCATTTTCAAAATTCCTTTTATGGAAGAGAAAAATCCCACAGTGGAGACAATACAAAGTTTTAAAGAACAAAAATGTGGGCAGGAATCACTGGAAAATTATCTATGAAGATGCACGTGTCTATCAGCTAGACATTTGCTTGTTTGCCTGAAATCTTGGAATACCTAACTAATAGTGGCTTCAACGAGTGGACACATTTAAATCTTTCACATATTAAATTTGAAGTTAGGAAATTCCAGCACCAAAACAGCAGCTTGAGGGTGTCTTCAAGGACACCCTTGAAGCTTTCTGTGTTTTCCTCTCTTCCTTCTCCAAAATGTCAGTATTATAAAATATATGGTCACCAAGTGACTGCTGCTGCTTTAGAATCTTTTTTAGTTTGGGGGTGGGGGGGTGGGGGGAATTAAGACTTAAAAGGGTTAATATCAAAGACAAAAATAATAGTAATTGTAGCTTGGGTTTATATGATCCAATAGATACAAGAAAGAGTAGAATATTAGAACTAGAGAATACGATAAAGTGTGAAGGAAAAGTTATAGAACAAATGAGGTATCATTTCATTCATCTACAGAGTATCTATTTATACACTAGACGTGTGTGAATTCTGAGAGCACCCAGAAGCATCAGCATGGCATTTTGCTTCTACTCAGATTATACTCTGGAGAAGGCAATGGCACCCCACTCCAGTACTCTTGCCTGGAAAATCCCATGGATGGAGGAGCCTGGTAGGCTGCAGTCCATGAGGTTGCTAAGAGTCAAACACAACTGAGCGACTTCACTTTCACTTTTCACTTTCATGCATTGGAGAAGGAAATGGCAACCCACTCTAGTATTCTTGCCTGCAGAATCCCAGGGACGGGGGAGCCTGGTGGGCTGCTGTCTATGGGGTCGCACAGAGTCGGACACAACTGAAGTGACTTAACAGCAGCAGCAGTTTATACTCCAGTATGAGGAAGATGGGATTTTTTTTCTCAGAAAAGGAATTTTCAAGATTATAAAAGAATTTGCATGTATCAATCATCATTGACCCCTAAGGCATCAGAGAAATGATGTAGCGTCTGCTCTGTTCATTATTTTTGCTTTCTAATGATGGAAACAGACAACAAAATGTGCAGGGAATGATTCCTCTGTTGACCCTGACTGATCATCTATTTTTAGCTTGCTTTCAGTGACAAACTACCTCAAACATGATTGTCTACAAAAGACTTAAGAAGAGATACATATCCAGGTTTTTAGACTACGACATTACTTCTAACATATGACATTTTGCAAAGTCACAAGTGTCTCTTCCTAAACAATCATAGCCTCTGATAAGGAAACATCCCAAATCAGCAGCAAAAACATCAGAAGGGCAAGTGAGCAGGCCCCTCCCCAGTCCTAAGACCTCTAACTTTGCCAAAACATCACAGGAGTTTTCTTTCTCAACTTCTAGATCCCTTCAATTCTGTGTGTGAGTCAGTTTCATTCCTGTGACCAGCAAGGAAATTTCCTGATCACATTCCTCTCTGTTCAAAAATATCTTGAATTCAGAGCATGTCTTTCTAGGTTCACTCCTATTACTTTATCCTAGGCCACCATCATCTGCTTGGAAAAATAAAAACCTCCGAGCAAAATAAGTAGGTCTTATGTCTCCATTCTCTGCTCACTCAGCCCCAGTCTACACAGTAGCCAGAGTAACCCTTCCAAAAATGTAAGTCTATTCATCTCACTGCTCATCCAACTATCTCCACAAAATAATTCAACAGGTTGCTGTTTTCTTAGCGTGTGCACGCTAAGTCACTTCAGTCATGTCCGACTCTGCGACCCCATGGACCGTAGCCCTCCAGGCTCCTCTGTCCATGGGATTCTCCAGGCAAGAATACTGGAGTGGGTTGCCCTCCTCTAGGGGATCTTCCTGACTCAGGGATCCAACCTGGATCTCTTATGTCCCCTGAATTGGCAGTCGGGTTCTTTACTACTAGTGCCACTTGAGAAGCCAGAGGATAAAGTCATAAGACATAAGACATAGATGGGTGGTGATGGCTCTCTGCTTACCTTTACAGCATCAGCCATTCCTCTCAGCTCCAAGAGCTCCCCTCAGCTCCATGTCAGCTCACCCTTCTGGGCCCTTAACTGACCAGCCCCTTAAGTAGGCTGCTCCTCTCTCTTCCCCATCCCTTTCATCTGGCAGAAGCCTGTTTATGGGCCCGATCTTACAGCTCTCTGTTCCCATGTTGCTTCTGCTTGGAAATCCTTCCCTTCCCATCCCTTTTAGCCCAAAATAGGGCCTCCTCTGACCTGTTCTCGTCACACACTCACTTCCTCCCATGTAACTCTCACCACATTGCATTATCACTGGGCTGTTTCAACATTTTGATTTCAGAAACTACTATTTGGCCCATTATTTCTATTAATAAATATTTGTTCAATAAGTGCTGGAGGCATTTTGTTCTAGCCCATTAAGAAGAGTGAGCCGAGCTGACTTGTAGCAGTGGACACAGAAATAAATGGTTAATACAATGCGGCTATTTGGGGAGCTAGGGAGAATAAACCATCAAACTATGGAGGTGGGAGCAAAGCAAAACTGAATCTGAAGTTAAGAGTATGTGATAGCTGTCAGTGGGTGATGATAAGACAGAGAGGCCAGGTTTTGGAGGGACAGAGCCACAGGTGATGGCCTGGGGCAAGTGACTCAATGAAGAAGAAGTTTTGATCATGCCCTCATAATCTAGCAGAATATAGGGTTTGGAGCAGATGAAAATGCTGTCCCAGGTGGACAACACAAAGATCAAAGACTTTTGGAGCTGATATAACCACCCTCAATGTGTGATCATCATGGGATTGTTGCCTTTAGGATTTCAGGTCAAACTTAAGTCAAACATTTGCCAATGGTGCCACTGCCTCTTCTTTTCCAAAGTGTCCAATAGACTGAATCTTCCAGAAAGACAATGCATCATATGAAAGATTGGTACCTTACTGGAGCACCCCTTCGAAACAAGTATATAATCCACCTACCTTAATTTGTATAGACTTAATGGCTAGGCAGCATATCAAAAAGCAGAGACATCACTTTGCCAACAAAAGTCCGTATAGTCAAAGCTATGGTTTCTCCAGTAATCATGTATGAACGTGAGAGGTGGACCATAAAACCGGCTGAGCACCAAATAATTGACAATTTCAAATTGTGGTGCTGGAGAAGACTCTTGAGAGTCCCTTGAACTGCAAGGAGATCCAGTCCATCTTAAATGAAATCAACCCTGAATAGTCATTAGAGGGACTGATACTGAGGCTGAAACTCCAATAATTTGGCCACCTGATGCGAAGAGCTGACTCACTGGAAAAGACCTTGATACTGGGAAAGATTGAAGGCAGGAGGAGAAGGGGATGACAGAGGATGAGATGGTTGGATGGCATTACTGACTCAACGGACATGAGTTTGAGCAAGCTCCAGGAGATAGTGAAGGACACGGAAGCCTGGTATGCTGCAGTCCATGGGGTCACAAACAGGACACAACTGAGTGACTGAACAATAACAAAAGTAAGCTGATAACTTCTGGGTGTAAATCAATGTCTATGCAGCTTTAAGAATATAAAAGCACTTTGCTGCCTTTGTGGGTTCATTTGTTTCTGCTTAGTTTTTATTCCTGGAGAATCTTGAAGGGCAATGCAGTACATGATCTTCAGCTCATGTGTACTGGGCCTAATAAACCAGTTAGTTCATCTCTTCAGTATCCTTTTAATTGGATCCATGAAGGTCAGTGTGTTTTGGAAAATCTGAGCATATTAGTTTCAAGAAAATATTTCTGTCTATAAACAGTCAATGAACTTATGGGGAAAAAAATGTTTAACTTTACCAGTTACCGAAGAACACAAATTAAAACAGAAAGCATAAAATGGTTACTTATCATATTGTAAAAGAAAAATAAAAATGTTAGTGTCTACTGATTATGAAGGTGAAGGAAAGAATGTTCTGTACAGCTGCTGAGATTGTGAATTGTCCCAACCAGAGGGCATTTGGTAACACATATCAAAAATCTAAAATAATGCACAGGGTCACCTAGCAAGTTAGAATTTATCATAAGGAAATAAATGGACACCTGGTAAAATAATATAATGATTAGTTAAATGTATAGCAGTGGAATATTTTATCCAAATGTTATAGTTCATCCATAAGATAGATTGCAATGCAGTCTTTAAAAATACAAATGCTTTTCTGTATCTGGTGACATGAAAAGATGCTCATGATAAATGTAGGTAAGAAAAATAGGTTACAGAACAAATGAAATGTATATGTTATGTAACCAATAGCCATATACATACAGCTTGAAGATATATAAATCAAAATCTTGACCATAGTTTTACTATTATGGGGAGATTATTTGATTATTAGTATTTGATTTTTATAATTTAAATATTTTTATTTTACACACTTATATGGTAAGTGGCCATGATTGAGATGGGCAGCCAGATGGGGGTGACTGAAGGCAGAAGTCACGCAGTGAATCAGAAACAGGAAGTTGAGGCTCGAACCGCCAACCTTTCGGTTAACAGACGAATGCGCCACAGAGACAGCCTTGGGTCAACTCAGCCATTGCTTAATGAAACAGAAAAGGTCAGTTTCCTTCTCAGGTCCTCAGTTCCCTCATATGAAGCATGAAAGGGATTAACTAGATATTCTCACAGTCTAGTCCATTTCAGGCTCAGGAGGTTTAGACTGGTATCATGCTGTTTGAATACCAAGAGGGATTCAACCCTTGAATTGTAACTACCAGCAAAAAAGCCCGAGGATTCATTACAAAGATATTGTTAATTTTCTTTGTCTCTCAATGGCCTGAAGAGGGGATTGGAGGAGGAATGGGGAACCACAGGGACTGTGGCATGTTTTAATGATCAGTTTGCATGAGGACTGAATCACTAATGTTCTCTGAAGCTTACCTCTGCCTGGGCTGATCCACTGAACACATCCACACAGTGCTGATGTGCAGAGGCTCTAGGTTAAAAATCCAGGTGAGTCTATCCAAGCCCATGACCAGCCACGTTTAAAATACACAGAGAGAGGCGAGGCAAGGTGAAGGCCCACTGGTGAGGAGCGCCGGCTGAGATGCAGGCAGCAGCAGCCGCAGGGCCTGGCGAGGAGACCACGGGGGCCTCAACCTCCTGGGGCCTGCCCGCCCGCGTCCCAGCCCCGCACCACGAACCACAGGAGGCTCCGGGCCTGAACCAACTGCCCATCGAGATGCTCCAGAAGGTGCTGAGCTACCTGCCTCCTAGCACGCTGCTCCGGCACTGCCGCCCGGTGTGCCGGCACTGGCGAGACGTGGTGGACGGCTGGGGCCTGTGGCGGAGCATCCTGCCCTGGGAACACCCCGACCTGTGGCCCGTCATCCGCACCTGCCTGCCCCCTGCTGACGCCCCCGGGCCCTGCATCCTGGGCCGCTTCTGCGAGCGCAGACCCATAGGACGCAAGCTCACCGCGAACCCCCCAGGCAAAGAAGACCTCTGGGACTGTATGATGCTGAGCTGTAGCGATGGCTTGGAGGAAGAGGAAGACTTGGGGGTCAGGCTGAAGACTTCTGGGGAGATGAGCTACAGGTGTTGGTACAAGGGAGAAATTTTGGACCTGGAGGAGGAGGGTCTGTGGCGGGAGCTCCTGGATATTGGAAAGATTTGGATTTCTGTCTGTCGCCGCTGGACAGAGCAACAAGGCAATGACCGGATGTATCAGCTAGTCGTCAAGCTCCTAGATGCCAACTATGCCACCTTGCATTATTTCTTCCATAAACGTTTTCCCGTCCGGCCACAGACAGGCAGTTTCTCCTTTCGGATCATGCACGCATTCACCAACATCAAGAAGGGCGTCCGCTTTGTGTTGTTTGACCACAGTGTCGAGGGCTATGATTCGTGGCCTGAGCAGTGTGGAGTCTGCAGGCCCCAATCCAGTGTGATCGTACAGATCCGTCCCTAGGCTGTCCCTGTAAGACAACGTGACCGTGCCTTCCAGGAGCTGGGACCTTTGGCCAGACCACCTCAGTAATCGAAAGCGTGTAGCTCCTGGCATCATGGGATCTCTCCACTGAGCCCTGTCTTTAAATTCTATGAGAAACTGTGAGAAGAACATTCTTACATCAGGGTTACTGACTGAACGCAGCCCCTGTTCTACGGAGACACACGGATGAAAACAAGGAAATGGTGAGAGGGCTCCTCACCGCCGCCCCTGCCCCCGCCAGTGCCAGGCCCCTCTGGTTTGGCCCCCATGCCCTCTGCCCTAGTCTTCTGTTTCTGCTGCAGAGGCTTCATTGATCACTTCCAAGAAACCCTCTCCTCGTGTCTGAACCAGAAACTCATCCATCTGGCTGAGTAATTCCAGTCTCTAACCTTCTGTGATTTCAAGACTGTGACCAGGACTCAGAGCTGAAAGCTGCTGCTAAGTCTGCTGCTAAGTTGCTTCAGTCGTTTCCAACTCTGCGCGACCCCATAAATGGCAGCCCATCAGGCTCCACCGTCCCTGGGATTCTCCAGGCAAGAACACTGGAGTGGGTTGCCATTTCCTTCTCCAAAGCATGAAAGTGAAAAGTAAAAGTGAAGTCACCCAGTCGTGTCCGACTCTTAGCGACCCCATGGACTGCAGCCTACCAGGCTCCTCTGTCCATGGGATTTTCCAGGCAAGAGTACTGGCGTGGGGTGCCATTGCCTTCTCCGAATTAGCTCAAAAGATTGTTTAGAGGCAGAGGGTTCTGCCCACCCTGTGAACAATGAATTTGGTCCCCAGAGCCCAACCCTATTCTGGATTTTATGGTGGATAGAATTATTTTGTTACTTTGAAATTCTTTTTGAATATGGAGATAATAAATCAGGAATGTATCTTCCAATCATAGTTAACAAGTATAATATTTGCCTAAAGTAGCTCAGCCTTTTTCAATAAAAATACAATGTTAAAAAAAAAATAAAATAAAATACACAGAGATCATCAAAGGGAGGGAAAGTGGGCTGATTCCATGCAAATCAGGACTATTACTGGAAAGCTAAATTAACAGTGTCTTCATTACCCTACAGACTATCCCAAACCATATCAAATAGCTATATGATGTTTCATCAGTCATCACCATTTCCATCACTGATTTGGAGTTACTGACCTATAACAAAAAGGGATTTCAAGAAGAATAAGGTCGAGCCTTGCAGAACGTAACTTTGGAGTAGCATTTGCTAACTTAATGACACCCTAGGGAAATTGGAGGCATTCAGCCTTACTCACCTTTGAGCCCCTTTCTCACAAATTCAGACTGTTGATTACTCACTGCTACATAAGGAACATATCTCTCTCCTGTCCCTCTACCCACGGTCATCCACACCTTTTTCACCCCTTTATGAAGGGTGAGATAAAGCCCCACTTCTAGGAGGAAGTCCTAAAGACCCCTTTGGTTTTCATCAGTTCTCCTTTGCTCTGGCCCATTTTCATAATACTACATAAACCTATCTTGAATCGTATTCTGCCTCAGCAACTCTGAAATGTTTCATAGGTGGCAGTTTTGTGCCTCCATAATAGAAGCTTCTTTAGGATTAAGACCAGGTCCTATAGTTCTCTGTATTCCCCAAAGTATTTAATGGATGTCCCGTAAATCTCTTTTAATTAATGATTAAATAGATGATAAATAAATATATACCCATGAGCTAGTAAAGAACTATATATGAATAAGCCATCAAGCCTAAAAGAAAATCAATAACCTTCAATCCTTCTGAGAGATGTCCACCCGTTGTTGGGAACACATTGTGACAGCGTGGGAACCAAGAGACGGATCTGAGAAGAGAGGAATCTCAAGGCCACCATATAGGGAGCAACTGGCGAGGAGTGGGATGAGGATGGGGTGGGATTCCACACTAGAGAGGGCAGGTAAGCTGATACAGACTTGAGGGAAGGACCATTGGACTTCGGGATCCTAACAGCTGCTGCAACTGAAGAGTCTCCTCCATCCCACTTGGAGAGGCTCAAGCTGGCCCAGCTGATACGCTGCCCTGACTCTTCCAGTGTGGTGATTCTATTTCTGGCTGAGCCTGGCTGCTTTAGGTAGACCTTTTCCTGAGGATGCTAAAAGTAGCTGCAAGGGCAGTTGACTTCCTCCAGCCAGCTGATGGACATCGCTAAGGGATGGACACTGGTGGCTCTGGCCACATGTCCCAGCAGTCCTCTCCCCACTCCTGCTCTCGTGAGCCTCTTTCACAGCTGGCTAGGGCCTAGCAGGACAGTCAGAGCTGTTGGTAGATCTGCTTTATGGCTGCTGGCTGCTGCTGCTGCTGCTGCTGCTGCTGCTGCTGCTGCTAAGTCGCTTTAGTCGTGTCCGACTCTATGTGACCCCATAGATGGCAGCCCCCCCAGGCTCCCCCGTCCCTGGGATTCTCCAGGCAAGAATACTGGAGTGGGTTGCCATTTCCTTCTCCAATGCATGAGAGTGAAAAGTGAAAGTGAGGTCGCTCAGTCGTGTCCGACTCTTAGTGACCCCATGGACTGCAGCCTACCAGGCTCCTCCGTCCATGGGATTTTCCAGGGAAGAGTACTGGAGTGGGGTGGCTTTATAGCTAGTATCATTTAAAGTGAAGATACTTTTAACCTTGTTTGGTTTTCCAAGATAAGAAGCAGAGGGTGATGCGAATACTGCAAGGTATTTATAGGATTATTATGGATGCAAACTTGAAGTCTGCCTGGCTAAAAAAGAGCCTTTAAATAAATTCTGGCCATCCCTGCCAGTCTAGGAAGTCTGTGATAATACTGAGAACAAATGCCCATTTTCAAAATGGCTCTAATTAAAAGTTCACACGTAGCACAGTGCCTAGCAAACTGTGTGTGTGTGGAAGCCTGGGGGTGGGAAGTGGGGAGGGGGCAAACGTACAGAGAGAAAAAGGATAATATTAATATGTTTAGTCTTACTTTATAAAACTATTCATAATGTTTTATTATTTGAAAAAAATGAAAACCACGTGATAAGCAGAAATTTGGCCAAAAAATATTCAAAGAATATGCTCCAAAATATAAAACAATGATCTGTTAGGTATAATTATGGATACTTAAATGTATTATCTCTTTCTGTGTTTATTTTTTTTTTACTATAAGCATTCATTAATCATAAGAATTAATTAGAAAAAAAGAAGAAAATTCTTGTCAGTTGGTTATTTCCTGAGCAGCTCCTCTCAGATCTGTGACATCCGCTTCCTGATGTCAGGACATCTGGTGCTCCTACACACAACAGCTTGTTCTTGAATCTCAGCTGTGGCTTCCTTGGGTCTTTGAGACAGGCCACTGCATTTTTTCTACCCTCCTGAAATTTAAGTACTGAAAGAAGCAGCTTAAGGCCCAGGCTAGTGTTGAAGTTTAACAGTAATGAGACATCTCATCTGTAACTCCCAGACACATAAGCATCTAACCAGAATCTTGCCTACTTCTGCAAATGAAGGAATTGGAATATTGTTTTCACAATTTTCTACTTGTCTAATCATGGAAGCCAAAGTGCATTTGCTTCTAAAATAAAGGGAAGAGAATCAAAGGTCATGGGGTGGTTGGGTTTCCTGCTCCATGAAAAGAACAAGGAGACACTGGGTGACATGTAACAGCTCTGCATTAGAAATGGTATAGGAGCACTCAGTTGTCATTAACCTTTGGAGCACTCTGCCCTGGAACGTTATCCAGGTCAGCACCTTAGCTGGCTTTCAAAAATAGTGTTGGAAGACAATGTGCATTTAAATCAGATCCCACAATTATACCAGGTGTGCTTATAGTTATTAGCATTATCCATCTCCCCAGACATGAGCAGAGGATTTCAGCTAGTGTTAAGAAACCACTCTAACACTGGTATATGCAACTTGGCTATAAGATTATGTATTGGACAAGGCAAGTATCTGGTAGCAGTCAAAGACACTTGTATTGTTTAGCACTTTGCCATTCAGAAACTGTTCCCCTTTATACTTTCATGTAATTTATAGAGCATTCTGGGAGGAAGGTTATTAATCTCCCCATTGCACAGATATGGAAATCAAGCCTCAGAGAATTTAGCTGACTTGCCCATTATTACACAGCTATTGAATGGTTGAACTCCAACAAAGATGTGTGGTCTATTATCTCTCACCTCATCCTATTTGTTAGATCAGTGGCTGTTTATTGGAGTCACTCAGTGAGTTTAAAAATAATAATAATGATGACGTTAGCGTACCTGTTTCCCACTTAACCACCCCTATGTATTTGGAGTCAACTGGGACCTGAGAGTTCTTATTTTTCCTAAGGATTCCTCAATAGACTCAAATGTGCAGCTAAGGCTGAAAATCAAACCGTGAAATCAAAATGATGACCCACTATGATGTGTAATGCTCAGAACAGGCTGTTCCATGACACTAAGGACCCTTTCCATCAGAGAAGGATGAAGATTGGTGTTTTCAGGCTGATGAGATGTGTAGTTGAATAAGTGATTGTCTATATGGTATGATCTGACAACCAATGAAGGATGCTTGCACCTAAAATGGGCTCCCCTCTGTCCCTTCACTGTGCCTGAAATAGTAGAGAACTGAAGACTCGGTGCAGGATCAGAGTCTTGGAGGTGCCTGTTGGGCCAAGCAGTGATCCTTCAATGGCTAGCTCATGGGCAGGTCTCAGATGTCTCACTGAAGGGATTTGATGGCCTGGACAACTGGGGCCCTTGAGGATCTTGGAGCAGCAGGTTTTATCACCAATCAGTAAAGAAGTTTCCAGTAGTCATGTATGGATGTGAGAGCTGGACTATAAAGAAAGCTGGACTATAAAGAAAGCTGAGCGCTGAAGAATTGATGCTTTCAAACTCTGGTGTTGAAGAGGACTCTTGAGAGTCCCTTGGACTGCAAGGAGATCCAACCAGTCCATCCTAAAGGGCATCAGTCCTGAGTGTTCATTGGAGGGACTGATGTTGAAGCTGAAACTCCGATACTTTGGCCACCTGATGCAAAGGGTTGACTTATTGGAAAAGACCCTGATGCTGGGAGGGATTGGGGGCAGCAGGAGAAGGGGATGACAGAGGATGAGATGGTTGGATGGCATCACCAACACAATGGACATGGGTTTGGGTAGGCTCCAAGAGTTGGTGATGGACAGGGAGGCCTGGCATGCTACGGTCCATGGGGTGGCGGAGAGTCAGACATGACTGAGCAACTGAACTGAACAGAAGTTTCCCTATAATTTGTCATTCATTGTGGCCATATTGGCACACACTAGCTAAGATGGCATGTCATCTTTGCATATGCTCCCTTCTCAGTGTTTATAACCAGGGGAGAAGCCGGAGTAGAAACCCTGAGTTGCAGCGTTTCCAGCTCCTATGGTGTAGATACGCTCATCATGGCCAAGTTTAACCTACCAATGTGATGTCACTAAACTTAGAGTTGTGAAGCGGTGTACAGTAAATACACAGTTTTGTAGTATTTATACCACATGGATGCAACAAATGTGTAACCTCAAGAGTATGGATACTAGTAAAATAATTAGGAAATGGGGAGCTTTGACCAACTTTTTAATATAATTTGTCTTATAAGTTTAAATAATTCAATTTTTAATAGTTTACATAATTTAATTTTTAATAAACACTGAGTTTAGCAACCAGCTTGTAAAATTCATGAAAATTTAACAACTGACTCTCAGGAACTAGTACAATCTGACTCCAGCACACCAATGACCCACCCCCATCTAATCATTAGTGTCACCATTTGAGGGAAAAGATTGGAAGGTCCCTAATGAAGAGCATATATCATGCCTGAAAAAGGGCAACACAGTCATCCAAAAGAATCCATAAATAACTTATGGCAGATTAATTTGTTAGATTGACTGATGAATATTTTGTAATATCCTGGAAGAAAAGTTAAATAGAGAAGTCTCAGCATCTCTGCAAAGAATATGGAGATAACGATACCTAAACTCAATAAGGTACATAAAACACAGTGGCTAAAACATAGTAATCCCTACAGAGATGACACTTTTACTTTTTTGGAGTAGACAAGAAAATTAATATTTAATGAGCATTACATATTTATTAGATGTTGCACTAACAAACTGAAAGGCTGGTATGATAACAAGAAATATGGCAGATGGAATGTAAGAGTCACAACATGCAGAACTAGTCCTCACCATCTCCATTGTTTGGGATTTAGACAAACAGAACAGTAAGTATACATATCACCTGATGACGAGAGAAAAAAGGCACAGAATAGACAAAGGACTGTTGTGCACAAGTTAGGCCCCCAGTGTTTCATAGAGGGAATAAGGACAGATACACAGAGGGGAAATAGTTCCACCTTGAAAACTTAAGAGGAGTCCTTTGGGCGAAAAATGTAGGCCTTTTCATTTAACAAAAAAAAAGCTTACACAAAGGCTCAGGAAGGTCTAGAAGGTCTCTACAAAGATCCTTTGATGGAGTCTATGCTGTGTGATCAGAGAAGGCCATGGCACCCCACTGCAGTGCTCTTGCCTGGAAAATCCCATGGACGGAGGAGCCTGGTAGGCTGCAGTCCATGGGGTCTCGAAGAGTTGGACACGACTGAGTGACTTCACTTTCACTTTTCACTTTCATGCGTTGGAGAAGGAAATGGCAACCCACTCCAGTGTTCTTGCCTGGAGGATCCCAGGGACAGGGGAGCCTGTTGGGCTGCTGTCTATGGGGTCGCACAGAGTCAGACACGACTAAAGCGACTTAGCAGCAGCAGCAGCAGCAGCAGCCAGCAGCAGCAGCAGCAGCAGGCTGTGTGATGGAGAGAAGTTGTAAGTAAGATCTGAGAGAACCTTGCAAAGGAGTTGGGACATTACCCTGTTGACTATATAGGCTTTATCAAAGGAAGGGAAGTTTTGAAATATCTTGGCTACTCTGAAAGCAAATGCAAGTACTATATTTTTCGGTAGGTGTGCTTGGGGAAGACCCAGTTGGGAGACAATTTTAATTGTTCAAGAAATATAAGGAAAAGACCAGACTTACGCCTTTCCTTCCACTCAGGGAAGTAGAAGAAGAGCGAACTGGAAATATATTTTGAGAATAAAATGAATAAGACTCAGTGTTAGTGGGCAGAGAGATGGAGGAAAGGATGAGTCAGAAAGAAGTTCCCTCATGGCTCAGTCGGTAAAGAATCTGCCTGCAGTGCAGGAGACCTGCGTTCAATCCCTGGGTCAGGAAGATCCCCTGGAGGAGGAAACAGCAACCCACTCCAGTACTCTTGCCTGGAAAATCCCGTGGACAGAGGAGCCTGGTGGGCTGCAGTCTATGGGGTCGCAAAGTCTATGGAGACACGACTGGGCAACTTTCACTTCCCTTCAGAGGTGTGTTAGTTGGGAAACTCGGTAGATTATGATGATGCTAATCAAAACAAGGAAAGTAACGGAAGCACAACTTTCAGAAATACAATATGAAAAAGCCCAGTGTGAGACCTCTACACTCGGTGATTGCGTTTAGGCCCCTAGGAGTCTGTGCCAAAGTACCCTGACCCCAGGCAACCCCACCCCAGATCTGGCCTTCTCTCCTCCAGCCCAGCAGCGGGACAGGGACAATACAGGGACTGAACTGTAGGGCAGTTGTCTTCCCTCTTCATTCAGAAAAGTGTTAGAAAAATACTTATGGGGACTGGAATTGAGGACAGGCTATCAGAATCTGCTTTCCTTGGCAGAGACAGACCGTCCAGGGTGGCCGCAGAGAGGCAGGCAGGAGGTCAGAGAAAGAACGAGAAACACGGTGACCCTATACAGGGTGAGGATATAAGACAGACTTGTCAAGACCACAGGGCTAGTCTAGGGCATGAAACACAGGACATGGCCAAGGACAAGGCAGGAATGTAAAAGGAAATAGGAACTTATGTGGAAGAGACACAGAGGCTAAATCCACTAACAGAAGTCAGATTCAGGGTGATCATCAACTCACAGAAGCCACGGGCAGAGTGCAACTCTGCTGAGACCAGAGGCAGCATTCAGAAGGCTCATTCCCTCCAGAGTAGTTCTTGTTGATCATGCCTCTTTCTAGCAGAATGCTGTGGAATTCCCAAGAAACTCATCTCAGTCCTAACAAGCAACAGTCATTAGAGGAGGGCAATTTCCAGTCGGCCAGAAGCTTGATCTCTGGTTCAGGAGTTTCATTGAGTGCAAAAGTCACCTTTGAGAGTGCATGGACTCTATGGGTAACTGAAGTCATATTTACTGAACTTATTTCCCAGCATCAAGCCTAGAGTTCTGGCACAGGGGATTCTAACCAAGACTTTGATGGCAATTAAAGTAACAGCGCAAAGTGAGGTTACTGCCCCAGCAAACTGTTCCTACTGCAGGGGCTCCCTATGTGTAGCAACCTGAGAACATGTAAAGAAAAGGTCTTTTCAACCTTCTGGAGAAGATTAGGATGACTATTGTTAATAGTATATCCCTCGGTCAAATTTGCTGTTGTTCTTCAGTTGCTAAGTCATGTCTGACTCTTTGTGACCCCATGGACTGCAGCACACCAGGCTCCTCTGTCCTCCACTATCTCCTGGAGTTTGTTCAAGTTCATGTCTATTGAGTTGGTGATGCCATCCAACCATCTCATCCTCTTTCATCCCCTTCTCTTCATGCCCTCAATCTTTCTCAGCATCAGGGTCTTTTCCAATAAGTTGGCTCTTTGCATCAGGTGGCCAAAGTATTGGAGTTTCAGCTTCAGCATCAGTCTTTCCAATGTATATTCAGTGTTGATTTCCTTTAGAACTGACTGGTTTGATCTCCTTGCAGTCCAAGGGACTCTCAAGAGTCTTCTCCAGCACCACAATTTGAAAGCATCAATTTTTCAGTGCTCAGCCTTCCTTATGGTCCAACTCTCACATCCAGACATGACTACTGGAAAAAGATATAGCTTTGACTATACCAACCTTTGTTGGAAAAGTGATGTCTCTGCTTTTTAATACGTTGTCTAGGTTTGTCATAGCTTTTCTTCCAAGGAGCAAATATCTTTTAATTTCATGGCTGCAGTCACCACCCACAGTGATTTTAGAGCCCGAGAAAATAAAATCTGTTACTGTTTCCACATTTTCCCCGTCTATTTGCCATGAAGTGATGGGATCAGATGCTATGGTCTTAGTTTCTTTGAATCTTGAGTTTCAAGGCAGCTTTTTCAATCTCAGGCTTCATGTTCATCTAGAGGCTCTTTAATTCCTCTTCACTTTCTGCCATTAGAGTGGTATCAGTTGAATAGATCACATTTTTAATGCCTAAGAAAAATATAATCAAATACAAATCCATCTCAAGAATCAGTCTCCTCGATCCAGGTTTGGCAAGGACTAGTCATCCAACCCTGACCCTGGACAAGGCACTCCTTCTCCCTGGGTCAAGGACACAGTTATTTGGAAAACGAAGACACTGCGTCACGGCATCCTTGATTGCCCTTTGAGCTGGTTTAAGGAATATAAGTAAAGTCGGCAAGATTTGAAACCAAAGCAATTATATTTTGTTTCTACACTCTTCCTGTGTGGGCCCTGAGTTGACAGAGATGTTAGATGTCACAAACAAGAGAAAAGAGCCAGCATTTGTCTGGTGGGTAAAGAAAAGTCTCCTCCAGCTTTGGCCCAGGTGCAGCTTCTTGAAAGGCAGCCCCCATGGCACACATACTAGTTTCAACAATGAAACTGCTGTGCCAGAGGCCGCTGGGAACAGCACGGTTTCTCTCTCACTCAGTGCCTTCCCAGAAAAAGGAGGAGGAACACAAGAGGCCGGGACTGACGTGAAGGTGACCTATTGGCTTCTTTGTCAAGTACAATATGTCGGCTCTCACAGGACTGGGTCAGGGTGGAGATTGCTGAGTCCTGAAAGGACCCCAGCTGGGACCACCAGGCAGCGGGGCCTCCCTCGAAGACCATCCTTGAGCATGAGCATTAGCTTATGGCCTGTCATTAATTCTGCAAACACAGGGAACAAGCAAGGAAGGGGAAAAAGTTAAAGACATTCATATTTCCTATGTTCTCAGTAAGAATATAGCTGCGTGCACTGTGTTGCTAGGAATGTAAACTGAGCCTCCACCCAGTATGGAGGCTCCTCAAAAGATTAAAAATAGGATCAACATACAATCCAGAAATTCCACTTCTAGGTACTTTTATGAAGAAAACAATCAAAAAGATAAAAAATATATATATAGATACACATCTATATCACTATGTTCCTTGCAACATTGTTTACAATAGCCAAGATATGGAAGCCATGTGTCTATCAATAGAGGAATGGATAAAGAAGATGTGAGACATCTCATAATGATTTAACCTACACATGGAATTAAAAAAAAAAATATATATATATATATATAACAAAACAGAAACAGGCTTACAGATACAGGAAACAAACAGGGGATGGCCAGAGGGAGAGACGAGAATAAATAAAACAGATGAGGGAAATTAAGAAGCACAAAATCCCAGCAATAAAATAGGCAAGTCACAGAGATAAAATGTATAGCACTGGGAATATAGCCAATAATATTATAATAACTTTGGTGACAGATAGTAACTATGTTTACCATGGTGATCATTTTGTAGTGTACAGAAATATTGAATCACTATGTTGCATACCTGAACTAACAGTGTTGCAGGTCAATTATATTTCAACTTAAAAAAAAGAAATGCAGCTGTGTAAAAGAAGAAACCAAGTAGCAAAGGTCACTATTAAGGAAAAAGCACGTGCACGTTCCAAGTCCAACTATAGAAATACTAAGTTATTTACTAAAATATTATCCAGGAGGGTAGTACCTAAACCCATGTGGCTTAAATTTAAATTAATTAAAATAAATAAAATTAAAACTTTGATTCCTCAGTCTCATTAACACATTTTGGGGACTCAAGAGCCACTGGGGGCTAGCAGTTACCATATTGAACAGCACAGATATACAACATCTCCATCCTGACAGCAAACTGCTGGACAGAGCTGTCTAAAGAGCTGAACAATAATTCATGCAACAAGTCTGCCTCCCACATCACTTTGCACTTAGGACAAAAATTTAATCTTTACTACCTGTTGGCTAAATCTCTACCTCTTCCATTTCCTTTGGCTTTGGTACCTAATCTCACAGCTTACACTCAACTGCAAAGAAATCAACGTCACAGCATTGAAACATCAGAGGAACGCTTCCTCAGCGTTGGGGTGCATCCCCCTCCTTGTCTCTAAGAAAACCCAGGGGACACGAGGCAGCTCCGCAGCTCCGGGCCTCCATGTCTCCTCCAGTGAGTCCTCGCTTGGGTCTCCTCTCTCTGAGCGAGTCAGATTGTTCTCTCAGTGTCTCCAACTCCCACTTCTTAATTAGCTCCTTCCTCAGGTTTTCACTGACTAAGTGACTCAGCAAGATGACTTTTTAAATGAGCTTTCACAGTTGGATATTCAACCCACATACAAACTGTGACTGGGACTGATTTTGTTTTTTAAGTAAACAAACTGACAGTTTAGCATCAAACTAGTATCTTTTAAATAATCACCCTTATTATTATTATTAAGAAGGTAACATTCTTCTTCCAATTGTATAATCATTGCTTGAATTACAGCTAGTACATTACTTACAGAATTGGCTAGGGCAGGTGTGAGTATAAAATGGAATTTTCCTAGAAGAGGGATGTGGCTACCTTCTTTTCCTCACCTCTTTAGGGTCTCTACTTAAAAACTAAGCGGGCACAGAACTTTTGATCTTACAAAGCAAGGTTACCAGTCTTCTGACTCTCAGAACTGTACCTCACATACCTCCAAAATTAGCAGGGTCTCTCATGAAGCGCATGGGAGATAGTCACAAAGGGCCTTTGTTTGCTTCTCATAGAGTTGAGATGTTTTAACTATTCTTTCTTCTAATTACTGTATAAGTGTGTGAGCATTACTTTTCAGGCTTCACAGTCACTTCTGTGCTGCCTTATATACATGAACATTTGATAATGCTTACCTAGGAATAGTTTGGGCTTCCCTGAGGGCTCTGAGAGAAAAGAAACGGCCTGCAACGCGGGATTCTACCCCTGGGATGGGAAGATCCCCTGGAGAAGGCCACTCCAGTATTCTTGCCTGGAGAGTCCCCATGGACAGAAGAGCCTGGCAGGCTACCGTCCATGGGGTCACAAAGAGTCTGACATGACTGAGCAACTAAGCACACAGGAGTAGGTTGGTCTGCCCTAGTGGCTCAGTGGTAAGGAATCCACCTGCCCATGCAAGAGACACTGGTTCAGTCCTTGGGCCAGGAAGATCTCCAAGAGGAGGAAATGGCAACCCACTCCAGTATTCTGGCCTGGAAAATCCCACGGAGAGAGGAGCCTGGCAGGTTACAGTCCATGGGGTCGCAAGAGTCAGACATGACTTCACCACCACCATGCTCAGACTGACCAATAACCAAGTGACCGAGACTCAGTGTGAGTGACCACAAAAACCACAAAGCTAGCCTGCATGAGGAAACTGTCTGAAGCTGCAAGAGGGCAGCTCAGCAGAGGCATGTGGCATCTGACTGCCCTTCGGTGGTCATGTTCTGGACCCCCGTTACTATACAGAAGTGATAGAAGAAGGGATGGCTTCGGGGGTGGTGAATGCTGACTCAGCTCAGGCAGCATGTTTGCCGATACATAATGTATCCACGTAGAAACATCTTATCCTTTAGTTAAATATAATAGATATACTCTTGCTTAAGTGGTGAGTGATTTACTCTCGGCTAAGCTTCAAAGAGGAAAATACCAACACCTGTGATCCAAGGGGGAAGAAGAAAGTGGTCAAATACTAATGTATAGATACAAACTTTCAAAGGGGACAGACAATAGATGGGGCAGGGGACCCTATGATATGAATGAAAATCCCTCGGCTGGCCCCGGAGCAGGAACAAAAAAGCAAAATTTAAGCTGGTTACTGATGGCATGCAGTACAAGAACTAACCGTGGGAGAAGGCGCTGGTAAGAGCTACACAGCATGTTCAGTCTCCATCTAGCCTCAGGTGAGGGCAAGACTCTGGTCCAAGAAGCGCACAACCAACAAGCCCAGTCGTATAAATACGACCAAGATTGCACTAAAGACAGTTGAAGGGACATGCAGACGCTCAGGTAGCACACCCAGGCACGCGGCAGGAATGACCAGCAGGTGGCACCATACTCATTTCTCTTTTAGTGTCAGCCTTTTTGGCTTCCCAGGTGATGCCAGTGGTAAAGAATCCACCTGCTGATGTGGGAGACGTGGGTTCCATCCCTGGGTCAGGAAGATCCCTTGGAGGAGGAAATAACAACCCACTCCAGTATTCTTGCCTGGAAAATCCCATGGAGAGAAGAGCCTCGTGGGCTACAGTCCATAGGGTTGCAAAGAGTCAGACATAACTGAATTAACTTAACACACACACAGTTTGGTGACAGTTGGTTATTGGACTTGAGTAAAAGCATCAACTGGGATTAGCTGGAGAAGAACTAATAAGACCTTTCAAGCATTACAGCTTGTTGTTTGCAGCAGCTATTGATAGCAACACTTCACAGCCTTACTCCAGGTATTTCTAAGGCCAGATCTGAATGGACACTATCCAGGTGGTACAGCCAAGGGAGGCAGTTATATAAATGTGTGTGTTAGTTGCTCAGTCATGTCCAACTCTTTGCAACCCCATGGATTGTAGCCCACCAGGCTCTTCTGTCCATGGGATTCTCCAAGCAAGAATACTGGAGTGGGTTGCCGTTTCCTTCTCCAGGGAGTTATATAAATGGTCATATAAAAAAACGAAGCATTCACACTTCAAAAGGAAGCCATTGTTCTTTGTTCAGTCTTACTTCACATCATCAGTGTCTTTACAGATGAAAAAATACGGTGAAATTCAGCCACAGGGTTATTAAAATCTAACATTCTAAATTATCAGTGACTGAAGATAAGATGCTAGACCAGTACTGTCCACACAATGACAGTTTGGGGAGGTTCATATGGTCACCTGTATATATACAAATATGATTGTTCTTGTGCCAGTATGCATAACCCCAGAGGAGAAATTCTAGAAATTCTACCAATTGTATCAGTGGTATTTATAACATTTTGAGATGGCCCATAAATGAATGATATCATACCAATTTTTCAGGAGTTTATATCTCTATTCCCTTAGTTCCAGCCTTTCTATTTCCCCAGTCTAACTATAACCATTTTGCATAATATTTCTGGAGATTTGTTTTCCTGGCTTCAGCTTGAATGTAAATTTCTCCTGATGGGATCACAATGGAGAGAACTGGCTTCTTGAAGATCATTGCGTGACGCATTCGCCAGGTGACACACCAGTACTGAGGCCTAGCACTAGATATGACATTCGTCCCATGTCACAGAGCAAAGGGAAAGTAAAGTGTTAAGTCTCCAAATACTCGCCAAAATTATTTGCAAAACACATCTCTGAAAAAAAGGACATGAATCCAGAGCAAGTGAAGACCTTTCAAAACTCAATAACACAAAACAAAAATTCTTAATAAAAGTTGGGCAGAGGATTTGAACAGACACATCACCAAACAATAAATACAAATGGCAAATAAGTACCTGAAAAGGTGCTCAACATCATTAGTAATCAGAGAAATTCAAATCAAAATCACAATAAATAAACTCACAATGGCTTAAAGACCTAAATATGAGACATGGAGCCATACAAGTCCTAGAAGGGAGCATAAGCAAAATACTCTTTAACATAAAGAGTAGCAATATTCTCTTGAACCAGTCTCCCCAGGCAAAAGAAAGAGAAGCAAAAATAAACATATGAGACCCAATTAAACGTAAAACTTTAGCATAGCAAAGGAAACCATCAGCAAAGCAAAAAAGACAACCTCTGGAAAAAATTTTTGCAAATGATGCTACTAAGAAGGGGTTAATATCCAATTCCTATAAATAGCTCATACAATTCAATATTAAAAAGCCAAATAGTTCAATTCAAAACTGGGCAGAAGACTTAAATAGCCATTTTTCCAAAGAAGACATACAAGTGGTCAACAGGCACATGAAAAGATGCTCAACATCACTAATTATTAGAGAAATGCAAATCAAAATCACAGTGAGGTGTCTCAAGCCACACCTATCAGAATGACCATCAGCAAAATGTCTACAAATAATGATAAAGATGATATGGAGAGGATGTAAAAATGAGGACATTAACCTGGTAAGATATATGCATCACAGTGTTCACAGCAGCACTGTTCACAATAGCCAAGAGATGGATGGAACCCAAGTGCCACCAACATCCAAGTGGATTAAGATGGTGTGGTATATGTATATATACCCAGTGTTTGCTCTATAAAAGGTGAATGAGTAGTTTCAGATACATATGCAGGGTGAGTCAGAAACAGTTTATAAACAGCTGCAAGAGCTATAGTGTGTGAGGGAAGTGAAGGAATAGGAAGACCGCAGAGAAGTTTTTCTAGGATCTAGTCTCCTCTGGAGTGTTCAAGAGTTGCAAGTTAAGAATTTGATCTATTTAAAAACTATGTTTGGTTGTTACTCTGTGTTCTTTTGATTGCAACACAGAGTCAGGGCTACATGGGCCACAGCTTTATAACATGAAAACTACATGTGTTGCATTATACCTACCCAAAGTAAAAGTACTATACAAATGCAGTGTACCATTGATACCAATTTCTAGAATCCATTTATATAGAAAAAAATCCTCTGAGGAACAAGTCCTCATTCCCAAGGGTTGGCAATGATGCAAAGGGTTGAATACAATGGGACATTGAGAAGGAACATTTGAGGTGATGGAGCTATTCTGTATGAGGATTGTGAATGTGGTTACACAGCTATACACATTTGTCAAAACTTGTATAACTGTATACCACCATGAGTTAATTTTACTATATGTTTTATAAGTGAATAAAATATAGCAAAATTGTATAATTTATCATATTGATTAATAAGTCAAAATCAACATACAGTTGTCAAATTAAAAATCAAACCACATTTTATCCTGTATTAAAAGTGCTCTGGGAAAAGGGAATGCTCTTGCACTGTTGGTAGGAATATAAATTGATACAACCACTATGGAAGATGGTTTAGAGATTCCTTAAAAAACTAGGAATAAAACCACCATATGACCCAGCAATCCCACTCCTAGGCATATACCCTGAGGAAAACAAAATTGAAAAAGACACATGTATCCCATTGTTCATTGCAACACTATTTACAATAGCTGGAACATGGAAGCAACTTAGATGTCCTTTGACAGATGAATGGATAAAGAAGTTGTGGTACATAAACACAATGGAATATTACTCAGCCATAAAAAGGAACACGTTTGAGTCAGTTCTACTGAGGTGGATGAACCTAGAGCCTATTATACAGAGAGAAATAAGTCAGAGAGAAAGATAAATCTCATACACTAATGCATATATATGGAATCTAAAAAAATGGAACTTAAGAATTTATTTGCAGGGCAGCAATGGAGAAACAGACATAGATAATAGACTTATTGACATGGGGAGGGGGAGGCGAGGGTGAGATGTATGTTGAGAGTAACATGGAAACTTACATTACCATATGTAAAATAGATAGCCAGTGGGAATTTGCTGTATGGCTCAGGAAACTCAAACAGGGGCTCTGTATCAACCTAGAGGGGTGGAGTGGAGAGGGAGTTGGGAGGGAGGTTCAAAATGGAGGGGATACATTTAGTCCTATGGCTGATTCATGTTGAGGTTTGGACAGAAAACAGCAAAATTCTGTAAAGCAATTATCCTTCAATTTTTAAAAAGTGCTCTGGTAAAATAACAAGAGCTAATTTGCTTTTTTAAGGCTTTAGCATCAAGGATATTTGTCTGAGTTCTCAAAACTTCAAGTTGGAAGCTGGGTCGATCCTCAGAATGTCCCAGAAGAGCCTCAGTGTTTGAGATACCATGAGGAACAGTGGAATATCTCCAATGGTATTAGCAATGCCTGCCTCCATCTGCCTGGAGCTGGCCTGGTCTAATTTCCATTGGTGGAAGACCAAGGGCAAAAAATCCCTGCATGTATTGGAGCTTTTCATGAACTTCTGATCCATTATTATGAGTAATTTACAAATTTTAAAAAAAATTGTCCTCCTTTGAAGTAAAGGAAGAAATAGGATTAGTCCCTGGTTCTTAACACTCATTCTCAAAGTAACAAACCAAAAAAAAAAAAAAAAAAAAAAGCAGCAGCAGCAGCATAAGGCCTGCAAAGCTTCAAACACATTTGAGGGAAATGAATTCCAACCCAAACACAATAGCAAGAATTATGGTATTTTAAGTTCTGTATTTATAGAATAAGAAATTCAGAACAAAATAAATACCCACAGACATATTTCTTCAGGAAAAGAACCTAAAAATCAAAGTTTCCTAAAATACATCTTTAAGAATCTCAAAGATAATTTTCCGTCCAGTCAAAATAACTCCAGCCTCCTCCATACCTCTAATATGTAGCCATCTTCACCTGTGAAAATCGTACTCATTCTTCAAGATGCAATTCAAAAGTGTACATTCAATCTGAAATAACTTTGGAATTGGATTTCCTGGTATAGTTCTAGAAACTTGGCAAAATCCAACTTCAATAATTCTTAATCATCACATGTAAAATGAAAAGGATATCATGCAATCAAATAGCCCTACATCACTGGTTCTCAAACTTTAGCAGGCATTAGAATCAGGAGGAGGGCCTGTGAAAACCCAGGTTGCTGGGTGGGTCCCATCCCCAAAGTTTCTGATTGAGTGGGACCTGAGAATTTGCATTCCTAGCAAGCTCCCAGGAGATATTAATGCTGTTAGGGAAACATACTTTGAGAATTTCTGCCCTACATATTGCAAGAATCAAATAAGACAATACGTGTCAAACTGCTTTATAAAGTATTGTTGTTCAGTCACTAAGGACCCCAGGGACTGCAGCACACCAGGCTTCCCCATCCTTCAGTATCTCCCAGAGTTTGTTCACACTCATGTCCATTGAGTCGGGGATGCCACCATCCATTTCATCCTCTTTCGCCCTCTTCTCCTCCTTTACATAAGGTATAAAGTGTTATATCAGTATAAGTGAGTCTTGTTTTTTATTGTTAAACTTACCCTGAATCCTTAAAGAAGATTTCTCTGTCTCCCCAATCAGATTTTAACAGATTTTTCTTTGAAAACTTTGCATTTCTTTTCTGATGCTGCCAGTAGTCTGCCTAGGATTGCAGCCATTTTTATTCTGGTTTTATCACACCAAATA
Organism: Capra hircus; assembly: GCF_001704415.2. Lineage (NCBI taxonomy): Eukaryota > Metazoa > Chordata > Mammalia > Artiodactyla > Bovidae > Capra > Capra hircus. The sequence goes on along the minus strand of NC_030831.1, from coordinate 51,337,778 downwards.
GACATCATTGAAATCACTGAGATCATTCAATCCCCTGCAGTGCACAGTGGAGTGTATAACACTCTGGGCAATAATTTGTTGAATTGAGTCGAATCCCTTATTATAAGAATATTGCTTTGCTTTCTGGTGGTTGAAATAAAAATACAGTAGGAACATATTCCAAAGCACAATTTATTATTTTCCTGATGTAAAGATCACTTTGAAACTGATATTCCATTGTCTATTGAACAAACTATGGATGTTGAATAAACTGTAGACTGTACCTACAAAAGTAATCATTGCTAAGAATAGCGTTCATGGTCATAAATTTTTAAAGTTATATATAAGTTTCTTGATCAATAATGTAAAAGTTCCAAGTATGACCTTTATTCCATGAGTAAACTTGTTTTCAACTTCATTGCTTCTTCCAAGAATGATCTGCTACAGGTATGAGAATCATGACTTCACTTCTATACTGAAAAAGGAAATAGTCCACACAAATACTCACAGGCTCCTGATTGTGGTAAGGGGATCTTGTGTGCCCACTGTGAAGAAGATAGACAAGCTCATTTTTAGGCCTGAGGATAGAGTGCAGATTTTAAGCATGTAAATGGCCACTAAGCACTAAGATGTTAAATCATCCATCGTTCTTTGCATTTTAACAGCCAAGGCTCATTTGTTCAAGACAAAGGAACTGAGCCCTACTTAGGAAAATATACCCATGGGTGTTATGCTAAGGGATGGAAGGACCTTCCTCACATCCTCAAATGATGTCCTCATTGACAGTTACTTATTTTTCTCCCACATAAAGTCAAAGTCTCAGAGGACTGGCAAAATAAAATTCTGAAATGAACTTTGTGCCCATTCGTAATTCATTTGGTTGACATTATTATTAAGATGTTACAACACAAACTCAGAAGGGGAAAGTCAAAATTGATGCCCAATTTATTTTGAAAGCCTGCTTGCTGGGTCCCCATCAACTTGTAGACAGGTAAATTTTGATTATCAACTGCTATAAAATAAAACTTTACCAACAATTTATTTACTTTGGCTTGGAAATTTGGACAGCTTCCCTGGTATCTCAGATGGTAGAGAATCTGACTGCAATGCAGGAGACCCAGGTTCAATCCCTGGGTCACGAAGAACCCCTGGAGAAAGGAATGGCTATCCACTCCAGTATCCTTGCCTGGAGAACTCCAGACAAGACGGAGGAGCCTGCCAGGCTACAGTCCATGAGGTTGCAAAAGTCAGACACAACTAACAGCTAAACCACAGTTATAAATGGGATGGTTTTCCTCTGCTCCAACTCGTGTAAACTGAGGCAGCTCCACTTCCGAGATGGATCCCTCTCATGACTGGTCAGTGGGTTCTCATTGTTGCCTGCGAGCTCAGTCAAGACTGGTGGATAGTGACCTTGACTCTTACCCATGTGCTTGGGCTAACTCACAAATGATATAGCAGGGCACAAGAAGGAGGAAATAGAAGCTTCCTGTCACGTTAAAGCATCACGTCCTCTGCATTCTGTTGAGTAAGCCATCACAGAATAGGCCCTGATTAAAGGGAAGGAGAAATAACCTCTCAATGGAGACAGTAACAAAGAAGGTGTTACTTTAGCCTGTTACTGCAGATTTTAGCTAAGTGAAAGTGAAAGTCGCTCAGTCATGTCCGACTCTTTGTGACCCCAGGGACTGTAGTCCATGGAATTCTCCAGGCCAGAAAACTGGAGTTGGGTAGCCTTTCCCTTATCCAGGGGATCTTCCCAACCCAGGGATCGAACCCCAGTCTCCCACATTGTGGGTGGATTCTTCACCAGCTGAGTCACCAGGGAAGCCCAAGAATACTGGAGTGGGTAGCCTATCCCTTCTCCAAGGGATCTTCCTGACCCAGAAATCAAACCGGGGTCTCCTGCATTGCAGGTGGATTGCTTACCAACTGAGCTATTAGGGATTTTAGCTAAGACCAGACATTAAATTAGGGCAGAGGAAACCAAAGTCTTCCTTTAATCTTAAAACAAGACAATGCTTGACATTAGCACTTCTCAATGTGTGGTCCCTAGACTAGTAGCATCACCCAAAAATTTGCTAGACATGCAAATCCTCAGGCCCCACCTCAAACTTACCCAGTGAGAAAGTCTGCTTTACATTAAGGTTGAGGATATTTTTTTCCCCGACTTTGAATTTTGCTAAACCAATTGTAGAAGATGAAAATGAATTTAACTGTAGTAAACAGCTATGTTTACTTAGAAGAGAGATAACAAATGAAGCTGAAGATCTAGATTTACTTGAAGCAATACACAATGTTTACATATGATTTAACATTCTAAAAATATTTATTGGGACTTCTACATAATAGATTTGTATCGCCATGGTGGTTAATCTTCAGTAAATATGTTTAGTATCATGTGATTTTTACTTATTATGCACTGAATGTCTTATTAAACTCCAATTAAATCCATATGTGAGACCATCAATTTTATTTATTTATTTATTTTTTTGGAGAACATTAATTTTAAAGTGCTACCAGAAAGACTGATGACAAAATCAATTACTTACTTGAAGGCCTGGCGTTATTCAAAGAAAAATGGTTGCCTAAACTTGGTGGTACCAAAAGAAAAGCAGTTGAATAAGCTACACAGTCCCCATTGCTGTTGCTGCCAAGTCAGGTCTGACTCTCTGCGACCACATGGCCTGCAGCGCACAATGCCTCCCTGCCCTTCACCATCTCCCAGAGTTTGCCCAAGTTCATGTCAGTGATGCTGTCCAACTGCACAGGCCCCAGTTTGTAAGCAATCTTTCAAGCTTTTTGGTACTTACGATTG